>NC_091990.1:10554189-11264100 GCF_044704955.1 Pristiophorus japonicus
AGATATTTTCTTCCTAAACTATGATGTTCAGCATAGTGAGAATTGCTGATTTGATGTCCACTTCCACTTCCTCTTTAATCTTTATGGCTGTGTATAATGAGTAATCTACTGGACAATGATTCCCGGAATGTTTTCTAGGCCATTTGAGCACCTTACTTTAAAGTTTCCAGAATGCACAAATAAAGAGAAGGTGGGAAAAGTGGATAACTCACTAGTGTCACAATAACTTCTGACTATTCACTAATCTAAATGCAATCTAATCAATAGAACGTGCTTGTAAGTTTCTGACTAGAGATCAGGAGAACCCAGTATTAATTAACCGGCTTGTATTTTTTTTTTTTAAATGGTTTCTACCTGTTACAAAGCAAATTGCCTCTACAGTTCATGCACATTTACCATCAGCAGTTGTTTACATGAATAGTTACACAGCGGATCCTGTTGTATATCACAAAAGTTCATTTGATCAATTTCTTTGTGACCTGATTTATTTGTAATTCCAAGTATTGACCGTATTCTGAAGTGTTCAACCTGGTTAGTTTTCTCATTGGAAATGTTCTTGTAAAACAGCAATCTAAATCCCTTCGGTGTTGCTGTGTCACAAGTTTCAATGCTGTTTTTTCATTGTTGTCCCTAATGGATAATTGGGGGGCTGTAATGAATTCAGATTATGTGACTTGGGTATTCCAATTCATTTAGTACCACAATGTTGTCCAGTGGAAACGGCCAGTGCAGCTGAGGAAGAAGATCAGTCATGATATTGAAGGGTGGAGTAGGCTGGAGGGGCCGAATGGCCTACTCCTGCTCCTAATTCTTATGTTCTTACTACATTGCATTGCAGACCTTTCACTTTTATCTTCCAACTCTATTTTTCACTGAAGTTGCCGTCCTTTCCCAATAATGGTGTAGATAGAGCTTAGCTGATACTGCTATCATTATCTCTGTGGATGCAATAACCTCCTCATACATCACCCTTAGTAGACATTCAGCTTAATGGAAAAAGTCATTTTCAATTAAGCTGTTTCTGCCTCACTAGCTGAGAGATGAAGGTTATTCACGTGGTAGTACTAATGTTATCAGCCTTTCTACTTGCTGTGACCGACTCTGAGTTTGGGGCAGCAGCTTTCCATTCTTATCCCCTAACGGGATGGTCATGGTCTGCTCGGTGACCACCGGTTTATCATTTAAACATTGCCCTCAAATTTCCTTCACTTTGTTCTTGTCCCCTGGTATTTTTGGAGGGAATGGGATGATAATACAAACCCAAACTGGTTTGTCTGTGAGGTTGGAGCGCTGTGTAGAAACCCTCAATCTGCTTTATTCGTACTGTAGAAATGTAGCCTGTGCTACTCATGATTTCATAAATGGAAAGCGATTTGGGACGTAGCTATGTATTTTATTTAGATGAAAACATAACGTAAGAAATAGGAGCAGGCCATTTGGCCCCTCGAGCCTGCTCCGCCATTCAATAAGATCATGGCTGATCTGATCTCGGACTCAGTTCTACTTCCCTGCCTGCTCCCCATAACCCTTGACTCCCTTATCTGTTCAAAAATCTGTCTTATCTTCACCTTAAATATATTTAATGATCCAACCTCCACAGCTCTCTGGGGTAGAGGCCCTCTGAGAGAAGAAATTTTAAATGGGTGACCCCTTATTCTGAAACTATGCCCCCTAGTTCGAGATACCCCCACAAGGGGAAACAACGTCCCTGTCAAGCCCTCTCATAATGTTATATGTTTCAATAAGATCACCTCCCATTCTTCTAACCTTCATGACTAGATTTGTAAGAAAAATAATCTCGTAATCGCCCAAATCGAGTCTAACCGGGCAGATTGTGCGAAGTCTGGAAAGGAAACAGGCTAGATGAACTGAATTCATTTTTCTCATTTCATACTTCTATGTTTCTGCATCAGAATTATTCATGAGTAGATGCTGTCCTTGTTTTGCCTCAATGATTCCTGGGATGGCAGGACTGACATATGAAGAAAGACTGGATCGACTAGGCTTATATTCACTGGAATTTAGAAGAATGAGAGGGGATCTCATAGAAACATAAAATTCTGACGGGATTGGACAGGTTCAAAACAGGAAGAATGTTCCCGATGTTGGGGAAGTCCAGAACAAGGGGTCACAGTCTAAGGATAAAGGATAAGCCATTTAGGACCGAGATGATGAGAAACTTCTTCACTCAGAGAATTGTGAACCTGTGGAATTCTCTACCACAGAAAGTTGTTGAGGCCAGTTCATTAGATATATTCAAAGGGGAGTTAGATGTGGCCCTTATGGCTAAAGGGATCAGGGGGTATGGAGAGAAAGCAGGAATGGGGTACTGAAGTTGCATGATCAGCCATGATCATATTGAATGGTGGTGCAGACTCGAAGGGCCGAATGGCCTACTGCACCTATTTTCTGTGTTTCTATGTATAATATTATAGCCTGTGGAATGTTAGCAAATGTTTTACATTGTCTGTTTATTAAAGGAGAACATTTTTAATCTAAAATACCCAACAGTCGTTCGATTCTAGCTTGGTGAATGTTGAAACTCCGAGATTGGTTTCTGGGCCTGAAACCTACAGATCCATGGCTCCACAGC
This sequence comes from Pristiophorus japonicus, assembly GCF_044704955.1. Classification (NCBI taxonomy): domain Eukaryota; kingdom Metazoa; phylum Chordata; class Chondrichthyes; family Pristiophoridae; genus Pristiophorus; species Pristiophorus japonicus. The sequence goes on from NC_091990.1 coordinate 10,556,783, forward strand.
AAGAGCCATATATTGAGAGATCTACTGTCCATGTCAGCAGTGATTCTGTTGTAGCTGGGGAAAGCTAATTGGGGAGGTGTTTCCACAGGTCTCCCCATAACCGAGAAATGTTATTCCTCAGAGAAATGTTATTCCTCAAAGAACTAATACTTGAGCAATGTTTCCTCTAAGCTGTGTGACCACGCAGCTCTGCAGTACAGAGGGACCTGGGGGTCTTGTGCATGAAACACAAAGTTAGTATGCAGGTACAGCAAGTGATCAGGAAGGCAAATGGAATGTTGGCCTTTATTGCAAGGGAGATGGAGTATAAAAGCAGGGAAGTCTTGCTACAACTGTACAGGGTATTGGTGAGGCCAAACCTGAAGTACTGTGTACAGTTTTGGTCTCCATATTTAAGGAAGGATGTACTTGCATTGGAAGCTGTTCAGAGAAGGTTCACTAGGTTGATTCTGGAGATGATTGGCTGGTGATTGGTGAGTAGCTTTTCTTTTTCTTTTTTATATTAGTCAGTAACTTTTAACATTGTTGCCAATTTAAGTATATCTAAGGGTTAAATCATGGCAGGAGAGCTCGGTCGGGTGTTATGCTCCTCCTGTACCATGTGGGAACTCAGGGACACTTCCGGGTGTCCCTGACGACTACGTATGCGGGAAGTGTATCCGCCTCCAGCTCCTGACGGTCCGCGTTGCGGAATTGGAGCTGAGGGTGGATTCACTCTGGAGCATCCATGATGCTGAGAATGACGTGAGTAGCACGTGTAGCGAGTTGGTCTTACCGCAGGAGAAGGGTCCACAGCCAGATAGGGAATGGAAGACCAGCAGGAAGAGTAGTGCAAGGAAGGTAGTGCAGGGGTCCCCTGTGGTCATCCCCTTGCAAAACAGATATACTGATTTGAGTGCTGTTGGGGGGGATGACTCATCAGGGGAGGGCAGCAGCAGCCAAGTTCATGGCACCGTGGCTGGCTCTGTTGCACAGGAGGGCAGGAAAAAGAGCGGGAGAGCGATAGTGATAGGGGATTCAATGGTGAGGGGAATAGATAGGCGTTTCTGCGGCCGCAACCGAGACTCCAGGATGGTATGTTGCCTCCCTGGTGCAAGGGTCAAGGATGTCTCGGAGCGGGTGCAGGACATTCTAAAAAGGGAGGGAGAACAGCCAGTTGTCGTGGTGCACATTGGTACCAATGACATAGGTAAAAAAAGGGATGAGGTCCTACGAAACGAATTTAAGGAGCTAGGAGCTAAATTAAAAAGTAGGACCTCAAAAGTAGTAATCTCGGGATTGCTACCAGTGCCACGTGCTAGTCAGAGTAGGAATCGCAGGATAGCGCAGATGAATACGTGGCTTGAGCAGTGGTGCAGCAGGGAGGGATTCAAATTCCTGGGGCATTGGAGCCGGTTCTGGGGGAGGTGGGACCAGTATAAACCGGACGGTCTGCACCTGGGCAGGACCGGAACCAATGTCCTAGGGGGAGTGTTTGCTAGTGCTGTTGGGGAGGAGTTAAACTAATATGGCAGGGGGATGGGAACCAATGCAGGGAGACAGAGGAAAACAAAAAGGAGGCAAAAGCAAAAGACAGAAAGGAGATGAGGAAAAGTGGAGGGCAGAGAAACCCAAGGCAAAGAACAAAAAGGGCCACTGTACAGCAAAATTCTAAAAGGACAAAGGGTGTTTAAAAAAAACAAGCCTGAAGGCTTTGTGTCTTAATGCACGGAGTATCTGCAATAAGGTGGATGAATTAACTGTGCAAATAGATGTTAACAAATATGATGTGATTGGGATTACGGAGACGTGGCTCCAGGATGATCAGGGCTGGGAACTCGACATCCAGGGGTATTCAACATTCAGGAAGGATAGAATAAAAGGAAAAGGAGGTGGGGTAGCATTGCTGGTTAAAGAGGAGATTAATGCAATAGTTAGGAAAGACATTAGCTTGGATGATGTGGAATCTATATGGGTAGAGCTACAGAACACCAAAGGGCAAAAAACGTTAGTGGGAGTTGTGTACAGACCTCCAAACAGTAGTAGTGATGTTGGGGAGGGCATCAAACAGGAAATTAGGGGTGCAGCAGTTATAATGGGTGACTTTAATATGCACATAGATTGGGCTAGCCAAACTAGAAGCAATACGGTGGAGGAGGATTTCCTGGAGTGCATAAGGGATGGTTTTCTAGACCAATATGTCGAGGAACCAACTAGGGGGGAGGCCATCTTAGACTGGGTGTTGTGTAATGAGAGAGGATTAATTAGCAATCTCATTGTGCGAGGCCCCTTGGGGAAGAGTGACCATAATATGGTGGAATTCTGCATTAGGATGGAGAATGAAACAGTTAATTCAGAGACCATGGTCCAGAACTTAAAGAAGGGTAACTTTGAAGGTATGAGGCGTGAATTGGCTAGGATAGATTGGCGAATGTTACTTAAGGGGTTGACTATAGATGGGCAATGGCAGACATTTAGAGACCGCATGGATGAACTACAACAATTGTACATTCCTGTCTGGCGTAAAAATAAAAAAGGGAAGGTGGCTCAACCGTGACTATCAAGGGAAATCAGGGATAGTATTAAAACCAAGGAAGTGGCATACAAATTGGCCAGAAATAGCAGCGAACCCGGGGACTGGGAGAAATTTAGAACTCAGCAGAGGAGGACAAAGGGTTTGATTAGGGCAGGGAAAATGGAGTACGAGAAGAAGCTTGCAGGGAACATTAAGACGGATTGCAAAAGTTTCTATAGATATGTAAAGAGGAAAAGGTTAGTAAAGACAAACGTAGGTCCCCTGCAGTCAGAATCAGGGGAAGTCATAATGGGGAACAAAGAAATGGCAGACCAATTGAACAAGTACTTTGGTTCGGTATTCACTAAGGAGGACACAAACAACCTTCCGGATATAAAAGGGGTCAGAGGGTCTAGTAAGGAGGAGGAACTGAGGGAAATCTTTATTAGTCGGGAAATTATGTTGGGGAAATTGATGGGATTGAAGGCCGATAAATCCCCAGGGCCTGATGGACTGCATCCCAGAGTACTTAAGGAGGTGGCCTTGGAAATAGTGGATGCATTGACAGTCATTTTCCAACATTCCATTGACTCTGGATCAGTTCCTATCGAGTGGACGGTAGCCAATGTAACCCCACAGGGAATTATAGACCGGTCAGCCTGACCTCAGTAGTGGGTAAAATGATGGAATCAATTATTAAGGATGCCATAGCAGCGCATTTGGAAAGAGGTGACATGATAGGTCCAAGTCAGCATGGATTTGTGAAAGGGAAATCATGCTTGACAAATCTTCTGGAATTTTTTGAGGATGTTTCCAGTAAAGTGGACAAGGGAGAACCAGTTGATGTGGTATATTTGTACTTTCAGAAGGCTTTCGACAAGGTCCCACACAAGAGATTAATGTGCAAAGTTAAAGCACATGGGATTGGGGGTAGTGTGCTGACGTGGATTGAGAACTGGTTGTCAGACAGGAAGCAAAGAATAGGAGTAAATGGGTACTTTTCAGAATGGCAGGCAGTGACTAGTGGGGTTACCGCAAGGTTCTGTGCTGGGGCCCCAGCTGTTTACATTGTACATTAATGATTTAGACGTGGGGATTAAATGTAGTTTCTCCAAATTTGCGGATGACACTAAGTTGGGTGGTAGTGTGAGCTGCGAGGAGGATGTTATGAGGCTGCAGAGTGACTTGGATAGGTTAGGTGAGTGGGCAAATGCATGGCAGATGAAGTATAATGTGGATAAATGTGAGGTTATCCACTTTGGTGGTAAAAACAGAGAGACAGACTATTATCTGAATGGTGACAGATTAGGAAAAGAGAAGGTGCAACGAGACCTGAGTGTCATGGTACATCAGTCATTGAAGGTTGGCATACAGGTACAGCAGGCGGTTAAGAAAGCAAATGGCATGTTGGCCTTCATAGCGAGGGGATTTGAGTACAGGGGCAGGGAGGTGTTGCTACAGTTGTACAGGGCCTTGGTAAGGCCACACCTGGAGTATTGTGTACAGTTTTGGTCTCCTAACTTGAGGAAGGACATTCTTGCTATTGAGGGAGTGCAGCGAAGATTCACCAGACTGATTCCCGCGATGGTGGGACTGACCTATCAAGAAAGACTGGATCAACTGGGCTTGTATTCACTGGAGTTCAGAAGAATGAGAGGGGACCTCATAGAAATGTTTAAAATTCTGACGGGTTTAGACAGGTTAGATGCAGGAAGAATGTTCCCAATGTTGGGGAAGTCCAGAACCAGGGGTCACAGTCGAAGGATAAGGGGTAAGCCATTTAGGACCGAGATGAGGAGAAACTTCTTCACCCAGAGAGTGGTGAACCTGTGGAATTCTCTACCACAGAAAGTAGTTGAGGCCAATTCACTAAATATATTCAAAAGGGAGTTAGATGAAGTCCTTACTACTAGGGGGATCAAGGGGTATGGCGAGAAAGCAGGAAGGGGGTACTGAAGTTGCATGTTCAGCCATGAACTCATTGAATGGTGGTGCAGGCTAGAAGGGCCGAATGGCCTACTGCACCTATTTTCTATGTTTCTATGAGGGGGGTTGACTTATGAAGGTAGATTGGGCCTATACACATTGGAGTTCAGAAGAATGAGATGATCTTATCGAAACATATAAGATAATGAGGGGGTTCAACAAGGTGGATGCAGAGAGGATATTTTCACTCATAGAGGAAACTAAAACTAGGGGACATAGTCTCAGAATAAGGGGCTGCCCATTTAAAACTGAGATGAGGAATTTCTTCTCAGAGGGTTGTAAATCTGTGGAATTCTCTGCCCCAGAGAGCTGTAGAGACTGGGTCATTGAATATATTTAAGGCGGAGACAGCTTTTTGAGCGATAAGGTAGTAAGGGGTTATGGGGAGCGGGCGGGGAAGTGGAGCTGAGTCCATGATCAGATCAGCCATGATCTTATTAAATGACGCAGCAGGCTCGAGGGGCCGAATGGCCTACTCCTGCTTTTATTTCTTCTGTTCCCTCTGCCGGTCTCGCACAGCCGAAGACCAGCTTTGGCAATATTGAATTGTGCACATGCACGAATCTGAGAATGGGCCACGCAGCCCTTTAATGGGGCCGCGCCCCCCCCAAAATGTATGGGGAATATTGTCCTTGATCCTGGCAATTTTCAGTGTGTTATCCTGGTCACATTAATTAAATAACGAAATAACAAATTGGCTTAAAACGCCATTTTGTAACCCCTCTTCCCCCCCCCCCCCCCCCCCCAAAGTTTTAATTGTAACAAAACCTTCATCTAGACCTTCTGTATTACAGCCAATGGGGAACATGTAACCTATGAAGCCAAGCAATTTAACTCTAGTTTCACTCTCTTACTCACTAGTTTGTCCAGTTTGATGTTGGTAGATTGGAAAGGTTTGTTCTCAGCACTGCTGTGCCATTTAGTACATAAATCCTCAATCAGAACACCAAGATCCTTTAGTATGCACAGCTCGAGTTGTATGCAGGTTAATCAGAATATTGATTTTAATCTTTACGTGCGGCCATTGCATGCGCCTCAACAGTACACTCCTGATCTAGATTAACTGCTGATACGGTCAGAGCTGCCAGGAAAAATAACGCAGTCAGTTACGAACCGATCCTGAAACAGTCCCGGTAATGGTTTAGAGCCATCACTGGTTGGGTTGAGCAGGCAACAATTCCTGGTTCTTAACATTGCTGTCGTGAAATTTTATCCAGTCAAGGTTAAAAGTGTTGGTGTCATTTTGTGACCCAACACGCTGTTCGTGTGAAATTAAATCACCAAGAGCACGAGTCATTTCTGGGCTAAGTCATCGACAGCGGGATCTTCAGGGGCAAAGCTGCACGGCAGCACTGTTCATGAAAAATGGCCCACTCTCCTGTTTAATTGACTGTATCCAATGCTGAGCTAGATCGTGATGAGACCAAAATAGATTCTTGGTGCAGCACACGCAGCAAACAGCAAAGGTTGATTGTTTTTTTTGTTAAACTCTGATGGTGTGCAGTTGGGTTTGCGTTTTACAGCATGTAAGGATGTGTTTCCATGTAGATGGGTTTTAACCTGTCACAACATTTAATTTGAAAACAGATATCGTAAAGCAGAATCATTACAGCTGCAACGTGCGTCTAAACATCGCAGGTTTTTTTCTAGAGTCGTGTTCCGCTGCTGATTGTGCGTGTACGGTATATTACACGTGTTCCAGTGGCTGCAAAAAGCTATTGTACTGCATTCCAGGGCATCCTGTGCTAGTCTGACCAGCGAATGAAATATACCTGCTATTAATCCAGTATTCGTCTAGTCTGCTGTGTGGTTGATTGTCCTAACACTAGATTTTGTTCTGATAGGTTGTCCTTGGTGGTGGTCAGGAAGCTATGGACGTAACCACCACCTCCACCAGAATTGGCAAGTTTGAAGCCCGGTGAGTAACCAACAGTGGTGTGGGATTAATTCACTGAGCTTTGTTTCGATACGTTATCTGTGCTCGCTTTGTGAGTTCAGTCCAGCATTATTACTTCTGTATTTGAGAACTATGCAAATAGGCTGAATTAGAATCACACAGATCGAACACTAGTTGGAGGTCTCTACATCCACAAACCCAAGAACTGGGAAAAGTTCAATTAAATGTACTGCAACCTGAATCTTTTCAGCAACAAAAGCTGAAGTCAAGACTCCCGGGTCCAAAGCTAAATTGCTCTACCAATAAAGCTTCTCAGCCGAGATTACTAATGACAGTATTAATTTAAAACCAGTACAAGAAGTTGTTTTGAAGACATAGAAACATAGAAACATAGAAAATAGGTGCAGGAGTAGGCCATTCGGCCCTTCTAGCCTGCACCGCCATTCAATGAGTTCATGGCTGAACATTCAACTTCAGTACCCCATTCCTGCTTTCTCGCCATACCCCTTGATCCCCCTAGCAGTAAGGACCTCATCTAACTCCTTTTTGAATATATTTAGTGAATTGGCCTCAACAACTTTCTGTAGTAGAGAATTCCACAGGTTCACCACTCTCTGGGTGAAGAAGTTCCTCCGCATCTCGGTCCTAAATGGCTTACCCCTTATCCTTAGACTGTGACCCCTGGTTCTGGACTTCCCCAACATTGGGAACATTCTTCCTGCATCTAACCTGTCTAACCCCGTCAGAATTTTATATGTTTCTATGAGGTCCCCTCTCATTCTTCTGAACTCCAGTGAATACAAGCCCAGTTGATCCAGTCTTTCTTGATAGGTCAGTCCCGCCATCCCGGGAATCAGTCTGGTGAACCTTCGCTGCACTCCCTCAATAGCAAGAATGTCCTTCCTCAGGTTAGGAGACCAAAACTGTACACAATACTCCAGGTGTGGCCTCACCAATGCCCTGTACAACTGTAGCAACACCTCCCTGCCCCTGTACTCAAATCCCCTTGCTATGAAGGCCAACATGCCATTTGCTTTCTTAACCGCCTGCTGCACCTGCATGCCAACCTTCAATGACTGATGTACCATGACACCCAGGTCTCTTTGCACCTCCCCTTTTCCTAATCTGTCACCATTCAGATAATAGTCTGTCTCTCTGTTTTTACCACCAAAGTGGATAACCTCACATTTATCCACATTATACTTCATCTGCCATGCATTTGCCCACTCACCTAACCTATCCAAGTCGCTCTGCAGCCTCACAGCATCCTCCTCGCAGCTCACACTGCCACCCAACTTAGTGTCATCCGCAAATTTGGAGATACTACATTTAATCCCCTCATCTAAATCATTAATGTACAGTGTAAACAGCTGGGGCCCCAGCACAGAACCTTGCGGTACCCCACTAGTCACTGCCTGCCATTCTGAAAAGTACCCATTTACTCCTACTCTTTGCTTCCTGTCTGACAACCAGTTCTCAATCCATGTCAGTACACTACCTCCAATCCCATGTGCTCTAACTTTGCACATCAATCTCTTGTGTGGGACCTTGTCGAACGCCTTCTGAAAGTCCAAATATACCACATCAACTGGTTCTCCCTTATCCACTCTACTGGAAACATCCTCAAAAAATTCCAGAAGATTTGTCAAGCATGATTTCCCTTTCACAAATCCATGCTGACTTGGACCTATCATGTCACCTCTTTCCAAATGCACTGCTATGACATCCTTAATAATTGATTCCATCATTTTACCCACTACCGATGTCAGGCTGACCGGTCTATAATTCCCTGTTTTCTCTCTCCCTCCTTTTTTAAAAAGTGGGGTTACATTGGCTACCCTCCACTCCATAGGAACTGATCCAGAGTCAATGGAATGTTGGAAAATGACTGTCAACGCATCCACTATTTCCAAGGCCACCGAAGTAAAGTCTCTGTCTCAGGAAGATTCCAGTTTGAATTCCTGGTGGGCGCGGAGTTCGCTGTGGAACTGTGTGACCAGTTAATCAGTGCCTTTTCCCTTTTTTTAGATTTTTCCATTTGTCGTTTGAAGAGGAGTTTGGTAGAGTGAAGGGTCACTTTGGACCAATCAACAGTGTGGCTTTCCACCCAGATGGGAAAAGGTATGTTGGTGCAGTAATTTGAAGGGCGAGAAACGTGTGTTTTTGAAGCTTTCCAATAAAGTCTGAAACAAGCAGGTAAAGACTTTTAGTTCTGTTGTTTTAAGTCCTGAATGTCACTGTTCTTCAAATAGACTTGATTGTTCCCAACATATTTTACTTCTGTTTAGAATTGGTTGCGACAATTGATATCCTACAACTTCTGACTTTCCTGATGCTGAGGATATCTAGCAAACTAAAGGCAGTTTATACCTGGCTACAATGTTCTCTTTAATTTTGGGGAGAGTGCGTGGCCCCTTTAAGGGGCTGCATGGCCCCTTCAAAATACCGCGCTTGCCCAGTTTTTCCGACTTAAGAGTCGGTGAGGAGGCTGCACATCTTAAAGACAGCATCGCCTGGCTGGCCAGTAAATTTAAAGCCCTTCTGGCTGTATCCCCATGATCAGTGCCCTAGTTTACCTTTTAATGCAATCAAATTACCACTACGTAAATTAAGAAAATTGTACCAAACTGCTGACTGTTTGGAAAACCTCCAGACGTCCACAGTGGCATTAGAGAAATTGTCTTCGCCATTTTATAGCTGTCTTGAGTAACAAATGATTCAGATGGAGGAGAACTTGCCCGAACAGATTGAATTTTGGAAAGCTCATTATTAAAATGCTGCAGGGACAATGGACAGTGTGAGTGAAGAGCGGGAGAAAGAATGAATGAAAGCGTGATTCCAGCGTTGATATTGTGGACATGTGTACCAATGCCACTTTTGTGCCGAATTCTTATTTACCCTGTTTTCGAATCCAAATTTTGGGGTAGGCTAGAATGCACAAGGATCGAATCTAATCACCTAACTGTTCTTCTTTACAGCTACAGTAGTGGAGGTGAAGATGGTTACGTCAGAATACATCATTTTGACCCACAATACTTTGAATTTGAGATGGAATTTTAAGGTGTTAAGGAGAAATTGTTGTTTTCAAATTGTGATGAATAAATTAATACAAAAGAACATTAACTAAACACCATTTACGTACTCTGTTTATTTCATTGATTCAGTTGCACTACTGAATTGGACTTGGTTACACAGTAAACATACAGTTTAACTGCATCTTTGCAAAAAGGCTCACAGAAAAGGCATTTGCCCCATTTATTTTGCTGCCAATTTGCAGATCCATATTTTGGACCAATAATTCTGATTGGTGGTTCCTTTTGGGTTTTTTTTACATTGGCTTTAATGGAACTAGGAGAATATTGAATTCAGTTAGCATCTGAATTGTATTCTGAATTAGCCCACTGCAATAAAGGACTGTTTCACAAAAGTTCTGAAATAAATATCAGTTATTTAAGCACACAAGTTGGTTGGTTATCAGTGATGTTTTAATCTATATTCTGCAATTTGTTGAAATCATTAATGCTTGGGCTGTTATACCTGGTTCATCTTTTGTGTATAGTGAAGACCTATTATAACACTGTGTTTGCCCAAGAAAGATGTTCTAACGGACTTTTGCACATTGCTCATATGGTTTAATGGGGCAAAAATTAGCATTAAAAACTGTCTTAAGATATGATTAAAATTGATCCTGAGTAAGCCTATATATACTGGCACACATTCATATTTGGGGAAAAAAATCTTGCCTTGATCTTTGATATTGAATAGTTACTAAGGTTTCTATCTCGACTTGTATATAACCTCTACTATGATATCTTTCACACAAGTGTTTGGAAAGTAAGTACTTGCTATTTGTGCATCTAATTCCAGTCTTGCCTAACATTTGATTACAGCTGTAGTTTACTGGGTGAAAACTAATGATGAATATTTTATGAATGTTGTCTTCTCAAAGCGCTGGAGAAACCATTGTTGAGGTTCGAAATTGATAATCTGCAATATAACAACTGCTGATAAAACTCTCTAAATTACTTTGGTTACTCCATTCGTGAATTGCTGGGTTCAATGTAGGCTTTTACATGATCTCACACACACAATGGTAATGGTTTGCTTGAAATCACTATTTCTTGTATATTAAAACTAAGTAGTAGTCTCCAGATTCTAAGTGTATTAAACCATTAAGTCACTGAATATATTTAAGAAGGATTTCTAAACACAAAGCATCAAGGAGTATGGGGAGAAAGCGGGAATATGGTGTTGAGATAGAGGATCAGCCATGATCATATTGAATAGCGGTGCAGGCTCGAAGGGCTGAATGGCCTACTACTGCTCCTATTTTCTATGTTTCTTGCTGGCGCAATTAACCTAGCGTTAAGTAACTAAACCGATCGAAATGGGACCTGACCTAACGTTACATAACAGCCCCTAACTGAGTAAGAAATGGAGACCCAATAGGATGAATACAGAAGGCATTTATCCTCCTCCATTGAGCAAGATTTCAACCACTTTAATCCCTCCCCCCTCTCGCTGACTGCATTTCCTGCTCCAATCCGCTCGCTGGCTAACGAGCCTTCTACCCCAACCCAGTGGCTGAGGTTGCCCCACACTGGCCTCCCTACCTTAGTCCATTATCCATTTTATAGTAATTCTCCCTCCCACCGGCTATATTTTTGCTTCACTCCTCGCCGTGGCTCAGTGGGTGGCACTCGCTCCTCTGTGTCTGAAGGTTGTGGGCTCACGTCCCACTCCAGGGACTTGAGCACAAAAATCTAGGCTGACTCTCCAATGCAGTGCTGAGGGAGTGCTGCACTGTCGGAGGTGCCGTCTTTTGGATGAGACGTTAAACCGAGGCCCCGTCTGCTCTCTCGGGTGGACGTAAAAGATCTTGTGGCACTATTTCGAACAAGAGCAGGGAGGTTATCCCCAGTGTCCTGGTCAATATTTGTCCCTCAATCACAGTGCTGTTTGTGGGGGCTTGCTGTGCACAAATTGGCTGCTGTGTTTCCTACATTACAAGAAGTGTCTACACGTCACCAAAAAAAAGTACTTCATTGGCTGTAAAATACTTTGGGATGTCCAGTAGACACTATAGAAATGCAGGTTTCTTTTAGGTGAGATGACCTTATGAGTATGTCAGTTTGGGCTGGAATGCTAATTGGATGGAGTTACAGCGGAGAGTACTGCTGAATTGAACACGGTGACATAAGGTTGCACGTCTAGGCAAATTATTGGCATTTATTGTTACATTTTTCAAAAAAGATTTGAGATCAAGTAAGATGTCCAAAGAGTCGCATATGCATAAAGAGGACTCGCTGCTGTGCTTTACGTAGATCTGACTTATGCATGATTGCTGTTCCTCAAACGGATGTGTCGGAGCATGTCAATCACCAGTTCCTGGAGACCATATGCGTGCTGCCATCCCCAGTCTCTTCGGGCATTGCTGTCCTCGAAGCTCATTGGCCAGCCATCAGCTAAAATAAGAAATATTTGAGAGAGAAAAGCAAAAAAATTATTATGTTTAGAAAAAAACCTTGCAAATGGGACCATTTATCTACTCCGACTTTGCCTTTAAAGTAGCATCGGAGCAGGCCGGGGAGCGGAAGGAGCAGCGCATGCTGGAGCAGGAGAGCAGAGGCAGTGAAGAGGGCCACTGGATTGGACGTCACCAAGATCCAGGTTGCTGGTTGGAGCGTGGGCAGGTACTGCAGGAGCGGCGAGGTCGGGGCGGAGGAGCAGCGAGAGATTGTAGAGGGACGTGATCGGGGCCCAGAAGAGGTGAGGTCCCAGGGGCAGCACGGGCCGGCCCACACTGCGATATGTGTGCGCACTGGGTCCGTGCAGCAGAGCTGGTCTCCAATCTTGGGTAATCCTTGCCACTGGACCAAGACCTAGCTCTGTCAAGCCCATGTGGTGGCTGGTGTGCAACGGTCACCACACGTTAAAAAAAATCCACGCACAGACATCTTCCACTCTTCAGGATGTAGTTCAGGACCTGGAATATTAGGTCATTCATTGAAACACCTGTGAACTTTTTGGCATGGAAGCAAGTCATCCTCGATTTGAGGGACTGCCTATGATGGTGAAAACACTGACAGTTAATCGCTGACCAACTGAATCAGGTTCACTTGAAAGATCTTCAGTTATTAACTGCAAGTGTTTGTTGGGACAAATGTTTTATTTCGTGTAGCTCTTCATCCCCAGACCTATCAGCAATTAGTACAAGGTCTTACAACCAGCCAGAGTGAGGCCGTTTGCAAAGCAGTTGAAGTTTTTCAGATTATGCAGGCCACCGACAAAATCGATGCAGGCAAATTGTTCATGGCCGGAGAGTTTATGGAATAAGTTAGTGGGCAAGGCCATTAAAACAAACCATGTAACTGGGTTCAAGGGCCAATTAGCTCCATTTCTTGGAAAGAGAAAAGACTGAGTAACCTTGATTAAAGAGCTTATTTAAAATCTCAAAAAAATAATCTTCTTTCAAATGAGCATGTTTTCAATTTATGGAACAGACGGTATGCCTTTTCCAGGATTTTGTTTTCTGGTTTGGGTTTACTGCTCAAAGCATAAAGGCAATAATTTATGACATTAATTTTGAACACAATAATACTTCATTTGATGTAATATATTGGCTGATTGCACTGCTAAAGGTGACATTCTCATTTAATTATGTGTGTTATGCTGCTGTGCGGAGCTGGAAAATCTTCTATTGTAACAGTTCATATAGTGCACACCTGATCACCTTCACACTACAGTGAACAAAATGTTGCTACACATCAGCAGCAAAGCCCATTTTAATAAAAAAATCTAATTCACTGCTATATATATTATCTCCTGTTATGGGATTACACACATGATTTTACAAAGTTGCCTTGGTAATGTGGGTTTGGGGCTGGGATTCCTTGCACAACAACAACTTGTTTTTATATAGTGCTGTTAACATAGTAAAATATCCCACGGTGCTTCACAGGCCTGTTGTAAAACCAAATTTGACACTGAGCCATTTAAGGAGAAATTGGGGCAAATGGACAAAGGGGATATGTTTTAAGGAACGTCTTGGAGGAGGATAGAGAGACTGGTTTAGGGAGGGAATTCCAAAGCTTGGGGCCTAGGCAGCTGAAGGCACGGCCACCAATGGTGGAGCACTTAAAATGAGGGATGCTTAGGCCAGAGTTAGAGGAGCGCAGATATCTCGGGGGTTGTGGGGCTGGAGGAGATTCATCATCATCATAAGTAGTCCCTCGAAATCGAGGAAGACTTGCTTCCACGCTAAAAGTGAGTTCTCAGGTGACTGAACAGTCCAATACAGGAATTACAGTCTCTGTCACAGGTGGGACAGACAGTGGTTAGAGGAAAGGGTGGGTGGGGAGACTGGTTTGCCGCACGTTCCTTCCGCTGCCTGCGCTTGTTTTCTGCATGCTCTCGGCGACGAGACTCGAGATGCTCTGCGCCCTCCCGGATGCTCTTCCTCCACTTAGGGTGGTCTTTGGCCAGGGATTCCCTGGTATCGGTGGGGATGATGCATTTTATCGAGGAGGCCCTGAGGGTGTCCCCGAAACAACTCCTGCCCACCTGGGGCTCGCCCGCCGCGCAGGAGGTCCGAGTAGTGCGCTTGCTTTGGGAGTCTTTGTTCGCATGCCCGACACATGTGTCGGGTGGTCAGTGCTTCGATGCTGGGGATGTTGGCCTGATCGAGAGCACCGACATTGGTGCACCTGTCCTCCCAGGGGATTTGCAGGAGCTTGCGGAGACATCATTGGTGGTATTTCTCCAGCGATTTGGAGGAGATTGCAGAGATATGGGGGTGTGAGGCCATGGAGGGATTTGAAAACAAGGATGAGAATTATACAGAAGTGCTCCCTGAAATCAATGGTGTCACTGGAGGGCAGCAAAAAGAGAACAAGCAGATTAAAGTAGGGGAGAAGTGGTTCCCACAATAACTGGGTATAGAGCAGCACTGATGGAAAGCACAGGCCTGGGAGTCAGTCCCAAACACACTCTAACCGGGGAAAGTAGATACTGTAGAACAAACAAGGTGAGAAAATGGGACAATATAAAACTAAAACAAAAAATGTACTGAATTGTCAATAAAACTTAATTATATGGAACCTGAACAAGAAAACCTTATTTCTGAGTATTCCTTTAAAAATAACTTGACTTAACATTTTATCATCTCCTGCCTTTATAATGTAAAATAACATACATTAAGCAAATCTTTACTTCATATAACGATAGTTTTATTTGACCCTTGAGAAATAAGGCTGTCCTTAATAATGGAATAAAATATACATTAGAGTTTGAGTAAACATCTGCTGCCCCCCCAGTGGTTAGCATTAGCTGCACATACGGTGCAATTATGTCAGCAACAATAGAGGGTTAACAGCCCTTGTGACTATCTTGTACACACCTTCAAGTTAGAAAAAAAGACTTGCATTTATATAGCGCCTTTCACAACCACCAGACATCTCCAAGCACTTTACAGCTAATTAAGCATTTTTGGAGAGTAGTCACTGTTGTAATGTGGAAAATGTAACAGCTCCCCCACACAGCAATGTGATAATGACCAGATAATCTGGGTTTTTTTGTTATGTTGATTGAGGGATAAATATTGGCCAGGACACCGGAGATGACTCCCCTGCTCTTCTTCGAAATAGTGCCGTGGGATCTTTTACGTCCACCTGAGAGGACAGACGGGGCCTCGGTTTAACGTCTCAGCTGAAAGACGGCACCTCCAACAGTGCAGCACTCCCTCAGCACTGCACTGGAGAGTCAGAAAGGATGATGCAGAGAGGGGAGAAGACAAATGGCCAGAAACTGATGGGCACAAAATAGGAATATAAAATGAAAATTAACTCTACATATTATCTATAAAGTGTTCAGATAATTTTATTGAGACAATCAAGCCTTAGTATTATATCTCCTTTTTAAAACTGTTTAATAAATGATTTTAGCTTTTATCTTTGCTCGAAATAATGCTGTTTTTAACCAACATTTCTCAATTTTGTTGACTCATTAGAAGTCCCTTCTGAATCAGCAGATGTGTGTAAATTGTTAGGCTGCTTCTAGTTTTAAAAAAAATCAATTTTGTTGGCTCTGCTGATGGCTCAGCAAATTTAGCAGCGAGAAGGCGATCAGAATGCACTATGTTCAATCCTCAGTTTGTGCTCGGTTAACTGATCTCAGGTTAAATTAGTCCTAACATCCTGGGTTATGAAGGGGAAAAATCAATCAATGTTCCTGTTCTTGACTGCTCTTCGGTGACCTCCTGTTGGCAGCTGTGTGTGCGTGTGTGTTTGCGCGCGTGTGCACATTGGATGGGAATAGCTGATCTACAGCGCAATCAAATGGTCCACTGACACTCATTGTCAAAGGCTCTTGCATGTATAATGAATGGGGGTAATTAAAGTGAGGTTTCAGTGTTCATATCCATGCAAGGAGTCGATGCCTGCGAGAGAGGTGGGGGAGAAAAAGCAGCAGGAAAACATTTCAAGTTAAGAAATAAAGCTTATGCCACCACCGAGACTGTAATCCTTCCTGCACTGTGTGTCAGCCGTGGCTCAGTGGGTAACACTCCTACCTCGGAGTCAGAAGGTTGTAGGTTCAAGTCCCACTCCAAAGACTTGAGCACAAAAATCTAGGCTGATGCTCACAGCGTTCTGCTGGACTGTCGGAGGTCCCGTTGGCTCTGTCGGGGGATGTAAAAGATCCCACGGCACAATTTTTCGAAGAAGACCAGGGGTTATTATCCCCGGTGTCCTGGCCAATATTTATCCCTCAACATAACAAAAAAACAGATGATCTGGGTCATTATCA
Organism: Pristiophorus japonicus; assembly: GCF_044704955.1. NCBI lineage: Eukaryota > Metazoa > Chordata > Chondrichthyes > Pristiophoridae > Pristiophorus > Pristiophorus japonicus. Next base: position 10,572,964 of record NC_091990.1, read on the forward strand.
CATTGATGTTTGTAGGAGCTTGCTGTGTGCAAATTGGCTGCTGCATTTCCTACATTAGAACAGTACACTTCAAAAAGTACTTAATTGGCTGAAAAGTGCTTGGGGCCACCGATTGCCGTGAAAGGTGCTTATATAAATGCAAGTCTTTTAAATAAATTCAAACCTGCCCACGTACTCCACGAACAGTACACACCATTCATTCTCTCACATCTTATATTGTAAATCTACGTAGGGTGCCTTTGTGCACCAAGAACTGAGCAAGTTGCTTGCTCATCACAGCAGAGGAATCAATATTTGAGCTGTTGGTGAGATATGGAGCCAATATTTATTTGCTTCAGCACCTCCGATAGAGGAGACATGTATCCTGTGTCCCAATCAGCACTCTCAAAGGACACATATCAATATTAGATTTTGCACAGAAAATATTGTACATTCTCATGTTCTGATACATTACTGAAAAAGAGTTGGATTTATATAGCACCTTTCACGACCACCGGATAGCCCAAAGCACTTTACAGCCAATGAATTGTAGTTGCTGTTGTAATGTAGGAAACGTGGCAGCCAATTTGTGCACAGCAAGCTCCCACAAACAGCAAGGCGATATTGACCAGATAATCTGTTTTTAGTGATGTTGATTGAGAGATAAATATTGGCCAGGACACCAATAACTCCCCGGCTCTTCTTCAAAATAGTGGCCATGGGATCTTTTACATCCACCTGAGAGAGCAGACGGGGCCTCAGTTTAGCGTCTCATCAGAAAGACGGCACCTCTGACAGTGCAGCACTCCCTCAACACTACACTGAGTGAACTTTCATTTTATTTTGTACTCAAGTCTCATGGAGTGGGACTTGAACTCAATCTTTTGACTCCAAGGGCAGAGTGATACCCACTGAGCCACAGCTGATGCTGATAAAAGTTGATAAAATATTGCTAAAAGTATGCACATCTCTATGGCAGCTGGTGGAAAGATTATGGGCTGGACTTTCCTATGAGCCCCTCAACGCTCGATTGCCCGCTGAGAAGAACTGCTAACGTCTGGGGAGTAACGCTGGTGAGAAATTCCACTTTTATGTTTAAACTAATTAAAACTAATCGCCCACCGAGAAAAAGGGCATTGCACCTTCATTGTCGGCAGTTTTCTTGACGGTTAAGTGGAAACTAAGTAAAATGAGCGGCTCTTACCGGAATGGATGGCAAGTATTTCAAATTTAGTCCGAGGCTGCGATTGGGCCTAGGGAGGGAGATCTTTTCAAAAAAAAATTCAATTATAAAAAAAAATAACATAAAAAGCATTCCCAAGACATACCCAATCACTATTTTAAAATTTAAAAAAATTAAATAAAGAACCTTTAACTTCCCTATCTTTGCAAGGTACTCACCTACCGCCCTGTTTAAGCAGCTTTTACAGGGCGGGTCTCTCGACGATCTGGACATCGGCGGTTTGGTCCCGGCGGGCGTGTTTAGATGTGGGCAAAACCATAAAAAAAACTAAGGGGCAAACTTTCGCCGGGCGGAAAAACAGTTGTACCGCTGAGAAAATTGCAGCGAACCCGCCAAAAATTATAGGAAAATAACATGAGAAATAGGAACAGGAGGAGGCCACACGGCCCCTCGAGCCTGCTCCGCCATTCAATAAGCTCAAGGCTGATCTAATCATGGACTCAGCTCCACTTCCCCGCCCGCTCCCCATAACCCCTTATCGCTCAAGGAACTGTCTATTTCTGTTTTAAATTTATTCAATGTCCCAGCTTCCACAGCTCTCTGAGGCAGCGAATTCCACAGATTTACAACCCTCTGAGAAAAAATTTCTCCTCATCTTTGTTTTAAATGGGCGGCCCCTTATTTTAAGATCATGCCCTCTAGTTCTAGTCTCCCCCATTAGTGGAAACATCCTCTCTGCATCCACCTTGTCAAGCCCCCTCATAATCTTATACATTTTTATAAGATCACCTCTCGTTCTTCTGAATTCCAATGTGTAGAGGCCCAACCTACTCAACCTTTCCTCATAAGTCAATCCCCGGAATCAACCTAGTGAACCTTCTCTGAACTGCCTCCAAAGCAAGTATATCCTTTCGTAAATATGGAAACCAAAACTGCACGCAGTATTCCAGGTGTGGCCTCACCAATACCTTATATAGCTGTAGCAAGACTTCCCTGCTTTTATACTCCATCTCCTTTGCAATAAAGGCCAAGATACCATTGGCCTTCCTGATCACTTGCTGTACCTGCATACTATCCTTATAATATATTAGGTTGTTAATTTTTGTTGTCGAAATCTGCTGTTGATTAAACTGGCATGGGAGATAAGGTTAAAATCGAACATATGTTTTCCTGAGATAAGCAAGGCCGAAATTCCTCTCTGGGCTCCACATGCTGCAGGTACGTTACTTACCAATGCTCTGCCGCACTGCATCTGGCTTGTAGGAGACCTCCAGGTCAGGCAAGTGCTTGCAGACCTCAGAAACAAGTTCCTGTGGAGTGAAGCTCATGGCACTGATGTTGTACGTTCTCATGGTGAGACACGCGGCTGGGGCCTCCATAAACTCCAAGGTTGCCCGGTGACAGTCATCGATGTGCATCATGGGAAGTTGTGTATCTGATTTGAGGTAGCATTCAAATTTTGAAGTCTTGATAGCATCATGGAAGATCTGAACAGCATAGTCTGAAAGGAAAAAAAGTGATTAAAAAGGTGGTAGTAAACCGTGGAACTTAATCAGCAGATTCTACATATAGTGTATATATTATATACTGTATGTAATCTTGTTTGAATTGCACCTTTAGACACCTGCAAACCTAGGGTAAGGAGAGGAAGTGACACACACGGTCTATATTTTGCTAGCTATCTAGCAGCAACTCCCATGCCAGTTTAATCAACAGCAGATTTCAACAACAAAAATTAACATAACTAATATATTTAGTGAAATTATTATTGTTGGGACAAGAAGAGATGGCATCTTAATTTGGATCTGAAAATAAAGCGTATAAGAAAAAGAAAGACTTGGATTTATATAGCGCCTTTCATGACCATCGGACGTCCCAAAGCGCTTCACAGCCAATGAAGTACTTTTGGAGTGTAGTCACTATTGTAATGTGGGAAACACGGCAGCCAATTTGCACACAGCAAGCTCCCACAAACAGCAATGTGATAACGGCTGAATAATCTGTTTATGTGATGTTGATTGAGGGATAAATATTGGCCAGGACACCGGGGGATAACTCCCCTGCTCTTCTTCAAAATAGTGCCATGGGATCTTTTACGTCCATCTGAGAGAGCAGACCTCGGTTTAACGCCTCATCCAAAAGACGGCACCTCTAACAGTGCAGCATTCCCTCAGCACTGCACTGGGAGCATCAGCCTGGATTTTTGTGCTCGAGTCCCTGGAGTGGGTTTTGAACCCACAACCTTCTGTCTCAGGGGCGAGAGTGCTACCCGCTGAGCCACAGCTGGCATTGTAACAAATCAAAATCAAAGGGAATCGTCACGATTTGGAGAACCAAAATTGAACTTTATGAATTAAGCCAAAATCGTGCACCACAGGGGGGATGGGGCATGGTTCAATGATCCCAGACAGCCGAATTCCTGATGTTAGCTGTGTTACCTTGGGGATGTGAGAATAGAAGTTAGCTTCTTCCATCCTCAGGGAGAAAAGGGAAAAATTGTCCCAAGACCATTTGGCAAGCCTCTTAATATCTTGGAGGTACAAAAAAGCAGCAGGAAAAATAAATGTTCGAAATGGTTTGCAAATGAAGCACAATTTCTTCGGAACGCAATGAGATCTGAGTTATTAAGAAAATATTATTACATACTCATGATTGTATCTACAATATCTAGCCGATTATATATTTAAATGCTCTTTGGGTTTTGGTTTTGCATTGTTAACCCAACCTGCTACCGATTTACATAGAAACATAAAAAATAGGTGCAGGAGTAGGCCATTTGGCCCCTCGAGCCTGCACCGCCATTCAATAAGATCATGGCTGATCATTCCCTCAGTACCCCTTTCCTGCTTTCACTCCATACCCCTTGATCCCCTTAGCTGTAAGGGCCATACCTAACTCCCTCTTGAATATATCAAATGAACTGGCATCAACAACTCTCTGCGGCAGGGAATTCCACAGGTTAACAACTCTCTGAGTGAAGAAGTTTCTCCTCATCTCAGTCCTAAATGGCCTACCCCTTATTCTAAGACTATGTCCCCTGGTTCTGGACTTCCCCAACATCGGCAACATTCTTCCTGCATCTAACCTGTTCAGTCCCGACAGAATCTTATACGTTTCTATGAGATCCCCTCTCATCCTTCTAAACTCCAGTGAATAGAGGCCCAGTTGATCCAGTCATATGACAGTCCAGCCATCCCTGGAATCAGTCTGGTGAACCTTTGCTGCACTCCCTCAATAGCAAGAACGTCCTTCCTCAGATTAGGAGACCAAAACTGAACACAATATTCCAGGTGAGGCCTCACTAAGGCCCTGTACAACTGCAGCAAGATCTCCCTGTTCCTATACTCAAATCCCCTAGCTATGAAGGCCAACATACCATTTGCCTTCTTCACCACCTGCTGTACCTGCATGCCCACTTTCAGTGACTGATGAACCATGATACCCAGGTCTCGTTGCACCTCTCCTTTTCCTAATCAGCCGCCCTCAGATAATATTCTGCCTTCGTGTTTTTGCCCCCAAAATGGATAACCTCACATTTATCCACATTATACTGCATTTGCCATGCATTTGTCCACTCACCTAACCTGTCCAAGTCATCCTGTAGCCTCTTAGCGTCCTTCTCACAGCTCACACCGCCACTCAGTTTAGTGTCATCTGCAAACTTGGAGATATTACACTCAATTCCTTCATCCAAATCGTTAATATATATATTGTAAAGAGCTGGGGTCCCAGCACTGAGCCCTGCGGCACTCCACTAGTCACTGCCTGCCATTCTGAAAAGGACCCGTTTATCCCGACTCTCTGCTTCCTGTCTGCCAACCAGTTCTCTATCCACGTCAGTATATTACCCCCAATACCATGTGCTTTGATTTTGCCAATCTCTTATGCGGGACCTTGTCAAAAGCCTTTTGAAAGTCCAAATACACCACATCCACTGGTTCTCCCTTGTCCACTCTGCTAGTTACATCCTCAAAAAATTCCAGAAGATTCGTCAAGCATGATTTCCCTTTCATAAATCCATGCTGACTTGGTCCGATCCTGTCACTGCTTTCCAAAATTTAGGAAACATTGATATACAACACTTATTGCATATAGTTTAAACACAGGTACAATGTCTCAAATCCGGCTATCCGAAAATCGGAATTGTCCGAAAACTGGACATGTTTGATAAAATCCTGTTTGATATTCAGTAAAATAAAAGCCGGAATTATTGTTCAAAAACTGGCGGGCCAGACTAATTATTGGCTTCGCCGCTATGTTTTAAATGGCGAGCGATCGGTCGCCTAATGACCCTCGACCCAACCTGACCCACGCCACCATTAGTGCTTTGTCTGTCTCGGTAATATACGTACGCTCTTGGTTTTCTTGTCCGAAATCCGGAAAAATTCAAAAATCAGCACGGTGTCAGTCCCGAGGTTGTCGGACTTGAAACGTTGTACCTGTAGATGTATTTTTAACATTGTATATGAAAGCCTGAATGAACTATGTTGCAATGGCCCCGATGGCTCTCTCACCTGTTGTTCCTCCACCAGGCTCAGAGTCAGCGGAAATAATACCTGGATATCTGAGAGAGCGGAAATCCAGACCATATTTGTGATGATAATACTGAAATAGATTGCATTTATTAGAAACTTTAGTCAGAAAATACTATTTCAAATAAAGATCTCATAGCTTTCAATAAACATGCTCATTTTATTTCTAATAATTATAGCGTTAGACAGATCGAATGTGATGATGTACTGTTTCTTTTAAGTGTGGATTGGTATATATCTTTTTAAGACAGACAGAGTTGCATTGATATAGCGCCTTTCAAGACCACCGGATTCTCAAAGCGCTTTAAAGCTAATTAAGTACTTTTTGGAGTGTAGTCACTGTTGTAACGTGGCAGCCAATTTGCGTACAACAAGCTCCCACAAACAGCAATGTGATAATGGCCAGATAATCAGTTTTTGCGATGTTGATTGAAGGATAGTCACTGGCGATAATTCCCCTGCTCTTCTTCGAAATAGTGCCATGGGATGTTTTACGTCCACCTGAGAGACCAGACGGGGCCTCGGTTTAATGTCTCATTTAAAAGACAGCACCTCTGACAGTATAGCGCTGGAGTGTCATTCTAGATTTATGTGCTCAAGTCCCTGGAGTGGGACCTGAACCCATGACCTTCTGACTCAGAGGAGAGTGTGCTACCCACTGAACCACCATTGACACTGGTGACACATTGTACGAGAAAAGAGCATGGTCCATCCAGTACACCTTCGACTATCCTAGTAGTCCCATGATACGATGATAATGCAGTTGTTCACTAATCACGGCAATCAATGAGCAGATAGTAACGGATTGCTTGATGACAGAAACTATCACAATTAAATACCCAGTAACTAAATCAGTTGATAGCCAAGCTATTCAGTACTATGGATAATTTTTTTCAGAGCTAATAAGGAAGCCATGCCAAACAGAAGTTATGAAAGCTCAGTTCTCCATAGCCTTGAGAAAGAAGCAATAGAAATCTGAGCATTTTTGCATTCAACTTTACAATTTGTGGAAGTTACCCCGGTGTATCTGCCTTGATTTGTTCTGTGGAAATTTAAAACCCCTGAAGTTTAAAGGCTACAAAATTGGATTGGATAGCGCCTCTCGAGAGGGTCGGAACAGGAGCGCTAAAGGGTTTGCATTCGTGAGCGCCGGCATTCGTGCCACTCGGCAAATTCCACGTATCGGTACCGGCGGCGCTGAGGAGTATCGCCCGGGAGCATCATGCCAGAGTACAATGCCACTCCAGGGCTAAACCCCGAGCGCAAAGGACCAGAAAATCCAGCCATAAAACTCAGAGCCAGCACCTGAATTAGGGTTTGAGAGTTAGAATCAAACACAGGGTTAACGGGACTTGTGAAAACTTGGAAAACTTCACCTGCAGCAAGAAAATGATAACCCAATCGGCATGGGGCACTGACGCTGCACCCACCTGCCCCACACGGGGAAGGTGAGGGGCGGTCCGAATTGCGACTGTGGCCCTGAGTCCCAGACCCTGGAACACCTCACATCGACCGGCCCACTGAGATCTGTGGGTCCCAGACCCTGGAACATCTCACATCGACCGGCCCACTGAGATCTGTGGGTCCCAAACCCTGGAACATCTCACATCGACCTGCCCACTGAGATCAGTGGGTCCCAGACCCTGGAACATCTCACATCGACCGGCCCACTGAGATCTGTGGGTCCCAGACCCTGGAACATCTCACATCGACCGGCCCACTGAGATCTGAGGGTCCCAAACCCTGGAACATCTCACATCGACCGGCCCACTGAGATCTGTGGGTCCCAGACCCTGTAACACATCGATCGGCCCACTGAGATCTGTGAGTCCCAGACCCTGGAACACCTCACATCGACCGGCCCACTGAGATCTGTGGGTCCCAGACCCTGGAACATCTCACATCGACCGGCCCACTGAGATCTGTGGGTCCCAAACCCTGGAACATCTCACATCGACCTGCCCACTGAGATCAGTGGGTCCCAGACCCTGGAACATCTCACATCGACCGGCCCACTGAGATCTGTGGGTCCCAGACCCTGGAACATCTCACATCGACCGGCCCACTGAGATCTGAGGGTCCCAAACCCTGGAACATCTCACATCGACCGGCCCACTGAGATCTGTGGGTCCCAGACCCTGTAACACATCGATCGGCCCACTGAGATCTGTGAGTCCCAGACCCTGGAACATCTCACATCAACCGGCCCACTGAGATCTGTGGGTCCCAGACCCTGGAACATCTCACATCGACCGGCCCACTGAGATCTGTGGGTCCCAGACCCTGGAACACCTCACATCGACCCGCCCACTGAGATCTGTGGGTCCCAGACCCTGGAACATCTCACATCGACCGGCCCACTGAGATCTGTGGGTCCCAGACCCTGGAACACCTCACATCGACCGGCCCACTGAGATCTGTGGGTCCCAGACCCTGGAACATCTCACATCGACCGGCCCACTGAGATCTGTGGGTCCCAGACCCTGGAACATCTCACATCGACCGGCCCACTGAGATCTGTGGGTCCCAAACCCTGGAACATCTCACATCGACCGGCCCACTGAGATCTGTGGGTCCCAGACCCTGGAACACCTCACATCGACCAGCCCACTGAGATCTGTGGGTCACAGACCCTGGAACATCTCACATCGACTGGCCCACTGAGATCTGTGGGTCCCAGACTCTGGAACACCTCACATCGACCGGCCCACTGAGATCTGTGGGTCCCAGACCCTGGAACACCTCATATCGACCCGCCCACTGAGATCTGTGGGTCCCAGACCCTGGAACATCTCACATCGACCGGCCCACTGAGATCTGTGGGTCCCAGACCCTGGAACATCTCACATCGACCGGCCCACTGAGATCTGTGGGTCCCAAACCCTGGAACATCTCACATCGACCAGCCCACTGAGATCTGTGGGTCCCAGACCCTGGAACACATCGATCAGCCCACTGAGATCTGTGAGTCCCAGACCCTGGAACATCTCACATCAACCGGCCCACTGAGATCTGTGGGTCCCAGACCCTGGAACACCTCACATCGACCGGCCCACGGAGATCTGTGGGTCCCAGACCCTGGAACACCTCACATCGACCGGCCCACTGAGATCTGTGGGTCCCAGACCCTGGAACATCTCACATCGACCGGCCCACTGAGATCTGTGGGTCCCAGACCCTGGAACACCTCACATCGACCGGCCCACTGAGATCTGTGGGTCCCAGACCCTGGAACATCTCACATCGACCGGCCCACTGAGATCTGTGGGTCCCAGACCCTGGAACATCTCACATCGACCGGCCCACTGAGATCTGTGAGTCCCAGACCCTGGAACACCTCATATCGACCGGCCCACTGAGATCTGTGGGTCCCAGACCCTGGAACACATCGACTGGCCCACTGAGATCTGTGGGTCCCAGACCCTGGAACACCTCACATCGACCAGCCCACTGAGATCTGTGGGTCACAGACCCTGGAACATCTCACATCGACCGGCCCACTGAGATCTGTGGGTCCCAGACCCTGGAACATCTCACATCGACCGGCCCACTGAGATCTGTGGGTCCCAAACCCTGGAACATCTCACATCGACCGGCCCACTGAGATCTGTGGGTCCCAGACCCTGGAACACATCGATCAGCCCACTGAGATCTGTGAGTCCCAGACCCTGGAACATCTCACATCAACCGGCCCACTGAGATCTGTGGGTCCCAGACCCTGGAACACCTCACATCGACCGGCCCACGGAGATCTGTGGGTCCCAGACCCTGGAACACCTCACATCGACCGGCCCACTGAGATCTGTGGGTCCCAGACCCTGGAACATCTCACATCGACCGGCCCACTGAGATCTGTGGGTCCCAGACCCTGGAACACCTCACATCGACCGGCCCACTGAGATCTGTGAGTCCCAGACCCTGGTACACCTCACATCGACCGGCCCACTGAGATCTGTGGGTCCCAGACCCTGGAACATCTCACATCGACCGGCCCACTGAGATCTGTGGGTCCCAGACCCTGGAACATCTTACATCGACCGGCCCACTGAGATCTGTGAGTCCCAGACCCTGGAACACCTCATATCGACCGGCCCACTGAGATCTGTGGGTCCCAGACTCTGGAACACATCGACTGGCCCACTGAGATCTGTGGGTCCCAGACCCTGGAACACCTCACATCGACCGGCCCACTGAGATCTGTGGGTCACAGACCCTGGAACATCTCACATCGACTGGCCCACTGAGATATGTGGGTCCCAGACTCTGGAACACCTCACATCGACCGGCCCACTGAGATCTGTGGGTCCCAGACCCTGGAACACCTCACATCGACCCGCCCACTGAGATCTGTGGGTCCCAGACCCTGGAACACCTCACATCGACCCGCCCACTGAGATCTGTGGGTCCCAGACCCTGGAACACATCGATCGGCCCACTGAGATCTGTGGCAGGAGGCAACTCATTTCTCCACTCGGCGTCTCATGGAGAGCCAAACGAGACATCCCATAATAAACGGTTCCTGTCATACCAAACAACAACAACCAGATGATCATCATCACAGCTAACTGCCTCAACATTCAAATACATTTCTCATTTACTTTCATTGTGAAGAGTCTAACATTACCAGCTGACAATACTCTGAAGCATTGATGAGCCAAAGTAAGTGGCCGGTGCCCAGTGAGTCAAAGTCACTCCGGCATGGAATGGAGGGATACGAGTTTGCTACTTCCGCACTATTCCCAAAATAATGAGTTCCCAATCTATGCTGTGCCGTCAAAAAGAGGCACAATGCAAAGTTCCAGACACTCTTCCAGCCATCAGTAACTGCAGTCTGTTCAATACACCCAAGATCCTACAGTCTTCTCAGCTCATAATTTGGTTCCACATAAATCAGTGTTTTGCATCTGCCTTGTCCCGTCGCTTTCAATGTTGAATATCCAATCTGTCTTTGAACAATTTCCGCTTCTTCAGTTTTTCCCTCAATTTGCACTAATTACACTGAAAATCTAGTGACTGGAATAAGATATGTAATCAGATCTCAATTAGTACAAATCTGTTCTCGGAGGAAATGCTTCCTCAGTGCCCCATGGATCTCCAAGTGGACAACATAATCCCCTTCTAACATAAACTGCTTGGTCACTGTGGCTGCTCATGAGGTTTGACCACACATTTTTAGTCCCACTTCAGATTTTTATATTCATTCACGGGATGTGAGCATCGTTGGCATGTACTGTCCATCCGTGATTGCCCTTGGTGATGGTGAGCCCCCCCCTTCTTCAATTGCTGCAGTCCATGATCCTGCTTTGTAGCAGTTTGGGGCAATGGAGTGGCTATTTCAGAGCCAACCACATTGCTGTGGGTCTGGAGTCACATGTAGACTGAGTCACCAGACCGGGTAAGGACAGCAGATTTCCTTCCCTAGAGGACCACTGCAACTATATAGGGTTTTGGGGGTGGGGAAGAGAGAGACTGGGAGGGGAGGGGAAGAGAGAGACACACTGGGGGAGAAAAAGAGAGACTGGAAAGAAGTGATCACTACCCCAAACATTGTCTACCCCAAACATTGTAAACTAGATGGGTATTTATGACAATCCGATAGTTTCATGGTCACCATTTATTTAATTAACTGAAATTAACTTCCCCAACTACCATAGGTGGGATTTGAACTGTTTACCAGTCCAGTAACATTACCACTATGCTACCATTCTCCAGTTATTGATTGCTCTTGTTGTAAGTCTTTTAATCTCTGATCATGCCATAGAATATTTACTTCAAATGATGAGCAATTGGTTTTTGACCTTCCAGTCTGTGGCCTAGTCATTTATTTTCTCATCAGAAGGAAGCTGTGCGAATAGCCACAGGAAGATGCATTTTTTCCCCCCAATAATAACAGCTCACCTCACCCATTAGCTCTGCGTGCACCTTGGAGATTCCATAGATTGTCTGCGGTCTCTGGATACACAGGTCAGGGGTCGGGTTTCTGGGAGAGCTGGGTCCAAAGGCACCAATGGTGCTGGGGACAAAAAGACGCAGAGAGTTCTCTAGAGCAATATCCAGCACATTGTGAAAACCTGAGGAGGAATCAGCAGAAGTGTACTATTAAACTGCTGGTCAACGTCTGATTCATTCAGAAAGTGATCTGCCCGCCCAACTTAAATGTTAAAAATCAATACCATCCTTTTATCAAATCCATGCCTCACATTCACCAATCCCTTTTTAATCCTGTGTTTATAAATTTTTGAATGTCTAGAATATGCATTGGAAGAAACCTATCATTTTGAACAACAAAATGTTAATAATCACCTTGACAAGTGGGTTTCATTGGTTTTGGATGTATGCTTAAGACCAGCAGAGCAGGTCTCCAGTCGTCTTGGTTAACCCTTGCCACTGGACCAAGACCTAGCTCGGTCAAGCCCGTGTGGTGGCTGGTGTGCAACGGTCACCCCACGTTAAAAAAATCCACGCACAGGCATCTTCCACCCTTCAACATGTAGTTCAGGACCTGGAATATTAGGTCCTTCATTGAAACACCCGTGAGCTCATCCTTTTTTTAGCGTCGAAGCAAGTCATCCTCATTTCAAGGGACTGCCTATGATGATGATGAAAACCAAAACTGATAAAGAACTGTAAAAATCTGCATTATGCCTTTATGAGTATCAAGCACTTATTCTGTGCATACTGCACAAGTCCAAAGGGCTGTAAAGACCCAAATAATCTCAGTAATAGGGATAGAATACATGATCAACTAATGTACAAGGCTGATGTTTACGAGAATCAGTTGCATAATCCCAAGATAATATGTGCATAAAATTATGAGGGTTGTAGATAGCGTGGGTAGGAAGGACCTATTTCTAGCAGAGGGGTCAATAACCATGGAGCAGGATTAGAGGGGAGTTGAGGAGAACTTTTTTCACCCAGAAGGTGGTGGGGGTCTGGAACTCACTGCCTGAAAGGGGGGTAGAGGCAGAAACCCTCATTGCATTTAAAAAGTACTTGGATGTGCACCTGAAGTGCCGTAACCTACAAGGCTACGGACGAAGAGCTGGAAAGTGGGATTAGGCTGGATAACTCTTTTTCAACCAGCGTGGACATGATGGGCCAAATGGCCTCCTTCTGTGCCGTAAACTTCTACGATTCCATGACCACATCTTACTTCTAAAAACCTGAAACTGAGGCACCAAAGATAACATCTAACAAATTCTAAGTGTGGAAGAGTTTATAATGAAAGGCAAACAACATTCATAAAATGTAATTGTTTTAGTGAAAATCAGATACAGTTGATTGTGAAGCGAGACATGTAGCTTACCAATAATATTGACACTGCGGGCCAACGGGACATTCGCCTCCCCCACTGCACTGAGCAACGTGCTGTAATGGATCAGCCAAGTTATCCGGTTATTCACCACTAACTCCCGCAGATTCTTATAGTCAAGAATATCAGCAAAGATGAAGGGACCTGTAAATTGAATAAGTACATGTTCACCGTACACTGTAGCAATGTGTCAATCGTACAATTTGACAGGTGAAATTTTAACACCATTAACAATTAGTGATGTCGCCATCCGGCTGCCTATAATTATGACAAGGACAAACAGAAGTAAAGAGAGAACTACTTTTTAAACATATACCTCACGGTACAGGTCATGAAGTGATAATAAACTAGAGTTCTTTAAGCGTTGGTTTTCACTACGGTTAAAATCACTCTCTTGGGCTGTGCAATTATTACTAATCATAATACAATAAAACTGATGGTTTACAATCCGTACAAATTATGGTCACTTTCCCATTGTCACGAAGGTGGCAATATGGGTCTCTTCCACAAAGATTAGATTACGATGGACGGAAAGATTCCAATGTAGATGTCCTATCTCTTGAAGCCTTTCTGATCTTGTAGATTGAGGTTCTCCGTGTTCACGAGACAACTCTACCGATTAGACATCAAGGGCTGGATTTTCGGCCTTCTGTCGCCTCTGTTAGCGCCCCAGAGGGGCGGCAATGGCGGCAGTGAGCACTTCTGGGCGAGCGCCCAGCTTCCAGCGCCCTGCCAGGGTTTCCGAGGCCGGTTTTGGCGGGGCGCAGAGTATTACCGCCCGGGAGAGGCGATCCGGTGTGCAACGCCCCTGGTTGCGACACTGGCTCGATTTTTGCCTCCCGCTCGTTCGATCTGTAGCGCTCCATAGAGCGCCCCCTGCTGGGACCACCTGTGAAAGCAGGCGGACCGAGCTGTAGCGGCTGCTCTGAGGTAAGTAATGTCCACCTCAGGGAAGTGTGATTGTTTATTATTTTATTGTTTTCGCGATTTATGTTGTGGTGGCGTGAGTTATTTAGTGGCAATGTTATTGGCGGGGGGGGGGGGGGAGTTTCCCGTTTTTTTCTTTCTCCCCAGGCCTCTCTCAGAGCGCTCCGAGGCCGGATGTTTAGCTCCGGATCTTCACTTGCTCAGCCGGCCGAGCGCCCTGAGAGAGGTGTGCAACGCCTCCCTTGGCACTCTGTCCCACACTCAGGGCCCAGCTGCCGAATTTTGCTGACTGAGGCGCAAACTTTACCGCCCCGCCGCCATTACCGCCCCGAAATGAGCAGAACCGAAAATTCAGCCCACAGGGCTTCGTACATTGAATCAAATCATTACAACTGTACGTTTCTGTCCACACTCACCACTTTCAAAAACCTCAGCTAGTGGCTTGCGGATATCTGAAAGAATAACGTTGTTCTTTCCAAAAGACCTCCTATAGGATGGGGGGGGGGGAAAAAAGCAACAAATAAGTATTTCTCTTTACCGTTCTTCTCCTCCTTCCTTCTGCTCTCCTTGCTGGAGTGTGGTGCTGTGGATCCATTGGCCTCCAGCCACCTTGCACAGCTCACCGTTATTAATGTTCGAGCCTTGACAGTGGGTGTTGGCAGCTGGCCAGAACTCACGCATGAATAATGGCCACTTACGCAGGATACCCGAGGATGATGGATGCCAGCTACGTCAGCAAGGAGTCAATGCAAGAAAGTTGGTGAGAAAATAAATACTAGTGGCGAAATCAAAGTGGCATTCGGAAGAAACAAAGCAGCACATGTAGATCGAGAGCCCCCCATTATTCACTGGAGTTCAGAAGAATGAGAGGGGACCTCATAGAAACGTTTAAAATTCTGACGGGGTTAGACAGGTTAGATGCAGGAAGAATGTTCCCAATGTTGGGGAAGTCCAGAACCAGAGGTCACAGTCTAAGGATAAGGGGTAAGCCATTTAGGACCGAGATGCGGAGGAACTTCTTCACCCAGAGAGTGGTGAACCTGTGGAATTCTCTACCACAGAAAGTTGTTGAGGCCAATTCACTAAATATATTCAAAAAGGAGTTAGATGAGGTCCTTACTACTAGGGGGATCAAGGGGTATGGCGAGAAAGCAGGAATGGGGTACTGAAGTTGAATGTTCAGCCATGAACTCATTGAATGGCGGTGCAGGCTAGAAGGGCCGAATGGCCTACTCCTGCACCTATTTTCTATGTTTCTATGTATGTTTCTATTAGATCTGATTGCATCAATGTTACCGCAGAGTTTAAATGTACAACAACTTTGCGTGTATTATAGATGGGATCAAATCCAGCACCTTCTAGGAAGAAGAAAAAAAACAAAAGAAATATTTTACAGATTGGCAGTGAGAGCTTAGAATATTGCTGAATGAGAATTTTATTTTCACATGGAATGATTTATTAGATTCCAGGTGTACTTCAAAGGAACAGGACGCTCTCCTCATAAATCTGTCTCTAGTCTTTCATCTAACCCCAGGACAAAGCCAAGTTGTGAGAACCTTGGTACCAATTACTCCGATGGGACAAAATAATCACAACTGATTTAGCTCTGTCTCCTGTACCCTGGTAAACAATATTAAGTCATTCTGTCACCTTATATGAACTATGGTAAATAACTCTTGCTGGGTAGACTATCTCAGTTGCTCCAGGAACTTGAGCACATAAATCTAGCATGACACTCCAGCGCAGTGCTGAGGGAGTGCCACACTGTCAGAGGTGCCGTCTTTCAGTTGAGAAGTTAAACCGGGCCCTGTCTGCCCTTTCTGTTGAACATAAAAGATCCCATAACACTATTTCGAAGAGGAGCAGGGGAGTTATCCCCAGTGTCCCGGCCAATATATATCCCTCAATCAACATCGCTAAAACAGATTATCTGGTCATATAAATGCAAGTCTTTTATCGAGCCAGCAGTGATCATGCGTATTTTGCATTAGGTGATGTGCATCTCCTCCAACAGGTCATCAGAGAGACACAAACAGCTGGGAAATTATCAGCAACAGCAATTTGCATTTATATAGCACCTTTAACGTAATAAAATGTCCCAAGGCACTTCACAGGAACGTTATCAAACAAAATTTGACACCGAGCCACATTAGGAGATATTAAGACAGATGACCAAAAGTTTGGTTCGAGAGGTCGGTCAGCATGCAGCAATCACATAGAAAGTGAACAGCCATATTTCATTTTTTTTTAATTCATTCACAGGATGTAGGCGTTGCCAACAAGGCCAGGATTTACTGCCCATCCCTAATTGCCCTCGTGAAGGTGGTGGTGAGCCACCTTCTTGAATGCAACAGAGTGCAAGGCCATTTCAGAGGGCAGTTAAGAGTCAACCACATTGCTGTGGGACTGGAGTCACATATAGGTCAGACCGGGTAAGGGTGGCAGATTTCCTTCCCTAAAGGCCATTTGTGAACCAACTGGGCTTTTACAATAATCTGGTAGTTTCATAGTCACTAGTTTTTTTAGTCCCAGATTTTTATTAATTAACTGAATTTAAATTCCACAGCTGCCATGGTGGGATTTGAACTTGTGTCACCAGATCATTATTCCCAGTTTCTGGATTACTAGACCAGCAACATAACCACTATGCTAACGAACCATACAATAATCGGTGTTAAACATATTTGGAATTGTTTATGATTTAGAATGTGACAGAACCCCTCTCCATTTGTGGATATGAACGAGCAGCCATCATCTCATCAACATTCATCGTATACGCACATCCTGGGGTCTAGAACTAGTTTTGAAAATGCTAAAAATGCAAACAACCTGAGTGGCAGTATTACTCTAGTCTAAAAAGCCACTGCACACTCAAAGGCAAACTGGTCTGAAATTGGTGTGTTCAGTGTAGAGTTAGCGTCATCCATGGCCGTAACAAGAATACCAATTCTTACCTAAGGAACTTTGCAAGACCAAATCCGAGCTGGCCCAATCCACCTAAAGAAGAAATGTAAATCGTCAAACAGAAGACTTGAAACAGGAAACTCCTTAAAGAATTTGACCGGACTGCATTAAAAATAGGTCCACTGTGGCTCAGTTCTGGCACTTTGGCCTCTGAGTCAGAAGGTCATGGGTTCGAGCCCCGCTGCAGAGACTTGAGCACATAGTATAGGCCAACATCTCAGTGTAGTTCTGAGGCAGTGCTGCACTGCCGGAGGTGCCGTCCTCCAGCCGAGATGTTGAACTGAAGACATGTCTCTCTGTTCAGGTGGATACAAAACAAAATCCTGTGGCACAATTTAAAGATGGAGCTTTCCTAGTGTGCTTGGCAGCATTTGGCTTTCAACCAACACTACTAAAATGGGCCACCCGTCATACACCCCGCTTGATTTTACTTTCCACTGACTCAGGAACTCGACGTACATTGTTAGCTGCATTCACAGCACGCACTCCGTACTGCCCCCCCCACCACGGAACTTTGTTCAGCTGTCTTTACATGATCTAGGTGACTGTAAAATGTACTCTAAGCCTCTGACAGTATGGAGAGAAAATGAACTGCAGCTTGCCAACTATTGCCTTTCTGGGAATTATTGAATTTAACCCAAAGTTTGGAATTGATCCTTTAGGGAATAATTTGATGTGAGTTTAACTCTAAAGACAGAGATCTTGCCAATATATGAGCTGTTCCTGCTGTCCCACCCACCCACCAGAATTTAAAAAGTTAAGTCAATTGGGATGGAAATCCCAGTAAATTCCTCCCTTTCCTGGCTAGAAATTAAACATTTCAACAACAACTTGAAGTTATATAGCGCCTTTAATTTAGTGAAATGTCCCAAAGCACTTCACAGGAGTATTATGAGATAGAAATTTGACACCGAGCCGCATAAGTAGAAATTAGCGCAGGTGACCAAATGCTTGGTCAAAGAGGTAGGTTTTAAGGAGGGTCTTGAAGGAGGAAAGAGAGGTCGAGAGGCGGAGAGGTTTAGGGAGGGAGTTCCAGAGCTTGGGGTCTAGGCAGCTGAAGGCACGGCCACCGATGGTTGAGCGATTATAATCAGTGCAGATTTAGAGGAGCGCAGACATCTCGGGGAGGGGATTGTGGGTCTGGAGGAGATTACAGAGATAGGGATTTCTCATTCACCCTCTCTTTCCTCAGGAATTATGTGTCCAACAGTGCAGGAGTTTAATCAGCTCAGTGTCAGGCTGTGAGATGAGAAGACCAGAGTATGGGATTGGATCTTGAGGATTGCAAAAAAATAGACGTTCTAGAGTTTACTTGTTTACTTTTTGAGATCAGGAAGCATTTCTTCCGATCTTTCTCTGAGGAAATTCAGTAACTAAGGTCAAATCCATACTTGAATATAACACATTGGAATAATTAGGATATAGCAGTACAAATTCCCCTTCTTGTTCCATGCTTCCTTATAAGAACATAAGAACATAAGAAATAGGAACATGAGCAGGCCATGCAACCCCTCGAGCCTGCTCCGCCATTCAATAAGATCATTGCTGATCTGCTCATGGACTCAGCTCCACTTCCCCGCCCGTTCCCCATAACCCCTTATCCCCTTATGGTTTAAGAAACTGTCTATTTCTGTCTTAAATTTTTACAATGTACCAGCTTCCATAGCTCTCTGAGGCAGTGAATTCCACAGATTTACAACCCTCTGAGAGAAGAAATTTCTCATCTCTATCCTAAATGGGCAGCCCCTCACTCTAAGATCATGCCCTCTAGTTCTAGTCTCCCCCATCAGTGGAAACATCCTCTCTGCATCCACCTTGTCAAACCCCCTCATAATCGTATACATTTCGATAAGATCACCTTTTATTCTTCTGAAGCCCAACCTACTCAACCTACATCCTTATGTACTTTCTTATTACTAACATGCTCTAATGCACTTTATGATGGGTGGTCTTCTGTTCCTAACTGGTGGAGGCAACATGAATTAAAGAATGATGAAGTATGCCCCAACCTTTTCGGGGTCACACTGAGCTTCATAGGGAAATAATAGTGAAAGAAAGAAGGAACGTCAGCAAAGAACGGGGGTAGATCGCAGGGCATTGGCACCATTGGCGCAGAATTATAAAGCAGCAAGACGACAGCGCTGAAAGCAGTTAGCACTTTCCAGACCTGTGATCAGGATCCTGGGATGATGGGTCTCAGCGGCCTCTGTGTGCCTGTGGTCATCTTCTCTGGTGAACTGCCGAGGTGACCAGCTCAGAGCCCTAACCAACCCTCGAGGCAGGGTCTGAAACTTGCAACAGCCGTTCCGGCGAGCAGCCCTTCTGGATCCTTCAGACACAAATCGTTGCAGGCCTGCTAACATCTTTTGCCTGGAAAAAGACAAACAAAAACCATTTGCTAATCATTTTCGATCGAATTTCTATTTGCTTCGATGGAGGAGCACGCACATTGCTGAGTCAAGTTTGTGCCCACAGATCACAAACATAAAGGAAGCGACTATAAAGAGGAAGGCTATGGAACAGCACTATGGTCAGGTTGACCCTGACACAGATGCCTACATTGAATTCCTCTGCTCACACAAACCACAGCTCAATTTTCCCCAATGCCGTTTTTTGGCGTATTGCCAGAGTTACGCTCATTTTTTTGGCCCTTACTCCAAAAAAAAAACTAGCAAGTTTTCCCGTTCTATTTTTTTTAAATTGGTGGCGTGCAGCCTGTCTTGTAGCTTCGGGGGGGGGGAGGTGGGGGAGAGTGGTGGAGCCTAATGTCTGCGGCGAAAAAACAATGCTCCCCCCCTCTTCTGTGCAGGCGCAGGAAAAAAAAGGACGTTTTCACATAATTCCTATGGGAAAAATGTAAGCTTGATGATGAATATTTATGTGTTCTTGACTCCCTTCAAAACTTCACCTAAAAATAATGATGTCTTTCTACTGTGCGCTGGTTTTTCTTAAGTGCCCAGAAGGTTTTTTTTAGGAGTGGTTACATCCTAGGAGAATTGTAAGTTGGCCAAACTTGCATAATTGTGAAAAACATGCACCGACATCAGGTTACACCCCATATGATGCAAAAAAAAACACTAAAAAAATCGTAACTGAGTTACGCTGGCGCACAATCTTTGGGGAAACTTGCATTTTTAAAATTTAAACCAAAATAAGCGGCGTGCGCCAAAAAAATGGCACAAATCACCTGAATGACATTAAGCTACCGATTTTTTAAAAAATTCATAACCACATGGAGAAGTTATTTCGAGATGTCACACACGTAAGCTAAACTAAATCAATAATACACCTGAACAAGGTCAGGGTTTTTAATGGCAAGAAGAGATACGAGCGGTACTGTCAGCAATGCTAGTAGATGCAGTCTATCTTGGAATGGCAGGAATATGAAAGAAGCTTACTGCCTTACCTCAGGCTCTGAATAAATAGTTTTGTTATACTGTAGGGTCTATTATTTATTTTAGGTAGGCTGTCCTATTAAGATTGACCAGTCAAGCCTTTAAGGAGTGTGGAATATCGTCATGGTGTGCTTATGTAGGACCATGAATACCACATCTTCAGCAATTATTCAAGATGAGGATTTGAGATATTTTGCCACATAAGGTTTGAGATTAAAGGACCTTTGAATCCATTAGAAAAGCACTGTGCCCATTTTCTTTTAAAATCTACCTCTTTACTGAATATTTCACTCAAGGGACCATGGGATAGATCCCTTGATATCTTCGTTCGGTTGAGTAACAGTTCGTTTGCTCAATGGAAGGAGGGACCAAGAGTCCTCGATGTGCTTACTCTTCCAATTGAAAGGATTGCAATTTTCGCCAATCTAACCTAAAAAAAGAAATGCGATTCTGAGATTGCACACAGCAAATCTTCCAGGTGTAAATTCTCACTGTTCTAAGAATTTTTAGCACAGAAACCTTATATGCATTTTATTCTGGAAATGATTAATTGCATTCTGTTATATATATAATATATAACTGAAAACATCTGACAGGAGATGTTCCTCCAGCGATTGGAGTTAAAATCAGTTTGTCTGTTGCGTCAGTCAATACCCCGGTCAGAAAGGAGGCTGCCGTTTGAACTGATGAACACGATTCTACGTCAGTCTCAGATGTGATCTGCTAAAATATTGCCAAAGCTACAAATTGTTCTTTACCGCCAGCTAAAATGCAAAAATCGGAGCGGGACAAAACGACTCCCCCAAAAGCCACCAAGCCGAAGTTATTCAATTTTAAACTTGATTTGCATTTTGACATTTGCTGGGGCGGATGGTTTTATTTCATTATATGAAAGTTTCGCAGGGTTTATTTTGACCAGGATTGTTCGCCCCCATTCAGTCGGAAAGACTGTCGCTGCCTCTCATTTTTTGTCTCATGCCATTTAAAATCCTACTGTCCCATCAGGCGTAAATCACAAGCGATAAAAGTTACAGTCGGATATCCCACAAACCAAAGGGTGATTTTCACCCCTCCTGTCAGTCCAATATTTATTGAACATACACAATTGGAAAAATTGTTTGAAATATATATATATAAATATTCCAAATGTTTATAGAATGCAACTGATAGATCTCCACCAGCAATAACGCGTAACAAGCACAACCCTTGTATAATGGTGATTTGAAGCATAAAATTCAACAATTTGAATTTATGTAGCGCCTGTAAAACGTCCCAAGGCGCTCCACAGCAATGTTACAAGAGCAAAATAAAATACTTTGACACAATGGTATAAGTGAAGCAAAACTGAGCTCCGGAGAACGCAAAATAAATCAGAATAAAATAAAAATCAACTACTACTGTACAATATAAATAAATATAGAACAAAAGCGATAGGCATTAATCATTAAATCAGATGCTTCTCTTTTTATCTGTTTGCCAAACCTTCACGTGTTACTGTTTTTTAAATACTGTAAGATAGAAACTTTAAGAGTGATTTGTTTTCCCTTACCCTGCACAATGTCCTGTTCTGCAGTATCTGGGCTGCACGATTGCCTGTAAGGGTCAGGGCAAGTATCCTCGTCAGCTCTCACCACTGGCTGTTCAAATAAGTAGTTTATGAACACCCAGGATTACAGATCTCCTTGGGATAGGTTGTCCCCGATGACTCTGCTGTTTATTGGGCGATTGTCACAGGGTGTCCCGGCACTCTGGGGGTTGTAGTCGGTTTCCTGGCGTCTCATGCGCATTTCACCTGACAGTGACTACAGCTCCCAGATTGAAGTGCGGTCCACCTGCGTGGGATGCTCAGTGCACGTATTAGATGGATGCTGTGGTATAATCCGTTTATTCCAGCTCGGTGCAAGGTCATGTACCAAATAAAAATGCTGTCAGCACTTTAAAAAACTAGCCTCACTTGCTGCGTGCAACTTTCTACACTCGAACAACAGTCACCAGGCAAATATTCCGAACAATTTAAAGGAGTTTTACAGGACTCAGCGGAGCTGCAAATAGGTTACATGTCCTTCACACCAAATATAATGTTTTAAAACAAAACAAAAAATCCTCTGTAAATAACCAGGAAAAATTGTGCATACACACACAGTGGGTAGAATAGTCTGAAGGTAGCACAGTGAAAGGGGCCAATAGGTCCCGTCTGCCCTCTCAGATGGAGTAAAAGATCTCATGGCACTAATTCGAAGCAAAGCAGGGGAGTTTCTCCACTACCCAGGGCCACTATTTATCCCTCTATCAACATCACTGAAACAGATTATCTGGTCATGTCATCATTGTTATATATGTAAACATTGTAACTCTGTTAGACTTGCCACCAGAGGGCGCAACTGTTGGAGGCCCAAGGGTCACCTGCACACCACGTGCAAGGGAGTATAAAAGGTTGTCTGCCATGCTGCTTAGGCACTCTGGAGTTGTATTAAAGAGACTAAGGTCACCTCAGTTTTAGCTCACAGTACTCAATCTTGTGGAGTTATTTTAAACATAACAATCATCATCATCATAGGCAGTCCCTTGGAATCGAGGAAGACTTGCTTCCACTCCTGAAGTGAGTTCGTTGGTGGCTGAACAGTCCAATATGTTAGCCACAGACTCTGTCACAGGTAGGACAGACATTCGTCGGGGGAAGGGGGGTTTACCACACGCTCCTTCCGCTGCCTGTGCCTGACCTCTTCACACTCACGGCGTTGAGATTTGAAGAGCTCAACGACCTCCCGGATGCAATTTCTCCACCTAGGGCGGTTTTTGGCCAGGGTCTCCCAGGTGTCAGTGGTGGTGTCGCACTTTACCAGGGAGGCTTTGAGGGTGTCCTTGTTACATTTCCGCTGCCAACCTTTGGTTCGTTTGCCGTGAAGGAGCTCCGCATAGAGCAATTGCTTTGGGAATCTCGTGCCTGGCATGCGAACTATGTGGCCTGCCCAGCGAAGCTGATCGAGTGTGGTCAGTGCTTCAATGCTGAGGATGTTAGCCTGGACGAGGACGCTGATGTTGGTGCTCCTGTCCTCCCAGAGGATTTGCAGGATCTTGCGGAGACATCGTTGGTGATATATCTCCAGCGACTTGAGGTATCTTCTGTACATGGTCCATGCCTCTGATCCATACAGGAGGGCAGGTATTACTACAGCCCTGTAGACTATGAGTTTGGTGGTAGATTTGAGGGCCTGGTCTTTGAACACTCTTTTCCTCAGGCGGCCGAAGGCTGCACTGGTGCACTGGAGGTGGTGTTGAATCTCCGCATCAATGTCTGCCTTTGTTGATAAGAGGCTCCCGAGGTATGGGAAATGGTCCACATTGTCCAGGGCCGCGCCGTGGATCTTGATGACTGGGGGGGGCTGTGCTGTGCGGCGAGGACAGGCTGGTGGAGGACCTTTGTCTTACAGATGTTAAGCGTAAGGCCCATGCTTTCGTATGCTTCGGTGAATACATCGACTATATCCTGGAGTTCAGCCTCAGAACGTGCGCAGACGCAGGCATCGTCCACGTACTGTAGCTCAATGACAGAGGTTGGGGTGATCTTGGACCTGGCCTGGAGGTGGGGTAGGTTAAACAGCTTTCCATTGGTTCTGTAGTTTAGTTCCACTCCAGCGGGAAGCTTGTTGACTGTGAGGTGGAACATGGCAGCGAGGAAGATTGAGAAGAGGGTTGGGGCGATGACGCAGCCCTGTTTGACCCCGGTCCGGACGTGGATTGGGTCTGTAATGGATCCACTGGTAAGGATCACAGCCTGCATGTCGTCGTGGAGCAGGCGAAAGATGTTGACAAACTTTTGAGGGCATCCAAAGTGGAGGATGACGCTCCATAAGCCCTCAGGGTTGACAGTGTCAAAGGCCTTTGTAAGATCAAAAAAGGCCATGTATAAGAGTTGGCACTGCTCCCTGCATTTTTCCTGCAGCTGTCGGGCTGCAAAGATCATGTCCATTGTGCCCCGTAGGGGACGAAATCCGCACTGTGACTCCAGGAGGAGCTCTTCGGCCACGGGGAGAAGACGCTTGAGGAGAACTCTAGCGACAACATTCCCAGTGGCTGATAGCAGGGAGATTCCTCTGTAGTTGCCGCAGTCGGACTTGTCTCCCTTTTTAAAGATGGTCACGATCACTGCATCTCTGAGATCTCCCGGCATGCTCTCATTCCTCCAAATGAGAGAGATGAGGTCATGAATCCACGCCAACAGCGCCTCTCCGCCATACTTTAGCACCTCAGCAGGAATTCCATCCGCACCCGTGGCCTTGTTATTCTTGAGCTGTTTTATGGCTTTGCCTACCTTGTGCAACGTTGGGGTTTCACTGAGGTAGTGGCGGGTCACATTCTGCGAGATGGAGCTGAGAACACTCAAATCAAAGGGAGAGTATCGATTGAGGAGATCTTCAAAGTGCTTCTTCCATCGGGCCCTGACAGCTTCGGTGTCCTTGATGAGTGTTTCCCCGTTCTTGGCCAGGAGTGGGGTGGGGCCTTGGGAGTTTGGATCATAGGTGGCCTTGACTGCAATGAAGAATCCTCGCATATCGTGGCTGTCGGCCAGTTGTTGTATCTCCTGTGCTTTCTCCATCCACCACCTGTTCTTTAGGTCGCGGGTTTTTTGTTGGACCTCAGCCTTGAGCCGTCTGTAACGTTGCTTTGCAGCTCCCAAGTTGGGTTGATGCTTGAGGCTCAGAAATACTCTGCGCTTACGATCTATTAGTCCTTGGATCTCCTGATCATTTTCATCAAACCAGTCCTGGTATTTTCTGGTTGAGTAACCAAGTGTCTCTTCACAGGCACAGGTTATGGAGTCCTGGAGGGCAGACCAAGCTGTGGGCATTCAGCATCTCAGGGTCATCAAGGCATGGTAGATTAGCTTGAGGTGCTGGCTGTATAGGGCTCTCTTAGCTGGGTCTTTAAGTGCCCCGGCATTAACTTTTTTTGCGGCACTGCTTCTGCTGTCCCCTCTGCTTTGGGGCTATGTTAATATCGATGATGCATCGGATTAGGCGATGGTCCGTCCAACGGTCGTCAGCTCCTGTCATGGCGCCATCCTTGCGATCCCTGGCTTGGACAATGACATAGTCGAGCAGATGCCACTGTTTGGAGTGAGGATGTTGCCATGATGCCTTGTATTTATCCCTCTGGCGGAACAGGGTGTTGGTGATGAGGAGTTTGTGTTCTAGACATTTTGTCAGGAGTAGGGTACCACTGGAGTTGGCTTTCCCTACCCCCTCTCTGCCAATCACGCCTCCCCAGAGGGCTGTGTCTTTGCCGACCCTGGCATTAAATTCACCTAGGAGGATCAATTTGTCACCCGTGGGGACGCGGGACAGGGATGTCTCGAGGTTCGAATAAAAACCCTCTTTAGTCTCATCCGTTGCATCGAGTGTTGGGGTGTACGCACTGATGACTGTGGCGCATTGGTTCCGGAATAGGGTAGGGCAAAGAGTCATGAGGCATTCGTTAACCCTGCAGGGGGAGTCTTTGAGGCGGTCCACCAGCTCATTTTTGACGGCGAATCCAACTCCATGAAGGTGGCGTTCTTCCTCTGGTTTTCCTTTCCGCTTAGGGCAGCGATGTCGATGTCAAAATGTCTATAAAATTCTGAAAGGTTTTGATAGAGTGGATACAGAGAGAATGTTTCCATTTGTGGGGAAGAGCATAACTAGCATAACTAACTTACTGGAATTCTTTGAGGATATAACGAGCATGGTGGATAGAGGTGTACCGATGGATGTGGTGTATTTAGATTTCCAAAAAGCATTCGATAAGGTGCCACACAAAAGGTTACTGCAGAAGATAAAGGTACGCGGAGTCAGAGGAAATGTATTAGCATGGATAGAGAATTGGCTGGCGAACAGAAAGCAGAGAGTCGGGATAAATGGGTCCTTTTCCGGTTGGAAATCAGTGGTTAGTGGTGTGCCACAGGGATCAATGCTGGGACCACAACTGTTTACAATATACATAGATGACCTAGAGGAGGGGACAGAGTGTAGTGGAACAAAATTTGCAGATGACACTAAGATTAGTGGGAAAGCGGATTGTGTAGAGGACCCAGAGAGGCTACAAGGAGATTTGGATAGGTTAAGCGAATGGGCTAAGGTTTGGCAGATGGAATACAATGTCGGAAAGTGTGAGGTCATCCACCTTGGGAAAAAAAACAGTAAAAGGGAATATTATTTGAATGGGGAGAAATTACAACATGCTGTGGTGCAGAGGGACCTGGGGGTACATGAATCCCAAAAGGTTAGTTTGCAGGTGCAGCAGGTAATCAGGAAGGCAAATGGAATGTTGGCCTTCATTGCGAGAGGGATGGAGTACAAAAGCAGGGAGGTGTTGCTGCAACTGTATAAGGTATTGGTAAGGCCGCACCTGGAGTACTGCGTGCAGTTTTGGTCACCTTACTTAAGGAAGGATATACTAGCTTTGGAAGGGGTACAGAGACGATTCACTAGGCTGATTCGAGAAATGAGGGGGTTAACTTATGATGATAGATTGAGTAGACTGGGTCTTTACTCCTTGGAGTTCAGAAGGATGAGGGGTGATCTTAAAGAAACATTTAAAATCATGAAAGGGATAGACAAGATAGAGGCAGAGAGGTTGTTTCCACTGGTCAGGGAGACTAGAACTAGGGGGCACAGCCTCAAAATACGGGGGAGCCAATTTAAAACCGTGTTGAGAAGGAATTTCTTCTCCCAGAGGGTTGTGAATCTGTGGAATTCTCTGCCCAGGGAAGCAGTTGAGGCTAGCTCATTGAATGTTTTCAAGTCACAGATAGATAGATTTTTAAGCAATAAGGGAATTAAGGTTACGGAGAGAGGGCGGGTAAGTGGAGCTGAGTCCACGACCAGATCAGCCATGATCTTATTGAATGGCGGAGCAGGCTCGAGGGGCTAGATGGCCTACTCCTGTTCCTAATTCTTATGTTCTTATGTTCTTATGATCTAGAGGCCATCAATATAAGATAGTCACCAAGAAATCCAATAGGGAATTCAGAAGAAAATTCTTTACCCAACTAGTGGTGAGAATGTGGAACTCGCTACCACAGGGAGTGGTTGAAGCGAATAGTATCGATGCATTTAAGGGGAGGCTAGACAAGCATATGGGAGAGAAGGGAATAGAGGGTTATGCTGATAGATTTAGATGAGGAAAGACGGGAGGAGGCTCGAGTGGAGCATAAACCCTGGCATGGACTGGTTGGGCCGAATTACCTGTTTCTGAGTCATATATTCGATGTAATCCTATGTAATGAAATAATATTCCTGCACAAATCTATACATAGATATGTTGCCAAACCAGTGCCCATAGACAGATTTCCTACAGTTAATTTAACCTTCCGTTTGATGATGGAAGTACCCATGTACTGCAGTTAGTGCACGAACACACTCTAGTTATGTCAGGACAGCAGGAACTGAATGAGCCATATTATGATGATAAGAGGATGTTATTTGAGCTAAAGAAGACAAGACGCCAGGGCCCGATGGGATACATCGAAGATTCTGAGGAAGATATGGTAAGAAATTGCTGAGGCCCTAGATATGATCTTATATTTCAGGGCTCCATTGAGTGCGGATGTGTGCCCCAGATAATGATGAGCCGATATAAAACCTTACGACTATGTCGGTTAGAGCACTGTGTGCACTTCCTATAGTGCTCACACTATAGGAAGGATATTGAGGCTTTAGAGAGGGGACAATGTAGATTAACTAGGATGCTGCCTGGTTTGAGGAAATACAAATATGAAGAAAGACTTCAAAAACTTAATTTTCTCCATTAGAATAACACAGATAAAGAGGCGATATGATAAACGTGTTTAAAATTACGAAAGGTTATGATAGAAAGAAAAGAAAGACTTGCATTTATATCATAGGCAGTCCTTCGAACGAGGATGACTTGCTTCCACGGGTTCACAGGTGTTTTGATGAAGGACCCGATGTCCTAGTCCAATTGAGGGGGTGGAAGATGCCTGTGCATGAATTTCTTTTTTAACATGCCATTGCACACCAGCCACCACACGGGCTTGGCAGAGCTAGGTCTTGGTCCAGTGGCAAGGATTAACCAAGATAACTGGAGACCTGCTCTACTGCACGGACCTAGTGCGCACACATATCGCAGTGTGGGCTGGACTGTGCTTTTATATAGCGCTTTTCACAACCACCAGACGTCTCAAAGTGCTTTATTACCAATGAAGTACTTTTGGAGAGTAGTCACTGTTGTAATGTGGGAAATGCGGCAGCCAATTTGTGCACAGCAAGCTCCCACAAACAGCAATGTGATAATGACCAGATAATCTGTTTTGATGATGTTGATTGAGGGATAAATATTGGTCATGACACCGAGGATAACTCCCCTGATCTTCTTCAAAATAGTGCCATGGGATCTTTTACATTCACCTGAGCAGACAGATTTAACATCTCAACTGAAAGGCAGCACCTCCGACAGTGCAGCACTCCCTCAGCAATGTACTGGAGTGTCAGCCTAGATTTTTATGCTCAAGTCTCTGGAGTGGGACTTGAACCCACAACCTTCTGACTCAGAGGCAAGTGTGCTACCCACTGAGACACTGACTGACACAGTCTAATCTGGCGATAACTTTGCTATTGTTCACTGTAATATCCCTGTGAATATTTAGACGCGTAGGCCCAATGAATCAGTTTTCAATGGTTGAATCATAGAAATGAATAGATCTGGAAGAACATTGTTTGTCTCTGAGTTTTATCAAGTGCTTGAAAGCACCTACTTTCGAAGGAAAGAGTGGTCCAATCAAAAACCATCATTGATATTTTGGGGGAATTCTCTGAACAGCCCCTGCCACCCCCTAGGTTCAGACTATGTAGATTGGATAGGTGAATGAAGGAAAAGCGGTTGAAGGAAGATGGGAACAGGGCTGGCAAATACTATTAGCTGGCCTGGAGGGTAAACACCACAGGCTCAGGCTGGTCCCAATGGCCTGTTTCTAGGCATTTCTGTGTATTTTACATCTGTATTGTGAAACAGATTGTGCACATCAGCAGAGATCCAGATCTTGAATCATAAAAATTTACAGCACAGAAGGAGGCCAGTCGGCCCATCGTGTCCGTGCCAGGTGACAAAGAGCTATCCAACTGATCCGACTTTTCAGCTCTTGGTCCATAGCCCTGTAGGTTACGGCACTTCAAGTGCACATCCAAGTACTTTTTAAATGGGGTGAGGGTTTCTGCCTCTACCACCCTTTCAGGCAGTGAGTTCCAGACCCCCACCACCCTCTGGGTGAAGAAATTTCTCCTGAACTCCCCTCTACACCTACCAATTACTTTAAATCTGGTTATTGACCCCTCTGCTAAGGGAAATAGGTCCTTCCTATCCGCTCTACCTCGGCCCCTCATAAATGTTTACACCTCTATCAAGTCTCTCCTCAGTCTCCTCTGTTCCAAAGAAAACAACCCCAGCCTATCCAATCTTTCCTGATATCTAAAATTCTCCAGTCCTGGCAACATCCTGGTAAATCTCCTCTGTTCCCTCTCCACTGCAACAACAATATAAATCTTGCAATAAGATAAAACACGAGTGAGATTAAAGAGAAATATTGGAAAAACACAGCAGTTTATTGATGTTCTATAAATATATTAAGAGCAAGAGGATAACTAAAGAAAGAGTCAGGCCTATTAGGGACCATGAGGGTAATCTGTGTGTGGAGGCGGAAGATTCCAAAAGGCATTCGATAAGGTGCCACACAAAAGGTTTCTGCAGAAGATAAAGGTACGCGGAGTCAGAGGAAATGTATTAGCATGAATAGAGAATTGGCTGGCGAACAGAAAGCAGAGAGTCGGGATAAATGGGTCCTTTTCCGGTTGGAAATCAGTGGTTAGTGGTGTGCCACAGGGATCAATGCTGGGACCACAACTGTTTACAATATACATAGATGACCTAGAGGAGGGGACAGAGTGTAGTGGAACAAAATTTGCAGATGACACTAAGATTAGTGGGAAAGCGGATTGTGTAGAGGACCCAGAGAGGCTACAAGAAGATTTGGATAGGTTAAGCGAATGGGCTCAGGTTTGGCAGATGGAATACAATGTCGGAAAGTGTGAGGTCATCCACCTTGGGAAAAAAAACAGTAAAAGGGAATATTATTTGAATGGGGAGAAATTACAACATGCTGTGGTGCAGAGGGACCTGGGGGTCCTTGTGCATGAATCCCAAAAGGTTAGTTTGCAGGTGCAGCAGGTAATCAGGAAGGCGAATGGAATGTTGGCCTTCATTGCGAGAGGGATGGAGTACAAAAGCAGGGAGGTCCTGCTGCAACTGTATAAGATATTGGTAAGGCCGCACCTGGAGTACTGCGTGCAGTTTTGGTCACCTTACTTAAGGAAGGATATACTAGCTTTGGAAAGGGTACAGAGACGATTCACTAGGCTGATTCGAGAAATGAGGGGGTTACCTTATGATGATAGATTGAGTAGACTGGGTGTTTACTCCTTGGAGTTCAGAAGGATGAGGGGTGATCTTGTAGAAACATTTAAAATCATGAAAGGGATAGACAAGATCGAGGCAGAGAGGTTGTTTCCATTGGTGGGGGAGACTAGAACTAGGGGGCACAGCCTCAAAATACGGGGGAGCCAATTTAAAACCGAGTTGAGAAGGAATTTCTTCTCCCAGAGGGTTGTGAATCTGTGGAATTCTCTGCCCAAGGAAGCAGTTGAGGCTGGCTCATTGAATGTTTTCAAGTCACAGATAGATAGATTTTTAAGCAATAAGGGAATTAAGGGTTACGGGGAGAGGGAAGGTAAGTGGAGCTGAGTCCACGACCAGATCAGCCATGATTTTATTGAATGGCGGAGCAGGCTCGAGGGGCTAGATGGCCTACTCCTGTTCCTAATTGTTATGTTCTTCTTTATGTTCTTATGTGGGTATGGTTCTTGATGAATACTTTGCGTCTGTTTTCACAAAGGAAAGGGGAAATTCAGATACTGCTATCGAGGAGGAGTGTGATATTCTGGATGAAATAAACATAGTGAGAGAGGAGGTATTAAGGGGTTAACAGCTTTGAAGGTGGATAAGTCCCCAGGCCCGTTTTGGATTTCCCCATTTAGAATATGCATCTACTACGACAAAAAACATCTTTCCTCAGAACGGGCCCGCAAACTCAATGTGGATCCTCGACCATGGTTTGTGTCATGTTTGTAACTACACTGTAACACCACTGTATTACTGTATACACTCAACTTAGAAGCACACCTTGACCACAGGGGGTGAACTTGTGGGAGACAATCCTTACCTGATCACACAGGTATATAAAAGGAAGTCCCACGCAGGGTCATCACTTCCGGAGTCCTGTAATAAAGAGCTAAGGTCACAGAGTGGCCTTGTCCCTGGAATGTGCCTCGTGTGGTTTCATGCTGTCGAGTAAGGACTTGACATTGGCGACGAGAAACGGGAATTCACGACCCACGAGAATGGCCACCGGTAGCACAGAGGAACGGCACTGTGTTGGGGAAGACTGGGAAGATTTTGTTGAGAGGCTTCAGCAAAGCTTCGTTACTAAATACTGGCTGGGGGGATACAGCGGCCGACAAGCGACAGGCTCATCTCCTGACCAGAGACTTATGCGCTCATGAAGGACTTACTGGCACCCGAAAAGCCGTCGGACAAAACCTTTGAAGAGCTCAGCAAATTAATCGGGGAGCACCTCAAACCGCGAGCAGCATACAAATGGCTCGACACAGATTCTACACCCACCGACGTCGTGAAGGACAGAGCATACCGGACTTTGTGGCGGACCTCCGACGTTTGGCCAGCCTCTGTAAGTTCACAGACGCCTGCAGGGGGGAGATGCTAAGGGACTTCTTCATCGAGGGTATCGGTCATGCGGGAATTTTTCGCAAGTTAATTGAGACCAAGGATTTGACCTTGGGAAGTGGCAGCGTTGTTAGATTAAACTTTAATGGCGAGGGAGGAAGAGACGAAAATGATTTACGCGTGCAATTCTGCCTCTAACGCAGTGATGGATCAGGGAGTCAACATCATAAATGTTACTCAGAGCCCTGCAGGCAGGCAGGGGCAGTCCGACATTTACCAGGCAGCAATAGATCCCAGAGCAGGATCTCAACAGAGACAATGGCAGGCTGAGCGGACGTCCACGCCATCACAGTGGACAATGCGGCCCGGGATGGGGCCATTGACACCCACTAATAGGGTACTTAAGAGCAGTCAAAGGGACAGTCAGCATGGAATTACTGGCCATAGTCCCTTTGTCCCCAACAATGGAAACTTTAACATGCTGGAGGTGTGGGGGAAAATACTCAGCCAGATCTTGCAGATTCCAACATTTTGCCTGCATAAACTGCAATCTCAGTGGCCATTTAGCTCAAATGTGTAGAAAACCTGCAACCAGACTGATATATGAGACAGATGGACCAGAAGAGGGTTCTGTGAGGCAGGATGACTTTTGGGACAAATCGATGGACGCCGAGATTCAGTGGGTCCATGCGGCGAATATTCACAGTTCATACACCAAAACGCCACCAATGATGATGAGGGTTTTGTTGAATGGTATCCCAGTATGCATGGAGCTGGACACTGGGGCCAGCCAGTCACTCATGGGCGTTCAGCAATTCGAGAAGCTATGGCCACTCAAAGCCAGTAGACCCAAATTAGAACGTATTGAGTCACAATTACGGACTTACACCAAGGAAATCATTCCGATGCTAGGCAGTGCAATGATGGCTGTCACACACAATGGGTCAGTGAATCGGCTGCCACTCTGGATTGTCCCAAGCAATGGTCCCGCACTGTTGGGGAGGAGCTGGTTAGCCGAGATGAACTGGAAATGGGGGGATGTTTACGCAATGTCCTCGGTGGAGCGAAGTTCGTGCTCACAAGTCCTGCAACAATTCAAGTCACTATTTCAGCTGGGCATCGAGACTTTCAAAGGCACTAAAGTAGTGATACACATCACCCCGGATGCCAGGCCAGTGCACCACAAAGCCAGAGCGGTGCCGTATGTGATGCGGGAAAAAAATCGAGAGCGAATTGGACCGGCTGTTGCGAGAGGGCATCATCTCGCCTGTTGAATTCAGCGACTGGGCGAGTCCCATCGTTCCCATTCTAAAAGCGGATGGCTCTGTCAGGATCTGTGACGACTACAAGGCCACCATCAATCGGGTGTCCCTACAAGACCAATACCCGCTCCCAAGAGCGGAGGACCTCTTCGCCACGCTGGCAGGCGGCAAGCTGTTCACCAAGTTGGACCTCACTTCAGTCTATATGACCCAGGAACTGGCTGACGAATCCAAACTACTGACCACCATCACCACGCACAAGGGACTGTTTGCGTAAAATAGGTGCCCGTTTGGCATTCGATCAGTGGCCGCAATTATTCAACGTAACATGGAAAGCCTACTTAAATCCATTCCGGGAACGATCGTATTCCAGGACGACATCTTCATCACGGGTCAAGATACCAAGGAACACCTCCACAACCTGGAGGAGGTGCTACGCCGACTGGATCGGGTAGTCTAATGTGTGTTTTTAGCTCCCGAGTTTCTGGGCAGGAGGGTTGCTGCAGATGGGATTCAGCCCACCAAATCCAAAACAGAGACAATTCAACGAGCACCCAGGCCCTGCAACACATCGGAGCTGCGTTCATTCCTGGGACTGTTGAACTATTTCGGGAACTTTCTGCCGAACTTGAGCATGTTGTTGGAGCCACTACACGTGCTCCTGCGTAAGGGTTGCGATTGGTTTTGGGGGGACTATCAGGAACGGGCTTTTGATCGGGCACGAAACCTACTGAGTTCAAACAAGTTGTTGACCCTGTACGACCCCTGTAAACGTTTAGTTCTAACTTGTGATGCATCATCCTATGGAATTGGTCCGTGTTGCAGCAGGGTAATGCTGAGGGTCAGCTACAACCTGTGGCTTATGCCTCCAGGTCACTCTCTCAAGCAGAACGGGGATATGGGATGGTCGAGAAGGAAGCGCTTGCATGTGTCTATGGTGTAAAAAAAATGCATCAGTACCTCTTCGGTAGGAAGTTTGAGTTAGAGACGGACCACAAGCCACTCACATCCCTGTTGAGAGACAACAAGGCTGTCAATGCCAACGCATCAGCTCGCATACAGCGATGGACTCTCACGCTGGCTGCTTATGACTACTCCATCCAGCACCGGCCCGGCACTGAAAACTGCGCTGATGCACTCAGCAGGCTCCCACTGGCCACTACCGAGGGGGCAGCTGAGCAAAGCGCTGCGATGGTCATGGCTGTCGATGCCTTTGACAGTGCAGACTCCCCCATCACAGCCCGCCAGATCAAAATCTGGACAAACAGAGATCCCCTCCTATCCTTGATTAAGAAACGTGTCCTGACTGGGGATTGGGCGCCCGCACACAGAGCATGCCCTGAGGAGGTCAGACCGTTCCACAGGTGGATGGATGAGCTCTCCATCCAAGCTGACTGCCTACTATGGGGCAGCCGGGTAGTCATGCCCCAGAAGGGCAGGGAGGATTCATCAGGGAACTCCACAGCGAGCACTCAGGCATTGTGATGATGAAGGCCATTGCCCGGTCACACATTTGGTGGCCTGGAATTGATTCAGACCTGGAACACTGTATTCGCAGGTGCACGACCTGTGCCCAGCTGGGTAATGCCCCCAGGGAGGCCCCGCTCAGCACGTGTCCCTGGCCCACCAAGCCATGGTCACGCATTCACGTTGACTACGCGGGCTCGTTCATGGGGAAGATGTTCCTCATTGTAGCAGATGCGTACTCGAAATGGATCAAGTGCATCATCCTGAATTCATGCACATCATCCACCACTGTGGAAAGTCTATGTGTGATCTTTGCAACCCATGGCTTGCTGGACATCCTGGTTAGTGACAATGGCCCGTGTTTCACGAGTTATGAATTCCGGGAGTTTATGTCAGCCAATGGCATCAACCACATCAGGACTGCACCATTCAAGCCGACCTCCAATGGCCAGGCGGAGCGGGCAGTCAAATCATTAAGCAAGGTATGCTCAGGATTCAAGGACCCTCCCTACAATGCCGCCTATCGCGCCTCCTGCTGGCCTATAGATCCCGCCCGCACTCGCTCACGGGGGTCCCGCCCGCAGAGCTACTCATAAAACGGACACTCAAAACTCGGTTGTCCCTCATCCACCCAGTCCTGACCGACATAGTTGAGGGCAAGCGCAAGTCACAAAACGAATACCATGACCGTAATTCAAGGGGAAGATGTATCGAAATAAATGATCTTGTATTTGTCCTCAATCACACCATGGGGCTCAAATGGCTTGAGGGTACTGTAATTGGCAAAGAGGGGAATAGGATCATCGTGGTAAAACTCAACAATGGCCAGATATGCCGTAAGCATCTGGACCAAGTAAAAAAAAGGTTCAGCATGGACACGGAGGAACCTGAAGATGGAGCTCACACTACTGCCAGCGAATGTGCAACAAGAGCAATCGGAAGAATGCACAGTCCCTGAGGTCAGCCCGGACAGGCCAGAATCACCATAGGTGACAGACACTCACATCAGCGTCCAACAACCAGAGCCCCAACTGCGGCGCTCCACGAGGGAGCGTACACCACCTGAAAGACTGAATCTATGATCCCAGTAAGACTTTGGGAGGGGGAAGGTGATGTCATGTTTGTAACTACAATGTAACACCACTGTATTACTGTATACACTCAACTTAGATGCACACCTTGACCACAGGGGGTGAACCTGTGGGAGACACTCCTTACCTGATCTCACAGGTATATAAAGGGAGGTCCCACGCAGGGTCATTACTTCCGGAGTCCTGTAATAAAGAGTTAAGGTCACAGAGTGGCCTTGTCCCTGGAATGTGCCTCGTGTGGTTTCATGCTGTAGAGTAAGGACTTTGCAGTTTGGATGGCCACTACCAAAGACTCAGCGGAGATTCCGCTGGTACTTTACTTAGCTGCATGCAAGTATTGCACTGATGCACGCATTATTCCAGATCAGAGTCAATTCCAGGCCACCATACATGAGACCTAGCAACGGACTTCATCATGACAATACCAGGATGAGTGCTATGAAGTTCACGTACAAATTTTTCTCGACCTTTCTTAGGCATGATTACACGATTACCCCGCAGTAAACAGTCTGACTGATTGGACAGCTCATCCTTGCGATGGTTGTAAAGTTTGTTCTCCTCACGCATCTCCATAGGTATGGCAGACCATTCACGACTGAGTACACACCGTTTCACAACTGATAAAATAGGGTCATGGCTGGTCCAGATCCTAACTTGTTGAGCAGTAAAGAGTCTGGTTACTGTAAACTCACTCAGGTACAACCTGATCCATCTTTATTCCAGCCCGAGAGTGCCAGCGTGACAAAGACACCCAGCTCATATACAGGTGACCAAGCACACATGCCACATGCGTACAGCCCGATGACCTCCGACCGTGGCGCCCTCTGGTATCTGGTGACCCCCAACCATTAATACATAACAGTGGAGGGGTCAATTACGAGGGGCATAGATTTAAGGTGGTTGGTGGAAGGTTTAGAGGGGATTTGAGGGGAAGCTTCTTTATGCAGAGGGTTGTGGGGGTCTGGAACTCACTGCCTGGAAAGGTGGTAGAGGCAGAAACCCTCACCACATTTAAAAGGTGTTTGGATGGGCACTTGAAGTGCCGTAACCTGCAGGGCTATGGACCTAGAGCTGGTAAGTGGGATTAGACCGGATAACCTCTTGTTGGCTGGCACAGGTACGATGGTAAGTACTTCAGGGAATCTCCTGGACTAGTTTTGATTGTCTGGATGGGTCGGAGAGAAATTTTCACAGATTTGTTTCCCCAATTGGCCTGGGTTTTTATCTGTTTTTTTGGTCTCTCCCAGGAGATCGCATGGCTCCGGCTGGGGTGGAGTATAAAATTTTGTGATACATGGGGTATCGCAGTTGTGTGGGGTGAATTGGTTGGGCTGGGCGCTCTTTACCTTTCCGTCATTGTTCATAGGTTTATATATAACCTTCAGGGCCGCTGACCGAGGGCCATGCGGCTCTTTGTCGGCCGGCTTGGACACGATGGGCCGAAATGTCCTCCTTCTGCGCTGTAAATTTCTAAGTTTCTATGTTTCAGGCAGTACAGTCTCGGGACCAGGGAAATGTTTTAACGTTAATGTATTGTTCCCTTTCAAATACTGACAGATCGGCTATGTGTAATTTCTACATTTTCCGTTTGTATTTCCTATTTCAAGCGTTCGCAGGTTTTCTTTCATCGTTGAACCGCCAATCTGGAGTGAATAAATTCCAGCTGCTTGAGACATCCCCAGAAGACCTCAGCTTGTCCCTTTGCATTCTCCACAAGATGGCAATTGGGATAATATAATTTCATGGAGTAATGCTCGCACAACCCATCCAGTCTGAACATTTTGCCAGTGGAAATTCCCCCTGCTTAATGACCTATTTCCATCACATAAAAAAAGTCACAGAAAATTAACTTCCTGATTCCATAAACGTTAATCTTCTCAATTGCACACCCACCAAGAGGGCTGCATTGCACGACATGGGACAATTGTTCTTCGCTTATGAGGTTTTCAATCAGTGAACAGAGATGAAAGGGTCACTTTAATTGATTTTTTTCATCACTAATACAGCAAACTCTTTACCTTGGCTAATAAACAGCATGCTGCAGGAGAAATATTATACCATCTATGACTAACAGTGCTTAAAATAAACTTCCCTAGAAATTAATTGGGTGAGAGGGAAGGATTGTGAGATAGATTTAATTGGACTGCGCTGAAACTGCCCGCTGAAATAACGACAATGTGAAGCAGGATTTCGGATTGGTCCACACATACTCACTTCACACGGGCTGGCAATCCAATCTAACACAGTCGGTGCTGAATGAGACTTTTTGCATGATTTCGTTGTTCCCTGATTAAGCTGCTGCACTGATATTGAATGTCTCAATGACAGAGAGCAGACTGAGAGTCGCTGCTGGCACAGAACATCAGCCAGAGACAGAATAAAATCCCAGTCGTCTGAAATTGAAACGCCAATATATCAGGAACATAGCTCCCTCTATCAAAGATTGATTTCAGGCCTGAATTATAACACCAACATTGAAATGGTTATAAATGGAGCCGTGCTTGCGATTTATGGGGTCATTTCAACCATTGAGTGAATTGAGTGCTTTATAATCCCTCCTAGTTATTCATTATCTTCTAAACTGTATAATAATTTCATGAGCCTGATATCTCGAATTCTGGCTATGATAATGGATGACACAGCAAGCATTGTGCCCACACACACACACACAGAGCTGCAATGGAATGTTGGCCCTTATTGCAAGGGGGATGGAGTATAAAAGCAGAGGGTTCCTGCTACAACTGTGCATCATCATCTCTAGCGACAACCTTCCCAGTGGCTGATAGCAACGTGGACCACTTCCCATACCTCGGGAGTCTCTTATCAACGAAGGCAGACATTGATGCGGAGATTCAACATCGCCTCCAGTGCGCCAGTGCAGCCTTCGGCCGCCTGAGGAAAAGAGTGTTCGAAGACCAGTCTCTCAAATCTACCACCAAGCTCATGGTCTACAGGGCTATAGTAATACCCGCTCTCCTGTATGGATCAGAGGCATGGACGATGTACAGAAGACACTTCAAGTCGCTGGAGATATATCACCAACGATGTCGCTGCAAGATCCTGCAAATCCCCTGGGAGGACAGGCGCACCAACATCAGTGTCCTCGCCCAGGCTAACATCCCCAGCATTGAAGCACTGACCACACTCGATCAACTTCGCTGGGCAGGCCATATAGTTCGCATGCCAGACATGAGACTCTCTAAGCAATTGCTCTATGCGGAGCTCCTTCATGGTAAACGAACCAAAGCTGGGCAGCGGAAACGTTACAAGGACACCCTCAAAGCCTCCCTGGTGAAGTGCGACATCATCACTGACAGCTGGGAGTCCCTGACCGAAGACCACCCTAGGTGGACAAAGTGCATCCGGGAGGGTGTTGAGCTCTTCGAATCTCAACGCCAGGAGCGTGAAGAGGCCAAGCGCAGGCAGCGGAACGAGCGTGTGGTAAATCAGTCTCACCTCCACCCCCTCCCTTCCCCCGATGAATTCTGTCCCACCTGTGACAGGGTCTGTGGCTCCCGTATTGGACTGTTCAGCCACCAAAGAACTCACTTTAGGAGTGGAAGCAAGTCTTCCTCGATTCCGATGACATCATCATCATAGGCAGTCCCTCGAAATCGAGGAAGACTTGCTTCCATTCTAAAAGTGAGTTCTCAGGTGACTGAACAGTCCAACATGGGAATTACAGTCTCTGTAACAGGTGGGACAGGCAGTCGTTGAAGGAAAGGTTGGGTGGGATAGGTTTTCTGCGCTTGATTTCTGCATGCTCTCAGCGATGGGACTCGAGGTGCTCAGCGCCCTCCTGGATGCACTTCCTCCACTTAGGGCGGTCTTTGGCCAGGGACTCCCAGGTGTCAGTGGGGTTGTTGCACTTTATCAAGGAGTATAAAAGCAGGGGTTCCTGGTACAACTGTACAGGGTATTGGTGAGGCCACACCTCGGGGACGAAATTGATCAGAGAAGGTCGACTCCGGAGATGTTAACTTATAAGGATAGGTTGAGTAGGTTGAGCCTATACACATTGGAGTTCAGAAGAATGTGAGGTGATCTTATTGAAACTTATAAGATAATGAGGTGGCTCGATAAGGTAGATGCAGAGAGGATATTTCCACTCATACTAAAACCTAGGGGACATTGTCTCAGAATAAGGGGCCGCCCATTTAAAACTGAGATGAGAAGGAATTTTTTTTCTTTCAGAGGGTAAATCTGTGGAATTCTCTGCTCCAGAGAGCTGTGGAGGCTGAGTCAGTGAATATATTTAAGGTGGAGATAGACAGATTGTTGAATAATAAGGGAGTCATCATCATCATCATCATAGGCAGCCCTTCGGAATCGAGGAAGACTTGCTTCCACTCTTAACATGAGTCCTTAGGTGGCTGCACAGTCCAATACGAGAACCACAGTCCCTGTCACAGGTGGGACAGATAGTCGTTCAGAGAAGGGGTGGGTGGGAC
This sequence comes from Pristiophorus japonicus, assembly GCF_044704955.1. Taxonomy (NCBI): domain Eukaryota; kingdom Metazoa; phylum Chordata; class Chondrichthyes; family Pristiophoridae; genus Pristiophorus; species Pristiophorus japonicus. The sequence continues at coordinate 10,613,317 of NC_091990.1, forward strand.
AGGTTTGCCGCACACTCTTTCCGCTGGCTGCGCTTGTTTTCTGCATGCTCTCGGCAACGGGACTCCAGGAGCCAAGCGCCCTCCCGGATGCATTTCCTCCACTTAGGGCGGTCTTTGGCTAGGGACTCCCAGGTGTCAGTGGGGATGTTGCACTTTATCAGGGAGTCTTTGAGGGTGTCCTTGTAACGTTTCCACTGCCCACCTTTGGCTCGTTTGCCGTGAAGGAGTTCCGAGTAGAGCGCTTGCTTTGGGAATCTCAAATTTTGGCATGCAAATTATGTGGCCTGCCCAGCAGAGCTGATCAAGTGTGGTCAATGCTTCAATGCTGGGGATGTTGAAGGGTAATGGGGAGTGGGTTGGGAAATGGAGTTGAGTCCATGATCAGATCAGCCATGATCTTATTAAATGGCGGAGCAGGCTCGAGGGGCCAAGTGGCCGACTCCTGCTCCTATTTCTTATGTTCTTATGCAAATAGCTTGCAATATCTAAATATTAACATTTCTTACACATTCAGGTCTCAATGAAAAGACACTGCTTATTAAAAAACTTCTCAGTCCCGAGGGTGCCAGGCACCCAGTAATTGATGGAAGGGACGGAACAGCAACAAGACACGCAATGGACCTTCACCCGCCCGTCTCATTGACGCTCCTCTGGGAAATTGGGTTAGCTATGTCCACGGGAAATAAGACAATTAACGAGAAGTTCCGTTTCTCAAAGAACGACAACGTGTATTTCTGAAGGCTGCATTGCATCCTGTCCGGACCATGTAAGACTGGTATTGGCAAAGTCCCACTGCACAACCTCAGGCCTATACTCGCCTGGGGGAGACATCACATCACAACTCACGACCCTGGTCAGACAGATTGAATATTTCACTCGCGCATGCAGTTTAAAGGCCAACTCGGGGGCGGGCATGAGTCACAACAGTCACAAATATCTCAGATCGACCTTTTCCTAGAAATAAATGCGTGAATATTGATCTGACTGTAGCTCACGGTTGGGTTTCTGCAGCAAGTGCCAGACTCGCTTCATTTTGCTCAACTCAGTAGCCTCATCATCATCGTTGGTAGTCCCTCGAAACGAGGAAGACTTGCTTCCGCGCCAAAAAAAAAGGATGAGCTCACAGGTGTTTCGAATGAAGGACCCGAACTACATCCTCAAGGGGAGAAGATGCCTGTGCGTGGATTTGTTTAACATGTGGTGGTAAGATCATGCGTAACTGACCTGACAGGGGAGTAACCATGACCCCAACGTGGTTCTCCCTGGATCAGGAAGGTGGTTCTCCTATCCTTTTTGGAAATAGGAGGTGGGTGGGGTGGCTTGACTCATCCACCTCCATGGCACGAACCTGGTATTGCAGTACTTCCAGGAACGGTGCTTGGGCTCTAGGCCTTTTGGCTAAGAGCATTAGCGCAGGGTGATCCTTGATGTGTGCAAGGTGACCTCTGGCGTTTGTGATCTGACAAAGAATTGGAAAGATTGGCTACGAAAAATTAAAAAAAAAAATGTGGTGGCCGTTGTACACCAGCCGCCACACGGGCTTGACAGAGCTAGGTACCTTGGTCCAGTGGCAAGGGTTAACCAACTCAGTAACACGCCAACATTGAATACATCCCAGGACCAGTTCCCGGTCATTTATTAACATACTTATTTACTGAAAATACAAATGAGAAATTCTAGAAAACGCCTGTTCTTTTTTAACCTGTGTTTGCAAGGGTGCAATCCATGTGTGTACACGCTGGGTCACATACGCATCTGTACAGCAAGTGAGAGCAAAGTGACATTGGAACAGCAGACAGCACTCTGGCTACAGCTCACCCTCGAGTGGCCCACGACATTGCATCTGCAGCTCCCTCTCTAAGGCCATTCCCCGCGGGGAGACACCGAGCTCAGAGCCGACGGTCCCTCTCTGGGAGAAAAGGGGGAAAATCTGTGTCACACTGTGTGTCACATCAACATCATCATCACAGGCAGTCCCTCGGAATCGAGGAAGACTTGCTTCCACTCCAAAAGTGAGTTCTCAGGTGACTGTACAGTCCAATACGGGAATTACAGTCTCTGTCACAGGTGGACAGACAGTGGTTGAAGGAAAGGGAGGGTGGGGAGTCTGGTTTGCCGCACGCTCCTTCCGCTGCCTGCGCTTGTTTTCTGCATGCTCTCGGCGACGAGACTCGAGGTGCTCAGCGCCCTCCCGGATGCACTTCCTCCACTTAGGGCGGTCTTTGGCCAGGGATTCCCAGGTGTCGGTGGGGATGTTGCATTTTATCAAGGATGCTTTGAGGGTGTCCTTGTAACGTTTCCTCTGCCCACTTTGGGCTCACTTGCCGTGCAGGAGTTCTGAGTAGAGTGCTTGCTTTGGGAGTCTTGTGTCGGGCATACGGACGATGTGGCCCGCCCAGCAGAGCTGGTCGAATGTGGTCAGTGCTTCGATGCTGGGGATGTTGGCCTGGTCCACACCCAGTGGGTGACAGAGGTCCAGGACAAGGCCCGCTGCTCCCCTCTCACTCCCATTAAGAGCAAGAGGATAACTAGTGAAAGAGTAGGGCCTTTTAGAGACAACAAAGGAAATCTTTGTGTGGAGGCAGAAGATGTGGGTATGATTCTTAATGAATACTTTGCATTTGTTTTCACAAAAGAGAGGGGCGATGCAGACTTTGCAATGAGGGAGGAGGAGTGTGAAATATTAGACAAGGTAAAGATAGTGAGAGAGGAAGTGTTAAGCGGCTTAGCAGATTTGAAAGTGGATAAATCCCCAGGCCCAGATTAAATGTATCGCAGGCTGTTAAAAGAGGCAAAAGAGGAAATTGCAGAGGCTCTGATCACATTTTCTAGTCCTCACTGGCTACCGATGTGGTGCCGGAGGACTGGGGGACTGCTAATGTTGTACATTTGTTCAAAAAGGGAGAAAGGGATAGACCGAGTAATTGCAGGACAGTCAGCCTAACCTCAGTGGTGGGGAAATTATTGCAAAGATTCCTGAGCGACAGGATAAATCTTCATTTGGAAAGACATGGATTAATTAAGGACAGTCAGAGGAACATTGGAGGAAGTGAGAGGCTGCTTGAAGAAAGGGCTTATGAGGAGAATTAAGTTGTGAGTTATTCTGTGAAGAACAGAAGAAGTGTATACCAATTGAAATATTGCCTGCGGGATAGATCGATGCTGGAGCTGAGACTGAACCTCAACTTCCCCTCCCACCACCATCCGATTTGGGACACACTGTCGTAATGAAGTGGAAGACTGTCATGATCAATCTGAAGCGCCACATCTAATCATGGATCTAATTCTGGTGGGCAAGAAACGAGAGGCATTCAGGCAATATAGCGAGCTGGGGGCTGCGTCCTTGTGTCAGTGGGAGGAAGGCGTAGACTCTTCAACCAAGAAAGAGGGCACCTGACATCACCTGAGGTATACAGCACAGTTAAAGGAATGGAAATTACTTTCCTTTAGTACTGCAAATCCTGAGTAGGGCAAGGGGTTCTCATCTGGAATTGTGAAGTGCAGCATTTCCTCTTTGAGCTGAGTTTGAGTCATTTTTTGGAAACGAACAGGTATCAAACAAACGGAGCTGCCCACAGTTTACTGCATCTTTGCATTGGATTCGTGTACTCGTCGCCAGTTGTTGTGTTCCTGACATAGATGAGACTGCACACAGGGAGGTTAAAATAACAGTGACCTCAGTCTTTATTAAGATACTCCAGTGTGAGTAACAGGCTTTAGGGGTTGGCTTATATACAGTGCTCCCAAGGGATGCTGGGATCCCTTGGGACTTCAGGGGATGCGCTCCCTGGTGGCCGAACATGGGAGTGCATGCTTTACAGATACACAACAAATTACTTCCTCTGCAGGGACCTAGGCCGTTTTTCTTCAGGCTATTGGTCATGGTTGAAGATGGGCTATAATTACTCACACAAGCAGTAGACAAGTGGAGTGCACTCAATCAGCACATGGCAGGTTTAACTCGGATACAATGAACTTTTTGATCCAGCATTTGTTGCTCCAATTGCACCTTCCTCAAGGGAAGGTAGTACAGGTATTTGCAATTTATTATCTGTCAGTTCATTGGATATATTCAAGAGGGAGTTAGATATGGCCCTTACGGCTAAGGGGATCAAGGGGTATGGAGAGAAAGCAGGAAAGGGGTACTGAGGGAATGATCAGCCATGATCTTATTGAATGGCGGTGCAGGCTCGAAGGGCCGAATGGCCTACTACTGTAACTATTTTCTATGTTTCTATGTTAAGGGCCTTACTGAATCTTTGGCAATCATTTGCTCACATTTCTATTTATTGAGTACAAAATTTAGGGCATTTATAGCAATAGTGATGGGGTCTGTAATTTCTCTACCATTATTGGTCAATAATCACATGCTGCAGACTGAAGATGGGAGAAGGTATAAGAACATAAGAACATAAGAAATAGGAGCAGGTGTAGGCCATACAGCCCCCTCGATCCTGCTCCGCCATTCAATAAGATCATGGCTGAACTGATCATGGACTCAGTTCCACTTCACTGCCCACTCCCCATAACCCCTTATTGTTCAAGAAACTGTCTATTTCTGTCTTAAATTTAATTACTGTCCCAGCTTCCACAGCTCTCTGAGGCAGCGAATTCCACAGATTCACAATCCTCTGAGAGAAGAAATTTCTCCTCATCTCAGTTCTAAATGGGCGGCCCCTTATTCTAAGATCATACCCTCACATATTGTTGCTTTTTTGGGTATGGGGCTTGTATTATTGGCCCCAAGTTTCCACATGATTTGCTCCTAATTTTTAGGAGCAACTGGTGTAGGATGGAGTATCTTAGAAATCGGAATTCTCATCATTTAGTTTGCTCCAGTTCTAGTCAGTTAGAACAGTTTCACTTTGGAACAGAATTTTTTTTTCAAAAAGGGGCGTGTCCGACCACTTACGCCTGATTTCAAAGTATCGTGAGTGAAAACTTACTCCAAACTAACTTAGAATGGAGTAAGTGAAGATTTTTGTACGCTCGAAAAAACCTTGTCTACACTTTAGAAAATCAGGCGTAGGGAATGGAGGGGGGGGGTACTTAAAGAGAAGTTTACAAACATTAAACACTTCAGTTTTACAAATAAAGAGCCATCATCAATAATAAATGATAAATACATCAATAAATCAACCAATAACTCAATCAAAAAAAATTAATAAGAAATAATTTTTTTTTTAAATCAATAAATAAAACATTTTCTACTTACCGACTGCTACACCGGGAGCCCTCCAACAGCGTGCTGGGATGCCCCCCTCAGTGTGTCTCTGTCAGTGTCTCTATCTCTCTGTCTGTCTGTGTGTGTGTCTCATTCTCTGTCAGTGTCTGTGTTTCTGACAGCGAGGGGAGGGGGAGGAGGGGGTTAGAGGGAGAGAGGGGGGGAGCAGAGGGAGGGAAGGGGGAGGAAGGGGGAGGGGGAGAAGAGGGAGGGGGGAGAAGGGGGGAGGGGGGAAAAGGGGATAAAGGGGAGAAGGGGGAGAAAGGAGATGGGGGAAAGGAGATGGGGGGAAAGGGGATTGTGGGGGGGGAAGAAGATTGTGGGGGGGAAGGAGATTGTGGGGGGAGGAGATTGGGGGGGGAAGGAGATTAGGGGGGGGAAGGAGATTGGGGTTGGGGACCAGATTTACAGGTAGGTGGCGTTGGGTCGGGTCGGGGGGGTGGTGGGAGGGAGAGGGAGGTCAGGTCGGGGGGAGGGAGGTCAGGTCGGATCGAGTCCGGGGGCGGGGGGGGGGAGCGGGTGTCGGGTCGGGTCTGGTCTGGGGGCTAGGGGGGGTGAGCGGGTGTCGGGTCCGGTCCGGGGGCGGGGAGCGGGTGTCGGGTCCGGAGGCGGGTGGGGGGGCCGGGAGGGGGTGTCAGGTCTGGTCCGGGGGCAGGGGGCGAGTGGGTGTCGGGTCCGGTCCGGAGGCGGGGCGGGGGGGGGGGAAGCGGGAGTCAGGTTGGTGTCGGGTCCGGTCCGGAGGCGAGAAGCAGGAGTCGAGTCGGGTCGGGAGGAAGCAGGAGCTGGCCGTGGGAGGAGCCTTATTCACGCAGCCCCAGTGAGGCCATTCGGCCAGGGCTAGGGGCTGCGTGCTTCGGGCCCCTCCCACACAGTTTTGGGCGCCTGGAGCTACTGCACTTGCGTGCCCACTGTAGCGCGCATGTGCAGAGGTCCCGGCACAGTTTTCAGCGCAGGGACCTGGCTCCGCCCCCTACAGCTCGTGCTGCGCTGCGCCGAGGGCCAGAGGACCTGCAGGGAGGTGGAGAATATGGAGGTTTTTTTTAGGCGCTCTTTGTGGCGTGAAAAATGGGCGTCTAGGTCGGGACTGCGCCGTTCTAGGCGTGGCTCGAAACTTGGGCCCATTGCGTTATTTTGTATGACCCAGTCATTGGTTTTGCCACTTGTACCCAGCCTCATCTCCAAAACTACCAGGCCTGCAGAATGTTTGAGTGATCACGAGCTGATTGAGTTCACTCCACTTGTCTACTGGATGTGTGAGTAATTATAGCTCACCTTCAACCATGACCAATAGCCTGAAGAAAAACGGCCTAGGTCCCTGCAGAGGAAGTAATTTGTTGTGTATCTGTAAAGCATGCACTCCCATGTTCGGCCACCAGGGAGCGCATCCCCTGAAGTCCCAAGGGATCCCAGCATCCCTTGGGAGCACTGTATATAAGCCAACCCCTAAAGCCTGTTACTCACACTGGAGTGTCTTAATAAAGACTGAGGTCACTGTTATTTTAACCTCCCTGTGTGCAGTCTCATCTATGTCAGGAACACAACAACTGGCGACGACTACACGAATCCAATGCAAAGATGCAGTAAACTGTGGGCATCCTGGAGAAGTTCTTGGAGGGTGAGGACTGGGAAGCCTATGTCAAACGGCTAGACCAGTACTTTGTAGCCAACGAGCTGGATGGAGAAGGAAGCGCTGCAAAAAGGAGAGCGGTCCTCCTCACGGTCTGCAGGACACTGACCTACAGTCTCATGAAGAATCTTCTGGCTCCGGTGAAACCCACAGATAAATCGTATGAGGAGCTGTGTACACTGGTTCGGGAGCATCTTAACCCGAGGGAGAGCGTGCTGATGGCGAGGTATCGGTTCTATACGTACCAGCGATCTGAAGGTCAGGAAGTGGCGAGCTACGTCGCCGAGCTAAGGCGACTTGCAGGACAATGTGAGTTTGATGGCTACCTGGAGCAAATGCTCAGAGACTTTTTTGTACTGGGCATTGGCCACGAGACCATCCTACGAAAACTTTTGACTGTAGAGACACCGACCCTCAGTAAGGCCATTGCGATAGCACAGGCGTTTATGTCCACCAGTGGTAGAACCAAACAAATCTCTCAGCACACAAGTGCTAGCAATGTTCATAAATTAACTGGAACTGTGTTTGCGAGCAGAAATGTACCGGGCAGAACCCACGAGTTTGCAACTGCCAGCAGGCCTCAGGTGGCCCAGATGACTCAGACTCCGAAACAAAGGATGAATGCAAGGCAATTCACACCTTGTTGGTGTTGTGGAGGCTTCCATTCAGCCTATTCATGCCGCTTCAAAGGGTATGTTTGCAAGAGCTGTGGAACAATGGGGCACCTCCAACAAGCTTGCAGATGAGCTGCAAGCTCTGCAAAACCTGCTAACCACCACGTGGCAGAGGAAGATCGGTCCATGGTGGATCAAAGCAATTTCGAGCCTCAGAGAGAAGAGGCAGATGCTGAAGTACACGGGGTGCACACATTTTCGACGAAATGTCCACCTATAATGCTAAACGTAAAATTGAATGGCTTACCCGTAGCCATGGAACTGGACACTGGCGCTAGCCAATCCATCATGAGTAAAAAGATGTTTGAGAGACTGTGGTGCAACAAGGCAATCAGACCAGCCCTGAGCCCCATCCACACGAAACTGAGAACATACACCGTAGAGCTTATCACTGTCCTGGGCAGCGCCATGGTCAGGGTCACCTACGAGGGCTCGGTGCATGAACTGCCACTCTGGATTGTCCCGGGCAATGGGCCCACACTGATTGGAAGGAGCTGGCTGGGCAAAATCCACTGGAACTGGGATGGCATCCGAGCGCTATCACATTTCGATGAGGCCTCATGTACCCAGGTTCTAAACAAATTTCCTTCCCTTTTTTAACCAGGCGTTGGAAACTTTTCCGGGGCGAAGGTGCGGATCCACTTGATCCCAGAGGCACGACCCATTGACCACAAGGTGCGAGCAGTACCTCACATGATGAGGGAGAGAGTAGAAATCGAGCTGGACAGGCTGCAACGCGAGGGCATCATCTCCCCAGTGGAATTCAGCAAGTGGGCCAGCCCGATTGTTCCAGTACTCAAAAGTGATGGCACGGTCAGGATTTGCGGCGATTAGAAAGTAACTATTAATCGTTTCTTGCTTCAGGACCAATACCCGCTACCTAATGCAGACGACCTATTTGCGACGCTGGCAGGAGGCAAGACGTTCACCAAGCTCGACCTGACTTTGGCCTACATGACGCAAGAGCTGGAGGAGTCTTCGAAGGGCCTCACCTGCATCAACACGCACAAGGGACTGTTCATCTACAACAGATGCCCGTTTGGAATTCGGTCGGCTGTAGCGATCTTCCAGAGAAACATGGAGAGCCTACTCAAGTCAGTACCACGCACGGTAGTTTTTCAGGACGACATATTGGTCACAGGTCAGGACACCGTCGAGCACCTACAACACCTGGAGGAGGTCCTCCAGCGATTCGATCGCGTAGGGCTGCGGCTGAAGTGGTCGAAATGCGTCTTCATGGCAACAGAAGTGGAGTTTTTGGGGAGAAAGATCGTGGCGGACGGCATTCGGCCCACAGACACCAAGACAGAGGCTATCAGGAACGCGCCCAGGCCACAGAACGCCACGGAGCTGCGGTCGTTCCTGGGACTCCTCATCTATTTTGGTAACTTCCTACCAGGGTTAAGCACCCTTTTAGAGCCCCTACATGTGTTATTGCACAAAGGTGAGAACTGGGTATGGGGAAGAAAACAAATAATTGCTTTTGAGAAAGCCAGAAACATTTTATGCTCCAACAAGCTGCTTGTATTGTATAACCCGTGTAAAAGACTCGTTCTAGCATGTGATGCGTCGTCGTACGGAGTCGGGTGTGTATTACAACAAGCTAACGTTGCGGGGAAGTTGCAACCTGTCGTCTATGCTTCCAGGAGCTCGTCTAAGGCCGAGAGGGTCTACAGCATGATTGAGAAAGAGGCATTAGCGTGTGTGTTCGGGGTAAAGAAAATGCATCAGTACCTGTTTGGCCTCAAATTTGAGCTGGAAACCGATCACAAGCCCCTCATTTCCCTGTTCGCTGAAAACAAGGGGATAAATACTAATGCCTCAGCCCGCATACAAAGATGGGCACTCACGCTATCAGCGTATAACTATACCATCCGCCACAGGCCAGGCACTGAGGACTGTGCGGATGCTCTCAGTCGGCTACCATTGCCCATCACGGGGGTGGAAATGGCGCAGCCTGAAAACTTGTTGATGGTGGCGCAGCCCGCAGACTTGTTGATGGTCATGGAAGCGTTTGAAAATGATAAATCACCTGTCACGGCCCGCCAGATCAGGACTTGGACCAACCAAGATCCTCTGCTGTCCCTAGTCAAAAACTGTGTACTGCATGGGAGCTGGGCCAGCAGCCCCGTTGAAATGCAAGAGCTAATCAAGCCATTCCAGCGGCGAAAGGATGAGCTCTCCATTCAGGCAGACTGCCTGTAGTGGGGTAACCGCATAGTGCTACCCAAAAAGGGCAGGGAGACGCTCATCTTGGATCTCCACAGCACACGCCCGGGTATAGTAATGATGAAAGTGATAGCCAGATCCCATGTGTGGTGGCCCGGTATCAACTCTGACTTCGAGTCCTGTGTACGGCAATGCAGTGTATGTGCTCAGTTGAGCAATGCGCCCAGAGAGGCACCACTAAGTTTGTGGTCCTGGCCCTCCAGACCATGGTCGAGGATCCATGTCGACTATGCGGGCCCGTTTCTCGGTAAAATGTTCCTGGCAGTGGTGGATGCTTTTTCAAATGGATTGAATGTGAAATAATGTCGGGAAGCACCGCCACCACCACCATTGAAAGCCTGAGGGCCATGTTTGCCACCCACGGCCTGCCTGACATACTGGTCAGTGACAACGGGCCATGTTTCACCAGTGCCGAATTTAAAGAATTCATGACCCGCAATGGGATCAAACATGTCACCTCGGCCCCGTTTAAACCAGCCTCCAATGGGCAGGCAGAGCGGGCAGTACAACAATCAAACAGAGTCTTAAGCGAGTCACAGAAGGCTCACTCCAAACCCGCCTGTCCCGAGTACTGCTCAGCTACCGCACGAGACCCCACTCGCTCAAAGGGGTGCCCCCGGCTGAGCTACTCATGAAAAGGACACTTAAAACCAGACTCTCGCTGGTTCACCCCAACCTGCATGATCAGGTAGAGAGCAGGCGGCAGCAACAAAATGTAAACGATGGTCGCGCCACTGTGTCACGGGAAATTGATCTGAATGACCCTGTGTATGTGCTAAACTATGGACATGGTCCCAAGTGGATCGTGGGCACGGTGATAGCTAAAGAAGGGAGTAGGGTATTTGTAGTCAAACTAGACAATGGACAAATTTGCAGAAAGCACCTGGACCAAACGAGGCTGCGGTTCACAGACTGCCCTGAACAACCCACAGCAGACACCACCTTTTTTGAGCCCACAACACACACCCAAAGGATCAACGACACCACGCCAGACCAGGAAATCGAACCCATCACGCCCAACAGCCCAGCAAGGCCAGGCTCACCCAGTAGCCCTGCAGGGCCAACAACACACCAGCCCAGCGAGGGCACAGCCAACACACCAGAACAGACATCTGTACTGAGGCGGTCCACCAGGGAAAGAAAGGCTCCCGACCGCCTCACCTTGTAAATAGTTTTCACTTTGACTTTGTGGGGGAGTGATGTTGTGTATCTGTAAAGCATGCACTCCCATGTTCCGCCACCAGGGAGCGCATCCCCTGAAGTCCCAAGGGATCCCAGCATCCTTTGGGAGCACTGTATATAAGCCAGCCCCTAAGGCCTGTTCCTCACTCTGGAGTGTCTTATTAAAGACTGAGGTCACTGTTATTTTAACCTCCCTGTGTGCAGTCTCATCTGTGTTAGGAACACAATAAAACCCATCACATCTCTTTCAACACCCACAGGTGCATGTGCACACACAATGTACCTTCTACTGCTGTCATATTTATTGATGACTATGTTTCAGTTCAGTTGAGCTGCACATAGGCGGTCATATCTGAATATATGAAAATTGATAGAAATTATGATGAAAAGGGGATAACTGCTCATCCATCACCCCTGTGCTCGCTGACCTCCATTGGCTCCCAGTTCAGCCATGGCTCGATTTAAAAATTCGCATCCTTGTTTACAAATCCCTCCATGGCCTCGCCCCTCCCTATCTCTGTAATCTCCTCCAGCCCCACAACACCCCAAGATGTCTGCGCTCCTCCAATTCTGCCCTCTTGAGCATCCCTGATTATAATCGCTCCACCATCGGTGGCCGTGCCTTCTGTTGTTGGGCCCCAAGCTCTGGAACTCCCTGCCTAAACCTCTCCGCCTCTCTACCTCTCTTTCCTCTTTCAAGACGCTCCTTAAAACCTCCCTCTTTGACCAACCTGCCCTAATTTCTCCTTATGCGGCTCGGTGTCAAATTTTGTTTCATAACGCTCCTGTGAAGTGCCTTGGGATGTTTTACTACATTAAGGGTGCTATATAAATGCAGGTTGATGTTGATACTACAACTCATGTTTAAATGTTTGACATTGCAACGGTTGAGTATATTGAAGAATACAATTATAACAAATGGGCATCGTACTGATAAACTTTATTTAAATTTTGATCTTATACAAATATAAATGTTTTGAAACTTTACTAATGCAGAGAAGTAACAGATCCATGTCTATCTGACAGGTTAAATAAAACCTGCCTTAAACCAATGAGCACCTCCCAGTTACTTTGTAAAACACAGACCGAGGCTTTTAGATAGCTGATATTCATTAACATTATAAGGAGAGGAAAAGGAAGCATGTGTCAGGGCAGTGTTACTAATTATTCTGTAAAACAAGCAATATTTGATTGTCACCACCAAATTACATGTTCTGTAAAACAGCTGGTAAAGCGCACAGGTAACCTCCACTCTCACATGCTCGGGGATACATTAATAGGATATATGGCAAACTGTTAACATTCATGATTCAGTATCTCGTCACTGTTCTGAAGGTTGAATATGAATTCGGTGGACAAGGGATGTCCACCAAAATATGATTGCAATTTTTCTTTTCAACATCAGATGGCGCTGCATTGCTTTTCTAGATGCAAGCACCCTTTAAAGGTCTCCAATTTTAATGCAACATTTACTGAAACACAACGAATTTGTGACTTACTGAGACAGTGAACCTGGAATAAGCTTTGTATCAGTTCTGTGGCTTAAAAAATATAAAGCCATAGCTATTTGAGGCTCAAAACTCCGATAGTAATATCTTTTTAACTGGATCCTCACCCTTCCTATAGAGGAAAGTAGATGGCCTACATCTTTTTTATAGCTGTATATTATCTTTCAATCCTAATACGTATTGAGCTTTCCTGCATAAACCAATGCTGACAATTGCTAAGTGCGAGTGAAATTACCAACACACACACACACAAAAAAAACACTTCTGACCTGGAATATCTTCAGAGAAACTCTTTCAAAAATATAACAAAAACTGTCCAATTCTACCTCTAGCGCCCAGGAGGACAGCTTGGGCTGATCTGATTCCAGTACTGCAGATACTCCGAAGACTTGGCTGCCCCGCTGTGGACCACAAGGCCCTCATCCTGTCCTCAGACCAGAAACAAGTCGGTGCACCAGCGAATGTGAGCTGGCTGAATAATCAGTAGCTACGGGTGTCAGCAACATGCTAAGACGGAAAATATCTCACTTGAAATCAACACACGCTCACACACCGATTCATCAGCGTGTTCTTACCAACAGAGCAAATAATAAAAAGTTAAATAAAAATGGTCTTTTTAAACTTTTATTCCACAATAAATTGCGTTTGGAAAACTGCGTTCGCCCAACTCTCCTTTCAACTTAGCAATCAATGGTTTTCGACATCCACCCCTGTGGGTACAAGGTCCCAGTTTTCTGCTACCGGGCAGTAGCTGATGGATGACCTCGAAAGGACTAGGCTGAGAAGTTCCGAAAATCAATCAGAGCGACACTGACGCCTGAGTACCAAGTGCTGAGAAGTTCTAGTTTCCGCAGTAGTCTTCCATCGGCACGCACCGTCCTGTGTTTGTCGGATTGGACTTTCTCCTGCTCTGTTCCATGATGTGATTAATCTGCTCCCAAGCCTCATGCTGGCGCTCTGGCGACTGGTTCCATCTCAGAAACAAGCCTGAAACAAACAAACAAACAAAAACACCAATGGACTACCACTGCACACAAGCAAAATACTGCCGGTGCTGGAATCTGGTCAAGCAGCCTTGGCAGAGAGAGAGAGAAAACAGAGTTAGCGTTTCGGGTCGCTGACCCTGGCTCAGAACTGGCGAATGTTCGAAACGTAACAGGTTCTTAAGGAGCGCTGAAAGGGAGGTAGGGGAGGAAAGAACATAAGGGAAGCTGCCTGTGATAGGGTGGAAGACAGGAGAGATCTGAGAGAAAAAAAGGATGATGGGCCGACTTGAGATGGTAATGGCAGAAGTTAGAAAAAGATGAGTCTAGACAGGGTGTGAATGGCGGGATAATTACCGGCTGCCATGAGAAAGAGAGAGAAAAAATACGTAAGATCAGAGCGGGGATTATAATGGAGTACCATTGACGTGAGTATCAAAACAGATAACTGGACCAATTCAGTATTCACACAAAAACCAAGGTGAACTCTCCACTTTCCTTCATTCTACTCTTAGCTTTGTTATCTTGTCCCACCCCTTCTTGCTTTCTCCTTTTCTCACTTACTCCTTCCCTTTCCATCTCTTCTCTGTTCCCCTGACTTCCTTCTTGCTCGTATTCCTCCCACCCTGCATCTCTCCTTTTGTAATAATTTCCCACTTTCTGAATTACCCTTATTCCTCCATCTCCTTATATCATTAGATATACTCAAAAGGGAGTTAGATGTGGCCCTTGCGACTAAAGAGATCAAGGGGTATGGAGAGAAAGCAGGAATGGGGTACTGAAGTTGCATGTTCAGCCATGAACTCATTGAATGGCGGTGCAGGCTCGAAGGGCCGAATGGCCTGCTCCTGCACCTATTTTCTATGTTTCTATGTTTTCTATGTTTCTTTCCCCATTTGTATGTTCTTATTGAGATAGAGGAAAAAGACTTGCATTTCGATAGCGCCTTTCACGACCACCGGACGTCTCAATGCGCTGTACAGCCAATTAAGTACTTTTTGGAGTGTCGTCACCATTGTGATGATATGGGAAACACGGCAGCCAATTTGCGCACAGCAAGCTCCCACAAACAGCAATGTAATAATGGCCCAGATAATCTGTTTTTTGTTATAGATAGATTTTTGGACTCTGGGAGAATCAAGGGATATGGGGATCAGGCGGGAAAGTGGAGTTGAGGTCGAAGATCAGCCATGATCTTATTGAATGGCGGAGCAGGCTCGAGGGGCCGAATGGCCTACTCCTGCTCCTGGTTCTTAATCTTCTTTCTCTTCATTTTCCTTTCTTCTGCTCTTCTTTGCGGGGAGCTGGAGTTGCTAATATTGAGCTTCTTTGGGCTTTGGTACAGCTGCGTCATTCTGTATAGGGTAACGTTGAATGCTTCATTTAACCTGAGCGACATGAGCGTGGGCCTGGATTACCAACACAAGCAAGGCAGCTTCATTGTTTGAGAGAAACCGCAATGTTAGCTGGCAACGAGGCTGAGAATTTACAGGCAAAATGAGGCTAAATTTCAACTATCAGACTCTTTTCTGCTATTTTTAACATTGCCTTGATGAAGCAGAAAGTGTGCTTCTTATACTAACTCTCCTTATGGTTGCTACCACTGTGTGGGTTGATTGCATCCTTTCTCCCTCTAGATCCTCTTAGATTCTGTTTCTATCTAAGTTGTATCTAAATGAGGGCCTATTTTTTATAATTTATTCTCCAACATTCGAACCAATAAAGAGGCCAACATTTTTGATTTGCTAAAGAAAATACGTCTCAAAATTTGGGAAACGTTGCCATCCAGTTAAGTTCTCCTTTTCGGCTCATTAATAGTCATCTGTGGGTTTGCTGCTCTCGATTCAGCTAAAGTCCCTTCCCTTCTCATCAGTTTTGGGTACTTTCTCAAACTTGGTGCTTTCAACAGCACTGCACACATCTCGTAAAGCTCCCGTGCATCTTACACGACAAATCTCGTCCTGAGTCGATTGGCTGAAAATTTGGTACCGCCCCATTTGGGGGGGGTGGGGGGGGCCGTGACAGCCATGAGGTGGGAGTTCCTGCTCCGGTTGTCCCCGCGAGCTATATTGGGGCTTACCTCTTCCTCCCCTTCCCCCCCCCCCCCCCACCTCCCCCGAGAGAAAAATCTCACGCTCCACTTCCTCTCGGAGCGCGAAGTGATGCGGATCTTCCAATGCCACGCGGAGGGACGTGTAACGCTGGTGGGAAGACAGGGCCCGCCCCCTTCCGTTAAAGGGGAGGGGCCAAGCTGCTGACTCTGTAGGGGGGGGGAGAAGGGGCCATTGCTGGACCACCCGGGAACGGGGTAGTCATGGCAACAGCCCGCAGTGAAGGCCGCGAGCGATCAGTCAGCCATTTTGTTATTATTCACCGATGTCCCTCCCCTTTAATTTTTGGCCCGCGAGGGGCCTACAGCCGGAAACCACTTTTGAAGAACGGTCTGAGTATCTGTCCGGTGGCAGCGGTGTCCCTCAGAGGACAGCTGATGCCTTTCTTTAACTTGCCCATGAATTGTTTCTGTTTGCACAGCAATGGAGGAGCTAAATAGACAGGGTAGTTCGACTGCTGTGCAATTTCTTTCCTCTTTAGGTTCCTCCTCCCGATGCCAGCCACAGCCACACGGGGCACTACCGAACTTTCACTCTGGGACGGATACGGGTTGCGGTGCACAGTGATGACCATGGGAATGAATTTGGCAGCAAGATCTGCTCGGAAGGGGTCTCTGGCCATTTCCATCACTGATGCTCTCACCAGCTGGCTCGCGGCGGGTTTTTGGCTCATTGAGAGACTCAGCATGTCGATCACTTGCTAACTCGCCCATCCTTTTATCTCGAGAAACTTGCATTTTTTTTTTACTCTCTGTATTTTCTGGCAATAAATCTTTCCTGAGCGGCTGCGGGGTTTCTACACTGACCTGGCACTGACCATCAAATCGAACCTCGCTGGCTGCCAGACTTTGCGAAGGAAATTCGTCTGGGCCCAACCCTGAGGCCCGAGGCCTCATTAACACATGGTGTGCGAATGGCCACTGTATGTTGTGCCTTCAGCCGCAGCTCAGGCCTTTACTGAGAAGAATGGCGGGTGGTTTGCCTCTTCACAAGGGGCCCAAAGGTGAACCCTGGGGGGAGTGTGGGGAGCGGGTCAGGACAGGGGATGGCGGGGGCATCTTGCCGACTGCAGAGTCGGAGAACAAGGAAGAAAGAAAATAAAAAAGGAAGGGAGGGGAAGGAAGGAAGGAAAGAAAGAGAAGGAAAATAATAAAGAGAGAGAGAGATTTAAAAAAAGACAGAACTTGCATTTATATAGCATCTTTCAGACTGTCTCAATGTACTTGTCTGCCAATGAAGTACAGGTTGAGAGTCCGAAATCCGGGAAACCTCGGGACTGAGGCCGTTCCGAATTCCGGGTATTTCCGGATTTTGGAACGTCTTTGCCTGGGCCGAGGTAGGTGGGGTCTGAGGGGGGAGAAGGGGTGAGCCAGGCCGGGCCGAGGTCGGGCTGCCGAGGCAGGGGGGGAGTCCAGATTTCGGAACATTTTCCAGTTTCCAGGTGACCCCACCACGGATCAGCCTGGTGTCCGGATTCTGGAACATTTTGAATTTTGGAACTCCGGGTTTCGGACGCTCAACCTGTACTCTTATAAAGTGTAATCACCACTGGATGGCCAATATGGTGCACAGCAAGCTCCCACAGCAGCGATGAGATAATGACCAGATAATCTATTTTTTAGTGATGGTAGTTGAGGGATAAATATTGGCCCCGTGACAGCGGGGATAACTCCCCTGCTCTTCTTCGAAATAGTGCCGTGGGATTTTTTACATCCACCTGAGAGAGCAGACGGGACCTCGGTTTAACGACTCATCCGAAATCTGTGTGATGTCACCTGCCTGTTTTTTTAGCAGCAGTTGCTAGGTGGGCTAGGGAGAGCAGAAACAGGTAGCTTGGTTTGCGCTCCCCAGCCACTATGTTAATCACACGTACCTTGCCAAAGCTGCAAGGTCTGAGGAGCTACTGAAGGCCATATGGTGAGGTTGTTCCGTTCATACAGAGGATTCACGTAGCGTTTTCGCTCAGAAAGACTGTTCATCCAAGCCCAAATGGATATGGTCTGGTCCTTCACATTCAGTATAAACCTACAAACAGTGCATAACAATAAGGGAAATATTCAGAAATTCAATGCACTTTATAGAGTGTCTCTGCTACCAGTAATTTACGTGTCCCGCAAATTCTTGCAAACTTGGGGAAATCTGAGACAACCAAGCTCTTTTATTTTCTTCCAACTTGCAGATGAAAAAGTGACATTGGAGCAGGATGCAATAATAACGGGGCTGATTAATTCCCCCGACC
This sequence comes from Pristiophorus japonicus, assembly GCF_044704955.1. NCBI lineage: Eukaryota > Metazoa > Chordata > Chondrichthyes > Pristiophoridae > Pristiophorus > Pristiophorus japonicus. Next base: position 10,631,094 of record NC_091990.1, read on the forward strand.
CGATTTACTGCAAAGTCCGAGACGGTCACTAATCTACTAGTGATTAGCCTCAAACCATGTTTCCAGGGATTTAAAATAAAATAGCAATTTATGGTTCATGCCCCAGATAATGAGAGCTGTGGAAGCCAGGACATTGAATAAATTTAAGACAGAGATAGACAGTTTCTTAACCGATAAGGGATTAAAGGGGTTATGGGGAGCAGGTAGGGAAGTGGACCTGAGTCCATGATCGGATCAACCATGATTGTCTTAAATGGCGAAGCAGGCTCGAGGGGCCGTATGGCCTACTCCTGCTCCTATTTCTTATGTTCTTATAGGCGATCTTATTGATGTAATATATTCTTTACAACATCACTAACAAACACACTACACAAGATGGTTCCAACACAGAAACCTGTCATCATGTGACTTTACATGACCCTTTATTGTATTTACATCAGTAGTTGCATTACCACAGTAGTCCACTAGCAGAAGCTCTATATTACAATTGAAACATAAGATTCTGAGGGGGCTTGACAGGGTAGATGCAGAGAGGATGTTTCCCCTCGTGGGGGAATCTAGAACGAGGGGCCATAGTTTCAGAATAAGGGGTCACCCATTTAAGTCGGAGATGAGGAGGAATTTCTTCTACATAAGAACATAAGAAATAGGAGCAGGAGTAGGCCATACAGCCCCTCGAGCCTGCTCCGCCATTTAATACGATCATGGACTCAGCTCCACTTCCCCGCCCGCTCTCCATAATCCCTTATCGTTTAAGAAACTGTCTATTTCTGTCTTAAATTTATTCAATGTCCCAGCTTCCACAGCTCTCTGAGGCAGCGAATTCCACAGATTTACAACCCTCTGAGAGAAGAAATTTCTCCTCATCTCTGTTTTAAATGGGCGGCCCCTTATTCTAAGATCATGCCCTCTAGTTCTAGTCTACCTCATCAGTGGAAACATCCTCTCTGCATCCACTTGTCAAGGCCCCTCATAATCTTATACGTTTCGATAAGATCACCTCTCATTCTTCTGAATTCCAACGAGTAGAGGCCCAACCTACTCAAACCTTTCCTCATAAGTCAACCCCCTCATCTCTGGGATCAACTTAGTGAACCTTCTCTGAACTGCCTTCAAAGCAGGTATATTCTTTCGTAAATACGGAAACCAAAACTGCACGCAATACTCCAGGTGTGGCCTCACCAATACCTTATACAGCTGTAGCAAGACTTCCTTGCTTTTATACTCCATCCCCTTTGCAATAAAGGCCAAGATACCATTGGCCTTCCTGATCACTTGCTATACCTGCCTACTATCTGTTGTGTCCTTACACACTACAGCAAATCAACACAAGGCCATTACTGGAGTCAAGGTCACTCTGTGACCTGTACCTTTATTCACAGGACCAAGAAGTGATGACCCTGCGTGGGACCTCCCTTTATATACCTGGATGACCAGGTGAGGAGTGTCTCCCACAAGTTCACCCCCTGTGGTCAAGGTGTGCATTTCTCAGGTGTATACAGTGTACAGTGTTGTTACATAAAGGTTACAGTTATGTGAAGGTTACAAACATGACACTATCCTTTTGTGTTTCATGTACAAGTACCCCCAGGTCCCGCTCTTCTGTGGCACTTTACAATCTTTCTCCATTTAAATAATAACTTGCTCTTTGATTTTTTTTTTCTGCCAAAATGCATGACCTCACACTTTCCAACATTATACTCCATCTGCCAAATTTTTGCCCACTCACTTAGCCTGTCTATGACCTTGTGCAGATTTTTTGTGTCCTCCTCAAACATTGTTTTTCCTCCCATCTTTGTATCATCAGCAAACTTGGCTATGTTACACTCAGTCCCTTCTTCCAAGTCATTAATATAGATTGTAAATAGTTGGGGTCCCAGCACTGATCCCTGCAGCACCCCACTAGTTACTGGTTGCCAACCAGGGTTGTGAATCTTTGGAATTCACTACCCAGAGAGCTGTGGAGGCTGGGTCATTGAATATATTTAAGGCGGAGATAGACAGATTTTTGAACGATAAGGGAGTGAAGGGTTATGGGGAGCGGGCGGGGAAGTGGAGTTGAGGCCAGGATCAGATCAGCCATGATCTTATTGAATGGCGGAGCAGGCTCGAGGGGCCAAATGGCCCACTCCGGCTTCTATTTCTTATGTTCTGATGTATTATCTGCTAATTTACTATTGAACATTAAGGTTACACCACGTTAGGTTCTGTACAAACAGACGGCATTAATCACTGCTAAGTAAACCTTCCCATTTACACAGATTCATCCAAACAGAAACATAGAAAATAGGTGCAGGAGTAGGCCATTTGGCCCTTTGAGACTGCACCACCGTTCAATAAGATCATGGCTGATCATTCAACCTCAGTACCCCTTTCCTGCTTTCTCTCCATACCCCTTGATCCCTTTAAACGTAAGGGCCATATCTAACTCGAACCAAATTCCTGTCTGAGCAATAACTCTGTTATTCATTACACATGTTGATGCTTATAAAGGCCAGGAAGAGATCCAAGGAGCAAAGCGATTCTGAGATTGATGGTGGGGCTCCATGATAGTGATGCTCAGGCAGAGGCTTGGGATCTTCGAACGTCCTTCTGCCATTTACTACATGGACCTAGAGGAGGGTCAATAAGACGCAGCACTGTGTCTTCTGTGCCTTTGGTCACCAACCTTGGGACTTAGGAAAGATCATCCCCAGAAAGTCGCTGGAGATTTAGGGCCAGAGTTTGCTGGAGCCTGCCCCGCCTGTTAGACTTGCTCATACACGTTTGGGTTTAAAAACAAATACCCCACAAATTTGCTGGAAGTTTGAGCTGATAACGACATGCGCCAGCAAAATCTGGCCCACTGAAAAATGAAAACTTGCATCTCTGTAGCACCTCTCACGACCATCGGATGAAGCACTTTTGGAGTGTAGTCACTGTTGTAATGTGGGAAACGCGGCAGCCAATTTGCACACAGCAAGCTCCCACAAACAGCAATATGATGATGACCAGATAATTGGTTTTAGTGATGTCAATTGAGGAATAACTATTGGCCAGGACTAACTCCCCTGTTCTTCTTCAAAATAGCGTCATGGGATCTTTTACATCCACCTGAGAGGGAAGACAGGGCCTCCTTTTAATGTCTCCGAAAGACGGCACCTCCGACAGTGCGGCACTCCCTCAGCACTGCACTGGAGTGCCAGCCTAGATTTTTGTGCTCAAATCTCTGGAGTGGGACTAAGAACGCACAACCTTCTGACTCCGAGGCGCAGGTGCTGCCCACTGAGCCACAGCTGACCTATAGAAAGCGCCAGAGATTTAGGGCCAGAGTTCCCCTCATTTGTATAGACGTATGTTGCGAGTGCGGGAATAGCATATGTTTCCTGCCAGTGGCACCCTATCAACATAAACGTGTCTTAAGGCCTGTGGAAGAGCAAGTTTCTTCTGTGTTACATCATTGCCAGAACTGCTTACAAGCAGTGCCACGTTAAAATAGCCTGATCCAAACTGCAATGAAAATAATGGCCATCTCCTTTCTCTCTGATGCAGTCCCAGTTACAATTTTCCACAACCAGCCTCCCTTTTTTTTAACAGCAACATAATTTTGGCCGTCAGAAATGTGCTGGATGTCTGGTGGGGGATAACCACTTATTTTGAAAACGTGACCATTTCCTCTTTCATTGCCGAGGCAGTGCAGACTGAATCTGCGATTGCAATCTGTAAAGAAAGAACCAACTTGAGATACGCTGTGGGAGACAACTTCCTGTGATGTACCTTCGGGTGACTTGAGGAAGGAAGGGGCGTCTTTCTTCACCAGCAGCTCAGAGTAAGATGTAGTGAGCAACGACTGCTCTCACCAGAGAGCCAGCTCATCTCAGAGGCACAAAGCTTTCATTATCCAATGACCCACCATCATGGAGGTCCGTGTGGACAATGGGAATCAGCAGATAATTGGGACTCCCCAAATCTCCTTTCAACCGGTGTTTTAAACAAACCTCTTGAAACTTATTTTGTTTGGAACTAGACGTTTTTCTTTTTTTCCTGGCAGATGGAGTCCCACTGATCGTCTAACTTAAAACACACACGGCATTTTTTTTTTATGCATTCTAGGGATGTCGCTGCCAAGACCGGCATAATTGCCCTTGAACCGCTGCAGTCCATGTGGTGAAGGTGCTCCCACAGTGCTGTTAGGGAGGGAGTTCCAGGATGTTGACCCAGCGACAATGAAGGAACAGCCCATATATTTCTGAGTCGGGACGGTGTGTGACTTGGAGGGGAACATGGAGGTGGGTGGTGTTCCCATGCGCCTGCTTGCCCTTGTCCTTCTAGGTGGTAGAGGTCGCAGGTTTGCAAGGTTTTGTCAAGTGCATCTTTTTGTAGCAGTTTGGTATAACTGAGTGTACCTCGCTGGGCCATTTCAGAGGGCAGTTAAGAGTCAACCACATTGCTGTGAGTCTGGAGTCACATATAGGCCCAGACTGGGTAAGGCCAGCAGATTTCCTTCTTTAAAGGACATTAGTGAACCTAGTGGGTTTTTATGACAATCTGGTAGTTTTATGGTCCCCATTACTGATCCTAGCTTTTTATTCCAAATTTATGTAATTAACTGAATTTAAATTCCCAAGCTGCCGTGGCAGGATTTGAACTCACATCTCCGAATGATTAGTCTGGGGCTCTGCATTATTAAGCCAGTAACATAACCACTCTGCTACCAGACCTGGTTTGATAGATATCGGTGGATAAGCAAGAGTGCAGGTGATATAATCTTGGATAATCAAAGTTACTTCGCCTGCACTGTAGGCTGTCGGAGCAGACTCGAGGGGCCGAATGGCCTACTCCTGCTCCTAATTCTGATGTAAGGACAATTGAAGTCACGGTTGTGTTATACAGGGCTTCTGCATCAGGAGCAGTCTCTTGCAAATTCTGATGCTTTTATTATCGCCCCTCACTCACTAGATTTTGCAAGAATACTGGTGGCTATGTGCTAACCTATGTTGAAATTGACTCTTTCTTTAATGGTTGACCAATTGATATTAAAGTTGAGGAAGTAATTTGTTGCACACAGCTAGAGTTTCACACATCCGAGTTGCGTGTAAGTGGGGGTCAACGGAACAAACGGCCTTTGCCTGGAATCTAACGAGAAAGTAGAAATGGGAGAAGCAACCGAATGGTTAACCGAACGTTTAAACTCCACGTCACACGGGGCCGTTATTTGAGACCCCCAGGGGTGTGTACGGGGTGCCCTCGTGCCCGTAGGGGGCCACACAAGTTCGGGATTCTGGCAAACGTTGCACTTGCGCTGAAACCCGGAACTTGCAATCTGTCAAGAATTCTCTTCAGAGAAATTCAGCGTAAGAGTCTTAAAAAACAGAAAAATAAAATGTTATCAATAATTTATACATTTAAAAACCTGTGAAATAAGGTACGTTTATTTTTAAAACATGTAAATTTATTTTTCAAAACTTTAAATTTTTGTTTTAAATATTTAATTAAATGCCATTTTAATTCATTTTAAATACGTGATGTTTTTTAAAATTTATTTGATGTCTGGATGTATTTTTTGGTGGTATTCCCATTCATGCTTATGAGGTTTATAACAAAGACTGGGTTGGTGTCTGAAATTCATCACATACACTGCTTTCTCACGGCCTGGGTTTTGGTGGCCACGTTCGAAGCACATTCTTTATACATCCATTTCATAAGAATCTAAGAAACAGGAACAGGAGTAGGCCATTTGGCCCCTCGAGCCTGCTCCACCATTCAATAAGATCATGGCTGATCTGATCTTGGCCTCTTCACTTCCCCGCCCGCTCCCCATAACCCTTCACTCCCCTGCAGTTCAAAAATCTGTCTACCTCCACCTTAAATATATTCAATGACCCAGCCTCCACAGCTCTCTGGGGCAGAGAATTCCACAGATTCACAATCCTCTGAGAGACGAAATACCTCCTCATCTCAGTTTTAAATGGGCGACCCCTTATTCTGAGACTATGCCCCCTAGTTCTAGATTCACCCACCAGGGGAAAGATCCTCTCTGCATCTACCCTGTCGAGGCCCGCTCAGAATCTTACACATTTCAGTAAGTGGTGGTATTTTGTGCAGTTGCTTCCTGTTCCTCCTGGCCCACGAGCAGTGCTGTAAAGGGCATTTACCTTCGCCCCTAAACTCTCAATCGCCTCCCTTCAGCTGCCGGGTTTCCCGAGGCCCGGGAAACCCAGCCAGCCAGGGTTAAACCTGGGAGACGGGTTAAATATGGGACACGCAGCCTCAGTATTATATTTAAATGACCAAGCCGCCTCCTGGGAGTGTGCTGGTTGCCCTGCCTCTGTTGAAACCAGAAGTGAACGGGTTGGGGTTGGGTTTGAGATTTTTTAAATTTTAACATCACACCTGTCCCCAACCCAGCTGTTTTTTTTTTGTGGTTAAAGTTACCCCCAAGGAGTCTGCAACGTGAACTTTCTTAACTAAGTTCTGTGCTGGTAGCATCTGACTTTACACACCACTTAGGCTGCACGGGGCAAACACAGAGATTACATCTGTACAGAGGAGAAGAGGCACTTATCACCATTGGTAGGTATGGGACAGGTTCATGGGAGGTGCCCACCAACCTCAGGGGTATAAGTGGGGTACGTTTCATAATCCACCACTAATTGAGGTTTATTCTGTTCACGCCACACACTTTTTACAATTTAATTTTTAAAACATTTAGCAGTTTAGGAATGATCTTAAAACAGACAATGAAATGTTTGAGCTGTAGAAGCCAAGTTCTGGTAACATATTACAGCTCTACTGACGTGTGGCTCAGTGGGCAGCACACTTGCCTTTGAGTCAGAAGGTTGTGGGTTCAAGTCCCACTCCAGGGAGTTGAACACATAAATCTAGGCTGACGTGCTGTCTTTTGGAGACGACATTAAACCGAGGTCCCGTCTGCCCTCTCAGGTGGATGTAAAGGATCCCATGGCTCTATTTTGAACAAGAGCAGGGGAGTTATCCCTGGTGTCCTGGCCAATATTTATCCCACAACAAAAACAGATTATTTGGCTATTATCACATTGCTGTTTGTGGGAGCTTGCTGTGCACAAATTGGCTGCCGCGTTTCCCACATTACAACAGTGACTACACTCCAAAAGTACTTCATTGGCTGTAAAGCGCTTTCAGACGTCCAGTGGTCGTGAAAGGCGCAATATAAATGCAAGACTTTCTTTTATTGGGCTTATAGAGAACTGTAACCCCGTGATTCACTGACAACCACCTCAGCATTAAGCGTATTTTGGTAAAGTGATTCCCTTGGTACATTACCGTTCCTTTTCGTTATTGCACAGGAAGGTCCCAAAGCAGGAGGCGTACGCATGCTCAAACAGCGCGATGAGGAAGGGCTCATTGAACTGGAAGGAGCAGGGGAATTGACAGCTCATCTGCCAGCAGCAGTCGAGGAAGATGAGGAAGACCGGGGCTTCCTGTCTGGGCTTGGCGTGAGAGTAGGCTGAGCTCACGCAGCGAAGTTGGAAAGAGTGACCAGCCTGCAGGAAAGGAAAGTCAGACTGTGAGACCAGGATCAACAGCTCTGTCCGCTCACCTCCGCAAGCAGAATCGCAAATATACTTCAGAGCTAGAGTCACCCTCAGGATCACTTAATGAAACAAGTTAGCATGAATATTGTTTCCTCGAGAGTATTCACTTCATTCTGCGAGCCGAGACAGTAAGGGGTCGGAATTCGGTAACCGCCGGGGCGAGGCGGCTAATGGGCGGCTAAATCCTTACCATTGGCGGCGACCGGGTTCCTCGGCTCACGGTAAATTTATCTGGCCGGTGGGAGGCGGTGGTGACGTCAGCGGGTGTGCAACCCCCACTTGCCGCCGCTACTGCGAGATTCGGTAAGTACGGGTTCGGAGTTTTGGATGAAGTTTACGGAGGGTAAGCCAGCCCGGAGTGTATTGGAATGGTCAAGGGTAGAGGTAAGAAAAGTGCGGATGAGGGCTTCAGCAGCGGATGAGCTGAGGCAGAGGCGGAATTGGGCGATGAAACGGAGAGGGAAATAGACGGTCTTAATGATGGTGCGGATGTGTGGCCGGAAGCTCATCTCTGGGTCAAATATGAGACCAAGGTTGCAAAGCATGCGGTTCAGCCTCAGACAGGTGCGTTGGGACTGCCTGTTTTGTTAACAATGAATTCCTTCAACTCTTCGAGCTTCTAGGGATAGTTACAGACTAAGTGAGTAGGTAGTTAATGGAACAACACCCTGCAGCTGAGCTAGAGGTTGGGACAGTATTGCCTGTTAGGATGAATATTCTGGAGTGTTACTTTATAACATTTGAAGATTAGAGGGTATTTATGCAGAATTTATCCTTAGCAGATTAAATGGGTGGAGTAGAGAATGGACTGTACATGGTCTGTGCAAGGAGTGGATTTTGGGGGGGACCCAAAAGGCCTGTTCCCATTCACGCTCTCTTCTGACTTTACCTACCTGTAACCATTCCCGTTCGATAAGTGCTTGAAAACCACTAATGGTCCTGCAGTCTGGATCCAAGATGATTTGTGCCAGCGATGTGAGTTGTAGTGTGGTGTCTCTCCCCTCAGAGCCATGGATCAGGACAGATGCTTCTTCCCTGCACAGAATGACAGTATAACTCGCTCGTGTAGTCAAACAATCAGCTGTGATTTTTTTTTCAGGTTTCATTGTAGTTATTTATATTTAACCTTCAGCTAACATGGCGCTTAGAGTTGATGCAATCAAATTCTTTGCTTAAGTCCGTTCTCTTTCTCCAATGTCATAAAAACCCATCTGGTTCGCTCATGTCCTTTCGTGAAGGAAATCTGCCGCCCTTACCCGGCCTGGCCTATGTGTGACTCCAGAACCACTGCAATGTGGTTGAATCTTAACTGCCCCCTGAAATGGCACAGTGAGTCACTGGGTTATACCAAACTGCTCACCACAACCTTCTCAAGGGCAACTGGGGATGGGCAATCAATGTTGGCCTTGCCAGCAATGCCCACATCCCGTGAATGAATAAAAACATTAGACAATATGTATGAAAGAAAAAATGTTCCGGGATCATTTCAGAGCCAATGAATTATATTTCCAACTGTAGTCACTGTTGCTTTTCTGGCAACCTTGAGGTATTAAGATTATCAGGCTTTTAAAGTTCTGAGTACCTGCTTAAGACCCATATTCATGTGTCTGTGTAATCAGGCACTTCTGTTGACACCCAAGAGGTGAAATGCTACCCTGGCAGAGGACCTTTATGTAGGAAACGATCCCAAAGTCCCCAATGAACAGTATGGCTCCTTGTAAATCTGTTTTGCACCCTATCCAGTGCCACTATATCTTTTTGATAATACGGCATATCCTTTTTATAATAACAACCCACAGTTGAATAGCCTGCTGATACTCTGGGCTCACACACGGAAAATGGTCACGTGGGCGAGTTATAGAGGGCTGAATCAGGAATGGTGCAGTTAAGCTTCACTGCTGAAGGAATACTAACTCCTTCAGCAGTGGAGGATGTTAAGCAAAATTATGATGACCAAATATTATAAACGTTCACCCCTAAAGTAATCGTGAAAGGTTCCTGGTTGAATTAGCTGCCCTCAGCCGCAGTAACAGTTAGGTCTCTATCACGGGTATCAGTGTTCGCCGAGCTAGGGAGAGGAATATTCCGCCGTATTCTTTCCCCTCATTGCTGTTGAGTGGCCCCTGCTGGAACTTGTGCTTATGTGAACATCGGACAAGAGCAGGATTGGGCTTGGGTGTAATTACATCGGATTACATCGGATATACGGCACAGAAACAGGCCATTCGGTCCAACCAGGCCATGCCGGCTTTTATGCTCCACTCGAGCCTCCTCCCGTCTTTCCTCATCTAACTCCATCAGCGTAACCCTCTATTCCCTTCTCCCTCATATACTTGTCTAGCCTCCCCTTAAATGCATCGATACTATTCACCTCAACCGCTCCCTGTGGTAGCGAGTTCCACACTTTCACCTCTCTCTGGGTAAAGAAGTTCCTTCTGAATTCCTGTTTGATTTAAGAACATAAGAAATAGGAGCAGGAGTAGGCCATTTGGCCCCTCGAGCCTGCTCCGCCATTCAATTAGATCATGGCTGATCTGATCATGGACTCGGCTCCACTTCCCTACCTGCTCCCCATAACCCTTTACTCTCTTGTCGCTCAAAAATCTGTCTACCTCCGTCTTAAATATATTCAATGACCCAGCCTCCACAATTCTCTGGTGCAGAGAATCCCATTGATTTACAACCCTCTGAGAGAAAAAATTCCTCTTCATCTCAGTTTTAAATGGGCAGCCCCTTATTCTAAGACTATGTCCCCTAGTCTTAGTTTCCCCTATGAGTGGAAATATCCTCTCCGCATCCACCTTGTCAAGCCCCCTCATTGGGCCCAAATTTGGCCAGTATAGATTTCTGGCGCACTCACCAGAGGTGCGCCGTTTTGTAGAACTCCAAGGGCGCCAAAAATCTTCGGGCCGAGTTTGACCGCTCCCCAGCCTCTCCTCCATGGTGGCGTAGCCATGGCAACTGGATTTGGGGGCGGAGCCAGGTCCCGGCGCTGAAAACAGTGCCGGGACCTCTGCACATGCGCTCTCGAGTGTGCGCGCATGCGCAGCAGCTCCGAGCCCCCAGAATCTGAGAGTGTGTGATGCAGGCTGTGTGGGAGGGGCCGACGCTCACCATCCCTATCCCGGGCCGAGTGGCCTGCCGCACAGGAGAACCGCTGCCTACCCTCGCTGCGGGCTACAAGAGACAGGTTGGTGGGGAGAAGAGTTTTGATGGGGGGAAGGGGAAGCGTTTTGATCCGGCGGCGGGCGGGGGAGTGGGGGGGAGAAAAGAATCTTCAAAGATTTTCCAGTACTTTAATATCTAGCTATCTTTACTAAAAAGATGCTCAGTTTAATCAGGCTGATAGCACCTACACCCTGTCCAGTCTCGCTGCTTGGGATTTAAAAAAAAACTAGCATTCCTATCATAACACTGTCATTTAGAGGCTACCTGCGCTGATCTCTTAATTCACCGCAAGGTTTTTCTGAGCAGACACAAGTGGCCTCATACGCTGGCCTAAGTTAGTTTGGAGTAACTTTTAACTGGCCAAACTTGCTTAAATGGTCAAAACCGGCGTAAGTGGCTGGTAACGCCCCCTTTTGAAAAAAAAACTAGACTAAATAAAAACCTAACTAACTCACTTACACTGGAGCAAATTAAATGGGGAGAATTGCGATTTTTAAGTTACTCCAAAAAAATCTAGTTGCTCCAAAAAAAACGGAGCAACTCCTGGGGAAACTTGGGCCCAATATCTTAGAAGTTTCAATAAGATCACCTCTCATTCTTCTGAACTCCAATGTGTATAGGCCCAACCTTTTCTTGGTGACGATCTTATATTGATGGCCTCTAGTTATGCTCTTCCCCACAAGTGGAAACATTCTCTCTGTAGCCACTCTGTCAAAACCTTTCGTTATTTTAAAAACCTCTATGAGGTCACCCCTCAGCCATCTCTTTTCAAGAGATAAGTGACTCAGCCTGTTCATCCTTTCCCGATCAGTTCTAGTCTCGTCCTTGTAAATCTTTTTTTGCCCTATCCAGTGCCACTATACCTTTTTCATAATATGGCATATCCTTTTTATAATAACGGCCCACAGTTGAATAGCCTGCTGATACTCTGGGCTTACACACGGAAAATGGCCGTGTGGGAGAGATATAGAGGACTGCTGGAGCCGATGGAAGTGTGTTCCAGCAAGGCTTAGCGCCAAGGAAAAAAAGTTGTGTGTGTCCTCACTATATGGAGTTGCTGATATTGTAAAAGCCCCCTAAAGTACGTTACCTGTCTACACACTGTGCGGCGAGGCAGGCTGTTGTCAGTATGGTTTTAACATGGGACAGCCATTTAGAAGCCTCCAGTTTACTGAGCCACCTGTCGATGCTGTTTGATTGGTCATTACAAGCGTCCACCAGCTTACTCAGACTTTCCTGAAGGACTCTGCCTCTGCAATAAAATAAAATACATTGAAACATGTTAGAGAAAAGCTTTTTGAGTTCTCGTAGTTTTACTGACAGTAATCCATGAGAAAGAATGGGGCTACAAGTGTTGTTCTGAGCTGTTTTGTGATCCTTACGGATTTAGAGAGTAGACTGCAGAAATTGTGGTCTAAATATTCAGTTAAGTTGCACTCATTTTACAGGCGTAAGATAGACGTTGCAATGTATGCACCTGTGAGTATGCTCACAGGTTTGTGGAGCTGTTCAGTTGGGAGTGGCTTAGCCAGTCACATGATGTTTACAAGAACTCAATAAAACCCCAGCCAGTTGGGTCTAGGTCATCCACAATGAGGTATGCAGTTGCGAGTCTAGTGGATGACCTGATAATGCGTAGTGTCCTAACTCGCACAAGTCCCGCTCACCCATCATCCCCTGTGCTCGCTGACCGACATTGGATCCGGTTAAGCAACACCTCAATTTCAAAATTTTCATCCTTATTTTCAAATCCCTCCATGGCCTCGCCCCTTCCTATCTCAGTAATCTCCTCCAGCCCCACAACCCCCCCGAGATATCTGCGCTCCTCTAATTCTGCCCTCCTGAGCATCCCTGATTATAATCGCTCAACCATCGGTGGCCGTGCCTTCTGTTGCCGAGGCCCCACACTCTGGAACTCCCTGCCTAAACCTCTCCGCCTCTCTACCTCTCTTTCTTCATCCAAGACGCTCCTTAAAACCCACCTCTTCAGGCGCTAATTTCTACTTATGTGGTTGGGTGTCAAATTTTTATCGCATAATACTCCTGAGAAACGCCTTGGGATGTTTCACTACGTTAAAGGCGCTATATAAATACAAGTTGTTGCTGTTGTTGTAGTAGTGTATGCCTTTGATAATAAACCAACTAATTCCTAATAACAATGTGTTGCTATGAATTCTTAAGCAAAGAACCCATGGAGCAAATACATTACAAAACATGCAATAGAGTAGGTGCTGCGTGTGCATTCTGAGCCAGAATTGTGCCGCCTGCCATATTGGTAAAGGCATCAAAGATGGTGTCTAATGTCAGATGCAACTGAAGCCTGAGGTGGACTATCGCCTACCTGTTCCAGCGCAGGGATTGCTCCCTGTGCCCAGTCCGTGGCGGCCAGCCAGCCCAGACCAATCTCTCGGCCTGCGCTACTGACATTGCATGTCTGGTGCTGCACAAACTAAGGTACAATATGAGGACAATGAGCTCACTAACATTTAAAGGGAAGTCCAACTCTCCAGCTAAACCTCTGCAACCCAGTGCACTGTTCCTCTTCCTCTCAGGTAAGACGGAATCCAAGTCAAACCCTTAAGTTACTTAAGTAACCCTGGAACTCTAAAGTGACAAAGAGCATTGTAATGCTCAAAGGTTTGTAGAGCTGTTGCTCTCTATACGGGAGTCCTCCCTTTATTTATTGGGGTCTTGGCCGGGAGGGTGTTGAACGAGGCAGTCCCTTGCAATACATTTTTAAGTCAATTCACGGACTCCTAGGCTGCCGGCAAGCAAATTTTAATTTGACCGTTTAAGATTCACAAAGTTTGGTTTGTTAATTTGTCGGTTCTAGTGCCCCTTTAATAAAGGGCCACTTGGCTTTATAGTTTAATTAAAATAGTTGTAGAGCTGTTGCATTGTGAGTGGCTTAGCCAGTCACGTGATGTTCACAAGACTCAATAAAACCCCAGCCAGTTGGGTCTAGGTCATCCACGATGAGGTATGCAGTTGTGAGCCTGGTGGATGAACTGGTAATGTGTAGTGTGATTGTTAAACCTTTGTTAATAAACCAACTATTTCTTAATAGCAATGTGTTGACATGAATTCTTAAGCAAAGAACCCATGAAGCAAATACATTGCAAGCATGTCTTGGGAAATTTAGCTGTGAGCTTATTGGCACACACCGTAAAACAATAACTGCTTTTAGAAACTATAAGATAAAGCTAACTGGTAAAACCTGGATAGTTTTAAGATGAATACGTCAGGTCAGATCAAACATTTGTATTGAGGTGACAATGTGCCACATATAACCCAGCAGTCTTCACTAAAATGTTTAACTTTTTTTTGTCTTCTTTTGATGGCCCTTTACAAAAATTACAGTTGGTAATATTCTCCAAGGCTTGGAGTATTTCATCACCTCGAGTAACTGAGTGCGTGTCCCAGTGGGTTGTCAGGTGAATGACATGGACAGTATCAGCGCGGAGGTCCATGGGATCGATATCCGGCTGTACAGAAGCCCAGCTCCAGCTGTCTGATAGCAATAACATCGATGGAGGTCTGTTGATCACACACGATCCCAACACAATTTGTTCTAGTAAGAAAAATGGTGTTTCTCCACTCATTTGGAACTAGACTGACCAGGTTGTTGCCAGGACTGGAGAATTTTTAGCCATGAGGAAAGTTGGATAGGCTGGGTTTGTTTGTTTTCTTTGGAACAAAGAAGGCTGAGGGGAAACTTAACTGAGACATATAACATAATGAGGGGCCTAGATAGAGTGGCTAAGAATGACTTATTTCCCTTAGCAGAGAGGTCAATAACCAGGGGACGTAGATATAAAGTAATTGGTAGAAGGATTGGAGGGGACTGAAGAGAAATTTCTTCACCCAGAGGATGGTGGGGGTCTGGAACTCAATGTCTGAAAGGCTGGTAGAGGCAGAAACACTCAATGCATATTAAAAGTACGTGGATGTGCACTTGAAGTGCTGTAACCTACAAGGTTATGGACCAAGAACTGGAAAGTGGGATTAGGCTGGATAGCCCTTTTTTGGCCGACGCAGACACTATGGGCCAAATAGCCTCCTTCTGTGCCGTTAAATTTCTATGATTCTAGTACAACATATTTGGAGCAGGTGATTGCTTGCTTGTATATGATTTCCTTGCATCCACTCTTGCTACCAATAGTACCGACATATATACTTCGATACACTGTGAGGAAATGATTAGAGGCTAGTTCACTTGTATTCATTACCAGAACATGTTTGCTCTTGCTGTCAGTGAGAGATGAATGCTTTAATGCAGATGTGCTGAAGGTAGGTTAATCTCAAGTCCTGGCATGTTACAGCTTCATAAGAGGCAGGCCAGAACTGTTCACTAACAGAGCTGTCAGATCAGACTTACTAAATTTCAGGTCATCCAAGAACCGAATGACAGATCGTATTAGAAAGCTCAGGGCATATATTCTTTGCACTGTAGAATAACTAACCTCTCATCGGTTTAGAATGACAATACGGCAGGTTTTCCTGTGGCAGTGTCCGGGAGTATTGCTTGACCTAGGCACAGCTCGAAGAGGGAAATCAGGCAGGGAGGAGGAAGAAAGGCTTGCATTTCTATAGCGCCTTTCACAGCCACCAGACCGCCCCAAAGCGCTTTACAGCCAATGAAGTACTTTTTGAAGCATAGTCACTGTTGTAATTTGCGCACAGCAAGCTCCCATAAAATGCAATGTGATAATGAGCAGATAATCTGTGATTGAGGGATAAATATTGACCAGGGCATCAACACTGCTCTTTTTTAAAATATGGGATCTTTAAGTCCACTTGAGAGAAGGGCCTTGGTTTAACATCGCATCCGAAAGATGGCACCTCTGACAGTGCAGCACTCCCTCAGCACTGCACTGGGAGTGTCAGCCTAGATTTTTGAGCTTAAGTCTCTGGAGTGGGACTTTGAATCCACAACCTTCTGACTCAGAGGTAAGGGTGCTGCCCACTGAGCCACTGTCTGACCACAGCTGACGCGAGTGCACATGTATAAGGGAATCTGTCTGATTTTCTTTCCATTTAAATTCAGCATCCCTCTGAGGGGCCTGTTCTGTTTTCCCGCCCAACTTTCCTCCATGCACCGTTGCCAGGTGACCCAAAATATGCCCAAGTGCAGGAACAGGAGGATTTAGTCCGATATTTCTTTAACATTTTGCAGAGAGTCACGTTTCCTCCACCACTGCTGCTGTAACTCTATGGAGAGAGGCCTCAATACGAGTGTTCCATTCTCCTCGCACTGGTCAGTGGGTCAATTCACTATGCGGTCAGTTTAACCCCAGCGGGAGCAGGGCAGGTCCGGGTCAGATGGCTATTTTCCATCCTGCCAAATTTTACGCTGCGCTCACTGAACCTGCCCGATTCCCGCCCAGCAGTTAGGTTAAAATTGCCCCCAATGATGCTTAGAGCATCACGGTTCTGATCATTTAAAAAAAATCCCAGAAAGATATAGCAATAATTAATAGGGTAGGGGTAAACTATAGGACACATATTTCAAATTGTAGAAAGCATCATAGGCAGGACAGTAAAGAATTTTCATCCACATAAGAACATAAGAATTAGGAGCTGGAGTAGGCCATTCGGCCTCTCGAGCCTGCTCCGTCATTCTCTTTTACCTCGATTCCAACATCCCACATTATCCCCATGTCCCTTAATCCCCTAGTTCCCAAAGATTTATGGACCTCTGTCTTGCATATACTCAACGACTGAGCATCCACAGCTGGTGATTGAGTTTTGGACAAGTTGCAGTTTATGGACGGTTGGGTATGTAAGGCCAGCAAGGAGAATATTAGAGAGACTGTGCATTAAGATTAAGAACGTATGGATAAGGGTTTCAGCAGTGGAGGGGGTGAGGTAGAAGTGGAGATAGGCTATATTCCAGCCTATCCAATCTTTCTCCTAATGGACATGAGGTCACATAAAATGCCATTACAATTCAGAATTGTCTTCCCCCCTCCCACTCCCCCATCAGAAACGTTGTTCCCTTACCCGACAATTAAGGAGTGGCTGTTCTGTCAGCCGGTCGGTTTCCTTACCTGTCTATGGGTCTGTGCAGTCTTTTCCAGTTCTGGTAGTTAGCTTTCGATTCAAAGCCCCCACCCTTGACCTTGGCCTGATGTGCAGCTTGTATCGACCTGGTATCAATGATGTAACCCTCCTTATCAGCCTGAAGAACGGCGGCCAGGAAAGATTCATCCTCTTTACACCTCTTTCCATTGGCCCCAGTCAGTGGCTGGCTGCTCCGCATTATTACCTACAGGTAACAGTATCTTCAGATCAGTCTACACAGTGAAAACAGGATCATCCAGACCCGAGTCTAATTCACTGCACATTAACTGTGCTGAAAAATCAAATGCATATCGTCTCTCCTCCACACAACCAAGTGTATATATTACTGGTATATTACAAGGTCTTCTTTACTCATGGAATCGACTAAATGTTTAACCCTTTACAGTGGCTCAGTGAGTAGCACTCGCTCCTCTGAATATTTAGGCCACAATTTCTGCAGTCTGCTCTCTAGAATCTGAGGCTTAATTACACAAACTCCTTCTCCGTATCTGTTGATGGTATGAGGTACACCTTTAGGGACTTTTGTTAACGATTAGTTTCCCACCACATAGGCGGTCCCTCCAGTCGAGGATGACTTGCTTCCACGTCAAAAAGTTCACAGGTGTTTCAATGAAGGACCTAATATTCCAGGTCCTGAACTACATCCTGAAGGGTGGAAGATGCCTGTGCGTGGATTTTTTTAATGTGGGGTGGCCGTTGCACACCAGCCACCACACGGGCTTGACAGAGCTCGGTCTTGGTCCAGTGGCAAGGGTTAACGAAGATGACTGGAGTCCAGCTCTGCTGCACGGACCTAGTGCGCTCACATATCGCAGTGTGGGCTGGGCCCGTGCTGCCCCTGGGCCCTCGCCCCTTCTGGGCTCCGAACTCGTGCCTCTCCTGCGCCCCGATCACGTCCCACTACAGTCTCTCGCCGATCCTTCGTCCCGACCTCGCCGCTCCTGCTGTACCTGCCCACGCTCCAATCACCGACCTGGACCTTGGTGACATCCCTCTTCTGCATTGTTCTCCTGCTCCAGCTCGTGTACGTGGGTGCGCTGAGTACAGCAGTAAAATGTTTTTAATTCATTCACAGGATGTGGGCATCACTGGCAAGGCCAGCATTTATTGCCCATCCCTAATTGCCCTCGAGAAGGTGGTGGTGAGCCGCCTTCTTGAACTGCTGCAGTCCCGTGTGATGAAGCTGCTCCCACAGTGCTGTTAGGGAGGGAGTGCCAGGATGTTGACCCAGCGACGGTGAAGGAACGGCCGACATATTTCCAAGTCAGGGTGGTGTGTGACTTGGTGGGGAACTTGCAAAGTCACCAGGCTGATTCCTGGGATGGCAGAACTGTCGTATGAGGAGAGATTGGGTCGACTAGGCCTGTATTCACGAGAGTTTAGAAGAATGAGAGGGGATCTCATTGAAACATATAAAATTCTGACTGGGTTGGATAGACTGGATGCGGGGAGGATGTGTCCCCCTGGCTGGGAAGTCTAGAACAAGGGGTCACAGTCTCAGGATACGGGGTAGGAAATTTAGGACCGAGATGAGGAGAAATGTCTTCACTCAGAGGGTGGTGAACCTGTGGAATTCTCTACCACAGAAGGCTGTGAAGGCCAAGTCACTGAATGTATTTAAGAGGGAGATAGATAGATTTATAGACACAAAAGGCATCAAGGGGTATGGGAAAAAAGCGGGAATATGGTGTTGAGATAGAGGATCAGCCATGATCATATTGAATGATGGTGCAGGCTCGAAGGGCCGAATCCTGCTCCTATTTTCTATGTTTCTATGTTAAGGCAGACCAGGCCGCTACAACTCCACACCCCTGCCCCCTCCGCACCGCCACTTAAAAGAGCAGACGGGGCCTCGGTTTGACGTCACATCCAAAAGACCTCCGACAATGCAGCGCTCCCTCACTACTGCTCCTGACAGTGCAGCACTCCCTCAGCACTGCACTGGAGTGTTAGCCTGGAGTTATGTGCTCAAGTTCCTGTAGTGGGCCTTGAACCCATAACCTTCTGCTTCAGAGGCAAAAGTGCTACCCACTGAGACACAGCATGAATCTGTTTGAAGGATACTAACACCGACTAAAGTGCAGCCCCACTGCACCGATGGCCGTGTGACAGATCTTGTACCACCGCTACAACGTACATAACAACAGAGTAAAATTCTCACCATCCCATTGGTTTTGTGGTAGTAACTCAGCACAGGAAAACGACCACTCTGGCGAAACCTGGCCACAGCCTTGAGTGCCTCATCATCGACAGACGTGTGAACAATCAGCGCATCAGGGTAGCTTGTGCACACAGCATAGTCTTTGTTCACATAACTGAGCCTCCAGTTATCGGTCTAGGCGAGAAAGACACTGTTAACACTCAGCTTTTTAACGAATTTCTGAACAGCGAGGGCATTTGTTGCTTCGAAAATGAATGGTTACGCTGGCGGTGGAACACAATGGAGTACCAGTGTGTTGCCAGATAAAGTGATAGGTTGCAAGTTCCTGCTGATGTGGAGAGCTCCCCGCGCCCCTCCCCCCCCCCCCCCCCCCCGCCCCTTAGGCAAGATACCTTGGGAGAGGCTTCCCTAAGGCAGTAATGAACAGTTAAAAAAAAAGACTTGCATTTATATAGCATCTTTCACAACCACCGGACCTCTCAAAGCACTTTACAGCCAATGAAGTACATTCGGAGTGTAGTCACTGTTGTAATGTGGGAAACGCAGCAGCTAATTTGCCCACAGCAAGCTCCCACAAACAGCAGTGTGATAATGACCAGATAATCTGTTTTTTTTGATTATGGTGATTGAGGCATGAATGTTGGCCCCAGGACACCGGGGATAACTCCACTGCTCTTCTTCAAAATAGTGGCCATGGGATCTTTGACATCCGCCTGAGAGAGCAGACGGGGCCTCGGTTTAATGTCTCATCTGAAAGACGGCACCTCCGACAGTGCAGCCCTCCCTCAGCACTGCACTGGGAATACCAGCCTAGATTTGTGTGGTCGAGTCCCTGGAGTGGGACTTAAACCCACAGCCTTCTGACTCAAGAGGCGAGGGTCCCACTGAGCCACAGCTGACACAACAGTAAAATGAGCACCTGTCCACCTCCAGGCAACCAATCTGTGGGTGACGTTTTAAGGCAGGTACAAGCGCAGGTGAGCCAGAACGTGGCTTGTGTATGATATGGGGACTGGCCCTCTTTCCCTCCCTGAATGCCAGGATGCACTGGACACTAATGCTCCAATTCAGCCATTTGCAAACAACGTCTCTGCGAAAGGAGCCTGGCAGAAAAGCCATCCTGATTTGGTCATGTGGCTTTGCAATCAGAATTTTTAAAAGACAAACAAAAATGATTGCGTGGACCACAAAAGCGTTTAGTCTGGGCTGCCTAGCAACGACTATATTTGAAAGGTCTATCTTCAGCGTCTAAAGCAAGGTCAATGTTTAAATTGTTCCTTTCATAATTCAGCGGTTGCAGCTTTGATTACCCAGTGGTGCTTGTCATTTTAATGAAGTGGCTCCACATTACATGTTGGCTGCGTGAGGCAGAGACACACCAAATCACTGCTGCTCATCTCTCCACCCACCCCCCCCCCCCCCCCCGCCACTCACACTCCCAGCAGGATATGGGGAGGGCAGCTCCACAAGAATAAAAACGGGAAAACCTCAATGAAATACATTGAAAAATAAAAGATTATTTCATAAGGAGCAAGAGTCGGCCATTTGGCCTCTCGAGCCTGCTCCGCCATTTAATAAGATCACGGCTGATCTGATCCTGGCCTCAGCTCCACTTTACCCGCCCGCTCCCCATAACCCTTGACTCCCTCATCGTTCAAAAATCTGTCAATCGCCACCTTAAATATATTCAATGACCCAGCCTCCACAGCTCTCTGGGGCAGAGAATTCCACAGATTTACAACCCTCTGAGAGAAGAAATTCCTCCTCATCTCAGTTTTAAATGGGCGACCCCTTATTCTGAAACTGTGCCCCCCCCTAGTTCTTGATTCCCCCACGAGGGGAATCATTTCATTTTAGTCTTTGATTTTCTTTTTAATGTATAGGTTGAATGCACAGTAATAAACTAACATGCAAAGACAGCTGAGTGAACTGTTCCTCAGGAGTGAATACATCCCAACCTTCCTGAAGGTTCAGTGTCTTTGGCCGATAAAAGAAGGGGTACATGTGACTGGTAGACTCCAGCGATGACAAAGCCTAAAAAAAACAAAATCACAGCAGATGGACATTGTGTCAAAGAAAGGCACCGGAGACATCAGTGAAAACGTCACACGCTTACCACAATGACGCAACATTTTTGCCCTTATGGAGGCTAGCACTAAAATTATGACATGAAGTGATTTGTAATACAAACTACTATTGTATTTGTGTCATAGCACAATTAGTGTTACAAGTTGTGACTATTTTTCGAAGTAATATCACAAACACACTAAGCTAGCCTCCCCCGCCGCTCCCTGCACTTACGCACGTAAGAAAATGACGGGCAGGCAAAGACCGCTGCTCCATCAAGCACCCGCAACACTCATGGTACCTGGAGCATCGTGACCAATGTTCTCTCTCATTTTTTGGGGGGATGGACAGTCTCTTTAATGGGCTGCACGTTCAAATTTCTGCGCACACGCCTTTTTCCATTCCTTTCGAGTCTTTCCATTCCATTCCTCATCCGTGCCTTTGTTACTCTAGACTTGACTATTCCAACGCACTCCTGGCTGACCTCCCACTTTCTACCCCACGTAAACTTGAGGTCATCCAAAACTCGGCTGCCCATGTCCTAACTCACACCAAGTCCCGCTCACTCATGAGCCCCTGTGTTCGCTGACCGACATTGGCCCCCGGTTAAGCAATGCCTCGATTTCAAAATTCTCATGCTTGTTTACAAATCCCTCCATGGCCTCACCCCTCCCTATCTCTGTAATCTCCTCCAACCCCACAACCCCACGAGATATCTGCATTCCTCAAATTCTGCCCTCTTGAGCATCCCTGATTATAATCGCTCAACCATCGGTGGCCGTGCCTTCTGTTGCCAAGTCCCTAAGCTCTGGAACTCCCTGCATAAACCTCTCTGACTTTCTTTCCTCCTCTAAGATGCCCCTTAAGACACACCTCTTTGACCAAGCTTTTGGCCACCTGCCCTAATTTCACCTTCTGTGGCTCAGTGTCAAATATTTTGTCTTATAACACTCCTATGAAGCGTCTTGGGACATTTTACTATGTTAAAGACGTTATATAAATATAAATTGTTGTTGTTAAGAGCCGCTGACCATGACTAGAAATGTCCTCACCCCACCCCCATCTCCGGCCATGTAAAAAAAAAACAGGGGGAAAAAAAATAACCAATAAGGGAAATAAATCTCTGGAAAATTCCTCCCCGACCCCCTGAGGCGATCAAACCCAGTCCTGGAGATCATAGCAACCATGTATACATTAACAGTCAATCTACTTACCTTCCATATTCTATGATCCTTGGCCCGGTGTATCGGTGTCCTTGACTGTATTAATGCCCCAACTGGGCAATGAAGAAATCAATTCTAATTATTTTCCAGCCAGGTACCGATGGAGACCATCGCTTCACATAGTATTCCCCCATGCACCAAGAGTTGTGAATCGATTTGGAATGATTTGTTAGTCATCATTTTGGCTGCGAGGATCAGAACCAATAATGAAACCTGCCTGGATCTACCATGACTGATTGCTTAACACTGCCGTGCAGCAAAGTGAAGGATATCGGTGGGGAGAATGCGTATTTTTCACTTGTGGGGCCCTCCGTGATCCGTTGCTGTATATGTGAAGAAGGGTTTCCCACATTACAGCACCTAACCTCAAAACAGGACTTCAAATACCAACATGGCATTTCCAACCCCATTAACCCGCAAATTTCATGGCTTTTTTTGTGCCCGAATACAAAAAAGTAGTCACTGTGCTTTATAAAGTCAGTTATTCTGTGAAGGACTTTCAGTTATGAAAATGTGATGACGCACTCTATAACACCAAGTGTCAGCTGTGGCTCAGTGGGTAGCGCACTTGCTTTTGAGTCAGAAGGTTAGTGGGTTCAAGTCCTACTCAAGGAACTTAAGCACACAAAACTAGGCTGACACTCCAGTGCTGAGCTGCGGGAGTGTTGCACTGTTGGAAGTGCTGTCTTTCAGATGTGATCTTAAACCGTGACCCTGTCTGCTCTCTTAGGTGGATGTAAAAAATCCCATGGCATTATTTTGAAGAAGAGCAGGGGAGTCATCCCCTGTGTCCAAGCTAATATTTATTCCTCAGTTAACATCAAAAAAACAAATTATCTGGTCATTATCACATTGCTGTTTGTGGGAGCTTGCTGTGTGCAAATTGGCTGCCGTGTTTCCTACGCTATAACAATCACTACACTTCAAAAAGTACTCCATTGGCTGATTCCAACCTATTCTGCCTTACTTCCTACGTGAATGGCACAGTTCCTATCTTCGATCCAATGGGCTCGAAATTCCGCTTCTGTTGTTACCAGCCTGCGAGTTTCAGCCCAGTCAAAGTAATAAAGAAAGAAAGACTTGCATTTATATAGCGCCTGTCATGACCACCAAAACGCTTTACAGCCAATGAAGAAATTTTTAAGAGTGTAGTCACTGTTGTAATGTAGGAAACGTGGCAGCCAAACGTGGCAAGTTCCCACAAACAGCATTGTGACGATGACCAGATAATCTGTTTTAGTGATGTTGGTCAAGGGATAAATATTGGCCCCAGGACACTGGGGATAACACCACTGCTCTTCTGCGAAATAGTGCCGTGGGATCTTTTACACCACTCAAGAGCAGACGGGGCCTCAGTTTAATATCTCATCCGAAAGACAGCACCTCTGACAGTGCAGCACTCCCTCAGCACTGTACTGGAGGATCAGGCAAGATTTTTGTGCTCAAGTCCATAGAGTGGGACTTGAACCCACAGTCTTCTGACTCAGAGGTGAGTGTGCTACTCACTGAGCCACGGCTGAGAATAAAACTGTGATCTGCTGAGTGCAACAGCAGCATCTCTGTCCTAACATATTGTTTTTTTAATTCCTCCGACATGTGGAATAGGGATTGCTACCGATACTAAAGCACTCATTCATCAGTTAGTACCTCAATGGAGCGTGCAATGTTCAAGCATTCTTCCATCCCTGGTATCTCCAGGTACATGACACACAGGTCTTTACATTTAACAGTTATTATCCCTGAAGACCCTGCAAATCTGGAAAAGAAAGAAAAGATTTAGTGTTGCTTAAACGCTTTGAGGAGCGTGGATATCGGAATCAAACACAAACACATTAAGATTCTTTTTACTGATTTTCAGAAGTAGGATCATCAGGGATGGCTTCTCTGTTTCTGTGTTCTCGCCTCGTGTTCTGTAATATACAGAACTAGGTTTCTCGTGGGCCTTTAATTGTCGTTAAAAAAAAACCCTGTCTGTTTCTTAGCGTTAAAAACGATAGACAGATTTTTAAACGATAAGGGAGTCATGGGTTATGGGGAGCAGGCGGGGAAGTGGAGTTGAGGCCAAGATCAGATCAGCCATGATCTTATTGAATGGCGGAGCAGGCTCGAGGGGCCATATGGCCGACTCCTGCTCCTAATACCTATGTTCTTATTACATCAGAAAAGAGACGGTTCAATATAACAGATGCAGAAAGCGTACAAACAAGAGCTTTGCAACATAACGTTAGCAATAACTGAAGCACTTCTTTAAAAAAATCCTTGCAGAAAGTAAGGTGTTGGACCGCTGAAGTCTCTCTTACATTGAGAGATCAAAATAACAAAGCTCTTTATCAGTCGCTCGGGAGACACGTTTAGTTGTCCAATATAATCTGCGAAAGCAAAATGCTTTTAAGTCTAACATGAAACAAGCAGGCTGAGAGCGAGTAAATACCAAACCTGTCCCCGCTCTCCCGATTTACAAGCTCGTTGCTTTGGTATCCACTTAGATTCTGAACACTGGTTAGAGAACAAAGAGAAAGGGAAAAAAAAAAGGCAAACACAGGCGATATTAGTGTCAGAAAGAAGGAAGCATTTGTTAAATATTGAGTGCTGCATTTAACAAATCCTGCTTTTTCTACCCATGTCACAACAGAAAGTTAGAATGATTCTTACGGGTTAAATACAAATCATCGCTAAAATTGGAAAAAAAAATTAGGGAAATTTAGAATTTCAGTTGAAGAAATACTGGAAATACACAGCGGGTAAGTAAGCATTTGGAAGAGAAAGATGGGCTAACATCATCAGAGCTGGAATCAGATCATTGTTAATCTTGTTTTGCCACGATTAACAATGGCGTAAAATGCCCCTGGGACTAAAGGTTTGCCACCTGGTATTGGTGCCATTTTGCAAAGTTAGAGGGACATCCCTTGATATAAATATGATGGGTGGGCACCTGCAGCACTAAGAACTTATCCTGGGCCTCCACCTACCCATGGCCTATTGTGTTGGTTCCCGAGTGGGGGGGGGGGCAGGGTTTGTACAGGGTCTCCCCCCCTCCCCCGCCGCCGGAATGGGATTATAACCACCTCAAAGGTAGTTGCAAATTTTGTGTTGCAAACTGCCTCCTCCTTCGAGGCTGAGGTCACAACCGAGGCCCCGGATCCCCAGGCAAGACCCACTGCAACCAAGTGGTTGGGATCTGGAAGGCACGGCCCGAAAGGATGGTGGAGGCACACTCAATCTTATCTTTCAAAAGGGAGTTGGGTAAGTATCTGAAGGAAAGAAATTTGCAGGGCAACGGGGAAAGGACGGGGGGGGGGGCGGGTGGGACTAGCTGAGAGTTGGCGCGGGCTCGACAGGCCGAATGGCCTTCTTCCGCACTGTAGCCATTCTACGATTCCTGATATTGAGTGGATCAGTGGGCCTGGTCCCACCCAAGTCTACCGGGTGCCAGTCTGTAGACCATGGTGGGTTGTGTAGACCACGGCTGGGAGTCACCCTCCCCATCGCCTCCTACGCCAATGGCCTTGTTTGAGGCGAGCAGAGGCTCCGCCCCTCACAGGGCCACGAGGAAACTCTGACTGAAGACTGGGGCCCAGCGTTGCTCGGTCCTGGCTTAACTCGCGATCCTCCCGGCAGCTGCAGTTACAGCACAAGTGCACTGAGAGGGCCCCCAATTGTCCACCCCTTCACATTAGCCTTCAGTGGACAATCGAACTTCCTGTTACAACGTGACAAATAGTTCACGATGATTTTCCAATGCAAGGCATTAATAATGAAAGACATTACATTCTTAACTAACCCTGGGGTATGGTGGCATGCTGATTATGTTACTGGACCCGTAATTCCCAGGCCCGGACTAATGATCCCGAGACATACGTCCAAATCCCACCATGGCAGCTGGGGAATTTAAATTCAATTAAATAAATCTGGAATAAAGAGCTGGTATACAACCACTGGATTTTTGTAAAAACCCATCTGGTTCACTTAGAGAAGGAAATCTGCCGTCCTTACCCGGTCTGGGCCTATATGTGACTCCAGACCCACAGCAATGTGGTTGACTCTTAACTGCCCTCTGTAATGGCCTAGCGAGCCACTCAGTTGTATCAAACTGCTACGACAAAGACAGCACTGTGCGAGCACCTTCACCACACACTGCACCTTCCCGAGGGCAATTAGGAATGGGCAATAAATGCTGACCTTGCCAGCGACACCCACATTCAATAATAAAAATGATTGTCTGAAAATGATTCTAGGCTAACAGCAAATATTTGCAAGTGCTAAAAAGTATCAGAAATGTACAGCCACTTGACCAGCCAGTGATCAGCTTTGGTTACTGTATATTTTTGATTGGTGATATACTTTATAATCTGGTGATGTTGATTAAGAAATAAAGTGATCCCCGCACTGTAATAATATTGCACAGAGAGTATACATTCACTTACCATAAACTCTATCTCACAGAATCCTATCTTAATTTTTCACAATATTTAGTCTTTAGTTAATTATTGAAAGGACTGAATCTTTATTTAAACAATGATGTACCTTGAACCATTCTATGTAAGCAAATATCTTAGTGTTGATATCATAGTTACGTGTCTGTGTCTCAGTGGGTACCACCCTCACCGCAGGGTCATGAAGGTTGTGGGATCAAGTCCCACTCTAAAAACCTGAGTACTCAAAATCTAGGCTGACACTCCCAGTACTGAGAGAGTGCTGCACTGTCAGAGGTGCTGTCTTTCGGATGAGACATTACCCCCTCATCATCATAGGCGGTCCCTCGAACGGGGATGACTCGCTTCCACACCAAAGAGGATGAGTTCACAGATGTTTCAATGAAGGACCTAATATTCCAGGTCCTGAACTACATGTTGAAGGGTGGAAGATGCCTGTGCGTGGATTTTTTTAACGTGGGGTGGCCGTTGCACACCAGCCACCACACGGGCTTGACAGAGCTCGGTCTTGGTCCAGTGGCAAGGGTTAACCAGGACGACTGGAGACCTGCTCTGCTGCACAGACCTAGTGCGCTCACATATCGCAGTGTGGGCTGGGCCCGCGCTGCCCCTGGGCCCTGACATTACACCGAGTTCCTGGCTGCCCTCTCAGCTCCACAGAAGGGTTGTGGATTTCAGTTTCTCATTTTCATAATAAATTGCAAGTCAGTTTTGCCCACATTATTGTAAATTGCAACACTGACATTATTCGTTGGCTATCTTGGGAGTGTTTGCTTGATATTGGTAGTCAAGAATATTGATCATCAAGAAGGGCTGCACCAATTTTGCTCGTTATATAATAATCTGGAAAGTG
The DNA here is from genome assembly GCF_044704955.1 of Pristiophorus japonicus. Classification (NCBI taxonomy): domain Eukaryota; kingdom Metazoa; phylum Chordata; class Chondrichthyes; family Pristiophoridae; genus Pristiophorus; species Pristiophorus japonicus. The sequence goes on from NC_091990.1 coordinate 10,658,636, forward strand.
CGACCATGTCTGTCAGCTCTCAGTTACTGTCCTGCAACTGCACCTCATGATCTGCCGTACAGAACTGAAATAGTAAATGCCGGATTCACTTCCACACACAGTCACACGCTTCACATCAATGTGGCTCTTTTGTGTTTTAACATTTTCTTCTGTAGGACTCCCAGGTCCTGGTAAGGGTTTTAACAAAGAGAGAATGCCTTCCCATGCAGCTGCGATCTTCTTCCTGTTTTGTCTTTGTCTGTAGCAGCACTGAGGGAGTGCTGCACTGTCAGAGTTGCCACCTCTTCCCTGCAGCCTCCTTCACTGTCAACACTCGTCACAGCATCTTATTCTTTTACTCACCTTTTTAATTCAGAACTCAAAAATGAAGCTCTTTGCCCCTCTCGCTCTTTCCAACTTTCCACAATCTATAGCTTTTTGAAACCCAATAAAGAAACCATTTTGGCAAACCGGGTATGATCGCCTCGATGGGTCGGAGAGGAATTTCCCAGATTTCTCCCGCCCCCACCACCACCCAAATTGGCCGGGGTTTTTAATCGTTTTTTTATGTTTCTCCCAGGAGTTCACACGGTTTCGGGGTGGGGTGGGGAGTATATGTTTTGATACACAAGGTATCGGGATTGTGTGGGACAGACTCGATGGACCAGAGGGTCTTTACCTGTCCGTCATTGTTCATATGAAACACAGAAACATGGTTTTACAAGTGACTTTCCACTCCATCATATGGCAAATGTGCTTTGCTTATGTGAATACCGTAGCTTTATTATATCCAAAACGTCATTATGATCATATGAACATGTTCCGATCATTTTTAATCGATTTCTCAGTTAAGGGTGCAATGATGGCAAAATGCTTTGGTGCTAATCAGTGGCAGGACGTGGGTTTGAAGCTAAGAACATAAGGATTAGAAGCAGGAGTCGGCCATATGGCCCCTCAAACCTGCTCTGCCATTCAATAAGATCATGGCTGATCTTCGACCTCAACTCCACTTTCCCGCCCGATCCCCATATCCCTTGATTCCCCTAGAGTCCAAAAATCTATCGATCTCAGCCTTGAATATACTCAACGACTCAGCATCTAGGGGTAGAGAATTCAAAAGATTCACAACCCTCTGAGTGAAGAAATTCCTCCTCATCTCAGTCTTAAAAGGCCGACCCCTTATCCTGAGACTGTGAGCCCTGGTTCTAGACTCTCCAGCCCAGGGGGAAACAACCTCTCAGCATCTACCTTGTCAATCCCCCTCAGAATCTTCTTTGTTTCATTACGATCACCTCTCATTCTTCTAAACTCCAGAGAGCATAGGCCCAATCTACATTTCTCAATTTGGTAACTTGCTAACCTTAACCTTATTCCCACAGGCCGGGTTAAACACTGAAGGGAAGATTCACCCTGGCCCCACTCTTGCACACCTCCTAGAAGTTGGGTGCGAAGTGGCATTGATAAGAGATCTGGGGCAAAAGTTAACTTCTGTGGATGGTGTGTGACAAAAAGCCAAAAAGATGAAGAGAAAACAAATAAAATACTTTTGAAAACTATAATAAATGTCTCAGCCATTTTCTGCCTTCAATACAAAGTTTACAATCTTGTTTATATTTACTGCCACCTCTTTGCAAAAACAGACAGAAAAACAGCACAAAAATAACAATAATCACATTTCTGTGTTTTACCAGATTTTACTATTTCAGCAGTGTCAGCTGTGGCTCAGTGGCCAGCATACTCGCCTCTGTGTCAGAAGGTTGTGGGTTCGTAGACCCACTCCAGAGACTTGAGCACAAAAATCTAGGCTGACACTCCAGTGCAGTGCTGAGGGAGGTGCTGTCTCTCAGATGAGATGTTAAACTGAAGCCCTGTCTCCCCTCTCGGGTGGATGTAAAAGATCCCTTAGCACTAATTCGAAGATGAGCAGGGGAGTTATCCCTGGTATCCTGTCAATATTTATCTCTCAATCAAGATCACTAAAAAACGATTATCTGGTCATTATCACATTGCTGATGTGGGAGCTTGCTGTGTGAAAATTGACTGCTGTGTTTCCCACATTACAACAATGACTACACCTCAAAAAGTACTTCATTGGCTGTAAAGTGCTTTGGGATGTCCAGTGGTTGTGAAAGGTGCTATATAAACACAAGTCTTTCCTTATTTCTTCTCTATCTACAATGCAATAGGGACTTTCCTGTTAAAGATATGAGTCCCTGGTTACTGATGCTGAGTCACCGCTGAGAATTCATGCCAGCTCTCTGAGTCATTGCCAAACCAAGCTGCATGCCTGAGACTGAGATGATCTTTTCACAGCTGAGTAAACTGGCAACCAGTCATCTGGAATGCAATGAATTACGTGGCATTACATAAGAGTGTACAAGAGAGAAATGGGTCATTCAACCCACGGTCCAAAGGTAGCATCTGTGGCCATGCTTCGAAGAGGGAAGATGGACAGAACAGAAGAATTAGGAACAGGAGTAGGCCATCTAGCCCCTCGAGCCTGCTCCGCTGTTCAACAAGATCATGGCTGATCTGGCCGTGGACTCAGCTCCACTTACCCGCCCACTCCCCGTAACCCTTAATTCCCTTATTGGTTAAAAATCTATCTATCTGTGATTAGAATACATTCAATGAGCTAGCCTCAACTGCTTCCTTGGGCAGAGAATTCCACAGATTCACAACCCTCTGGGAGAAGAAATTCCTTCTCAACTCGGTTTTAAATTGGCTCCCCTGTATTTTGAGGCTGTGCCCCCTAGTTCTAGTCTCCCCGACCAGTGGAAACAACCTCTCTGCCTCTATCTTGTCTATCTCTTTCATTATTTTAAATGTTTCTATTAGATCACCCCTCATCCTTCTGAACTCCAACAAGTAAAGACCCAGTCTGCTCAAGCTGTCATCATAAGGTAACCCCCTCATCTCCGGAATCAGCCTCGTGAATCGTCTCTGTACCCCCTCCAAAGCCAGTATATCCTTCCTTAAGTAAGGTGACCAAAACTGCACGCAGTACTCCAGGTGCGGCCTCACTAATACCCTGTACAGTTGCAGCAGGACCTCCCTGCTTTTGTACTCCATCCCTCTCGCAATGAAGGCCAACATCCTGATTACCTGCTGCACCTGCAAACTAACTTTTTGGGATTCAGGCACAAGGACCCCCAGGTCCCTCTGCACCGCAGCATGTTGTAATTTCTCCCCATTCAACAGACACGTTAGATTTGGCGATATGCGGTGAGTGCACGGAACAGACAGCCCAGGGATGCACTGGAGACAGATAGTGTGGAAACATTTCAGGGAGAACTGGATCGATCTTTAACGGATTGGGTGCTGGAGGAATATTCGTTTTGGAGACAGACCAGATGGGCTGCACAATCTTTTCTTGTCCTGTATTTTCCTGTGTTGCGAATCTCAAATAAAATAACTCTCTTTGGAGAACGAGTATTAGTGGCAGCGCGAATATTTCTTAAGAATGTATTCATGGGATATGGGTGCCAGTTAAGATTCAACCACAATGCTGTGGGTCTGGAGTCATATTTAGGGCAGACCGGGTAAGGACGGAAAATTTTCTTCCCTAAAGGACATCAGTGAACCAGATGGGTCTATTATGACAATCTGGTAGTTTCATGGTCACCATCGGCGGCCCCGACCTGCGAGGACCATCAGCAGGTCGGGGCCAAAGGAGCAGCGCGGAGCGTACCACTTCAAGGTGCAGCGCGAGCCAGTTCAGGAGAGCAACGGCTGTGAAAAGGGCAACTGGATTGGACGTCACCATAACCCAGGTCAGTGATTGGAGCGTGGGCAGGTACAGCAGGAGCGGCGAGGTCGAGATGCAGGAGCGGTGTGAGATCGTGGAGCAACGTGGAAATTTACCGCCCGATTAACGTTAGTGATTAATTGATTCACTTTCGCCATTTGGGCTTTGCGCCGAGGGAGGCGTTGAACTCCTTTCGCGGTGCAAAAACGGGAACCTCGCCAACGTTCGTGTGGGACTGGGAGTGCTCCAAGAGGGGCCTTGGGAGGGGAAATAAACATTCCAAAAACATTCAGAAAACGTTGCCAACACCCTTACAGTACAAATCGCTACAAAAAAGTAAAAGATTATAAACTGGAACTTAACTTTTTTGGAGATTATCCAAAGGTCAAACAAGGGTCGCAACTGACTCGAAATTCAAGCCCTTGGAATTCTCTACCCTGGAGAGCTGTGGATACTCAGTCGTTGAGTATATTCAAGGTGGAGATCGCTAAGAATTTTGGTTACTAAGGGAATGAAGGGATATGGGGACAGTGCAGGAAAGTGGAGTTGAGGTAGAAGATCAGCCATGATATCAGTGAATGGCGGAGCAGGTTCGAGGGGCCGAATGGCCTACTCTTGCCCCTATTTCTTACGTAGCTGTAAATTCTTTACTGTCCTGGCAATGATGTTTTCTATCATTTGGAGTATGTGACCAATAGTTCTGCTCCTATTAATTATGTTCTTGTGACTATTGGATGGATTTCGCTCCCCTCTAACTGGACTGTTAAAAGATTGAAGGGATAGGTGGCAGATTGGGAGAATCAGCCATAGGGAGAAAAGAAAGTGAATAAATTGCAAGTATTATGGATTTATTTTCAGTCGCTCGCCTGAAGCTCAGTTCAGCTGCTAAATTCAACCCACCAAGGACAAAATGTTCAGGACGGAGGCACAAACTGGCAAATGATTTCTCTGTTCATACTGCACTGTTTTCTAAACGGATCAGGCACGATGGAATCAGAATGGTCAGCATTGGATATAATTCTGACGTTTTTTTCTTTTCAAAAACATGTACCTGAATTTTGGCCCCAGTTCACCACTGTGCTTTTAGCTATAATGATATATTATTGTTATTATTTCTTGCTATACTTTGCCAGGACAACAATTCAGCAAATTGTGGAAGTATTTCAACACGACAGACACCATGCGAGCAGTAATCCATACGGATGTTATGTGGGTTTTTAACCCTGCAAGATCAAGAGGGGGAAGGGGCAGGACTGATTTAAAATGACCCTTAGTTTTAGAGGGCTCAATTTTCCACAGTGATTTGCGCCGCTTTTTTTCACCTAAGTTCAAAAATACAAGTTTCCCCAATCAATGTGCGCGGCGTAACTCAGTTAGTTACGATTTTTTTTAGGTTAGTTTTTTTTTGTAACTGTCACCCGTGCCAATTCTGGCCATTTAAGCACGTTTAGCCAACTCCGATTTACTCCAATTCTTCTTAGGATGGCGTGAGTGGTCCCTGTGGAAAAACCTTCTGGTGAGTTAAGAAAATCAGCGGAGGTAAGTGAATCAGCACAGCAGATGCAGTTCCACGGCCCAGACAGCAGCTGCAGGAGAGGTGAGAGAGAGTGGGAGCGGGGGATGGAAGGGCCTTTCGGGCATAGTTAGGAGCAGGGACCGGGAGGGAGGAGGCCGTTCAGCCTGGGATAGGAGCAGGGACCGGGTGGCCATTCGTCCTGGGATAGGAGCTGGGATCGGTGGGGAGGGGGCGCCATTCGGCCTGGGATAGGAGCGGGGACCGGGAGGCCATTTGGCCTGGGATAGGAGCTGGGACTGGGACCAGGAGGGAGGAGGCCGTTCGGCCTGGGATAGGAGCAGGGACCGGGTGGTCATTCGGCCTGGGATAGGAGCAGGGACCTGGTGGCCATTCGGCCTGGGGTGGATCGATGGGGAGGGGGGGGGAGAGGCCATTCGGACTGGGATAGGACCTGGGACTGGGACTGGGAGGCCATTCGGGAGAGGGGAGATCAACTTTTGTCATTACACTTGAATAATGTAATGGCGGTAAGTTGCTGCAATGTGTAATGTGCGTGTGCAGGGTGTTGTGAGCTGGCTGTAAGTGTCACGTTCCAGCCTCAGCCCGCATTGTGTCCCTGGTTACCGTGGCAACCCGATCTTTTTGGCGCAGATCAAGGCTCCACCCCCAAAATTAAAAGACAGGCTAGGCGGCGCCAAAATGAAGAATGCAAACGTGGAAACTTGGATGATTTTTTTTTGGCATACTTGGGCCACAAAAAAAAAACAGGCATAACTCTTCAAGTACGCTAAAAAAACAGCTTTGGGGAAAACTGAGCCCATTACTCCCCCCTCTCCCCATAGCCTGAACTGCTCACAGAAAATGCCCTAACTGCACTTGAAGATAACAATCACTTTCTCTCTCATCTCCTTCCTGTTCAAGGTTATGTCATGGTCACAGCAGCTATTCTGATTGCTGTTGGCAGTAAATCCATCTTGGAGAGAAGATATTACTGAGAGTATTTCCTGCTCAAGGTCATGTGCCTTGACTACAAACGGAGCAAGAATTTGACCTTGATGTTTTTAAGGTACTTGCTAAATCCTCCGCGACCTCAGAATTGGAAAGCAGTTTGTTATTAAAGCAGCTGTTGTAAGAACTTTTCTCACCCAGAGGGTGGTGGGGGTCTGGAACTCACTGCCTGGAAGGGTGGTAGAGGCAGAAACCCTCATCACATTTAAAAAGTACCTGGATGTGCACCTGAAGTGCCGTAACCTACAGGGCTATGGACCAAGAGCTGGAAAGTGGGATTAGGCTGGGTAGCTCTTTGTCATGGACACGAGGGGCCGAATGACCTCGTTCTGTGTCATAAATTTCTATGATTCTGTGATGAGCAGTATGTGAAACATAAAATGTAACAAGTGGAATAAATGGCTGCGTAAAAATTGAGATTAAAATATATGTTGAAATACTGTATACCTTTATCGTGTAAGCCTTTTTAGCGTTCTATTGTCGATGCCAATTATTACTTATGACTACGAAAAAAATTGCATGCTTTCTTGCTTGTTTCCCCTGGCTGGAGAGTCTAGAACGAGTGGGCATAGTCTCAGGATTAAGGGGTTGGCCATTTACGACTGAGGTGAGGAGGAATTTCTTCACTCAGAGGGTGGTGAATCTTTGGAATTCTCTGCCCCAGAGGGCTGTGGATGCTCAGTCGTTGAGTATATTCAAGGCTGAGAGAGGTAGATTTTGGACTCGAGGGGAATCAAGGGATATGGGGATCGGGCGGGAAAGTGGTGTTGAGGTTGAAGATCAGCCATGATCTTATTGAATGGCGGAGCAGGCTCGAGGGGCCGAATGGTCTACTGCTCCTAATCCTTATGTTCTTTTTCTGTTAGTTTTTTTTTTACTTTCTCTCCCCAGAACTGTCCTTAATTTACTGCAAGTAGAATGAAGCTACCTGGTTGGGCAAATATTCCATTAGTTGGCTTATTTGAAAATATAATGGTATCGCCTCGGGCAAGAGTTAAACGTTAACATCTGTTGTGAGTCACTGAATGGTATGTAACTATTGCTGAGGTACGTATTATATAAATATTAATTGCAGTTAAAGGCTGTGACTGGAACACTAAATTACACTTAAATTACAGGGGGGGCACACATTCAACTTTGGACATTATATATTCAAAGTCACTTCTGAAAGGCAACAGTTTACATTATAATACATCGGCTATTAACAACCAATCGGCGAGAGATTTCGCGCTCCTAGTCACAATTTATTTCATTAGCAGCCTGCAAAAGGGCATGAGTCATAAAACTGGATGGAACTATTACAGAAAAATATTTAATATAGATATTGATGGTCCTTACAGCCACCATTCCTATTCAGTTTCTTAATCACTAAATCAACAAACTATTATAGCCTAAAAATCATAACGTCAAAGTATTTGTTTTATTACATCCAAGCTAAGAGCATTTTAAAACTCTAGCCAAGACATTAAACCGAGGCCCCGTCTGCTCTCTCAGGTGGATGTAAAAGATCCTACGGCACTATTTCGAAGAAGAGCAGAGGAGCCCATCCCGGATGAGCAATATTCATCCCTCAACCAACATCACTGGAACAGATTGGCCCGGATTTTGCAATAGGAATAACAGTGAGGCTATCAACACTCGCCGTTATTGAGGAGTAAATCAAACAACATCTTCTGGCGTACACATGTGCATGGTTGAACACGGAAATCGGGAAGTTGCTGTCTAAGTTGCCGGGCTACTTAGCAGAAGGGCATGAAGTTGCTGTACTTATCCACTAAATACCCACGAAACACGGCAGAAAAAGTTCGGGCTGTTGCATTCAAGTGTAAGTGAATTTTTAAAGATGTGCTAAGTCTTAATTACTGCCAAATAATCTCTCCGGCCCTGAAAAATTACTGTTACAAGTGTTGGAGTCTCATTCCTTCAAATGTTAATCATTGTTGGAGATTTATGAAAATTAAAAAATTAAAATAAAAGTTTTTTTACTTTTTCTTTCTAGCTCTTAATCCCGTCTTTCTTTCCCTCTCTTTATTTTGCATGCTGGACATGATTTTATATTTAATTAAATATTCTAACCTACACTTCCTGGTTTAGACTCTGCATGTCTCAGTAAGGATTCTTCAATCTGATTGGTTGGAGAGACACACCGTTCACACAGGTCCCAAATCCCCTGTAGAGGGCGCCGCACTGTTCATTAGCGCACATCGCAGTCTAAAAGCCCACAGAAAGTTTACGGGGAAGTATAAGTGTAATGAACGGTGATTTCTGTTACTTCATTGCAGACGCAAAATCCAGGCCATTATCACATTGCTGTTTGTGGGAGCTTGCTGTGCGCAAATTGTTGAACATTATTTGCCAATTATGTGCCCATTCTGCAAGTTTATTAATGTCCTCCTGTAATTTGGTGCAGTCCTCCTCAATATTGACTACTTGGTGTCATCCGCAAATTTAAAAATTGTATTTTTGATTCCAAACTCTAAATCGTTAATATAAATTGTGAACAACAGTGGTCCCAGCACTGATCCTTGTGGAACACCACTACCCACCTTCTGCCACTGTGAATAGCTACCCTTTACCCCTACTCTCTGCTTTCTGTCTTGAAGCCAGCTAGCGATCCATTCTGCTACTTGTCCCCTGACTCCGCATTCTCTGACCTTGTTCATCAGTCTGTTACGGGGTACTTTATCAAAGATCTTTTGAAAATCTAGATAAATGACATCTACTGCGTTGCCCTTATCTTCTCTCTCTGTTGCCTCTTCGAAAAATTCAATGAGGTTGGTCAAGCAAGACTTTCAACGGTGAGGTGAAGGAGGGAGTGGGGGGGGGGGGGCACCAAAGGCCAGAGTGGGAGGAATGCAGAGTTCTAGAGGAGTTATAGAGCTGGATAGGCAGCGGTGAGGCCATGAACGGATTTAAACATGAGAATAAAAATGTTTTAATTGGCAGCGTTGGTGAACCGGGAATCAATTAGTTCAGCAAGGACAGGGTTGATGTGAGAGTGGGACCTCGTGTGGGTTAGGAAATGGGCAGCGGGGTATTTGGATGAGCTAAAGTTTGTGGAGGGTAGAGGATGGGAGGCCTGCCATTTTGAGTAAAAAAGAATTGTTTAGAAGAATGAGAAGCGATCATATTGAAACATATAAGATTCTGAGGGGGCTGGACAGTTTGGATGCAGAGAGGATGTTTCCTCCCATGGGGGAATCTAGAACTAAGGGTCACAGTCTCAGAATAAGGGGTCGCCCATTTAAAACGGAAGTGAGGAAGAATTTCTTCTCTCAGAGGGAGTCTGCGGAATTCTCTGCCCCAGAGAGCTGTGGAGGCTGGGTCATTGAATATATTTACGGTGGAGATAGATTTTTGAAGGATAAGAGAGTCAAGGGTTAAGGGGAGCGGGCAGTGAAGTGGAGTTGAGGTCAAGATCAGATTAGCCATGATCTTATTGAATGGTGGAGCAGGGTCAAGGGGCCTACTCCTGCTCCTATGTCTTATGTTCTTCTTCCAACGTCTGATGTTACAGACATCAGTTAGGTTGCTTGCTGCTGACTGTGCTTGTGTCTGTAACACATTCCCTGGGAAAGAGACAGCTGAGCAAAGAACAGAGGTAAGACAATGAATAGAGAACACACACACACTGTAAGGTTTGCCAAGTCCCACTGGGAGGTTATCCATTGTTAGAATGTTGGACTGATCCCATAACTGTATAAATTAAAATCATATTTCTGCACCTATACTGTCACAAGGAAACAGTAACACGAGTTAATTGTTTACACAGCTCACACTAAACAAAACCATTAGAAACCAGTATTTTTTTTTAAGTAAGCTAACATAATTACTATGAATAGAACATTTCACATCTGTCCATTTAACTTGCGCTACAAGAGGTTGACTTTGTTCATCAGTTTGTTATAGGGTACCTTATCAAAGAGCTTTTGAAAAATCTAGATAAATTACATCTACTGCGTTCCCCTTGTCTTCTCTCTCTGCTACCTCTTCAAAAATGGAATTATGTACTTCTCTCATTTGGGGCAACACAATTGCTTATCTTCCACCCTATCACAGACCTCCCCTTTTGTTCTTTCTTCCCCTCCCCCTTTCAGTGCTTGTTAAGAATCTGTTCTTTCCGAACACGCTCCAGTTCTGACGAAGGGTCGTCGATCTGAAACGTTCACTCCGCTTCCCTCTCCACGGATGCTGCCTGACCCGCTGAGATTTCCAGCATTTTCTGTTTTTATTCCAGATTCCAGCATCCGCAGTATTTTGCTTTTGTGCTTATCACACTGATCTCACTGAGTAAGTAAAGTCAGGCGATGCTTGTGTCAATGAGCTGCTCATTTCATGTTAAATATACCCCAGCCAAGTTCTGAACTGCTGCTAACCAACAGACCCAACATTCAGCAGAAATGCATTTATAACAAAACAACGATCCCCAATTGATCGATGCACAGATTAACCATGGAAGTAAAAAAAACATGGGGGACTAAGTGAACAGCTTCTGAATTAGATTGTAATGAAGTGCCGTGAAGGAAAGGGGGCTGTATCATATAGATGATAAAGAACGCATCCCAAAAATTCCTAAAACTGCCATCTGAATTATTGTTAATATGAACAAAATGTTGAATCATTGTGGGTGGTGATTAGAGATAGTAAGGGGAAAAAGTCACTGGTCGGCGTAGTTTATAGGCCCCCAAATAATAACTTCATGGTGGGGCGGGCAATAATCAAGGGAATAATGGAGGCATGTGAAAAAGGAACGGCAGTAGTTATGGGGGATTTTAACCTACATATCGATTGGTCAAATCAAATCGCAGGGGGTAGCCTGGAGGAGGAATTCATAGAATGCATACGAGATTGTTTCTTAGAACAGTATGTAACAGAGCCTACAAGGCAGCAAGCCATTTTGGATCTGGTCCTGTGTAACGAGACAGGAAAAATAAACGATCTCCTCGTAAAAGATCCTCTCTGAATGAGTGATCACAATATGGTTGAATTTGTAATACAGATTGAGGATGAGGAAGTTGTGTCAGAAACGAGCGTACTATGCTTAAACAAAGGGAACTACAGTGGGATGAGGGCAGAGTTGGCTAAAGTAGACTGGAAACAAGGACTAAACGGTGGCACAATTGAGGAACAGTGGAGGACTTTTAAGGAGTTCTTTCATAATGCGCAACAAAAATATATTCCAGTGAAAAAGAAGGGCGGCAAGAGAAGAGATAACCAGCCGTGGATAACCAAGGAAATAAAGGAAAGTATCAAATCAAACACCAATGCGTATAAGGTGGCCAAGTGGGAAACTAGAGGATTGGGAAGATTTTAAACAACAGCAAAGAATGACTAAAAAAGCAATAAAGAAAGGGAAGATAGATTACGAAGGTAAACTTGCGCAAAACATAAAAACAGATAGTAAAAGCTTTTACAGATATATAAAACGGAAAAGAGTGACTAAAGTAAATGTTGGTCCCTTAGAAGATGAAAAGGGGGATTTAATAATGGGAAATGTGGAAATGGCTGAGACCATAAACAATTATTTTGCTTCCGTCTTCACAATGGAAGACACAAAAACCATGCCAAAAATTGCTGGTCACGGGAATGTGGGAAGGGAGGACCTTGAGATGATCACTATCACTAGGGGGGGTAGTGCTGGACAGACTAATGGGACTGAAGGTAGACAAGTCCCCTGGTCCTGATGAAATGCATCCCAGGGTATTAAAAGAGATGACGGAAGTTATAGCAGATGCATTTGTTATAATCTACCAAAATTCTCTGGATTCTGGGGAGGTACCAGCGGATTGGAGAGCAGCTAATGTAACGCCTCTGTTTAAAAAAGGGGGCAGGCAAAAGGCAGGTAACTATAGGCCGGTTAGTTTAACATCTGTAGTGGGGAAAATGCTTGAAACTATCATTAAGGAAGAAATAGCGGGACATCTGGATAGGAATAGTGCAATCAAGCAGACGCAGCATGGATTCATGAAGGGGAAATCATGTTTAACTAACTTACTGGAATTCTTTGAGGATATAACGAGCATGGTGGATAGAGGTGTACCGATGGATGTGGTGTATTTAGATTTCCAAAAGGTATTCGATAAGGTGCCACACAAAAGGTTACTGCAGAAGATAAAGGTACGCGGAGTCAGAGGAAATGTATTAGCATGGATAGAGAATTGGCTGGCGAACAGAAAGCAGAGAGTCAGGATAAATGGGTCCTTTTCCGGTTGGAAATCAGTGGTTAGTGGTGTGCCACAGGGATCAGTGCTGGGACCACAACTGTTTACAATATACATAGATGACCTAGAGGAGGGGACAGAGTGTAGTGCAACAAAATTTGCAGATGACACTAAGATTAGTGGGAAAGCGGGTTGTGTAGAGGACTCAGAGAGACTGCAAGGAGATTTGGATAGGTTAAGCGAATGGGCTAAGGTTTGGCAGATGGAATACAATGTCGGAAAGTGTGAGGTTATCCACCTTGGGAAAAAAACAGGAAAAGGGAATATTATTTGAATGGGGAGAAATTACAACATGCTGTGGTGCAGAGGGACCTGGGGGTCCTTGTGCATGAATCCCAAAAGGTTACTTTGCAGGTACAGCAGGTAATCAGGGAGGCGAATGGAATGTTGTCCTTCATTGCGAAAGGGATGGAGTACAAAAGCAGGGAGGTCCTGCTGCAACTGTATAGGGTATTGGTGAGGCCACACCTGGAGTACTGCGTACAGTTTTGGTCACCTTACTTAAGGAAGGGTATACTAGCTTTGGAAGGGGTACAGAGACGATTCACTAGGCTGATTCGAGAAATGAGGGGGTTACCTTATGATGATAGATTGAGTAGACTGGGTCTTTACTCGTTGGAGTTAAGAAGGATGAGGGGTGATCTTATAGAAACATTTAAAATCATGAAAGGGATAGACAAGATAGAAACATAGAAAATAGGTGCAGGAGTAGGCCATTCAGCAGAGAGGTTGTTTCCACTGGTCGGGGAGACTAGAACTAGGGGGCACAGCCTCAAAATACGGAGGAGCCAATTTAAAACCGAGTTGAGAAGGAATTTCTTCTCCCAGAGGGTTGTGAATCTGTGGAATTCTCTGCCCAAGGAAGCAGTTGAGGCTAGCTCATTGAATGTATTCAAGTCACAGATAGATAGATTTTTAAGCAATAAGGGAATTAAGGGTTACGAGGAGAGGGCGGGTAAGTGGAGCTGAGTCCACGACCAGATCAGCCATGATCTTATTGAATGACGGAGCAGGCTCGAGGGTCTAGATGGCCTACTCCTGTTCCTAATTCTTATGTTCTTAATATACTATACAGGCAGCTAGAGATGACTAATACAATTTTTAAAAATTATAGAATCAATATCGTTTGGCTTTGATCATTTCCTTTCTGATGTCCCATTAGACTTTCCCGGTCTGGTCTATATTTGACTCCAGACCCACAGCAATGTGGTTGTCGCTTAATGACCCTCTGAAATGGCGGCTCACCGCCACCTTCTCAAGGGGCAATTAGGGATGGGCAAGAAATGCTGGCCTTGTCGGGACGCCCACATCGCATGAATGAGTAAAAAAAGAAGTGTTGGTACCACTTCTGGCGAACATGCAAACAACCAACGCACACAATCAGTGCTCGGTCACTGTTTCCCCTGTCTGAGCATGTGCACAATTAGACTACATTTAAATGACGTGTAAGTTACAGTGCACCAACTTACTGAAATTTACTCAGAACCGGTCACAGTCGATGCTGCCACCTTCTCCATAGGTGGGAGATTAAAGTATCCCCATTGTGTGACTGTGGAGCTCCTAATCAGACCCTAGAGCACACGATTGAGCACTGCCCTCAGAGTGAATTCACAGGCATCAACAACAACAACAAAAGCAACAACTTGTATCTATATAACACCTTTAACGTGGTAAAATGCTCCAAGGTGCTTCACAGCAGTGTTATAAGACAAAACAAAAACATTTGACACCGAGCCACATACGAAGAAATTACAGCAGATGACCAAAAGCTTGGTCAAAGAGGTAGGTTTTAAGGAGCGTCTTAAAGGAGAAAAGAGAGGTAGAGAGGGAGGGAGTTCCAGATTTTGGGGCCCAGGCAGCTGAAGGCACGGCCACTGATGGTTGAGCAGTTATAATCAGGGATGCTCAGGAGGGCAGAATTTGAGGAGCGCATACTGCAAGATTACAAGATATGCATGGTGTTACACAGGAAGCTCTGGCCTGGATATCCGACTTAGATATTGACCTATGACTTGCTTTGCTAGTACCATACGGAAGGAGAAGACTGAGTGGCAAAAATATACTTGTCAGAGGACTGTACGAAGCAGCGGTGCCCTTTCCTCCCAAGCAGGCTTGATTTTAAAATGAAATGTAATCTAGTCTGGACTTGCCTGCATCCGTGGTGAAGATGATACAGTACGGTGCCACGATTGCACATCACCTTCTGAACAGGAAAGTACAAAAGCCACGGCCAACACCAAATTGTACATTATCTATCAGAGACTCCACATTGTGCTCACTACGAACCAAGCAAGTTTTAAACGTTCGATCTTTGCACACTCTGGGCATCCAAATAATGCTTACTGTTACAAAAGCAAAATACTACAGGTGCTGGAATCTGAAATAAAAACAGAAAGTGCTGGAAATACTCAGCGGGTCAGGCAGCATCTGTGGAGAGAGAGAAACAGAGTTAGCTTTTTCGGATCTGTGACCCTTGATCAGAGCTGGAGAAGGGTCACAGACCCGAACCGTTAACTCTGTTTCTCTCCACAGATGCTGCCAGATCTGCTGAGATTTCCAGCATTTTCTGTTTTTTTATTAATGTTCACTGTTATTAGGTTTCATATATTTTCAGCAGTTTCTTTCACTTTTGCATTCTACAATTTACACATTTTTTTCTTCAAAACGTTATCTATTACCTTCATATAGGCGCACCAACCAAGTAACATCAAGTGCATTATTTCCCTCTCCAACCCAATCCCTTGTGTGAGAAGGACGTGCATTTTGGATCTTTTTCGGAATGGCTCAATATTTGTAAACCGCCCCTTCCTATGACATTGTGTGAAGGTGCACAGTAAAGTTTGGCAGCCAAATGAAATTTGCCTCCAGTTCCTGACTGCACGGTGATACAACTATATGTAAACCGAAGCAAAACTGGGAACCCGCTAAAGCGTTAGGAATTCTAATGAGAAATGTCTCAAGGTCTTAGGGCCAAAGACTGACCTAAGTGGAGGAAGAGCATCCGGGAGGGCGCTGAGCACCTCGAGTCTCATCGCCGAGAGCATGCAGAAAGCAAGCGCAGGCAGCGGAAGGAGCGTGCGGCAAACCAGTCCCACCCACCCCTTTCCTTCAGCGACTGTCTGTCCCACCTGTGACAGAGACTGTAATTCCTGTATTGGACTGTACAGTCACCTGAGAACTCACTCTTAGAGTGGAAGCAAGTCTTCCTCGATTTCGAAGGACTGCCTATAATGATGATGGGAAGAAATAGACAAGAGTGTACACAAAAGATCTGAGAGCATGTTCGAGGTTATATTTCTTTGGCAGTACCTCCCAAACCCGCGACCTCTACCACCTAGAAGGACAAGGGCAGCAGGCGCATGGGAACACCACCACCTCTACGTTCCCCTCCAAGTCACACACCATCCCGACTTGAAAATACATCGGCCGTTCTTTCATCGTCGCTGGGTCAAAGTCCTGGAACTCCCTCCCTAACAGCACTGTGGGAGCACCTTCACCACACGGACTGCAGCGGTTCAAGAAGGCAGCTCACCACCACCTTCTCGATTAGGGATGGGCAAATAAATGCTGGCCTTGTCAGCGACACCCACATCTCAGGAATGAATTTTTTAAAATCACTGTTGTGATCCAGCTCACATTTATAAACTGTCCCACTGGTCTATGTCAACATCTGGACCTTCGAAGAGAGCTTCGGGCTGTGTTCCAGCTCTTTCAATCTCTACACGCAGTATTTCTAAAATACAAAAATCCCTTGAGCTATCTGCAAATCCTATAAAAACAAGCAACAGAAATATGTGCAAAATAACACACTGTGCACTCCAGGAAGCCAGAATGATGCATTTCCTTTGCAGTTCATGTGTTAGATAACACGAGGCATGTTCTCTGAGCACTTCGTTATTAATATTCGTGCACTGTCTAAGCTTTCCTCCTCTTTACATTTAAAATAAATGAGATTCATGGCATTATCTTCCTGAGCATTTTGGGGGGGTGCAGCACTTTGAGTGATTATAGACACACTTGTACAACTCTGCATAACTTCAGCACTTCCAATAGACTGACCTCTTCTCGATCGCATCTATGTTCCTGATCAGTAGCCAAAGCTCCTCTTGTTCGCCAGCCCTGGAGGACAGCAGCAGATGGTGGCTGGTGATACACAGGGTCCCCTTCACAGGCTGCAGGAAGGGGCGAGAAAGAACGACATGGTCCACTTTAGAAGTCTTGATCAGCTCCGCGAACTCCATTCCAGGGGAAGCCCTGCAGCCCGGGAACTAGCGAGGAGATCCCATCTTAAGCAAACTACAGCAGCATCTCATTCAGTGAAAGGGGATCGGAAAAGGAACGTACAATACAGTATAGCTCATTTGAATACAACGTAACAAAGAGCTATTGAATATGACCTAATTTGGCAGCTCAGATTTGTTGTGATCTATGCAATGTGACATGCACAGAACTTTTTAAATATATCTATATCGATTAATTGCATGGCTTGGCTGAGAATCGTTCATTTTTTTAAAAAGCTTTGCTGCCTTGAGCGGATTGTTAGAATTAACGGGACAGGAACTTTTTCCCTCGCTGAAAAATGGGTGGGATTGAAGGAGGATGTGATATTTAAAGTGGGTTATTGTGAAATAGCCTCAATCAACAATCGTGTTCTGCAAATCCCCGGGCACATCAAAGTGACTTATTTTAAATACATCCCCAAAATAATTTGTTCCTTTAACTGCTCAAGTACTGCAGGGGATTGAGAAAGAAATGGTGCATTTTTTTAAAAAAGATTTATAACCCATATGTATCTTTTAATTCTTTTCTTGTCTCATAGTTTCAAAGCTGTAACATCAAACTTTTAAAGAGTATTCGTGCTTAATATTCCCCCCCCCCAAAAAAAAAATGTTGCATCACACTTGCAATATGCAACATCAACAAGGAAATGAAAAATCTGCTTGCTTTCGGACCAATGATCGACACTTCCTCTGGCCACAGACAAGCCACTAGTTTCTGAAGACCGGTAACCAATAAAGGCTTCACAGAGAGGAGGGTCTTCTGGAGCCAATACTTCGTGAGCAGGACAAGCCCCAGGGAGCGCACTGATCGATTCATTTTTTGGTGTATCAAAAAATATGATGTTGCCTCTCTCCTGGTTGAGTGCAACAAAAAGCAGTGTTTTCACTGCCAGCCAAAAATAATGCGTTTTGTTACATTGGACACGAGTGGGGTTTCAGAGCAGATTGAATCCTTGGAAAAAGCTGTGCTGATATTCTACAAGTGTCATGATTGAAGAGGAACTTGTGGGGAAGAGCATAACTAGAGGCCATCAATATTAGATTGTCACCAAGAAATCCAATAGAGAATTCAGGAGAATTTTATTTTCCCAGAGAGCGGTGAGAATGTGGAACTCGCTGCCACAGGGAGTGGTTGAGGCGAATAGTATCGATGCATTTAAGGGGAGGCTAGACAAGCATATGGGGGAGAAGGGAATAGAGGGTTATGCTGATAGATTTAGATGAGGAAAGACGGGAGGAGGCTCGAGTGAAGCATAAACGCCGGCATGGACTGGTTGGGCCGAATGGCCTGTTTCTGTGCCGTATATCCCGTGTAAAGAGCATCATCATCACAGGCAGTCCCTCAGAATCGAGGAAGACTTGCTTCCACTCTTAAAATGAGTCCTTAGGTGGCTGAACAGTCCAACACGAGAGCCACAGTCCCTGTCACAGGTGGGGCAGATAGGCATTGAGGGAAGGGGAGAGTGGGACAGGTTTGCTGCACGCTCCTTCCGCTGCCTGCGCTTGATTTCTGCATGCTCTCGGCGACGAGACTCGAGGTGCTCAGCGCCCTCCCAGATACTCTTCCTCCACTTAGGGCGGTCTTTGGCCAGGGACTCCCAGGTGTCAGTGGGGATGTTGTATTTTATCAGGGAGGCTTTGGGGGTGTCCTTGTAACGTTTCCTCTGCCCACCTTTGGCTCAGTTGCCGTGAAGGAGTTCCGAGTAGAGCGCTTGCTTTGGGAGTTTCGTGTCTGGCATGCGGACAATGTGGCCCCGCCCAGCGGAGCTGGAAAGAGCATTTGCAACCTCCCAAGAGTTCAAACTTTATTGCACTGGACTTTAAAATTATGTGTTTTTTTTAAGTTATTGCAGCCCACGATATAATAATAGGATCCCACATATCATTGTAAGCAGCCGTGTTTCTAAACTGAGATTATTACCGTACTGGATTTTTTGTGCGAGGTGGCACACAGAACATCAGATTTAGGAGCAGGATCAGGCCATTTGGCCCAAGGCGCCTATTCCGCCATATCGGCATATCCCTTGATTCCCTTAATATCCTAAAAATCAGCGATCTCTGTCTTGAATATACTCAACATATAACAACATATTGAATATAACAACTGCACCTCCACAGTCCTCTGGGGTAGAAAAGTCCAACGACTCACCACTCTCTGTTTCTACTCATCTCAGGAAAAAAAAGAAAGACTTGCATTTATATAGCATCTTTCACGACCACCGGACGTCTCAAAGTGCCATACAGCCAATGAAGTACTTTTGCAAGTGTAGTCACTGTTGTAATGTGGGAAACGCAGCAGCCAATGTGCGCACAGCAAGCTCCCACAAACAGCAATGTGATAATGACCAGATAATCTGTTTTTTTTTAATTGTGTTGATTGAGGGATAAATATTGGCCAGGACACCGGGGATAATTCCCCTGCTCTTCTTTGAAATAGTGCCACGGGATCTTTTACGTCCACCTGAGGGTGCAGACGGGACCTCGGTTTAACATCTCATCCAAAAGACAGCACCCTCTGACAACAGTGCAGCACTCCCTCAGCACTGCACTGGGAGTGTCAGCCTAGATTTATGTGCTCAAGTTCCTGGAGAGGAATTTGAACTCACAACCTTCTGACTCAGAAGCAAGTGTGCTACCCACTGAGCCACAGATGACACCAGCACCCTATATAATTGCAGTAAGACCCTTTAAATGAATACATTGAACCAGCTGAGGACTGCAGTACCAGCCCCTGGCACTTAGAGTAAGCATAAATCATAGCTGGTTCGGTCAGTCCGGACCATAATAGCATTGCTCAGTTTAAGTAGATGAAAGAGTAGCAATTGTCCTGGCCTGTAAAGACGGATTTCAGTCTGTTTTATTTGAAATCTCTCATTCTCACCTGAACACATAAATCTAGGCTGACACTCCAGTGCAGTGCTGAGGGAGTGCCGCACTGTCGGAGGTGCCGTCTTTCAGATGAGACGTTAAACCGAGGCCCCGTCTGCTCTATCAGGTGGACATAAAAGATCCCACGGCACTATTTCAAAGAAGAGCAGGCGAGTTCTCTCCGGTGTCCTGGCCAATATTAATCCCTCAATCAACATAATTAAAAAAAACCAGATTATTTGGTCATTATCACATTGCTGTTTGTGGGAGCTTGCCGTGCGCAAATTGGCTGCTGTGTTTCCCACATTACAACAGTGACTGACTACACTTCAAAAAGTATTTCATTGGCTGTAAAGCGCTTTGAGAGGTCTGGTGGTCATGAAAGATGCTGTAGAAATGCAAGTTTTTCTTTCATTCTCAGTGACAACATTCCTGAAACATTACCAGGCTGAACAGATTAGTTGTTCAAGGGCCAAGCAAGTGCCATTAGCTGCTGGCATTTGCAATGATGGCTTTGTTTTCAAAGTTTCCTGATTCGACATGACTTCAGCCTCTCAATGTGGCTGCAATGGAAAAGGCTGCTGCTTTCACGAACTGCAGCTGTACTGACCAGCAGGAGGCGCTGAGCTCCTATGTGACAAATCCGTGATGCTTGCAGATGAACTGCAGATGACAGTAGAACAACAGATTATCATATATATCACTCGTAGAAAATTTGAACCATTTTACCAAGATTTGCCTGTCAGCAACATTGACACGGACTGAATCACAAACAGATCCGATTTCAAAGGGCGCAGTCCATTTCTGTTAGTCACATATCTCTTATCAAGTAGGAATACTATTTTTTTGCAAACAATCATTTAAAATAACTTGCTTTAATTGCGCAGATTATGATCTATTTCAGCAGGTAGCAGCCTGTTTTCCTCACATTAACTTTTCCTTACAGTACGGTACTTTGCAAAGACGGAAGGATGGGGGAAGGGGGGTTGAGGAGGGGGAGTGGTGACGGTGGATTTGAAAGGGGCTGGAACAATACCCGAGGAGAGGGAATCGTTTGCGTTTGTCAGGTAGCACGGGGGTCAGGAAGGGAAGTTGGGTGGTCAGCGGTTCAGTGGGAATGGGGACGAGAGAGAGAGAGAGCAGGAGATGGGTTTCAGAGGCAAGGTGAGCTCGGAGGGGGAATCAGAGGAGACAGGAAAAAAGATAGAGAAAGTTGCGGATTCAGGGCTAGGGCAGGGGGAAATCCTGGGAAAAGTTAATTGGTGGGCAAGTGGAAAGAAAGAATGAAAGACTTGTATTTATATAGCGCCTTTCACGACCACCGGATGTCTCAAGGCGCTTTACAGCCAATGAAATACTTTTTGGAGTGTAGTCACTGTTGTAATGTAGGAAACGCGGCAGCCAATTTGCGCACAGCAAGCTCCCACAAACAGTAACGTGATAATGACCAGATTATCTGTTTTAGTGAAGTTGATTGAGGGAAATATATTGGCCAGAACAGCGGGGATAACTCCCCTGCTCTTCTTCAAAATAGTGCCATGGGATCTTTTACATCTACCTGAGAGGGCAGATGGGGCCTCAGTTGAACATCTCATCTGAAAGAATGAAGGGTGCATGTGGCAGAGACAGCTGAATGGATGTATCCAGTCTTAGTGACAAAGAAGTCCTTGCACTTATTGGAGGTGAGGGGTGGGGGGGAGGGAGAGGGGAGGGCGGGGGCAGCAGAGGGGGCAGGGGTTGTGTCTGTAAGGAGAAAGTATTCCAAACTTATTTTGCAGATATTACAAATTCACCTTGCTCTCTCCCATCCCACTCCTTTACAAATCCACAAGTTCCTGTTTTTCTCATTTGTAAGCTGGTTAGCTTTGAAACTTCACGCAACATAAATTATCATCAAAAGGCTAATGGAATGCTGGCCTTTATATCTAGAGGATGAGTGTACAAGGGGGAGGAGTTATGTTGCAGCTGTACAAAGCCCTGGTTAGACCACACCTAGAGCACTGTGAGCAGTTCCGGGCACCACACCTTAGGGAGGATATATTGGCCTTGGAGGGAGTGCAGCATAGGTTTACCAGAATGAGACCCGGACTCCAGGGGTTGAATTGTGAGGAGAGATTACATAAACTATGGTTGTATTCCCTGGAATTTAGACGGTTAAGGGGTGATCTGATTGAGCTTTTCAAGAAATTAAGGGGAACAAATAGAGTAGATAGAGAGAAGCTATCTCTGCTGATTGGGGATTCTAGGACGAGGGGACCATAGTCTAAAAATTAGAGCCAGACCTTTCAGGAGTGAAATTAGGAAACACTTCTACACACAAAAGGTGGTAGAAGTTTGGAACTCTCTTCTGCAAATGACAATTGATGCTCGATCAATTGTTAATTTTAAATCGAATTAAGCTTTTTGTTAATTAAGGGATATGGGCCAAAGGCGGGTTGATAGAGTTAGGTCACAGATCAGCCATGATCTCATTGAATGGCAGAACAGGCTCGAGCGGCTGAATGGTCTCCTTATGTTCCTATGGATGCTGCAAAATATTCCATCAAAATTTCACACAGCTTACAGAATCATCATTACGCTTTCCCTAAAGCCTTATTGTCAGAGAATGTAGAAACGGGAAAGAATGCAGCAGCCTCGAACAGTCAAACCAGACAGAATAATCAGCGTGGGGTAAACTCTCTTCCAGTTAACCGAGCACAGCCAGCCAAGCAGAACGGGTTGAGCAGAAATAGTTTCACTGTCCACAACACCAGTAAAGTGGGGCATTTTGAAATTGTTTATAGCTGGATATTACTTGCACTTTATACACTCTGTGGTCCTAAGTATGAATTATTTATGGTAATCATAAGCTGCCATCATACATCCTGGAGCTGCAAAACCTTTTTGTAAAGTGGAGTTAAAACCACTATCACCTGTTACACCATTTCAGGTACCCAACTCTCAAGAAGCACGACACCATCCAGGACAAAGCAGCCCGCTTGATTGGCACCCCATCCGCCAACGTCAACATTCACTCCCTTCACCACTGCCACACCATGGCTACAGTGTGTACCATCTACAAGATGCACTGCAGCAACTTGCCAAGGCTTCTTTGACAGCAACTCTCAAACCCGCGACCTCTACCCCCTAGAAGGACAAGGGCAGCAGGCGCATGGGAACACCACCACCTACACGTTCCCCTCCCAGTCACACACCATCCTTCATCGTCACTGGGTCAAAATCCTGGAACCCCCTCCTAACAGCACTGTGGGAGCACCTTCACCACACGGACTGCAACGGTTCAAGAAAGTGGCTCACCACTATCTTCTCTAGGTTGACTTATGAAGATAGGTTGAGTAGGTTGGGCCTCTACTCATTGGAGTTCAGAAGAATGAGAGGTGATCTTAATGAAACATATAAGATAATGAGGGGGCTCGACAAGGTGGATGCAGAGAGGATATTTTCATTCATAGGGGAAACTAAAAATAGGGGACATTGTCTCAGAATAAGGGGCCGCCCAGTTAAAACTGAGACGAGAAATTTCTTCTTTCAGAGGGTTGTAAATCTGTGGAATTCTCTGCCCCAGAGAGCTGTGGAGACTGGGTCATTGAATATATTTAAGACGGAGATGGACAGATTTTTGAGCGATAAGGGAGTAAAAGGTTATGGGGAGCGGGCAGGGAAGTGGAACTGAGCCCGTGATCAGATCAGCCATGATCTTATTAAATGACGGAGCAGGCTCGAGAGGCCAAATGGTCTACTCCTGCTCCTATTTCTTATGTTCTCAGAGACAACTAAGGATGGGCAATAAACCTTGCCAGCGACGCCCACATTCCATGAACGAAAAAAAAAGTTTGGATGCATTAACATTCTGGCGGCTGCAGCGTTAATTCTGTACCAAATAGCAGGCAAGTTTGCTCTGTTACTGTATCCAGAAGCCTATCATGCAGCTAAGTCTATGGAAATTATTTAGTCATCTTTTTTGCACAATAGATGTGTTATAACTCAAGCAGTGTTATACCAAGTTCTCACAAGGCAACTTCCAATAATAGCAATCCACACCATGTGTCAAAGCATCATATGGTTGCTATCACTTTCCTCCAGAATAATATTGTATGTAAAAAAAAGGAGAAAGATATTATTTAAAATACAAAACACAACCAACCCAAAGCAGGAATGCTTAAGTAAGGATCAGAAATGGAGCTTGCATTTACATAACTCCATTCAACACCTCAGGACATCCCAAAACACTGCTTGTCAGGGTCTCAGTGTACAAAATATTTTTGAAAGGATATACTTGCTTTGGAGGCAGTTCACAGAAGGTTCACTAGGTTGATTCTGGGGATGAGGGGGTTGACTTATGAGGAAAGGTGGAGTAGGTTGGGCCTCTACTCATTGGAGTTCAGAAGAATGAGAGGTGATCTTATCGAAACGTATAAGATTATGAGGGGGCTTGAAAAGTTGGGTGCAGAGAGGATGTTTCCACTGATAGGGGAGACTAGAACTAGGGGGCATAATCTTAGAATAAGGGGCCGCCCATTTAAAACTGAGATGAGGAGAAATTTCTTCTCTCAGAGGGTTGTAAATCTGTGGAATTCGCTGCCTCAGAGAGCTGTGGAAGCTGGGACATTGAATAAATTTAAGACAGAAATAGACAGTTTCTTAAACGATAAGGGAATAAGGGGTTATGGGGAGTGGGCGGGGAAGTGGACCTGAGTCCATGATCGGATTAGCCATGACCTTATTGAATGGCGGAGCAGGTTCGAGGGGCTGTATGGCCTACTCCTGTTCCTATTTCTTATGTTCTTTTGTTCTTATGCAATGATTCGTCCAAACGACAGCCTGTCTGACCCCCTCATCCTTGTTTTCAAATTCCTCCAGGGCCTCGCCCCTTCTCTTTTCCTGTAATCTCCTCCAACCCCACAATCCCCAAGATATCTGCGCTCCTCCAATTCTGCTCTCTTTAGCATTCCCCAATTTTAATCGCTCCACCATTGGCAGCCTAGGCCCCAAGCTCTGGAATTCTCTCCCTAAACCTCTCCTGCTCTTCACTTCTCCCTTTCCTTCTTTAAGACGCTCCTTAAAACCTACCTCTCATCTGCCCTAATATCTCCTAATGTGGCTCGGTGTCAAATTTTGTTTTATAACACTCCTGTGAAGCGGTGTATTACTGTTAAAGGCGCTATATAATTGCAAATTGTTGCTATTGTTGCACTCAATTGTCAACCTAGATGCTTTGTAATGAGGCATAAATCCACAACCTTCTAACACAGGGAAAAGGATGCTGCCTCTGAGCCAAGGCTGACACTATTAAAAGCTCTGTCTATATTAAAGGTGTTTGACAAAATATTTGTTTACAGATATGTAATATGATGATGTAAATTCCATTCAAATGTATCTTTATACCACTTACACCTGATGTTGTGACAAAGATGGCTTTCTGCCCATCCGATTGCAAAAAGATTCAACAAATAGTTGTCACAAAAGCAATGGACTTTTAAACTTGTAGAAATGCAGTTCAAAAATCCTACCGGAAGACATAGAAAGTACAGCACAGAAACAGGCCGTTCACCCACCGCTCTGTGCCGGTGTTTATGCTCCACACCAGCCTCCTCCCACCCCTCTTCATCTCCCTCCATCACCATATCCTTCGACTCCTTTCTCCCTCATGTGTTTAACCAGCTCCCCCTTAAATGCATCTGTATCAAATGCTGTGGTTACTGAAACATCCACTCACAGGCCGGGATTTCGCCAACGGAGATGAGTTGGGTGCCGGCGGCATCGGTGGTATGTGGGGATCGCGCTCCCAAATCCATCCCGCCCTCCCACAGCAATTTTCCGATGATGGGGGCTCGTTAAGCCCGCCCTGCGGGATTCCCGGCCAATTAACAGGAAGCCGGTCCGATGACATCATCTGATGATGCGTCATCAGCCGGTTTCCCTATAGGGACTGTATCCACATTGATTTTGACAGTTGTGCTGTCAGTGTTCTGCAGCGCTGAGTTGCTGCAAACACTGAAACACTGCACAAAGGTGCACGGCTGCACCCAAGCTCTCCCATCACTCCTTCCAGATGCTTATGGAGGGAGTCACAGCATGCAGGGAGGTTCTCTACCCTTCCGATGGGCAGAAGAGGCCTCCCCAGGACACCAACGCAGTCTGGTTGCACATTGCACAGGAGGCCACAAGCAGGAATGTGGTCAGGAGGACCAGGCTGCAGTGCCACAAACCTTTAATGACCTCAGTGAATCAGGAAACATTACTGCAAAGCCACATTCAACCTCATCCTGCTGTGCCACTCATCACATCCCCATCACTCTGCCTTCCCTACCCGACCCCTGCACATCCTTACTCACACCAACTTACCTTGCACCTCCACCCAACCCTCTCTGTCTATCACATCCCCATCTCACTAGCCACACCTCAACTCACCCTCAAACTTGTCCAATCATAGCAACTAACAACACACAAGGGTAGGCACTTGGGTCTTTCAGCCAATGTTCAGATAGAGTTTATGACAATATGTTCTCAAACATTGAAATCTTTATTTTGAACACCTTGGACGGATTTGTGGGCACATTTGGAAGTGGCTTTAGTGAGTTGTAGTGAATGATCAGACATAAGGGTGCGCCCACAATGGTGATGAGTGTGAAAGGAATGGTTGGGCATTGCAGGGATGCTTTATGGAGCTGGTGTGGGGTGGTGCCAACATGGCACATCGTGTGGCAGTCAGGGTGTACAGCCTCAAGTGAAGTAAATGTGGCCATGTTGAGGCCATCCCTGGGTACCAATGTGGTCAGGTGCTGACGCCCTGTGTCCTGTGCAGCATCAGGTGATTGCGGAGAAGGTTGGGGTTGGTGGTGGTGATGCTGGTGTGCCTGGCGATGCTGGTGTTGGGGCTGATCATAGTGGGATTCTGAGGAACAAGGTGAGATTTTGTCAAGGGCACCGATGGTGCTGGAATAGATGAGATGAGGTTGAAATGACAGAAGCGATCTGTCAATGGTGAGGGAGGTTGCTCCAAGGAGGTGACAATGGATAGAGAGTTCACTGCAAACACTTCCAACCTGCATACAGCTCAAACGTTTCTTCCAATTCCTGAAAGCTCCAGCTTCTGACATTGGAAAGTGAACAGCTGGGAAATGGTAGCTTTTACACCATTTCTGCAGCTGTCAACTAGTCAAAGCAATAGAGAATCATTGAGAACCCACTTATAGAAACATAGAAACATAGTAATTTACAGCGCAGAAGGAGGCCATTTCGGCCCAGCTTGTCCGCGCCGGCCGACAAAGAGCCGCACGGCCCTCGGTCAGCAGCCCTGAAGGTTATATATAAACCCACGAACAATGAACAATGGCGGAAAGGTAAGGAGCACCCGGCCCAGCCAGTCCGCCCCACACAACTGCGACACCCCTTACACCGAAACATTCTACACTCCACCCCACCCGGAATCCCGAGGATGGCAAACCCGTTAAAAAGTTGGTAAAATTCTAAGTGCCTGCTTTTAATCCTCTGAAATAGCATTCAACTACCAGGTAATGATCTTAGTTAACTGTCCCGTCGCTTGTTGTCAGAAACTGACACGGAGGCGGGTTCAGAGCGGGATCCCGTCCCGCTGTCAATCAGGGCCATTTTGACAGCGGGCCCACCTCCAAACCCGCACTCTCAGGGCTGGGAAGGTTTCGGTCACAATGAGGGGACCTGATCCTCACAACCGGTTTACCAGGTCAATCACTGAGTATAGCTATGCTGTTGTGGTGCAACAATGAATGTTGAATGTTAACCTTTTGTCAAACACCTTTAATATAGACAGTGCTATGAATAGAGTCAGCCTTGGCTCGGAGATAGCAGCCTTATCCCTGAGTCAGAAGGTTGTGGGTTCAAGTCCCACTCCAGAGATTTCAGCACATAAATCTTGGCTAATACTCCAGTGCAGTGCTGAGAGAGCGCTGCACTGTCAGAGGTGCCGTCTTTCAGATGAGATGTTAAACCGAGTCCCTATCTGCTCTCTCAGGCGGGCGTAAAAGATCCCATGGCACTGTTTTGAAGAAGAGCAGTAGAATTATCCCCGGTGTCCTGGGGCCAATATTTATCCTTCAATTAACATCACAAAATCAGATTATCTGGTCATTATCACATTGCCGTTTGTGGGAGCTTGCTGTGCGCAAATTGGCTGCTGTGTTTCCCACATTACACCAATGACTATACTTCAAAAAGCATTTCATTGGCTGTAAAGCGCTTTGAGAAGTCCGGTGGTTGTGAAAGACGCTATATAAATGCAAGTCTTTCTTTCATATAGTATCGAATGACATTTCTGCATTAGAATCAAAATATACCACGTTTTGAAAGACAAACTTTCAGTATGTTGAAATAAGAAATGGTCTACGGTTCAAAGTATTTCTGTAATGGTCCCATAGAAGAATTTAAACGTTAGAATTTTGGGGGAATGGCACGATGTACTGGTGAAATAATGAGCTATGGCTGGATTGATGCCAGTGATTCACAAAACAATGAGTACCCAATATAGACTGTGCCATCAGGTGGGGGTATCGAGGAATGGGGGTGGGGGGGCACTGCCCACAGGCATGTTGTACTAAATGAGTCGCCCTACACTAGAGCTCAGATATCACATTGTGGGAACCATGGGTGGGCAGGAGGTGGGATACTGGGTGCCACCCAGTCACATGACCAGGGATTGATTTATGGCACCCTGGAGGCGCGTAAAGGAGGCAAGACAAATGTATATTCTGCATTTTGTAATAAAGCACAATGCTGTTCTTTAGATATATTCAAGAGGGAGTTAGATATGGCCCTTACGGCTAAAGGGATCAAGGGGTATGGAGAGAAAGTGGGAAAGGGGTACTGAGGTGAATGATCAGCCATGATCTTATTGAATGGTGGTGCAGGCTCGAAGGGCCGAATGGCCTACTCCTGCACCTATTTTCTATGTTTCTATGTTTCTAGACCACAGCTAGTGTAACAATAAATCTTAAATATAAATAAGCTATTTTTTATTAATCATTCACGGGATGTGGACATCGCTGGCAAGGCCAGCATTTATTGGCCATCCCGTATTACCCTTATCTGAGTGTCTCGCTGGGTCATTTCAGAGGGCAGTTAAGAGTCAACCACATTGCTGTGGGTCTGGAGTCACATATAGGCCAGACCGGGTAAGGACAGCAGATTTCCTTCCTTAAAGGACATTAGTGAACCAGATGGGGTATGGCGAGAAAGCAGAAATGGGGTACTGAAATTGCATGTTCAGCCATGAACTCATTGAATGGTGGTGCAGGCTCGAAGGGCCGAATGACCTACTCCTGCACCTATTTTCTATGTTTCTATGTTTACAACAATCGGTAGTTTCATGGTCACTATTACGGAGGCTAGCTTTTTATTACAGATTTATTTAATTAACTGAATTTAAATTCCCCAGCTGCCGTGGTGGGATTTGAACTCATGTCTCGGGATCATTAGTAAAGACCTCTGGATTACTGGTCCAGTAACATAACAACTATGCTTTATTATATAAATGGGCACAATTCTGTGTGCAGTTCTGGTCACCACATTACAGGAAAGATGCGATTGCACTGGACAGGGTGCAGAGGAGATTTACAAGAATGTTGCCTGGACTGGAGAATTTTGGCTATGAGGAAAGATTGGAGATGCTGGGTCTGTTTTCTTTGGAACAGAGGAGGCTGAGGGGAGACCTGACTGAGGTGTATAAAATTATGAGGGGCCTGGGTAGAGTGGATAGGAAGGATCTATTTCCCCTGGCAGAGGGGTCAACAACCAGGGGGAATAGATTTAAAGTAATTGGGGGGAGGCTTAGAGGAGATATGAGGCGAAATATCTTTACCCAGAGGGTATTGGGGGTCTAGAACTCACTGCCTGAAAGGGCGGTAGAGGCAGAAACCCTCAACGCATTTTAAAAAGTACTTGGATGTGCACCTGAAGTGCCGTAACCTACAGGCACTTAGCTCTTGGCTACGGACCAAGAGCTGGAAAGTGGGATTAGGCTGGGTAGTTCTTTGTCGGCCGGTGTGGACACGATGGGCCAAAACGGCCTCCTTCTGTGCCGTAAATTTCTGTGATTCTATGCATTCACAGGGTTGGTTTTGTTGTGTTTTAGCACAATTTCTGCTGTTGGCAATGGTGGGGCTGCTCCCCTATAGTGAGGGGCCGCTTGCTCCGCTCACCAGACCATGAGCTCGGAGCAGGAACAGTGCTCAGTTTATTTCATTGCGCATTACAGGGGAATAGCATAACCTGCTTCCATCGCTTACAGATAGAGCAGAGCATTACCAGCAGCAGCACGGTCCCTAGATTTGATGGATTTATAGTGTAAAGCCTCCATGTGGGTCAAACATCATTTATTATTTAACTCTGGCTGGGTGACAGCTGTGTCCTGTGATGTTGATGCTGTCGGCCGGAGATCCATTTACGGTGCTTTGCTGTCTCTGAGTGTCTGCGTGTTATTGCAATTTTCCAGGATTCAAAAAGGTGCTCTGATTTGGTCAGTCACGTGTGGGAGAGAAATATGCGGTTGCTGTCTCCGTGGGTCAGTGTACATGGTCACTGTCCGTGGGTGTGTGGATGTGGTCACCTCTATTCTTTTTTGGAAATGACAGTATGGTTTTGGTTTTATAAAATCAGTGCTGAGTTTCACCCTCCCCATTTCGATCCTGTGTGAGCATGTGAGACAGACAGAGAGAGAGAGAGAGATGGGCACATGCAGTACTGTATTTCATTTAAGTTTACAAACCGTCAGGATTCTTTCAACTCCACAAAATTTTAACCTTTTTAAAACATTTATTCCTGGGATGTGGGCGTCGCTGGCAAGGCCGGCATTTATTGCCCATCCCTAATTGCCCCTTGAGATGTTGGTGGTGAGCCGCCTTCTTGAACCGCTGCAGTCCGTGTGGTGAAGGTGCTCCCACAGTGCTGTTCGGGAGGGAGTTCCAGGATTGTTCCAGCGACGATGAAGGAACGGCCGATATATTTCCAAGTCAGGATGGTGTGTGACTCGGAGGGGAACGTGGAGGTGGTGGTGTTCCCATCCGCCTGCTGCCCTTGTCCCTCTAGGGGGTAGAGGTCGCGGGTTTGGGAGGTGCTGCCGAAGAAGCCTTGGCGAGTTGCTGCAGTGCATCTTGTAGATGGTGCACACTGCAGCCACGGTGAGCCGCTGGTGGAGGGAGTGAATGTTTAAAGTGGTGGAGGGGGTGACAATCAAGCGGGTATAGTAAGTTAATGAACATCTTACTAAAGGGAGCCCTGAATTAAACGGAGACTTTCTGTTTGCACTGGTTGGCCTTCCATACATCAAATAGTGTTTGTTTCGAAAGAAAGAAAGAAAGACTTGAATTTATATAGCGCCTTTATGACCACCGGACGTCTCAAAGCGCTTTACAGCCAATGAAGTACTTTTGGAGTGTAGTCACTGTTGCAATGTAGGAAACACGGCAGCCAATTTTCGCACAGCAAGCTCCCACACACAGCAATGTGATAATGACCAGAAAATCTGTTTTAGTGATGTTGATTCAGGGATAAATATTTTCCAGGACACCGGGGATAACTCCCCTGCTCTTCTTTGAAATAGTGCCATGGGATCTTTTACGTTTGCTGGAGAGAGCAGACGGGGCCTCGGTTTAACGTCTCATCCGAAAAACGGCACCTCCGACAGTGCAATACTCCCTCAGCACTGCACTGGGAGTGTCAGCCTAGATTTTTTTTGTGCTCAAGTCCCTGGAGTGGTTTAATTGATTAAATGGAGCATTTCACTCCATATTGGAATGTTACTGTTAAGTATCTTCTGTATACAGTAAATAAGCTTGTATAGTCAAGTCCCATCAACTGATGATAATGGCCTCTGACAGAGCACATCTTCTTGGCATCCATCCATCTTGTTTAGACTTAAGCTTTGCTAACTGACTTTTTGCTAAGAGCAACCTTTTGCAACCAGGGGTTTGTAATATGTTGCGTATGTAAATAAACAGACAAACTGAAACACAAGTATTGCAACTAACTGTGTCCTTTATAGCGACATCATTTGGCAATGAGGATGACTCAAATTCACCTCCGTACCCCCTCGCCTTTCCTCTCCACACCCGGGGACCCTGCAATTCCGTGGCCGAGAAGGATAAAAGGTTTTTCTACCTATATCATGGCGAGTGGGTTAGACAGCGACAACGTAACACCATCTCGTCGCCGTGCAATACTTATCCACTGCCTCAGCACCGAAGACCAATGCATCTTTGGCCAAATCGAAGTCACAGAGTCCTACAACAAAGCGGTAAGCGCCCTAGAGAACTATTTTGGGCCAAAGAAAAGTATCGCGATGCAGAGATACAAAGGGGGCAAGGGAACGGTGTACTAATCATCATTATCATCATAGGCAGTCCCTCGGAATCGAGGAAGACTTGCTTCCACTCCTGAAGTGAGTTCTTTGGTAGCTGGACAGTCCAATACGAGAGCCACAGACTCTGTCACAGGTGGAACAGACAGTCGTTGAAGGAACGGGTGGGTGGGACTGGTTTGCCGCACGCTCCTTCCGCTGTCTGCGCTTGGTTTCTGCATGCTTTTGTGTGAGACTCGAGGTGCTCAGCGCCCTCCCGGATGCACTTCCTCCACTTAGGGCGGTCTTGGGCCAGGGACTCCCAGGTGTCAGTGGGGATGTCGCACTTTATCAGGGAGGTTTTGAGGGCGTCCTTGTAACGTTTCCGCTGCCCACCTTTAGCTCGTTTGCTGTGAAGTGAATGAGTAGAGCGCTTGCTTTGGAAGTCTCGTGTTTGGCATGCGGACAATGTGGCCTGCCCAGCGGAGCTGATCAAGTGTGGTCAGTGCTTCAATGCTGGGGATGTTGGCCTGGATGAGGACACTGATGTTGGTGCGCCTGTCCTCCCACGGGATTTGTAGGATCTTGCGGAGACATCGTTGGTGGTATTTCTCCAGCGACTTGAGGTGTCTACTGTACATGGTCCATGTCTCTGAGCCATACAGGAGGGCAGATAGTACTACAGCCCTGTAGACCATGAGCTTGCTGGCAGTTTTAAGGGCCTGGTCTTCAAACACTCTTTTCCTCAGGCGGCCGAAGGCTGCACTGACGCACTGGAGGCGGTGTCGGATCTCGTCGTCGATGCCTGCTCTTGTTGGAAGGAGGCTCCCGAGATAAGGGAAGTGGTCCATGTTGTCCAGGGCTACGCCGTGGATCTTGATGACTCGGGGGCAGTGCTGTGCGGTGAGGACAGACTGGTGGAGGACCTTTGTCTTACGGATGTTTAGCATAAGGCCCATGGTTTCTTACGCCCCAATAAATACGTCGACTATGTCCTGGAGTTCAGTCTCTGTGTGTGCACAGACACAGGCATCGTCCGCATACTGTAGCTCGACGACAGAGGTTGGGGTGGTCTTGGACCTGGCCTGGAGATGGCCCAGGTTAAACAGGTTCCCACTGGTTCTGTAGTTTAGTTCCACTCCAGCGGGGAGCTTGTTGATTGTGAGGTGGAACATGGCAGCGAGGAAGATTGAGAAGAGGGTTGGGGCGATGACGCAGCCCTGTTTGACCCCGGTCCGGACGTGGATTGAGTCTGTAATGGATCCGTTGGTAAGGATCACGGCCTGCAGGCCATCACGGAGCAGGCGGAGGATGGTGACGAACTTTTGGGGGCATCCGAAATGGAGGAGGTCGTTCCAGAGACCCTCGCGGTTGAGAGTATCAAAGGCCTTTGTAAGGTTGAAGAAGGCCATGTATAAGGGCTGGCACTGTTCCCTACATTTTTCCTGCAGCTGTCGCGCTGCAAAAATCATGTCCGTTGTGGCCTATAGGGGCCAAAATCCGCACTGTGACTCCGGGAGGAGCTCCTCGGCCACAGGGAGAAGACGGTTGAGGAGGACTCTAGCGACAACTTTCCCAGTGGCTGATAGCAGGGAGATTCCTCTGTAGTTGCCGCAGTCGGACTTGTCCCTTTTTTAAAGACGGTCCCGATTACTGCATCTCTGAGATCCCCCGGCATGCTCTCCTCCCTCCAGATGAGAGAGATGAGATCATGTATTCGCGCCAGCAGTGCCTCTCCGCCATACTTCAGTGCCTCAGCAGCGATTCCATCCGCTCCTGTAGCCTTGTTATTTTTAAGCTGTCTTGTGGCACTCTGCCTTTGACTCGAGTGTTCCCGATTCCAGCCTGCAGCATGCTACCCGTCACCACCTCAGTGAGACTCCAACACTGCACGAGGTTGAACTAATCAAACAGTACATCATTTAATTAACTCAACTGGCCGCTATGTGTAACTTTGGAGCAGAGGAAATGATCAGGGATCAAATGAGTGAGAAAACAACGATCCCCCGCATTCAGGAACGCTTGCTAATGGAGGATGACAAATTGACATTGGACAAAGAAACTAATTTGGCCATCCAAATCGAATCAGATCTTTCCTATTCAAAACCCCTGTGCTGCAGACTGCAACTACAGCCCATGCGCAAGGCGTTTGTTCAAAGCGGGGATCACAGCAGAGACCCAGGGCTAGTAATAAGCCACCCACTATAGATCGGGCCTAACTTCCATTGCTTTAACTGTGGGGACAAATCACATTCAGCAAAGAGTCCTAACTGCCCTGC
Source organism: Pristiophorus japonicus (assembly GCF_044704955.1). Classification (NCBI taxonomy): domain Eukaryota; kingdom Metazoa; phylum Chordata; class Chondrichthyes; family Pristiophoridae; genus Pristiophorus; species Pristiophorus japonicus. The sequence continues at coordinate 10,692,845 of NC_091990.1, forward strand.
ACATGGGAAGAGATGCTCTGCATGTGGTAAAATGAGCCATTTTGCTAGTGTCTGTCGCTCATCGCAGCATAGTCGACATGTGGACAACCCCGATAGTGATGAGCCGAGTATGGTTTACACCGTTAGTGACATTTCGCACATCGGTCCAGGAAAATTCAAGGACTGTGAGGTAAACATTGACGGCACGCCCATCTGCCTCCTCATTGATCTTGGAGCCAAAGTCTCCCTATTGGGCGAGGCTGTGTACAAAACCCACTTCACGCACTGCCAACTGCAGCCCGCAACTTCCATTCTACATGCATACTCCGCCTCCAAAATTGAGGTACTTGGGATCATATCTGTCCCGATGTACTACAAGGACATAACATTGGAGAACTTTTGCTTTCATGTCGCAAAGGGACGAAGCCTCATGGGTGTTGACCTTTTTGACAAGCTTGGGTTCAAAGTTTACGACCCAACCGGCACACCTGTGTACACGGTGGACTTTGACAGGCAGTATCCCTCAATCTTCACAGGGTTTGGAGTGACAGCAAAATTCTGCCATTGTCCCCGCGTTGACCCTTCCGTCAAATCGATTACACAGCGACTTCGCCGTCTCCCATTCGCGGTTCGTGACCAAGTATCCGCAGAATTAACGCGACGCGAATCTCAGGGAATCATTGAGAGCATCGACTCCTCACCCTGGATCTCGAACGTAGTCATTGCTTGGCGTAAAAATGGGTCAACAAGGCCATCATCCCCGACAAGTACCCTCTTCCTACCATCAGAATTCCATGGCTCAATATTTTTCCGAAACTCGACATGCGCCGCAGTTACCTGCAAATACCCCTAGCAGAGGACAGCAAACCACTCATGGCATTCACGACGCATGTTGATCTGTATCAGTATCGACGCATGCCCTACGGACTATCTCCTGCACCAAGTGCATGTCAGAAGATTGTCACTACTATGCTAGCAGGCATAGAAAGAGGCCTCAATCTGCTTGACGATATCATCATCCATGGATGGACAATTAGAATAACATGACCAGCGACTTCACGCAGTTATGGCTAGACTTGCTGCACATAACATTACACTCAATGCCGATAAGTGTACATTCGCTTCTGGAGAAATAAACTTTCTGGGCGACAGAGTCACAGCACAAGGTGTCAAGCCGACGCTTGACAACATTGACGTGATCCAGCGAATGCAGGAGGCTGCCAACGTGAAAGAACTTTCATCATTCCTCGGCACTTGCAACTTCTATCTGAAGTTCATCCCGCACTACGCACACATTGCCGAACCACTTCGCAAGTTGCTGTGCAAGGACTTCCCTTGGGAATAGACAGATTCCCAGGCTCAGGCATTCACCACGCTTAAGGAGAAAATCACATCCCCTCCTATCCTTGCACACTTTGATCCGAATGCCACTACATACGTCACCACGGATGCATCAGGCACTGCCATGGGTGCTGTGCTCTCGCAATGGATTGATGGCCTGGAATGCCTAGTAGCCTTCGTCTCTCGCATGCTCTCGTCTGCAGAAGGTAAATACTCTACAGGGGAACACGAAGCACTCGCTTGCATCTACGCATGTGAACATCTACCTCTATGGCAGGAAATTTCATCATTATCATAGGCAGTCGCTTGGAATCGGGAAGACTTGCTTCCACTCTTTAGAATAAGTCCTTAGGTGGCTGAACAGTCCAATACGAGAACCACAGTCCCTGCCACAGGTGGGACAGACAGTCGTTCAGGATAAGGGGAGGGAGGGACAGGTTTGCCGCACGCTCTTTCCGCTGCCTGCGCTTGTCTTCTATATCCTCTCGGCGATGAGACTCGAGGTGCTCAGCGCCCTCCCGGATGCACTTCCTCCACTTAGGGCGGTCTTTGGCCAGGGACTCCCAGGTGTCAGTGGGGATGTTGCACTTCATCCGGGAGAATTTGAAGGTGTCCTTGTAACGTTTCCTCTGTCCACCTTTGGCTCGTTTGTCATGAAGGAGTTCTGAGTAGAGCACTTGCTTTGGAAGTCTCGTGTCTGGCATGTGGACAATGTGGCTTGCCCAGCGGAGCTGATCAAGTGTGGTCAGTGCTTCAATGCTGGGGATGTTGGCCTGGACGAGGACACGAGGACCGGAAATTTACCCTCCGTATGGATCACCAAGCACTAACTACTCTACTCGCTACAACTGGATCTGGGCACAGACCACTACGAATCAGCCGATGGTCAGATCGCCTTCATCGGTATAACTTTGATGTACAGTATATCGCTGGCAGTTGCAACTACGTAGCTGACCTGCTCAGCTGCTCGACACCTGCTTCAGACTCTGGTGCTGACTTGTTCACAGATGATGACACATATTTCACGTCGACCATCACTCAGTCCGTCAGAAACCTTGTCTCCTGCGACAAACTCAAAACCGAATCACAGAGTGATGCTACGCTCCAGCACGTGAGCCACTTCCTCCAGACTGAGTGACCGAAGCAAATTCCGGAAGAGCTGAAAACCTTCCACAGACTTTGCGATGAATTTTCTGTTTGGAAAGATGGCTGCCTAGCTCGTGGTGATAGAGCAGCAATTCCCAAGTCACCTCAACAGCGCGTTCTCTCATTGGCACACGATGGACACCCTGGCATTGTCCGCATGAAGCAGAGATGTTGCGATTCAGTATAGTGGCCTGGGATTGACACTCGCATCGAGGAGTTCGTCTCTCACTGCGAAGCACGCAGTCTGAGCGAAAAGGCCACAAACATCCGACCAGCGCCAATGAAGCCCATTCCATGGCCACACAGACCATGGCAATAACTTCAGCAGCTCCACAGCACCATTTTGGGAGTTGCTATAAAGGACACAGTTAGTTACATTACTCCTGTTTCAGTTAGTCTGTTTATTTACGTACACATCTCTATATGTATATAACAGAGACAGACTGCCGGCCATTGTACATGGAGCTTCTGAAGCTGATGACAGCTGTTTATATATAAGTTCAGATGAAAAGGATCATTGTGCCTCTGTCAGAAGCCCGTTGTCTCTCAAACGCTATGCATTATTCAGTGATTTCAATATTCTGCTATCATTTTAAGGGAGGGCTGTCAATGTGACGTGAGTGCCTCAGACAGGCATTGTAACATTTTTATATAATCCTAGGATCAAAGGAGAGTTGTCATAGAAACAGAATGTTCTCTGGTCGGAAGTGTGCATTCCAGGGAAATTGCTGTTGGGTGAGATTGTTGCATGAAGTTGGGAAACATTGTTCCGGTTGGCTATCAGGAGTAGGATCAAGAGCAGTCACGGTTATTTCTCTCCTGGCCAGCACTGCGGCACTGAGTCCAGTTATAATGTCCCCTCTTTTTTTCTTTTTTTCCCTCTTTGTCTCTGATGGCAGCTGGTCATTATCCTGCCATTCACACCCTATCCAGATTAACCTTTTACTAACGTCTGCCATTATCATTTCAATTTGGCCCATCATCCCTTTTGTCTCTCTAATCTCTCCTGCCTTCCACCCTATCACAGACCTTCCTTTCTGTTTTTTCTTCCCCTCCCCCTTTGTGCTCTTTTCGAACACTCTCCAGTTCTGAGGAAGAGTCATCGACCTGAAACATTATCTCTGTTTCTCTCTCCACAGATGCTGCCTGACCTGCTGAGATTTCCAGCATTCTCTGTTTTTATTTCAGATTCCAGCATCCGCAGTATTTTGCTTTTGTATAATGTCCCCGACAATGGCCTTGGCCGCGATCAGTTTGGAGCGCAGTGATTTTTTTATTCAGCTTGCGAAGCTGACCGTGAGTGAAGACTCACTAGGTGGAGGCAGGGTCGACTTCAGCAGAATATGCGTCTAAGCCCGATGTTCAGAGTGGGACCAGACGGACAGCTTGCCAGGGGCTCCAGAACAGCTGAAGTTCGCTCATGTAGAAATCACTTTGTCTGCTCTGCTATCGGCTCAGCGAGCAAATCCACTGCCTGGTGTGTGATTGTTGCATCAGGGCCATCTCATCATCATAGGCAGTCCCTCGAAACCGAACACAAATACAAGAGCAAAATACCGCTGATGCTGGAGATCGGATATAAAAGTAGAAAATACTGCAAATGCTCAACAACAACAACTTGTGTTTATATAGCACCTTTAACTTAGTGAAACATCCCAAGGAGCTTCACATAAGAACATAAGAATTAGGAGCAGGAGTAGGCCAAATGGCCCCGCGAGCCTGCTCTGCCATTTAATATGATCATGGCTGATCCGATCATGGACTCAGGTCCACTTCCCCGCCCACTCCCCATAACCCCCTTATTTAGGAATGTTATGAGATAAAAATTTGACACCGAGCCGCATAAATAGAAATTAGGGCAGGTTAGTCAAAGAGGTAGGTTTTAAGGAGCGTTTTGAAGAAGGAAAGAGAGGTAGAGAGGCGGAGAGGTTTAGGCAGGGAGTTCCAGAGCTTGGGGCCCAGGCAACAGAAGGCACGGCCACCGATGGTTGAGCGATTATAATCAGGGATGTTCAAGAGGGCAGAATTAGAGGAGCGCAGACATCTTGGGGGGTTGTGGGGCTGGAGGAGATTACAGAGATAGGGAGGGGTGAGGCCATGGAGGGACTTGTAAACAAGCACTCAGCAGGTCATGGAGAGAGAAACAGAGTTAATGTTTCAGCTCAGTGACCTTTCGTCAGAACTAGAAAAAGTTAGAGATGTGGCAGGTTTCAAGCAAGTGCAGGGGCAGGGAAAGCAGGGAAGCAGGGAGGGGAGGAAAGAAGAAAAGGGAAGGTCTGTGATAGCGTCTTCAAACACTCTCTTCCTCAGGCGACTAAAGGCTGCACTGGTCCAATGGAGGCGGTGTTGGACCTCGTTATCGATGTCTGCCCTTGCTGATAGTAGGCTCCTAAGATATGAAAAATGGTCCACATTGTCCAGGGCTGCGCGTGGATTTTGATAACCCGGGGGCAGTGCTGTGTGGCGGGGTCAGGTTGGTGGAGGACCTTTGTCTTGCGGATGTTTAATGTAAGGCCCATGCTTTTGTACGCCTCGGTGAAGGCCCTCCACCAGCCTGTCCTCGCCGCACAGCACTGCCCCCCAGTCATCAAGATCCACGGCACGGCCCTGGACAATGTGGACCATTTCCCATACCTCGGGAGTCTCTTATCAACGAAGGCAGACATTGATGCAGAGATTCAACACCGCCTCCAGTGCGCCAGTGCAGCCTTCGGCCGCCTGAGGAAAAGAGTGTTCGAAGACCAGGCCCTCAAATCTACCACTAAGCTCATGGTCTACAGGGCTGTAGTAATACCCGCCCTCCTGTAGGGCTCAGAGACATGGACCATGTACAGTAAACATCTCAAGTCGCTGGAGAAACACCACCAACGATGCCACTGCAAGATCCTACAAATCCCCTGGGAGGACAGACGCACCAACATTAGTGTCCTCGTCCCGGCTAACATCCCCAGCATTGAAGCACTGACCACACTCGATCAGCTCCACTGGGCAGGCCACATTGTCCCTTGCCAGACACGAGACTCCCAAAGCAAGTGCTCTACTTGGAACTCCTTCATAGCAAATGAGCCAAAGGTGGACAGAGGAAACATTATAAAGACACCCTCAAAGCCTCCCTGATAAAGTCCCTGGTCAAAGACCGCCCTAAGTGGAGAGAGTGCATCTGGGAGGGCGCTGAACGCCTCGAGTCTCATCGCCGAGAGCATGCAGAAATCAAACGCAGGCAGCGGAAAGAGCGTGCTGCAAACCTGTCCCATCCTCTCATTCCCTCAATGACTATTTGTCCCACCTGTGACAGGAACTGTGGCTCTCGTATTGGACTGTTCAGCCACCATAGGACTCATTCTATGAGTGGGAGCAAGTCTTCCTCGATTCCGAGGAATGCCTATGATGATGATGATGATGATGATGATAGGGTGGCAGGCAGGAGTGATTCAGAGACAAAAAGGATGATTGTACAATTCTGAAAATGGGGGAAAGGGGAAAGGATCTGCTGTGCATCGAATACAGTCTTGTAAAAGACTGGATTCCGTTATTCACCAATAATCCCCCAAAGTGGCTCAGTTCAGTTCCCAGTTCATGATTGGGTTCAGGGCTTGTCACTGATTGGTCATTTCTCCTTTAACACTTCCTCAGTTGATGTCCATGTAGTGGCCAAGATAGGCAGGGTGTAAACTGTGTGGGAGCGAGCATCAGCTTTGGGAGAAACGTGCCAACAAGAGAGCATCCCTCACCTGTCAACTCCCGAAATCGATAAAGCTTCAACTGGGTAATCCATGGAGTAACGGATTGGTAGTAGTTATTGAATACTTCCTGCATCATTTGGTCACAGCTTCTTGTAGAAGGAAATGACATCAAATTAATATTCAATATTTAACTAAGAATATAGTAACACTGTTAAACTAAAGAGGGAGGGAAATATTCAAAAATGTATTTATTCACGGAATATGGGCGTCGCTGGCAAGGCCAGCATTTATTGCTCATCTCTAATGGCCCTTGAGAAGCATTCTTGCATGCAGACATTTGTCACATTTACACCTGATTGTCTCAATGTTTTAATGAATAAAACATCAACAAATGACCAGTGAACACCAATGGCCAATGGAGAACCAATCAGCAAGTAGCACGCAGGAGTGAAAGTCTCTAATCATGAAGTTCAAAAAACTATGAATTAAAAATTGGCAGACAGCAAGATTCATTCCTGGGATGTGGGCATCACTGGCAAAGAGCAGCATTTATTGCCCATCCCTAACCACCCTTGAGAAGGGGGTGGTGAGCCACCTTCTTAACAACTGAGTGTCTCACTGGGCCATTAAGAATCAAACCACATTGTTGTGGGCCTGGAGTCACATATAGGCCAGAACCAGGTAAGGACAGCAGATTTCCTTCTCTAAAGGACATCAGTGAACCAGATGGGGTTTTATGACAATCTGGTAGTTACATGGTCACCTTTACTGACTCAAGCTTTTCACTTGAGATTTATTGAATGAACTGAATTTAAATTCCCCAGCTGTCACCGTGGGATTTGAACTCATGTGTATGGGACTATTAATCCAGGCCTTTGGATTACTGATCCAGTAACATAACCACTATGCTACCATACCACTACATAAAAGGCAAGTGGTGAATAAATGACTTGAGTGTGAAGTGCATATGGTGACAAACTTTGGTCAAATATAACAGAAAAATTAAAAGAAAACTTGCATTTTATGACCACCAGACGTCCCAAAGCACTTTACAGCCAATGAAGTACTTTTTGAAGTGTAGTCACTGTTGCAGTGTGGGAAACGTGGCAGCCCATTTGCGCACAGCAAGCTCCCACAAACAGCAGTGTGATAATGAGCAGATAATCTGTTTTAGTGATGTTGATTGAGGGATAAATATTGACCAGGACACCGGGGATAACTCCCCTGCTCTTCTTCGAAAAATGTTCCAAATGGGATCTTTTACCTCCACCTGAGAGAGCAGACGGGGCCCAAATTCTGGAAAAGCAACAGGTTTAATATTTTGCAAAAGTGCTCAGCGTAATGACTCTGAATACTTTGGGAATATTTGGTGCTGGTAACATTGCACAATGGTTGTGCCTGTCCCTTTAAGCTGAATGGGCGGCTCTCTTAAATAATAACCCAGAGACAGGCTATAAAGTGTCGTCGGGTCTCAGCTTCATCAGCACTCCGGCAATCTGCAACAAGGCAGCCTCAGTGTCCAGGGAAGGAGGGAGATGATGTCTCTCTCACTGGAGCAGGAGTCCCGGGCTGGGAGCAAGGTCCAAGCTGACTCGCAACCGGACGGCGACGACCTGAACCAAGTCAAAGCATTGACCGAGAAATTGAAACTGCAGACCAGGCGACCTTCGTTCGGCGAGTGGAAGGAAAGGCTGGCCAGCCAGCCCTGGAAAGATTGCAAAGGGTGCGATCCTCAGGCCGGAACAGACAGTGTGGGGGTCAGCAACAAGAACCACATCTCTCTCACCCGCATCTGTGGCTTCGCAAACATTGGTGAAGCTTTAGACTGGCTCAGGAAAGAACTTGTAAGTAATGGGATAACTTATTAACTGATTCTGCCTTTGGGAGAGGTACACACTTTTGTTGTTAAAGTGGCAGTGTCATTTAACTGACTTGGATTCTAATAATCTTTCTGAAGGCATTTGAGTGTTTTTTTATAAAAAAAATATTAATAACCTTTTTCAGTTATTATTATCCCTCTCTCTAGGCTGACACTCCAGTGCAGTGCTGAGGGAGTGCTTTCGGATGAGACGTTAAACCGAGGCACTGTCTGCTCTCTCAGGTGGCAGTATTACGAACAAGAGCAGGGGCGTTATCCCCGGTGTCCTGGCCAATATTTATCCCTCAATCAACATCACAAAAAAAAAACAGATTATCTGGTCATTATTACATTGCTGTTTATGGGCGATTGCTGTGCGCAAATTAGCTGCTGCGTTTCCCACATTCATCTTGGGCAGCCCCTCAAATGAGGAAGACTTGCTTCCACTCTAAAAGTGAGTTCTTGGGTGACTGTACAGTCCAATATGGGAATTACAGTCTCTGTCACATACATTTCCCACATTACAACAGTGACTACACTCCAAAAGTACTTCATTGGCTGTTAAGCGCTTTGGAACATCTGCTGGTTGTGAAAGGCGCTATATAAATGCCAGTCTTTTTATTTTTTCTCACCACATGCCTGCACCTTGACATGCCCAGCCTGTTGTAGGAAGTGAATGATCTCATTGCTGTTCCCCTCCCAGACACATCTGTGATTTACAAGTCTCTCTCTGTTTCTGTGCTCTGATTCCGATGCTGTTGCCCTGTCTCGTCTGAGATGAATGTCGGTACAGGGTGGTTTGCAGGCTGCTACTTGTACTGTCCTGGCCAGGAGAGCGTTCTACACAGACGCGCACACACACAATCACACAACTCTGCTCATCGCCACTGTGTTTTCAAAGGGATAGACATTTGTCTGGGGTCATGGTGCAACACTGGCGGTATCGGAACAGCTGCCGGTTATTCGCTGGCTGCAGCGCAACTGAATAGCAGGCGCTCCGTATAACGGGCGATCATCCCGCTCCGAATCCGGCCATTCTGTGCCTCCGCCCGAGAGGCATTTCTGAGCCAAAGTGTTTTAAGAGTGTAGTCAGGAACTTTCAGAATTCTCAACGCTCTCAAAAAAAACTTTCACTTTTTAAAAAAAGGTCCAGATGAGGAAAGACTGAAGGAAGCTCGAGTGGAGCATGGACTGGTTGGACCGAATGGCCTGTTTCTGTGCTGTATATCCTATGTAATCCTATGTAATTTCTGAGCCAGATCAGTGTTTGAGCCCCGAGTTATACTGTCACTTGGCAGTTGGATCTTGTTTTAACTGCATGTGTGTGCATCTTCTGCATGCTTGCACCTGAGTGGGTTTTTTTTGTCCTTTTTTTATCCTTGCAGCTCCCGTCAAGGGCTATTTATTCAAGGTCACTAACTAGGGCGCACAGACTCAAAGTAATTGGTAGAAGGATTAGAGGGGAGTTGAGGAGAACTTTTTTCACCCAGAGGGTGGTGGGGGTCTGGAACTCACTGCCTGAAAGGGTGGTAGAGGCAGAAACCCTCACCACATTTGAAAAGTACTTGGATGTTCTGAACCCTTCTAAGTGCATATCCATCAGTGGGAACAGTTTCTCTCGATCTACTCTGTCCAGACCCCTCATGATTTTGAACACCTCGATCAAATCTCCTCTCAATCTACTCTGCTCTAAGGAGAACAACCCCAGCTTCTCCAGTCTATCCACGTAACTGAAGTCCCTCATCCCTGGAACCATTCTCGTAAATCTTTTCTGCACCCTCTCTAAGGCCTTCACATCCTTCCTAAAATGCGATGCCCAGAATTGAACACAATACTCTAGTTGAGGCTAAACTTGTGTTTTATAAAGGTTCATCATAACTTCCTTGCTTTTGTACTCTATGCCTCCTATTTATGAAGGCCAGGATCCTGTATGCTTTTTTAACCATTTTCTCAACCTGCCCTGCCACCTCCAACGATTTGTGCACATATACCCCCAGGTCTCTCTGTTCCTGTACCGCCTTTAGAATTGTACCCGTTAGTTTATATTGTCTCTCCTCGTTCTTCCTACCAAAATGTATCACTTCGCACTTTTCTGCGTTAAATTTCATCTGCCACATGTCCGCCCATTCCACCAGCCATTCTATGTCCTCTTGAAGTCTATCACTATCCATCTCACTATTCACTATACCTTTCAAGTTTTGTGTCATCTGCAATTTGTTTGAAATTGTGCCCTGAGCACCCATATCCACGTCATTTAATATATATCAAGAAAAGCAGTGGTCCTAGAACCGACCTGTGAGGAACACCACTGTATACCTTCCTCCAGTCTGAAAAACAACCGTTCACCATTACTCTCTGTTTCCTGTCACTTAGCCAATATCATACCCATGCTGCCACTGTCCCTTTTATTCCATGGGCTTCAACTTTGCTGGTGAGCTTATTATGTGACACGTTATTAAAGCCTTTTGGAAATCCATGTACCGCATTGCCCTCTGCAATCCTCTCTGTTACCTCATCAAAAAACTCGATCAAGTTGGTTAAACACGATTTACCTTTAACAAACCGGTGCTGGCTTTCCTTAATTAATCCACACTTGTCCAAGTGGCTGGTCATTTTGTCCTGGATTATTATTTCTAAAAGTTTCCCCACCAGCGAGGTTAAACTGCCTGGCTGATAGTTGCTGGGTTTACCCTTACACCTTTTCATGGACAAGGGTGTAACATTTGCAATTCTCCTCCAGTCCTCTGACACCACTCTTGTATTTAAGGAAGATTGGAAGATTATGGCCAGTAGGCGACATATACTATCTTTATAAACAGCTTCTTATTGCATTGACTGCTAATTATTTGTTCTCTATGAATATGAACGCAAATAAAGTTTGGGGGGAGGGATGGTTATTGTAAGCTCTTTTCCTAAGATTCACTTTCTCTCCCCCTTCCCCCATTCCATTGCTGCACTTTCTGGCCATGAATAAGAAATCATGTCACTAATAAAAAGTTGCTGATATTCTTTAGATTATTCCACCGTATTCTTTAATAAACAAAATCATTAAATGCAATGTGGCTGCATGGACAGGGCGTAGAAACGTAGAAAATAGGTGCAGGAGTAGGCCATTTGGCCCTTCGAGCCTGCACCACCATTCAATATGATCATGGCTGATCATGCAACTTCAGTACCCCATTCCTGCTTTCTCTCCATACCCCTTGATCCCTTTAGCCATAAAGGCCACATCTAACTCCCTTTTGAATATATTCAACAAACTGGCCTCAACAACTTTCTGTGGTAGAGAATTCCACAGGTTCACCACTCTGAGTGAAGAAGTTTCTCCTCATCTCGGTCCTAAATGGCTTGCCCCTTATCCTTAGACTGTGACCCCTGGTTCTGGACTTCCCCCAACATTGGGAACATTCTTCCTGCATTTAACCTGTCCAATCCCGTCAGAATTTTATATGCTTCTATGAGATCCCCCTCATTCTTCTAAATTCCAGTGAATATAAGCCTAGTCGATCCAGTCTTTCTTCATATTTCAGTCCTGCCATCCCGGGAATCAGTCTGGTGAACCTTCGCTGCACTCCCTCAATAGCAAGAATGTCCTTCCTCAGATTAGGAGACCAAAACTGTACACAATATTCAAAGTGTGGCCTCACCAATGTTAGCTAAATGGAAGCAAGTAAATAAAAAGGACATGCCTGCATTGATATAGCGCCTTTCATGACCTCGGGTCTTTACAGCCAATGAAATACTTTTGGAGTGTAGTTACTGTTATAATGAAAGAAATGCAGCAGCCAATTTGTGCACAGCAAGCTCCCACACAGCAAGTGATTAATGACCAGGTAATCTGTTTTAGTGATATTGGTTGAGGGATAATTATTGTCCCAGGATATCGGGGATAACTCCCCTGCTCTTCTTGAAATAGTGCCGTGGGATCTTTTACATCCACCTGAGAGAGAAGACGGGACCTCGGTTTAACGTCTCATCCGAATGACGGCTCCTCTGACAGTGCAGCACTCCTTCAGCATCGCAGTGGGATCGTCAGCCTGGATTTTGTGCTCAAGTCTCTGGAATGGGACTGGAATGAAACATGAACTCACAAACTGCGGACTCCAAGGCGAAAGTGCTTCCAACTGAGCCACCGCTGACACAATGTTTAAAAGATGTTTTCTGGAATGGAGGGATAAATACAGCAGTGTCCCCAGGGATCAGTGTTAGGATCGTTGGCCTTCTCCAATATATAAAAATTATCTGGACATGAATGTTGGGGGGCGGGGGGGGGTACAATATCTCCTCCTTAAACCTACCCCTTTAACCCAGCTTTTGTCCACCTGACCTAATGTCTCCTTCTTTGGCTTGGTGTCCATTGTTGTCTGATTACGCTCCTATGAAGCACCTTGGGATGTTTACTTGCATTAAAGGCGCTATATAAATGCAAGTTGTTGTTGTAGCTGTAAGAGAACTTTTCTTTCTGCAGACTTGTTCAGGCATAGAATGCCCCACCAGAAACCGTGCTGGATGCAGAAACTTGAACAGTTTTTCAAAGGAAAGTGGATAAATAAATATTTTTTTCAAATGTAAATTTTAAAGGGTATGTGAAAAGAGCAGGAAAATGGGACTAAGTGGTTCGTACTTTCCGAGAGTCAGCGCAGGTGAACCAAATGGTCTCTTGTGCGTTAAAATTCAGTGATTGCTAACTGCAGGTCACAGATGGACTAGGCTTTCCACTCCGATCGCTAGGGCCCAAAAAATAGGCGATGTTTCAGCTTTTAGGATTGCTGGAAGATCGCCCATTTTTCTGATCGCTACTTTCGGCTTTTTTGGCAGGGGGGGGAGCGATAGACCAGCGATCATCAGTGGTAAGTCTAGCCCTTAGTCTGATGATGCAAACCTACACACAATTCTGCAGCATTTCCTAATTTTACAATCTCGTTAGTCCTTCTGATGTTGCTGTTGCCATGAAACCTACTGATAACTTTCTCTCTCATTATTTTGCTGGCACGCTTGTTAAGACAAAGCTGGTGGAATATGTAATAAAAACAGGAAATGCTGGAAACACTCAGCAGTTCAGGCAGCTTCTGCAGTGAGAGAAACCGAGTTAACGTTTCAGGTCGATAACCTTTGCCTGTGTCAGCTGTGGCTCGGGTGGGTAGCTGTCTCTTCCCGACTTTGCGACCGTTTTTTTTTGGGGGGGGCGATATTTCACCATATTTGGCGGGAAAACCTGTCGGCGGGAATTTCGGTGACGTTTTGTGGCGGTGGTTTTCAAATATCGCTGGGGAGCGGAGCGCGCCATGCAAGACCCGAAATAGCGCTTTCGTCCCAAAATTTGGCTCTGAGCGCGCCCATATTCTGTGCGAAAAATAGCGACGTGTAAAAAGCTGCGGTGCAGTCCTTGCAGCAGCGGCAAGTATGAAGACCCGCAAAAAAGGCAAGTTAAAGTTTTTAAAAAAAATTCTTTTTCAGCGATTCGCTAGATAGATGTGGCCTCGATTTCCGAGGGACTGCCTATAATGATGATGGTGAGAAAAGTGTCTTGTAAATGTTTTGTGAATTTTTAAAAAATATTTTTCCAATTTATTTTGAGGTGTTTTTCCCGCCCTTGCAGCGGTATCGGCCTTGGGCTAAAGTTGGTGAGGATCGCGGTTTGCGCCTCGTGCAACACTGATTTTTACCGCTGCCCAAATTAAAGATTGAATATCGGGGCTGATGGCGATAGCGGTAATCCTGGTGCAAAAAAAAAATACATCTTCACTCTCAAATTTCTAGCCCTCTGAGTCAGAAGGTTGTGGGTTCAAGTCCCACTCCAGAGACTTGAGCACAAAAATCTAGGCTGACACTCCCAGTGCAGTGCTGAGGGAGTGCTGCACGGTCGGAGGTGCCGTCTTTCGGATGAGACGTTAAACCGAGGCCCCGTCTGCTCTCTCAAGTAGATGTAAAAGATCCCATAGCACTATTTCGAAGAGCAGCAGGGGAGCTATCTCCGGTGTCCTGGCCAATATTTATCCTACAACCAACATAATAAAAAAAAAACAGATTATCTGGTCATTACCACATTGCTGTTTGTGGGAGTTTGCTGTGCGCAAATTGGCTGCCGTGTTTCCCACATTGCAAAAGTGACTCATCATCATAGGCAGTCCCTCAAAATCGAGGAAGACTTGCTTCCACTCTAAAAGTGAGTTCTCAGGTGGCTGTACAGTCCAATACGGGAATTACAGTGGGTGGGACTAGTTAGCCACAGGCTCCTTCCGCTGCCTGCGCTTGTTTTCTGCATGCTCTCGGCAACGAGACTCGGTGCTTAGCGCCCTCCCGGATGCTCTTCCTCCGCTTAGGGTGGTCTTTGGCCAGGGATTCCCAGGTGTTGGTGGGGATGTTGCACTTTATCAAGGAGGCTTTGAGGGTGTCCTTGAAATGTTTCCTCTGCCCACCTTGCTTGCTTGCCGTGCAGGAGTTCCGAGTAGAGCGATTGCTTAGGGAGTCTGTGTGGCCCGCCCAACGGAGTTGGTCAAGTGTGATCAGTGCTTCGATGCTGGGGATGTTGCCCTGGGCGGGGACACTGACGTTGGTGCGTCTATCCTCCCAGTGGATAAGCAGGATCTTGCGGAGGCAGCACTGGTGGTATTTTTCCAGCGCTTTGAGGTGCCTGCAACACTCCAATAGACCATCATTGGCTGTAAAGTGCTTTGAGATGTCCGGTGGGTATGAAAGGCGCTATATAAATCCAAGTCTTTCTTTCTTCATTGGTGGAATATGCCCTCTTATACACAGTGTCTCACAGAAATATATCTACGCATTATTAAGATTGGCATGTCCTATCATCTTTCCATTCAATAGTTAACAATCCCAGTGTGACTGTCAACATTAATGGTGTCCACCCCCAATGACATGCCATGGAGCTTGTCATGTTTTTAATAGGATTTCTCGATTAGTGTGACAGCCTGAGACTATGTTTACTTTTGTCGTGAAGCCCACAGACTTGTGAAATGGCATGCTTGGCTCTTCTGAATGTGTGTTTGCATTAGCCCTTGGAGAGTGTGAGCAAAAACTGTCGGGCAGAGATTCCACATCCCTGCCTGTAGCGGGCTAGTTGGCACACGGCAAGAGCGGATTGGAAGATCACGGGCAGCCTGCCCCGCTGTGCTTATCCACACGTGTGGTGGGCGAACCGGGAACATCTACCCTCCATTACATGACCATAAGGGATGGTGTTATGTGACATCACACATCTCTTTTTTTTTAATAATTTTTTTTAATTGAAAATAATTTTACTGTTATGATGTGCCTCGATTTTCAAAATTCTCATCCTTGTTTTCAAACCCCTCCATGGCCTCACCCCTCCCTATCTCTAATCTTCTCCAGCCCCACAACTCCCCCGAGATGTCTGCGCTCCTCTAATTCTGCCCTCTTGAGCATCCCTGATTATAATCGCTCAACCATCGGTGGCCGTGCCTTCTGTTGCCTGGGCCCCAAGCTCTGGAACTCCCTGCCTACACCTCTCCGCCTCTCTACTTCTCTTTCCTCCTTCAAGATGCTCCTTAAAACCAAGCTTTTGGTCACCTAATGTGGTTCGGTGTCAATTTTTGAAATTTCATAATACTCCTGTGGAGCATCTTGGGACGTTTCACTAATATAAAGGCGCTATATAAATACAAGTTGTTGTATGATTTCCAAAAGATTATATTAAATATTATCCTGGCTTTGACTGAAGTTATGACACATTGGGCTGGATTTGAGGCTTTTCTGTTTCCAGGGCGAAAACTGAGGCGGGGCGGGAAAGTTACCGGCCGGGAATAGTTTGTGCTTTGGTGAGGAATTTTCCCCATCTGGGCCCTGCGCCAGCAGAGCGAAGGGAGGCATTGTACACCTCTCGTGGGCACAAGGATGGGAAACTCGCGAGCTAAAGTGCTGTGCTGGGAGCGCTTCGAGAGAGGTGGTGGGGGGGGGAGAATCTTTTTAAAAAAAAAAAAATGCACCAACATTCCCAAAACATTGCCCACGCCACCACAACACAAGTCGCTAAAATATTTAAAAGAAGCAACACTTACCGTTACAACACTTTACTGTCCTCACCGCTGCCGGCATGGATGGAGCGCTCTGGTTTCCCCGGCGGTCATTGCGAGGCGCGATTCTGGGCGGACAGGTCGGGTTCGCGTCAAAGCTCGGACGGTGTCACACCGTGAGGCCTTGCACACCCGGCGTGGCTCTCCCTGGCGGTGCTGCTCGGCACCGCGGCAAAACCCAAGCGGAGGATCGCGGCCGGGCGCAGGAGACCTGAACGCCGCCTTTCACACCACTCTGGGGGGAGGGGGGGTGGAGACCCCGAGCGCAAAGGACCGGAAAATTCAGCCCATTAAACAGTTCACGGAACCAGCTTCCAAATGAAATAACTTTAGCGCGTTAATTCAATCAGTTTGACTTTGTTTCTTAAAGGTAAATGTGTTTTTTTTTTAAAATATTGGTAATTATTGATGGACGTGCTTTATTCTTTCAGACGGAGGTGCAGTCCCTGGATCACCAGCTAGCCCGAAAGCTCATCGGCCTGAGGCGAGAGATTCACAGACTAAAAGTGGAACAGGCCTGTCACCGGCACAAGGAGATGTTGGATGATGTGACCTTCGAGCTGGAGGAATGTGAAGAGGAGTCAGACCTGCTCTGTGACATCCCCCTGAAAGCTGTATTCAGCCTTTCCACACCGCTCAAACACATCGGGGTGACTAAAATGAACATTAATTCCAGAAGGTTCTCTCTCTCCTGATCTGACGCCAAATCAATTAATGATAGACTTACTGCTAATTTTTTTTATTTTAAATGACGGGTAGATTTTTTTTTTTCCTGAATGCCTTACTGTGAGGGGGGAATGGTGCGTGACGGCTTTCAACCAAGCTCCGATTACAAAGTCTTTTCTTGCCTGTTACGTGAATTTGGACAGCCTCATGGGTCACCGGCAGTGTGGAACTGGTGGGTGTAGTGTTGGGTGAAACTGCAGATGAGGAATGCTATGCGGGTAATGTTGATGGAGTTTACATTGTGGGTCGCCCTGACCTGTGTGAGAGAACACCATCGCAGGTCGGGGCTATAAATAGAGCTGGAGCGCCGGACCCTGGAACATTGTGGGCGGAGGTGTGGCGAATGAGGGTACGGGGCCCAGAAGAGCCGAGGGCCCAGGGGCAGCACGGGTCCAGCCCACACTGCGATATGTGTGCGCACTAGGTCCATGCAGCAGAGCAGGTCTCCAGTCGTCCTGGTTAACTGTTGCCACTGGATAAAGGCCTAGCTCTGTCAAGCCCGTGTGGTCGCTGGTGTGCAATGGTCACCACGCGTTAAAAAAATCCACGCACAGGCATCTTCCACCCCCTCAACTGGAGTTCAGGACTGGAACATCGTGTCCTTCATTGAAACATCTGTGAACTTTCTTGGAAGCAAGTCATCCTCGTTCGAGGGACCGCCTATGATGATGATGGAGTTTTGCATTGTATTTGTTTTGTGCTACATATATGACCATATGAACAGTGACAGACAGGCAAAGACCATCTTGTCCATAGCGTCTGTCCCACACACTTGCGATACCTTGTGTATCACAACATATACTCCCCACCCCATCCGAAACCACGTGATCTCATGCGAGGGGGGGGGAAAAAACAGGTTTAAAAACCCAGGCCCATTTGTGGAATAAAATTTGAGAAATTCCTCTAGGCGATGGAAACTAGTCCAGGAGATCACTCTGGCCCTGAATTCCCCGCAGTCCTCATT
This sequence comes from Pristiophorus japonicus, assembly GCF_044704955.1. Classification (NCBI taxonomy): domain Eukaryota; kingdom Metazoa; phylum Chordata; class Chondrichthyes; family Pristiophoridae; genus Pristiophorus; species Pristiophorus japonicus. The sequence goes on from NC_091990.1 coordinate 10,710,593, forward strand.
ATAGGCAGTCCCTCGGAATCGAGGAAGACTTGCTTCCACTCTAAAAGTGAGTTCTCAGGTGACTGAACAGTCCAATACGGGAATTATAGTCTCTGTCACAGGTTGGAGGAAAGGGTGGGTGGGACTGGTTTGCCGCACGCTCCTTCCGCTGCCTGCGCTTGTTTTCTGCACGCTCTCGGCGGCGAGACTCGAGGTGCTCAGCACCCTCCTGGATGCACTTCCTCCACGTAGGGCGGTCTTTGGCCAGGGACTCCCAGGTGCCGGTGGGGATGTTGCACTATATCAAGGAGGCTTTGAGGGTGTCCTTGAAACATTTCCTCTGCCCACCTGGGGCTCGCTTGGCGTGTAGTGCTGACCTTCTGTCAGAGGTGATCTCCGTCCCAGCCAGAAACTGGTCCCGCTCTCGCTCGAAGGAATTCAGCAAATCAGCGTCCACCGCACGAGATGGCAGCCTGTTCCAGAGGCCCACCGAGGAGTGTCTGGTCTTGATAGTGAGTAGAACGAGGGGGGTGCAGGGGGATTTCATTCTCCAGTGCCATCATCTCACACATGGTCAACACAGACCATAAACATCACCTAAATCTGGCCAAATATCCTATACCTCTACATCACTCCGAAACCACTCTCTGCCATTAACACACAATTTGAAATATCTACATTTTTATTCTTTAAAATAGAAATAAGGTCATGCAGGGCCTAGTGCTAATAAGCAAACTTGGACCCCACACTGTCATTAGAGCCCTAATGCACTTAGTAAACTTATAAAAAAACGCCTCAAATGTAATAAAATGATGTCATAAAACACTTCATTCTGCATCAGATAGAGACCCAGATACAGTGAGCTGAAAGAAAAACAGACTTGCATTTCTATAGCACCTGCCTCAACCACTGGACATCTCAAAGTGCTTTACAGCCAATGAAGTACTTTTGAAGTGTAGTCACTGTTGTAATGTAGGAAACGCGGCAACCAATTTGCGCACAGCAAGCTCCCACAAACAGCAATGTGATCATGACCAGATAATCTGTTTTCAGTGATGTTGATTGAGGGTTAAATATTGGCCCCAGGACACCGGGTAGAACTCCCCGGCTCTTCTTTGAAATAGTGCTATGGGATCTTTTACATCCACCTGAGAGAGCAGATGGTGTGATCTGACGGTGCAGCACTACCTCAGCACTGCACTGAGAGTATCAGCCTAGATTTTTGTGCTCAAGTCTCTGCAGTGGGATTATGAACCCACAACCTTCTGACTCAGAGGTGAGAGTGCTCCCCACTGAGCCACGGCTGAACCATTAACAGTGTAACAGCGAGTTGGGTGATGGGCGAACGGGACTCGGTGCGAGTTAGGACACGGGCTGTTGAGTTTTGGATGACCTCATGTTTACGTAGGGTAGAATGTGGGAGGCCAGCCAGGAGTGCGTTGGAATAGTCAAGTCAAGAGTAACAAAGGAAGGCAGACAAATAGAAAAAAAACAAGTTCATATTTAAAATTGCCTTGGGGTTTCATCAACTGGTATGACATTTTCCAAATGAAAGGTGTTTTGCACATTATAAAAAGGCTTGAGGGATTCTTACTGTTTGTGCTTACTGTTGCATTTCCAGCAGTTTCCTTGACTGTGATGTGGAGAAATTTCTTCACTGAGGGTGGTGAACCTTTGGAATTCTCTACGCCAGAGAGCTGTAGAAGCTCAGTCGTTGAGTATATTCAACACCGAGATCGGCCTCAACTGGAGTATTGTGTCCAATTCTGGGCACCACACTCTAAGAAGGATGTGAAGGCCTTAGAGAGGGTGCAGAAAAGATTTACGAGAATGGTTCCAGGGATGAGGGACTTCAGTTACGTGGATAGACTGGAGAAGCTGGGGTTGTTCTCCTTAGAGCAGAGAAGGTTGAGAGGAGATTTGATCGAGGTGTTCAAAATCATGAGGGGTTCTGGACAGAGTAGTCAGAGAGAAACTGTTCCCATTGGGGGAAGGGTCGAGAACCAGAGGACACAGATTTAAGGTGATTGGCAGAAGAACGAAAAGCGACAAGAAAAAAAAACCTTTTTAAGACGGCGAGTGTTTAGGATCTGGACTGCACGGCCTGAAAGGGTGGTGGAGGCAGACTCAATTGTGGCTTTCAAAAGGGAGTTGGATAAGTCCCTGAAGGGGAAATGTTCACAGGATTACGGGGAAAGGGCGGGGGAGTGGAACTGGCTGAGGTGCTCTTGCAGAGAACCGGCACGGGCTCGACGGGCCGAATGGCCTCCTTCTGTGCTGTAACCATTCCATGATAGATTTTTACGTATTAAGGGAATCCAGGGATATGGGGATAATGGAGTTGAGATAGAAGATCAGCCATGATCTCATTGAATGGCAGAGCAGGCTCGAGGGGCTGAATGGCCTTCTCTTGCTCCAATTTTCTTAGGTTTTTATATTCCTGTGTATGCTGACTACACTTGTTATGCTTTGGCCATGAATAGGTTCCATCACACTCAAAGCATGGAGCAATGTGTTCACCCACTGAACCCACTGTTTATGGGGGTGAATTTCTGCAGAGGTTCTCCCTCTCATCTGCTGTTTTTCCAGGGGTTCCCATGGCTCTCCCACCAAAGTCACAGAAGATGAGTGGAAAAACCCCGGTGGCAATTCACGCCCTGATGTCTGTGTCTCCTGTTTCCTCCTGGATTATCAGCATAAAGCCTTGTAATGTCTCTTATACAATAAAATGTTATTCACACAATTCATTCCATGTTCTTACTAATCTAATTGCAACAAACTCCAAAACACACAGTGTAACCTCCGAAGCACAATTTTCTGTATGGTATCTACCACTGGACTATAGACTTGGAAAAAGCTGGAATTATAGTATAGCTTCATATAGTGGTGGCACAGGGTTCTCACTGTAAACCTCTGCAATCAAGGACAGTGAATCTCCCAGATGAAAGAGAAAGACTTGCATTTCTATAGCACCTTTCACGACCACCGGACGCCCCAAAGCACTTTACAGCCAAGTGTTGTAATGTGGGAAACGTGACAGCAAACAGCAATATGCTAATGACCAGATAATCTGTTTCAGTGATGTTAATTGAGGGATAAATATTGGCCACGGCACCAGGGATAACTCCCCTGCTCTTTTTTGAAATAGTGCCATGGGATCTTTTATGTCTGAAAGGGCAGACGGGGCCTCGGTTTAACGTCTTCATCTGACGGACGGCGCCTCCCACAGTGCAGCGTTCCGTCAGCACTGCACTGGAGTGTCAGCCTAGATTTTTGTGCTCAAAGTCCCTGGAATGGGACTTGAACCCACAACTGTTGGACTTAGAAGCAAGGGTGCTACCCACGGCTGACACAGAAGAGTGGGTTCAATGGTGATACGGGACAGAAACTTGTGCAGGCAGCACCCGCCTCAACTGGGAGGCCCAGAGACGGCCCGATATTGGGTCTTGGGCTTGATTGACATGGTCTGCGTGAGCAGTCGCCACCAGCCACACCCTCACGGGAAGATCACACGCTGTACCTGCTGAGTTTGGGCTGCTTACCGAGCCGGCAGCCCGAAGGTAGGTCTCGCGAGGGGGTTGGAGCAGGCGGTGGGGGGCGCGCGGTTGGAGACGTGATCGTGATGACTGTGCAGTTAGAGGCAACACTCCGGCTCCAATTAAGAAAGCAAGTGGTATGTTGACCTTTATTACAAAAGGAGTTGAGTATAAGAGTAAAGACATCTTCTTGCAACTAGATAGTGCCCTGGTGAGACCGCACCTGGAGCAGTGTGTCCAGTTTTGGTCTCCTTACCCAAGGAAGGATATACTTGCCATTGAAGGAGTGCAACGAAGGTTCATCAGACTGATTCCTGAGATGGGGGGATTGTCCTATGAGGGGAGATTGAGTAGATGCGGCCTATATTCTCTCGAGTTTAGAAGAATGAGAGGCGATCTCGTTGAAACATACAAAATTCTGACAGGGCTTGACAGGGTAGATGCTGGGAGGATGTTTCCCCCGGGCTGGGGAGTCTGGAACCAGGGGGCACTGTCTCAGAATAAGGGATCGGCCATTTAGGTCTGAGATGAGGAGAAACTTCTTCATGCAGTGGGTCATGAATTCTCTACCCCAAAGGGCTGTGGAGGCTCAGTCATTGAGTATATTTGAGTATGTATGCAATAACTCAATAGACTGAATATTGTAAACTCCGAACAGGTACAAACCTGGCTCTGCTTTATTAGGACCCAAAGTGATTACATTACAAGATGGCCAGCCTTTTATACCTGGGTCACACACACGTGCGCACAGCCCAATGACCTCCGACAATGGTGCCACCTGGTGGCTAGTAAACCCAGGCATACATACATGACAATATCCCCCTTTAAGATTTTAGTAGCGGTCCGGGTCTTTCCGTTCCCGAGTTGAACGTCTCAGTTCAACTCCAGTTCTGGGCGAGCGTTCTGAGTCTGTTATGACTGGGGGCTGGGTAGCCGATCTGATGGGAGTGGCAATGACCATGTCAGGGATTGAAAGTCCAGATTCATTGATGACAGCGGAGTCCTCTGATGACTGAGGGTATGTTGGTTGGTCACTGATTGTGTCTTCCTCAAACTGTTCCGGTTCATCCGTGTGCCGCAGCTTTATCTGATCAACATGTTTCCTACATGTTTGTCCATTCTTGAGCTTGACGATAAACACTCTGTTACCCTCCTTGGCTGTAACAGTACCGGCGATCCATTTGGGACATTGACCATAATTCAGTACATACACAGGATCCTTGATAGAAATGTCGTGTGACACAGTAGCGCTATCATGATACCCTTGCTGACTTTGACATTTGTATTCGACACGATTATTCAAGTCAGGGTGGACAAGAGAGAGCCTGGTCTTGAGACCTCTCTTCATCAATAGTTCAGCAGGGGAGACCCCGATAAGCATATGGGGTCTTGTCCTGTAACTAAGCAATTTGCTTGACAAGTGAGTTTACAGTGAACCTTGAGTTACTCTGCTTGATGGTTTGGACTGCATGCTCTGCTTGTCCATTGGATGCGGGTTTGAAGGGTATTGACCTCACATGTTTGATACTATTTGAGTTTCATGAACTCTTGAAACTCCATACTGGTGAAGCAAGATCCGTTGTCGCTTACAACGATGTCAGGCAGACCATGCGTAGCAAACATGGCACGAAGGCTCACAATGGTAGCTGTGGATGTGCTGGATGACATGATTGTACACTCTATCCACTTGGAATAAGCATCCACCACAACTAAGAACATCTTTCCCAGGAAGGGACCTGCAAAGTCGATGTGGATCCTGGACCATGGTTTAAATGGCCACGACCACAGACTTAGCGGCGATTCCGCTGGTGCTTTACTAAGCTGCATGCAAGTGTTGCACTGATGCACACATGATTCCAGATCAGAGTCAGTTCCAGGCCACCATACATAAGACCTGGCAATAGCTTTCATCATGACAATACTGGAATACGTGCTGTGTAGATCATGCACAAATTTCTCTTTGCCTTTCTTGGGCATAACAACACGATTATCCCACATTATACAATCTGATTGAATGGATAGTTTGTCTTTGCAACGGTTGTAAGGTTTGGTCTCCTCACACATGTGCTTGGGTATGGCAGACCAATCACCACTAAGGATACAACGTTTCACAACCGATAATATCGGGTCCTGGCTGATCCAGGTCTTAACTTGTTTGGCCGTGACAGGAGCTCCTTCACTTTCAAAAGCATCCATGACTAACAGTAGGTCTGCCGGTTGTGGTGTTTCCACCTCCGGTGTGGACAACGGCAGACGGCTCAGTGCATCGGCACAATTCTCAGTGCCAGGTCTATGGCAAATGACATAATCATAGGCAGATAATGTCAGCGCCCACCCCTGGATGCGGGACGATGCATTGATATTGATACCTTTATTTTCCGAAAACAATGAAATGAGTGGCTTGTGATCTGTTTCCAGTTCAAACCGAAGACCAAACAGATACTGATGCATCTTTTTAACCCCATACATACAGGCTAGTGTTTCTTTCTCTACCATGCTGTAGGCTCTTTCCGCCTTTGACAAACTTTTCGAAGCATATGCAACAGGTTGTAATTTGCTCGACTCATTAGCTTGTTGGAGCACGCAACCAACTCCATATGACGAAGCATCACAGGCCAATACTAGACGCTTACACTGATCATAATGTACCAGCAGCTTGTTAGAGCAAAGCAGATTAGTAGCTTTCTCAAAAGCTCTATCTTGAGACGCATCCCAACTCAGTTGTCACCTTTTCTTAGCAGCATGTGCAGTGGCTCTAATAAAGTGCTCAATCTAGGTAAGAAATTACCAAAGTAGTTGAGTAGACCATGGAACGAACGCAGCTCCGTTACATTCTGAGGCTTGCTGCATCTTTGATGGCCTTGGTTTTCGAGTCCGTAGGCCTGATACCATCAGCAGCAATTTTCCTCCCCAGGAATTCGACTTCCGGTGTCATGAAGACGCACTTCGAGCATTTCAGCCTGAGTCCCACTTTGTCCAGACGATGTAAAACCTCTTCCAGGTTGTTGAGATGTTCGGCGGAGTCACGACCTGTGACCAATATGTCATCTTGGAACACGATGGTTCTGGGGACAGACTCCAGTAGACTCTCCATGTTCCTCTGAAATATGGCTGCAGCCGAGCGAATTCCAAAAGGGCATCTGTTGTAGAGAAACAGTCCTTTATGAGTGTTGATGCACGTAAGTTTCTTCGACATGTCGACCAGCTCCTGTGTCATGTAGACTGACGTCAGATCCAGTTTTATGACCGACTTCCCGCCCCCCTGCTAGCGTTGCAAACAGGTCATCAGCCTTCGGTAACGGGTATTGATCCTGTTTTGAAACTCGGTTGATCGTAACCTTGTAGTCTCCACAAATCCTGACAGTGCCATCACTCGGCAACACAGGAACAATGGGGCTGGCCCATTCGTTAAATTCGACCGGTGATATAATCCCTTCACGCTGGAGTCTGTCCAATTCAATTTCGACCTTCTCCCTCATCACGTACGGAACTGCCCGAGCTTTATGATGGACGGGTCTTGCATCTGAGTCCACGTGGATCTGCACCTTGGCTTCCGTGAAGTTGCCGATGCCTGGTTCAAACAGCGAGGGGAACTTGCTCAGCACCTGAGCACATGGAGTATCCTCCTCCGACAACAACGCTTGGATCTCGTTCCAGTTCCATTTGATTTTTTCTAACCAGTTCCTGCCGAACAGCGTTGGACCATTTCCTGGAACAATCCATAATGGCAAATCGTGAACCGCACCATCATACGACACCTTGATTACTGCACTGCCAATCACCGTTATGAGTTCTTTAGCGTACGTATGCAACTTGGCATTGACTGGACTCAGCTAAGGCCTCACAGCCTTAGTATCCCACAGCCTGTCAAATGTCCTCTGGTTCATTATTGATTGACTCGCACCCATGTCCAATTCCATCGATACCAGCACACCATTAAGTTTTACATTAATCTTTATCGGTTGGCTCTTTGTTAGGAATGAATACAGTCCATACATTTCCTCCTCTGGTATCTCGGGTTGCATATCTGGATCCGTGCTCGACTGGTCATCATCCACCACATGGTGTGTCGCAGCACGCTTGCTCAGTTGTGGACACATGCACTGGAGATGCCCCACTCTTGAACAGCCTTTACAAATGTACTGTTTAAACCGACACTGATGATGCCGATGATTTCCCCCAAAACGCCAACACAGTGATATCGGACTCATTCCTGTTGGCGGACTTTGAATAGCCACAGGTTTCGCGTATGCAGTCGGGTAGGCCCTACCATGTGCAGCTCTGCCAAACGACGATACTATCTTGTTTACAGTACTTGCCGAGTTCCGATTTTTCAATGATATCCGCTTTAAGCTTTTGTCCGTCGTCATGCATGATTGGGCAATCGTGACGGCCTCGCTCAAATCCAGCATTTCCGCCGCCAGTAACTTACGCAGGATCACCTCGTGGTTGATGCCGATTACAAAGAAGTCCCATAGCATGTCTGCCAACGCAGTTTTGAACTTACACAGTCCAGCTAGATGTCTTGGGTCAGCAACGAATTCCGATACATCCTGGCCCTCAGAACGAACGTGCGTATAGAATCGATATCGTGAGATGTTGATGCCTTTATCTGGTTTGAGATCGTCACGTACCAGAGCACACAATGTTTCATAGTCCTTGTCCTTTGGACTTAAGGGCGAGGAAATTGTTTATGAGTCTATAGATTTTCGGACCGCAAGCTGTGAGGAGGACTGCCCGGAACCGAACTGTGTCTGCCTCTTCCTCCATTTTGTTGGCCATAAAGTACTGGTTCAAGCGGGCTACAAAGTCTGCCCAATCTTCTCCCTCCACTTCTCGATCTTCTCGATCCCACTGACTTCTGGGTCAACCAACATAGGCACTTCTCAGGAGAGCAGCGCCAGTTCTGCTTACCAAAAGTGGTCCACTCGGCACTCGCATTCCACGCCCGGCTCCAAGCCAGCAAGTTGGGCTTCTTACCCATTTAAAGTTTGAGAATAGGTTGAGATCGTTTCGGCCCCAAGACCTCTAATCATTCGCTTTACCAGATAAAACTGCGTGTGGACGAGCACCAGCTATCCTGAGGGAAACTTCGGAGGGAACCAGCTACTAGATGGTTCGATTAGGCTTTCGCCCCTATACCCAGGTCGGACGACCGATTTGCACGTCGGGAACTCTACGGACCAAAATTATAAGCAGGAATTCCAATTGTGCTCATTTTTGCATGCAAAGGTTCTTGTTACCGCGTCGCCAAATGTTGTGTATGCAATAACTCAATAGGCTGAATACTGTAAACTCCGAACAGGTACAAACCTGGCTCTGCTTTATTAGGACCCAAAGTGGTTACATTACAAGATGGCTGGCCTTTTACACCTGGGCCACACACACGTGCGTACAGCCCAATGACCTCCGACATTGCAATGGTGAGAAAGAAAGAACGACAAACAGAGATAGGGAGGGGCGAGGCCATGGAGAGATTTGAAAATAAGGATGAGAATTTTGAAATTGAGGCGTTGCTTAACTGGCGAACACATGTGGATATCCTACCCACCGTGGGATATATTTTCCTCTGTGTTAAAGTTAAAGAAAAATACTACTGAACTGTCACTGGTTCTTAGAATGACAGAATGGTAGAAGATTTCAAAACAAAATGATAAGCAGGAAAATCTGAGCTGTGCAAGTTCTTTACAAGATAAGAATGTGCAAAAATGTGAGAAAAACCTCAGATTACAGGCATCACTACACCCACAACATTAAACCACTAACTGTGAAGTGTGTAAAGTGCTGAGCACAAACGTGGGTTCGGCACCAGGAATAATTGAACATATTATGGTGTCAGCTGTGGCTCAGTGGGGGGTAGCACGCTCCCCGCTGGGTCAGAAGGTTGTGAGTTCAAGTCCCACTCCAGGGACTTGAGCATATAAATCCAGGCTGACACTCCAGTGCAGTGCTGAGGGAGTGCTGCACTGTCAGAGGTGCCGTCTTTTGAATGAGATGTTAAACCGAGGCCCCGTCTGCTCTCTCAGGTGGATGTAAAAGATCCCTTGGTGCTATTTCGAAGAAGAGCAGGGGAGTTATCCCCAGTGTCCTGGCTAATATTTATTCCTCAATCAACATCACCAAAACTGATTGTGTGGCCATTGTCACATTGCTGTTTGTGGGAGCTTGCTGTGCACAAATTGGCAAATTTCCCACATTACAGCAGTGACTACACCTCAAAAAAGAACTACATTGGCTGTAAAGCGCCTTCAGTTGTCCGGTGGACGTGAAAGGCGCTATATAAACGCAAGGCCTTCTTTTTGTCTTTTTCACCAGGGAGGGCAAAGTGCCTGAGAAGGAAGAAATGAAAGATGGCGTGACGTGGTGACAGGGAGTGGAGAAGAGAAGAGCCCAAGAGAGGTCAAGAGAAAAGAAAGGAAGGAGGTAGCAGTAACGGGAGTGGAGCGGCAGTCAAATTGAGCACACAATTGACCCAGAGGTAATTCAGGTTACATGGGTATGGCAAAGATTAGGAGAGACATGGCCAGGTTGTAAGCAGAGGATAAAAATACTTACATTTATATAGCACCTATCACAATAATCAGACGTCTCAAAGCGCTTTACAGCCAATGAAGTACTTTTGGAGTGTAGTCACTGTTGTAATGTGGGAAATGCAGCAGACAATTTGCGCACAGCAAGCTCCCACACACAGCAATGTGATAATGACCAGATAATCTGTTTTTGTTATGTTGATTGAGAGATAAATATTGGCCCCGGGACATCGGGGCTGCTCCTCTTCAAAATAGTGCCACGGGATCTTTTACATCCACCTGAGAGAGCAGATAGGGCCTCTGTTTAATGTGTCATCCAAAAGTCAGCACCTCCAACAGTGCAGCACTCCCTTAGCACTGCACTGGGAGTGTCAGCTTCGATTCTTGTGTTCTAGTCTCTGGAGTGGGACTTAAACTCCAGAGATTTCTGACTCAAAGGCAAGGGTGCTGCCCACTGAGCCACGGCTGACACAGCTGATGAAGAAGAGACAGTCTGAGAGAGGGCATAGTTGAAGTCTGAAGTCAGGCAGAAGTTTCATTGCACACTGTTCTCATCGTGATGGACTTTTTGGATACGTGCTTTATGGCACAAGCCATATCTACATTGTAACTGTAACAAGTCCAAAATGCCCTTTGTCCATTTTCAGCACAGCCCCGAAGAATTCATCATCATCATAGGCAGTCCCTCGAAATGAGGATGACTTGCTTCCGTGCTGAAAAGGGATGAGTTCACAGGTGTTTCAATGAAGGTCTTAATATTCCACGCCCTGGACTATATCCTGAAGGGTGGACGATGCCTGTGGGTGGATTTTTTTAACGTGTGGTGGCCGTTGCACACCAGCCACCACACGGGCTTGACAGAGCGAGGTCTTGGTCCAATGGCAAGGGTTGAACCAGGAGACCTGGAGACCTGCTCTGCTGCACGGACCTAGTGCGCGCACATATCGCAGTGTGGGCTGGGCCCGTGCTGCCCCTGGGCCCTCGCCTCTCCTGGGCCCCGAACTTACTCCTCTCCTGGGCTCCGATCACATCCCTCTACAAACTCTCGCCGCTTCTTCGCCCCGACCTGGCCGCTCCTGCTGTACCTGTTCGCACTGCAATCAGCCATCACCCTCCTGCAGCAGCACGCGCTGCTCCCTGCAGTGGTATACCGCCGTACGCTGCTCCCTCCAATGGCCCCAGCCTGCCGATGGTCTTGGGACCGCGACGATTTCCGGGAAGAATTATGTCCAAACTAACATTGGCAGCCTCCAAAATCCCCGCCCACCGCTACAGATAAACACTTTAAACACCTTGACATTGCATCTGCTATCAGTATCTTTGAGCTTATCTAATGAAGTGTGCAAAACAAGAATAGCAGACTCAGAGGGGGCACCATCATAGTACTGTCATGTTGCCTGCAAATCTAGGACACGAGGTGACTCTCAAAGCTGATTCCATTTATTTTGAAACATGATAATGGCTCCTATAATAAACACCGACCTATCTTACTTTCTCAAATGCTGACTGATCTGCTGTAGATTTACATAACAACATAAGAACAGAAAAAATAGGAGCAGGAGTAGGCCATTTGGCCCCTCGAGCCTGCTCCACCATTTAATAAGATCGTGGCTGATCTGATCCTGGGCTCAGTTCCACTCCCCTGCCCACTCCCCATAACCCTTCACTCCCTTATCATTCAAAAACCTGTCTATCCCCACCTTAAATATATTCAATGACCCAGCCTCTCTGGGGCAGAGAATTCCACAGATTCACGAGCCTCTGAGAGAAGAAATTCCTCCTCATCTCTGTTTTAAATGGGCAACCCCTTATTCTGAAGCTATGCCCCCTAGTTCTAGATTCCCCCACGAGGGGAAACATTCTCTCTGCACCTACCCTGTCAAGACCCCCTCAGAATGTTATACATTTCAATAAGATCACCTCATTCTTCTAAACTCCAATGAGTATAGGCCCAACCTACTCAACCTATCTTCATAAGTCAACCCCCTCATCTCTGGAATCAACCGAGTGAACCTTCTCTGAACTGCCTCCAATGCAAGTATATCCTTCCCTAAATAAGGAGACCAAAACTGAAGCATTTATTTTGGATTTCTAGCATTCACTATGTTTCTTGTATCTCAGTGCGGATAATCTGGAACCTGTACCTCAGGTAAACTGATGGCACCTTATTTTTACACTGAGCCATCATGGAGACGCGCCTTCCTCTGTGCTGAGGTACCCGACCTTGCCCTGTTATCAAAGTATTCCTATTCTCATTACATCAGGGTATGAGCCAATTTTGAATTTTTTATTAATTAATTTATGGGATGTGGGCGTCGCTGGCAAGGCCAGCATTTATTGCACATCCCTAATTGCCCTCGAGAAGGTGGTGGTGAGCCGCCTTATACAACTGAGTGTCTCGCTGGGCCATTTCAGAGGGCAGTTAAGAGTCAACCACATTGCTGTGGGTCTGGAGTCACATATAGGCCAGGCCGGGTAAGGGCGGCAGATTTCCTTCCCTAAAGGGCATTGATAAACCAGATGGGTTTTTATGACAATCCGGTAGTTTCATGGGGCTCAAATTTCCACAACCCCTTTTTCTGGTGCCCTCACCTGAGGTGTGCCGCTTTTGTCCGCCTCCAAGCGCGCCGAAAATCTTCCTCCCGATTCTGGCCGCTCCCCAGCCTCTCCTTGGTGGTGGCGTAGCGTGGCCCAGTGGATTGGGGGTGGAGCCAGGTCCCGGCGCTGAAAACAGTGCCGAGACCTCTGCACATGCTCGCTCGAGTCTGCGCGCATGTGCAGTAGCTCTTGGCAGGCCAAATCTGTGAGTGCATGTTGCAGGCTGTGTGGGAGGGGCCCGAAGCACGCCGTCCCTAGCCCTGGCCAAATGGGCCCCCTCATCGGCGGCCCCCTGCATTCCCTAAGGTAGGACTTCTATTTTTTATTTGTTATTTACTGATTGATTGATTGCTTATTACTTTGGTCTTGGTACTTTAGGTGCAGGGTTCCTTCTATTTTTTATTTGTTAATTAATTGCTTATTTGTGCTTTGTTTAGCGCTTGGTGCTTTAAATGTATTTATGCTCCTTTAATGTTGTTGTGAAGATGTTTGCAAGGTCCACTTCACCCCCCCCCCCCCCCCACTCCCCCCATCTCTGGCTGCCTGCGCTGATTTCTTAAGTCACCGCAAGATTTTTCTGAACGTACAAGAGTGCCCACTTACGCTGGCCTAAGTTAGTTTGGAGTAACTTTTAGCTGGTTAAACTGGCTTAAATGGCAAAAACAGGCGTAAGTGGCTGGCAACGCCCCTTTTTGGAAAAAAAAAACGGAATTAAAAAAAAAACCTAACTAACTCACTTGCACTGGCGCAAATTAAATAGCCAGAATTGCAACTAAAAAGATACTCCAGAAAAATCAAGTTGCTCCAAAAAAAACGGAGCAACTCCTGGGGAAATTTGGGCCCATGGTCACCATTGCAGATACTAGCTTTCTATTCCAGATGTTAAAAAAAATATAATTAACTAAATTTAAATTCCCCAGCTGCTAGGGTGGGATTTGAACCTTTGCGTCCAGATCATTAATGCACCTTAGTCTCGTAACGTAATCACTATGCTACTGTACCTGAGAAGACAATGCTTCCTGTAATCAGTGATATCTTTCTGGTGACTCTAAAAGAATTAGCGTTTGTAACTAGAATAAAGCTTGTGAATTTTGATTGACATTCACATGATCCACACTGACTCCTGATCAAGACAAGCATTTCCCCTCTACTCTTGTTGTTTATCTAAAGGAAATTGGCAATTGCTATTGAATGTTAAATTGAAGGCCAGCTTTGTGATGTGCAGTGACGTTCCTGTCTGTTTATACAAGACTGAAATCCAAGTCCCAAAGATAAAAGGCTTGCTCTAACACATTACTGTTATGATCCTGCAAATCCCCTGAGAGGACAGATGCACCAACGTCAGTGTTCTCGATCAGGCCAACATCCCCAGCATTGAAGCACTGACCACACTCGACCAGCTCGGTTGGGCGAGCCACATTGTCCGCGTGCCCGACACAAGACTCCCAAAGCAAGCGCTCTACTCGGAACTCCTACACTGGCAAGCGAGCCCCAGGTGGGCAGAGGAAACATTTCAAGAACACCCTCAAAGCCTCCCTGATAAAGTGCAACATCCCCACCGGCACCTGGGAGTCCCTGGCCAATGATCGCCCTAAGTGGAGGAAGAGCATCCGGGAGGGCGCTGAGCACCTCGAGTCTCGTCACCGAGAGCATGCAGAAATCAAGCGCAGGCAGCGGAAGGAGCGTGCGGCAAACCGCTTCCTTCAACCACTGTCTGTCCCACCTGTGACAGAGACTGTAATTCCCGTATTGGACTGTTCAGTCACCTGAGAACTCACTTTTAGAGTGGAAGCAAGTCTTCCTCGATTTCGAGGGACTGCCTATGATGATGACTGTTTTGATTAGAATTTTGTTTCAAAGGCTGTAAAAAGAGCTTTCATTCTTTGATTTAGTAACCAAAGTATGGAGAAAAAAAAAGAAAAGACTTCGCCTCTTGATAGATTGAGGTTTTATTTTCTACACAGCTTATTTTTTTATTACACAGTGAGACAATAAAACTTTGTTAATCCATCTGGATGCTGCAGTACATGTACTTCAATACACCTGCCTGATTGGACATGAAGGAGAAAGACACTCATGTTTTTTTGCCTGAGGTGTATCCAGAAAAACTTTCCACCCTACAATAGGCCCGCTGAGCATTTATTATTTTACACGATACGGCAACAAAATCTACCATTGCTACCCAGGCTGTTGAGATTCACTCACGCTGCCTTTGCCATCGTGAATGTCGCACAACTTATTTTATTTCAGGCATCTTAGATAAAAAAATGGAGGGGAAACTGTGCTTTGCACTGTGCACCAGCACCGTGAAATTCTGTGAGGGTAAAATTCAATTTAGACAGAAGCGTAAGACAGGCAGTATCAGATCGCCACACCTTCACTTCCTGTGTGAAAGGAAAGAAAGACTTGCATTTATATAGCACTTTTCACGACCACCGGATGTCCCAATAGTGCTTTACAGCCAATTAAGTACTTTTCGATGTGTGATGTAAGAAACTGTTGTAGTGCAGCCAATTTGCGCACAGCAAGCTCCCACAAACAGTAATGTGATAATGACCAGATAAATCTGTTTGAGTGATGTTGATTGAGGGATAAATATTGGCCTGGACGCCTCTGCTCGTCTTTAAAAAAGGATCTTCTATGTCCACCTGAGAGAGCAGACGGGGCCTCGGTTTAACGTCTCATCCGAAAGTGCAGCACTCCCTCAGCGTCAGACGAGATTTGGTGTGCTCAAGTCCCTGGAGTGGGACTTGAACCCACAGCCTTTTAACTCCGAGGTAAGAGTGGGCTACCCACTGAGCCACAACTGACAAGAGTTTGTTTCTGCTCTCCAAAGGCAATTAAGAAAATCTCCAGATTGTACATCGATGTTCACCGCATGTTTTTCAACTTGGTTGTGAGGAAGATGGCTTTCTACAGCTTGACAGTGCCATGAGTTTAGCAGCTCAGGAACAATCATGTTCCATCGACCATGGGCTCAGTTTGACCCAGTTACCTGCGCCGTTGTTTTGGAATGCGCCGCTTTTTTCATGTGACCTCTGCTGGTGTCCAGCTCGTGCCATCTGGCCTCGCTTACAGTTACTAGTGCCTCCACTTCATCCTGTGAAAAATTCTTGGTCCTTGAGCTGCGTTGCATATTGTATTGCAGCTCCGATTTTTCCACCGAGAATTAAAGTTCTTACACACAACTGGCTCTTTAAAAATGGCCGAATGCAGACCGGGAGGTGAACTGGGCATGTGGGCCCATAGCAGTCACCAAACTTTTTTTTCCCGCGCATGCGCAGAAGAGGGAGGCATCCTTTTTCCGCACAGACATTAGGCTTCACCTCCCGAAGCTAAAGGACGGGCACCAATTAAAAAAATTAGAACGGGGAAACTTTCAAGTTATTTATTTTGAGGAGTCGGGGCCAAAAAAAACAGCGTAACTCTTGAAATACTCCAAAAAACGGTATTGGAGAAAATTGAGCCATATACAATCATCTATATCTATAAATATCTTTAAGCTTAGTGCCTTCAATCGTTTTGTGAACCAGATCTTCATTCCAATTCTTTTCTTTCAGGGATTTCATGATTTGCTGCTTTTGATGGGATTATAATTTACGCATGCACAACCCGAGGCATGAGCGTGTGTGTGAGGTGGGGAGCAGCCTCCTTTGATCTTTAGTCTCGTTGACACATGTTACATTTTGTATTTTCATCCTTTAACTTTGAGTGCCGGCCATGGCGGAGTTAGTTACACACTTGACTCTGTGGTGGTGGGTTCAAAGCCCCCGCCAGAGATTGGCGTGTCGAGGCTGATACTCCAGTGCAGTACAGACAGAGGTGCTGCCTTTCAGACGTAGAGGCAAAACCCAAAGCCTGTCTTCCTTCTCAGGTCAACATAAAAGATCCCACAGCACTCTTTCAAAGAGGAGTTATCCCCACCGTCCCGGCTGATAATTATCCCTCATTCAACGTCACCAAAACAGATTATTTGGCCATTATCACATTGCTCTTTGTGGGAGCTTGCTGTGCGGAAATTGGCTGCCGCGTTTCCCACATTGCAACAGTGACTACACTCCAAATGTATTTCATTGGCTGTAAAGCGCTTTGGACGCTATGAGGTCATCCTGAAGGCGCTATATAAATGCAAGTCTTTCTTTAAGTCTAAGTTAAATCACCTGCTTATATTTATGTTAGCCCAGATCTGAATCTGGGCCTACTCTTCTCTAATGTGACCCCCCCCTCGGTTCCTTGCTTGTCTCCTCATACCTTTGAATGTGTCTGGTGCAAACAGGTTGCTGCAGAACTGAAAGGGTTAGTAGGAGAACCTGGATTGGGTGTGTTCCCAATAAACATTCTTTGCTTAAATAAAACCTCACACAATGCACAAACAACATGCAATCCAAACAAGTTACTGAGCTGTACCTCTATCCGCGATGAAGGGAGAGGAGGAGTGGAATCTGTGCAATATAACTGCTATTTTTTGGCAGGGTAGGGTTGTGAAGTTCCAGAGGGAGAAATGAGGGTCATTTGCACCTCCTGCTAACAGGGCGCAAAGAACTTTTTGCCCGTGTGTGACACCGCTAGTGACTCCCGCTAAGTTCCGCGGGGTTTAGAGGCGGCGGTAATCGGTAGCGCCCCGCGCTGCTGCGCCGGCGTTAATGCCATCGTCACCGTGCACCGTGACCCGTTTTCACCCCGGAGTAAAGGTTGGGGATCGTCACCTGAAGCTGGGCCCGGCGATGCCAGCGCCAGGTTCAGGGGGCGCGTTCGTGGCGGCCGGACCCCCCCCTCCGCGGGGCGCTCATTAAAGGGGAGGTGGCGTGCACGTGAATAAAAAAAATCAGCCGAGTTACCGGTCGCGGCCCGTCGCCTCCCTGAACGCGCGGTCCGTGCCGCGATCTGCCGGCCCGGTGCTCCGCTTGAGTGCCAGGCTGGTGGCACAGCCCCCCCCACCCCCCCGCTCCCTGGTGGTCCAGGTGGAGCCCGGCAGAGTCGGCAGCTTGGCCTTTAATGAAGGGGGAGGGGCCCCTCCTACGCGGCAGTGCTGCGCGTCCCATGGTGTAGCGCTGCGCCCCTCTGCTGCCACCCCGCTGGTGCCCCACAAAGGAAGCGGGTATCGTTATTTTGCGCTCCGGGAGGCGGTAACCTCAATTCCGCGAGCAGGGCGGGACTTTCAGCGTCTGGCGAAGGAAATTCTGCCTCGCGGATGTTAACCCGCCACCCCCCCCCCCCCCAACCACCCCCGAAATGGGGCGGGACAAATGTCCCAGCCTAACACTGCCGGCCTTATTTCTGCACCAAGGGGTACGAGATCATCACACTGAGGTTATCTCAGCATTGATCAAGCCTTTTACTGCAGAGATTAAAGTTTAATCCTAATTGCAATACGAAAAGTTAAAACACAGTGACAAAATGAACAGTGCAGCAGATATAGTATCTGTTACAGCTCAAAGTTTGTCAATGTGACAAAGCAGCAACAGACTTCAAAGTATGTTTTCAGAGATACTTGAACAGGACAAGTTGATAAAGGTGTTAAAAAGGCACACGGGATTCTTGGCTTTATAAATAGAGGCATAGAGTACAAGAGTAAGGAAGTTATGTTAAACATTTATAAAACACTGGTTAGGCCCAGCCGAAGTACAAGGGGTAAATTCGGTCGCTCCTCAGTTGGGGTGATGTCCCGGGCCGAGCGGTACATTTTGCGGCGGGAAATGGATTGCGTCTGTCATGTATGTATGCTTGGAGTTACTAGCCACCAGCTGGCGCCACAGTCGGAGGTCATTGGGCTGTACGCCCATGTGGACGGCCCAGGTATAAAAGGCAAGCCATCATGTAATGTCATCACTTTGGGCCCTAATAAAGCAGAGCCGTGTTTGTACCTGTGTTAGTTTACAGTATTCAGTCTATTGAGTTATTACACACATAACAGCGCCTGCCGCCGCAAAATTCATCAGCCGGGCCTGGGGTGTGGGGCGGAGCGCGGAGGGAGGCGTTCCACACCTCTCTTAGGCCCCTAGGCCGGCTGAGCAAGCGAAAATCCCGAGCTAAAGTGCGGCCTTGGAGCGCTCTGAAAGATGCCTCGGGGGGGGGTGGGGCGGGGGGGGGAATGGGGCAGGAGGCGCGGGGGAACCTAAAACAAAACCACCAAAAACATTCCCAACACATAACTCACGCCACCACAACATAAATCGCAACAAAAATAAACCATCACACAATCACACTTTCCTGAGGTCAAAAGTCGAGCCGGTATTGCTACCAGGGGCGTTGCACACCGACTCGCCTCTCCCAGGCGGTAATGCTCCGTGCCCCCTCGATACCGGCACCGAATGTCCCGGTGTGGCGCTGGAAGCTGCCCCCCCGCCCCCCCCCGGAAGTGCTTACCGCCACCATTACCGCCTCTCCAGGGCGCTAACAGGGGCGGCAGAAGACCGAAAATTCAGCCCGCTGTGTCTAATTGTGGGCACCCCAATTTGGGAAGGATGCCAAGGTGAGCGTACAGAGGAGATTTACCGGAATGGTACCAGGGAATGAGGGACTTCACTTAAGGTGGCGAGATTAGTGAAGCTGGGATTGTTCTATTGTTCTCCTTAGAGAAGAGAAGATTAAGGGGAGATTTATTGGAGGTGTTCAAAAATAGGAGGGGTTTGGATGGAGTAAATAAGGAGACACTGTTTCCACGGGCAGGAGGGCCGGTAACCAGGGGACACAGATTTAAGATCATTGGCAAAAGAGCCAGAGGGAGATGAGGAGAATTTTTGTTTGCGCAGCGAGTTGTTGTGATCTGGAAGGCGCTGCCTGAAAGGGCGGTGGGAGCAGATTCACTCGTAACTTTCAAAAGGGAATTGGATAAATACTTAAAAAGGAAAAAAAATTGCAGGGCTGTGGGGAAAGAGCAGGAGGAGTGAGATTAGTTGGATAATTCTTTCAAAGAGCCGACACACACTTGGTGGGCCAACTGGTCTCCTTCAATCCTCTATAATTCTATAAAATTGACTCTTCACAGCTCCCTAATGAGATCAGAATACCTTTAAAACGAGCAAACTTGCATTTATATAGTGCAATTTACTCAGGACTTTCCGAGCCAATTAGTTACCTTGGAGACAAATGTGACAACTAATTTGTGCACCGCAAGATCCCACAAACAGCAATGAGACAAACGACTCAATAATCCCCCCTGCTCTTTAAATTGTGCAACGTTGAATAGGTGGGTGGGCGCTTAGTTTAACAATTCATCTGAAAGATGGGACCTGCAACAATGCAGCACTCCCTCGGTCCTGCACTGAAGTGACAGCCTAGATTACGTTCTCAAATCCTGGATTAGGCCTTGAACCCACACAAGCCTCCGACTCGCGTGAGTGCTACAAACTGAGCCAAGCTAGCACTCGAAGACAACATTTTGTTGATAAAAGCAAAAAGATAAGGAATGAAACTTGACGAGGTTACATAATGGCCCAGAATTTGCTGGAGCAGATCATCATCATTATCATCATAGGCAGTCCCTCGGAATCGAGGAAGACTTGCTTCCACTCTAAAAGTGAGTTCTCAGGTGGCTGTACAGTCCAATATAGGAATTATAGTCTCTGTCACAGGTGGGACAGATAGTCGTTGGAGGAAAGGGCAGGTTGGGAGTCTGGTTTTCCGCACGCTCCTTCCGCTGCCTGCGCTTGTTTTCTGCATGCTCTCGGCGACGTGACTCGAGGTGCTCAGCGCCCTCCCGGATGCACTTCCTCCACTTAGGGCGGTCTTTGGCCAGGGACTCCCAGGTGTCGGTGGGGATGTTGCACTTTATCAAGGAGGCTTTGAGGTTGTCCTTGAAACGTTTCCTCTGCCGACCTGGGGCACGCTTGCCGTGAGGGAGTTTCATTATTTCCCTCACCCTTCAGCTCAAAAAATGTTTCGCTGGAAGCGTGAGGTGATAACGAGGCACCTGTGCCCTCGGTAAATGATGGGACCAACAGGCTGTCTCCTGAACCAATCAGGTTTGCGGATAGAGAAGGAAACAGAGGGATGATAGAGAAGGAAATGGGGATGAATTACAGTCAAAACAGGTACAGCAAGAGAAGTAAAGAGAGCAAAAGAAAGATTGGATTACAAGAGAGAAAAAAAGAGACAGAGAGCTAGAAATTGGCCAGCCTTGCACCCGTTTTTTCGACAATATTTCACCTGTTTTGACAGTAAAAGGTGTTCACCTAAATTAGCCAAAGTTATGCGGCAGCAGTTTTGAAATACCGCTGAAAAGCGGACCGCCCGCGTGCAACACCAAAAAATAACCCACCGCTTAAAATTGGCCGTTTGACGCGCCCGTAGTTAGGGGGGAAAAAACCGCCCGAGAAAAGCCTGCGGTGCAGCCCCAGAAATAGCGGTAAGTACGAAGACTTGCAAAAAAAAGTAAGTTAAAACGTTTTTATTTTTTAATTCTTTTTCAGCGATTTGCGAGTTAAGTGTCCTGTGAATGTTTTGTGACTTTTTATTTTTTTTGTTTTTTGCAATTTTTTTGTGTGTGCTTTTAGCGGTAATCGGCCTCGGGCTAAAGTTGGCGAGGACCGCGGTTTCCACCGCGAATCCTCGCGCAATGCCGATTTTTACCGCCGGGTGCATTTTGTCGCCAATTTTAACCCTATAAAAAATAGCGGTATTTTTCATGGTATTTTTGGCAAAACTGACGGAAAATAACCGCTGTCACCAAAAGACCACTTTCTAGCCCAGAATGTTCTAAAGTAAGAAAAAAACCTTTAAATTTTAAATGGTAAAAACCTCTAGGAACAATTAGAAGGAATGAGACGCCACAGTTTTCAATTGTTCCCTTACTGGGCCAGAGAGGTTGAAGGGTATTGTAGGAACATAAATCTCATCATTAAAAGGGTCCTTGCGTCTGTAATGTATTTGCTTCATGGGTTCTTTGCTTAAGAATTCACAGCAACACATTGCTATTAAGAACTAGTTGGTTTATTAACAAAGGTTTAACAATCACATAACACATTACCAGTTCATCCACTAGGCTCACAACTGCATACCTCATCGTGGATGACCTAGACCCAACTGACTGGGATTTTATTGAGGCTTGTGAACATCATGTGACTGGCTAAGCCACTCACAATGCAACAGCTCTACAAACCCGTGAGCATACGCACCAGTGTGTACATTACAATGTTGTTAAGTACTAGCCCTAACTTGCTGCGGTGAATTTAATTCGTTTGAACAAATGCAGCAATTTCTTGAAGCTCATGGGGCCGTTCACAGCGAGATCTCGCTGTTGCGGGATTAACGGCAGAACCGCGCACATCGTCCAGCAAGTTGTGGCGATTTGCAACTCGCGTTGTATCTCTTCCTCACCACAGATTGCTGGATTATTTACACACTAATAGCAGCATGCGCCATTAAACTCGCTGTTATTTTCCCAGCAACATTCTGGGCCATTAACGGAAACCCGATACTGTTGTGGCTTTTAACGCTTACCTTTCTGCTGTTTTCCCTCTAACTTATACGGGGTAATTTCCAAAGTAAAACTTTTCACTCCAATCATTTAAGCAACGGAAAATCCCAGGCAGCTAACCCATGAGTTTCCGATATTCACTGTTTTAAAATTTTAAGAAAGAAAAGCAAGACTTGGATTTATAGAGCGTTTTTCACGACCACCAGACGTTCCAAAGCCAATGCTGTACTTTTGGAGTGTAGTCAATGTGAGATTTAGGAACACATCAATTACAGCAAGCTCCCACAAACAACAATGTGACGATGACCTAATCATCTGTTTTCGTGATGTTGATTGAGGGGTAAATATTGGCCCCAGGACACCGGGGATAACTCCCCTGCTTCTCTTTGAAATAGCGCCATGGGATCTTTTACATCCACCTGAGAGGGCAGATGGGGCCTCGGTTTAACGTCTCATCTGAAAGATGGCACCTCCGACAATGCAACGCTCTCTCAGCACTGCACTGGGAGTGTCAGCTTAGATTTATGTGCTTCAAGACTCTTGAGTGGAACTTAAACCCACAACCTTCTGACTCAGAGATAAGGGAGTTGTAATTGGGTTTACTTTCTGATGACAATTAGGATCTTACTTATTTTATATTTTCCACGTGTAGTCCCCAATAAGAGTTGGCCTTCTTTATGGGTAATATTATGGGTTGTGCAGTTACCAACCCTCCAGGATAGTGCTGGATGCTCAAGGAATTGAACCTTATTGGATAGGCTGGGTCTGTTTTCTTTGGAACAGAAGAGGCTGAGGGGAGACCTCATTGAGGTGTATAAAATTATGAGGGGCCTGGATAGAGTGGATAGGAAGGACCTATTTCCCTCAGCAGAGGTGTCAATAACCAGGGGGCAGAGATTTAAAGTAATTGGTGGGAGGTTTAGAGGGGAGTTGAGGAGACATTTCTTTACCCAGAGTGTGGTGGGGGTCTGGAACTCATGGCCTGAAAGGGTGGTAGAGGCAGAATCTCTCATCACATTTAAAAAGTACTTGGATATGCACTTGAAGTGCCGTAACCTACAGGGCTACGGACCAAGAGCTGGAAAGTAGAATTAGGCTGGTTAGCTCTTTGTCGGCCAGCGCAGACATGATGGGCCGAGTAGCCTCCTTCCATGCTGTAAATTTCTATGATTGTATTAATGATCCAGACACTGCGGCGAGGAGAAAAATCACAGGGGCATTAAAGCAAATTGTGTGCTTTATTGATTTTCTTTGAACACTTTTGGTTTATTAGTTATAAAAATATCGGAGGTGGGACAAAAGGCTGTTTGATGGGGTGGGGCAGTTGGAGGCTGGAGGTCATGTGAGGACTGTGTGCAGTCAGCATCGGCAGGCAGAATGCGGAAGGTACTTTGGCCTCTACCTGTACAGTAACTGAATACAACCCAACCATCAGTTCTCTGCAAGGAACAAGCTGTACCTTCCAGACACCCCCTGAGCACATCGGTGTCACCCGTTGCCCCAGAGGACACTGACATGTCTACAGTAATAACCCTGGCCTACCTCACGTGGCCCTCTCAAAGAGGCGGGTGTTTACAGGTTGAAGTGAGCAATCTATCGCCACGTTGACATCAAGTTTGAAGTGCTTCTAATATCTGCACTGCGTTATGTGAACTAACACATCTCAACAGTGCTGGGGCTCATGGCCAGTCGGCTGGTATGTAACACGTTTGGTCGTAGTTATCTACAGAACGGAAACAATCAGACACAGGCAAGGACACTTCCATTTTACAGAGAAGGTGAAGACAACAACAAGAACAACAACTTGTATTTATATAGCGCCTTTAACGTAGGCACTTCACAGGAGTATTATGGGATAAAAATTTGACACCGAGCCGCATAAGTAGAAATTAGCACAAGTCAAAGAGGTAGGTTTTAAGGAGCGTCTTGAAGGAGGAACGAGAGGTAGAGAGGCGGAGAGGTTTAGAGAGGGAGTTCCAGAGCTTGGGGCCCAGGCAACAGAAGACACGGCCACCAATGGTTGAGCGATTATAATCAGGGATGCTCAGGAGGGCAGAATTAGAGGAGCGCAGACATCTCAGGGCACATTGTGAGGCTGGAGGAGATTACAGAGATAGGGAGGGGCGAGGCCATGGCGGGATTTGAAAACAAGGATGAGAATTTTGAAATCGAGGCGTTGCTTAACCGGGAGCCAATGTAAGTCAGCGAGCACAGGCTGGACTAGTCCACAGTTATTTACAGTTTTCTAGTTCAGGATTCAGTAAACCTTTAGCAACCTTGCTGTCTCACTTTAAAAGGTTTGTTTGCAAAGTAAATTGCCTCTAACAGCTGGATTAAATAGGGAAAATATTTAGACTATCACTTTCATCTCAAATATTTCTTGTTGGCAATTCTTGAGTCCTATCTACTGCTATTGATTCTGCAGCACCTTGTTGACAGTATCTTGGCAGCAATTTATTTTTAAGTCTACGCATGAAGATGAATTTACTTCAAAGGAAAACCTTATCAAAATAACTTAAAATAGCGCTCCCCATTTGGGAATAATAATTTAAAAACTGGCAACAATACATAAACATTAAAGTGGTCCTCCTGCGTTGTGTCTCTTCACTCAGAGGGTGGTGAATCTTGGAATTCTCTACCCCTGTGGATACTCAGTCGTTGAGTATATTCAAGGCAGAGATCGATAGACTTTTGGATATTAAGAGAATCGAGGGATATGGGGATAGTGCAGGAAAGTGGAGTTGAGGTAGAAGATCAGCCATGATCTCATTGAATGGCGGAACAGGCTCGAGGGGCCGAATGGCCGACTCCTGCTCCTAATTCTTATGTTCTTATGTTCTTTGGTCATAGTGGGTTCACAGTAGTTCCCTGCTCTGATAGTCTTTCTGCCTCAGTAATTGGGCAATTTGGGCAATTTCAGGACTCTGCCCCAATACATTTCTGCCCAAATAGTCGAGGTTGGGGGGTGGGGGGTGGGGGGGACTGCAAGGGGTGCCGACCCAACCCGACCCGACCTGGATGGGAAGACCACCACCGTCGGCGGAGGATAAAGGAGGAGCCGGCCACGCAGGGAGAAGCACAAGCCGTCCCGAGAGGGCGACAAAATCGACGTCACCGGAATCCAGGCAGCTGATTGGTGGCCCAGCGGAAGGGTCGGGACCCAGGAGCAGGAGGAGCAGAGGTAAGGGACGGCGAGGAGCCGGAGGAGCTGAGGTCGGGAGCGGAGGTCGGGAATGGAGATCTGGCGTGGAGGTCGGGAGCGGAGGTCGGGCGTGGAGGTCGGGAGTGGAGGTCGTGAGCGGAGGTCGGGAGTGGATGTGGGAAGTGGAGGTCGGGAGCGGAGGTCAGGAGTGGATGTGGGAAGCGGAGGTCGGGAGCGGAGGTCAGGAGTGGATGTGGGAAGCGGAGGTTGGGAGCGGAGGCCGGGAACAGAGGTTGGGAGCAGATGTGGGGGGGGGGAGGTGGGGAGAGGAGGTCGGAGCGGAGGTCGGGAGCAGAGGTCGGGAGCAGAGGTTAGGACCACAGAGGAGCGGAGGCCTGGAGCAGCGGCGAGGTCGGGGCCCAGGATTGGCCCAGGGAAAGAGCAGCACGGGCCAACAGCGAGGTCATGAGGACTACACTGCGTCCTATGGATCCCAGGGAGAAAGGACCTGTGGAAAGGAGGAAGGAGGACAGTAGGAATATGTGTGTGTGTGTGTGTATGAACTAGATCCATGTGGCGGAGGCTGGTCTCCAGTCACCTCGGATCCCCTTGCCACTGGACCAAGACCTAGCTCTGTCAAGCCCATGTGGTGGTTGGTGTGCAACGGCCACCCCACGTTAAAAGAACTCATGCACAGGCATCTTCCAGCCTTTAAGATGAAGTTCAGGACCTGGAACATCAGGACCCTTATTGACAAACCCAACAGCGACAGGCCGGAATGATGCACCGCCATCGTTTATTAAAGTTAAGTTATATTGTAAAGTTTTGAATAAAATATATTTTATATTAAAACTGAACCATGTTCCATTAACACAACACAACATTACGGAACAACTCCAAACAGTAAACATCTCCATGTGGAATAGTTGTCGCTGAGCCCTCAGGATCTCCTCTCTCCACCCCCGCCCCCAACCCCCGCCCCTTGAGTCTTGTGACTTCTCTCTCTCCCTCGCCTCCCTGGGCTCCAATCCTTACAATCGGCAACTCTCTCTCTCTCTCCTCTCCTCTCCTCTCGTCCCCCTCTCCCCCAGCCTTTACTAATTGTTTGTGACCTCTCTTTCCCCCTCCCCGGGCTCCAAGCCTTCCGATCGGCACCTTGATCTCTCTCTCACCTTTCCCCCCCCCCCCCCCCACCTCCCCCCCACAGCTTGTTTTGTAGCCGAACCCCGAGCAGCTGTGTCCAGACACAAGGCCGATGCTGCAGGCCAAACCTACAACCCTCCAGGCCTTCTTCAAGCCATTCGCTGGTGGCGTGTGAGTGAGTAAAGAAAATGAGAAAACTTGTGAAATCCAACGAATTTACACTTCTACGTTGACAGGTTAAAAAAAAGTTGAAGTTTATTATTGATTTTGACAGTGTTCTTGACCCCCTCCAAAATCTTCGATTTACAAACAATGGCGTCTTTCAGCGCAGATTTGTGACTGTGCGCTGGTTTCTTAACTCGCCAGAAGGTTTTTCGGGAGTGGCCAGATACGTCGACCGAAGAGGAAAAAATGTTGGCCAAACTACGAACAATTGGGGGGACAAATGGTGCAGGCATGAGAGAACTATGACGTAAAAAAAAAAAACTGGCCTAGAAAAATCGTAACTAAGTCAGTTACGCCTGCGCAGATCGCAAGGGGAAAGTTTCAATGTCCCAGCTTCCACAGCTCTCTGAGGCAGCGAATTCCACAGATCCACAACCCTCTGAGAGAAGAAAAAATGGTGCAAATGACCGGGGAAAATTGAGCCCATTAACTTTGCCAAGGTTACTACTGCTGTATCAATTGGCTTTATTATGTTTTGTAAGACAATATCAACTTGTATGTACATAGCAAACGCCTTTAATGTATTAAAGCATCCCAAGGCGCTTCACAGGAGTATTATAAAACAAAATATTTGACACCAAGCCACATAAGGAGAAATTAGGGCAGGTGACCAAAAGCTTGATCAAAGAGGTAGGTTTTAAGGAGCATCTTGAAGGAGCAAAGAGAGGTAGAGAGGTGGAGAGGTTTAGGCAGGGAGTTCCAGAGCTTGGGGCCCAGGCAGCTGAAGGCACGGCCACCGATGGTGGAGCGATTATAATCAGGGATGCTCAAGAGGGCAGAATTAGAGGAGCGCAGACATCTCGGGGGGGTTGTGGGGCTGGAGGAGATTACAGAGATAGGGAGGGGCGAGGCCACGGAGGGATTTGAAAACAAGGATGAGAATTTTGAAATTGAGGCGTTGCTTAACCGGGAGTAGAAAAATGTAGAATTAAACCAACCTGAGTGGGTGGACCACATCACCTTGTATCTTCTAATTAAATATATTTCCTGCTCGGATGGAAAACCCATATAATTCAGCCTTAGTTCAAATAACACATCTGATCATAACAAATAACATCACTCTTTGTAGATGACAAATAAGGTGTTAGCAATATTGGCTATTTCCGTCCCTCAATCTCGTTCCTTCCCTCCCTCCCATTTATACATCTTACATTTTTTATAGGCATAGACAGTCCGATTTTCTATTTTTGACAATCAGAGGCAAACATTTAGGGTTCACTTAAGTTCCATGCTGTTAGTCTTGTAGAGTCAAATCTTTGAGATAAACATAAGAACTTAAGAAATAGGAGCAGGAGTAGGCCATTGGTCCCTCGAGCCTGCTCCGCCATTCAATAAGATCATGGCTGATCTGATCTTGGCCTCAACTCCACTTCCCAGATCGCTCTGCATAGCCCTTGACTCCCTTCTCGTTCAAAAGCAGGGAAGATTAAAGGGAGATTTAGTCTAGGTGTTCAAAATGATCAGGGGTTTTAATAAGTAAGAAGAAACTGTTTAAACTGGCAGGCAGGTGCGTAACCAGAGGAGACAGATTTAAGATAATTGGCAAAAGAACTAGAGAGGAGATGAGGAAATTGTTTTTTATGCAGCGAGTTATGATTTGGAATGCACTGCCTGTAGGGGATAAAAGCAGATTCAATAATAACTGCCAAACGTGAATTAGATAGATACTTGAAAGGGGAAAATGTGCAGGGCTATGGGAAAAGAGCAGGGGAGTGGAACTAATCGGATCGCTCTTTCGAAGAGCCGGCACAGGCATGATGGGCTGAATGGCCTCCCTTTGTGCTGTAAGATTAACCTAAAAAAAAAAATCCCACACATGCGCAGAATAGCGTTGCTAGGGAAGCTTTTTTTCCTTTTTTGACTTCTGTTTTCGGTGGCCGATCGTGAGATCGCCGAAAAATCACGTCGTCCATTTGACATCGCTGGGGTGAGGCCGAGTGGAAAATCGCGCAAAAAAAATGGGCCTTGTGCCAGCGATCAGCAAGGCCGAGATGTCTCACATCGCTGGAACATGGCCCATTTTTTGAGGCCTTAGTCACCTAGTGGAAAGTCTAGCCCGATGATTTTAGCCAAGCATTTTGACATGGAGCTAATCACCTGTTAAGATGCAACGTTGCTATGATCATTACTAACTACATGCACTAACCTGCACATGCCTGAGCCAAGAAAAGAGACACCTTCAACACAGAGTAGCACATTAGGACTTGTAGAGGGCGAAACAGTTTCTTTTTCCTGTTTATGGTTGACACCAAGCCGATCTACAGTGAGCTACGGACTATTTTACCTGCGTGGAAAACCTTACCTCATGTTTTCGTTGAAAATTGCTAAACATCTGACAGAACGTGAGACGCATACCCTGCCAAGCTCGCACGGTCTCACTTCAATAAGCCAGAGGCCCAGCTTTGTTCAGAAGCAGCACTTTGGCTCAACAACTACAGCTACAAAACCAGGATGGAAAAGCAGTTTCCCACAGGCCTTCTCTCCGGGTTGGGGTATTTGTAGTTAGGATAACAAAGTTTTGTATTCGCTCAGCTTTTTCTGTCCCAGCCGGTCTGGTTTCCTTTGGTGATCTTACTTTGCTTTTCACTGAGACTAGGATTGTTAGTGACAACTGTGGCTCAGTGGTTAGTGCTCTCATGGTCTCGGTCAGAAGGTTGTGGGTTCAAGTCTCATGCCAGAGACTTGACCACATAAATAAGGGCTGATACTACATTACAGCAGTGACTACACTTCAAAAAGTACTTCATTGGCTGTAAAGTGCTTTGTGGTGTTTGGTGGTTGTGAAACACACTATATAAATGCAAGTCTTTCTTTCTTCTTTGTGTCTGCTGTGGTTCAGTGAGTAGCACACTCGCCTCTGAGTCAGAAGGTTTATGGGTTCAAGTCCCACTCCAGGAACTTGAACATATAAATCTTAGCTGACAATCCCAGTGGAGTGCTGTACTGTCAGAAGTGCCGTCTTTTGGATGAGATTTTAAACCGAGGCCCTGTCTGCTCTCACAGGTGAATGTAAAAGATCCCGTGGCTCTATTTCGAAGAAGAGCAGGGGAGTTATCCCCGGTGTCCTGGGGCCAATATTTATCCCTCAATCAACATAATTTAAAAAACAAACATTATCTGTTCATTTATCACATTGCTGTTTGTGGGAGCTTGCTGTGCGCAAATTGGTTGCCGTGTTTCCTACGTTACCGCAGTGGCTACACTTCAAAAAGTACTTCATCGGCTGTAAAGCACTTTGAGACATCCAGTGGTCATGAAAGGCGCTATATAAATGCAAGTCTTTCCTTTCTTCTTTAACGGCGGAACATTTAATTTAATAGGAACACAGCTTCAAACAATTGAGTCAGCTTCTGGTAAAACAGTATTCTGCAATGCACTTACACCAGTAAGGTACAGGTGCTTTAATGGAAACACTTTGTGAGTGATCCATTTGCGGTTTCTAATTTTCATTGAGCAAATACATATGGGGTCTGAAATTGGTGAAGGCCCCCGCCCATCCAAGTGCCGCCCAAAGTGCCGCCGATGGCCACCGAGGTACCTTGGGCGGGATATTCATGGTCGAGGTGCCTCTAAGGTCAGCGGGCGGCAAATGGAAGACATACGTCACCAATCTGGCAGCAGGCGGGAGGTCACATTCTCGGCGGCAGAGGTGTTTGCCGCCCAAGTGCCGCTGAGAATAGAGTCGGGCCCACGGAGTCCTGAAAAGCCAAAAAAGCATTAAAAAAAAACATCTGAAGACCTCCAGGGGACCCCCCCCCCGCCCTGCCCCGAGGTAAGTCCTTGTAAAGAAAAAAATTACAAAAAGTGCACTCACCTTTTTATCCCCCATCTTCCTACCGACCATCGGGGACAGACCAGCCTCCAGCCAGCGGTCCACCCCCGTTCTGCCACCGAGTCCCGCCGACTCCCGCCCGCAGGAATCTGGGAGCTAGGCGGGCGGGAGCTCAGTTGCGCCACTCGTCCGTCTGTTGACGTCGGCGGGCGCTTCCCGGCGGCTCTCCTCTCGAAAGTGGCATTGCGCGGTTCGACGAGAGGAATGTCGGCGGCAGTGGACAGCAGTGGGCACCAGTGGGTGACAGAGGGTGACAGTGGGCGGCAGTGGGTGACAGAGGGTGACAGAGGGTGACAGAGGGTGACAGTGGGCGGCAGAGGGTGACAGAGGGTGACAGAGGGTGACAGAGGGTGACAGTGGGCGGCAGTGGGTGACAGAGGGTGACAGAGGGTGACAGAGGGTGACAGTGGGCGGCAGAGGGTGACAGAGGGCGGCAGTGGGTGACAGAGGGTGGCAGTGGGTGACAGTGGGTGGCAGTGGGTGACAGTGGGTGGCAGTGGGTGACAGTGGGTGACAGTGGGCGACAGAGGGTGACAGAGGGCGGCAGTGGGTGACAGTGGGTGACAGTTGGCGACAGAGGGTGACAGAGGGCGGCAGTGGGTGACAGTGGGTGACAGAGGGTGGCAGTGGGTGACAGTGGGCGACAGAGGGTGACAGAGGGCGGCAGTGGGTGACAGTGGGTGACAGAGGGCGGCAGTGGGTGACAGTGGGTGACAGAGGGCGGCAGTGGGTGACAGTGGGTGACAGTGGGCGACAGAGGGTGACAGAGGGCGGCAGTGGGTGACAGTGGGTGACAGTGGGTGACAGTGGGCGACAGAGGGTGACAGAGGGCGGCAGTGGGTGACAGAGGGTGGCAGTGGGTGACAGTGGGCGACAGAGGGCAGCAGTGGGCAGCAGTGGGCAGCAGTGGGCGGCAGTGGATGGCAGTGGGCGACAGAGGGTGACAGAGGGTGACAGTGGGTGGCAGTGGGCGGCAGTGGGTGACAGAGGGCAGCAGTGGGCGGCAGTGGGCGGCAGTGGGTGACAGTGGGTGGCAGTGGGTGGCAGTGGGCGGCAGTGGGTGACAGAGGGCAGCAGTGGGCGGCAGTGGGCGGCAGTGGGTGACAGTGGGTGGCAGTGGGCGGCAGTGGGTGACAGTGGGTGGCAGTGGGCAGCAGTGGGCAGCAGTGGGTGGCAGTGGGTGGCAGTGGGCCGCAGTGGGCCACAGTGGGCCGCAGTGGGCGACAGAGGGTGGCAGTGGGTGACAGTGGGTGGCAGTGGGTGACAGAGGGTGGCAGTGGGTGACAGTGGGTGACAGACGGTGGCAGTGGGTGACAGGGGGTGGCAGTGGGTGGCAGTGGGCGACAGTGGGTGACAGTGAGTGGCAGTGGGTGGCAGTGGGTGACAGAGGGTGGCAGTGGGTGACAGTGGGTGACAGACGGTGGCAGTGGGTGACAGAGGGTGGCAGTGGGCAGCAGTGGGCGGCAGTGGGCGACAGTGGGTGACAGTGAGTGGCAGTGGGCAGCAGTGGGCGGCAGTGGGCGACAGTGGGTGACAGTGAGTGGCAGTGGGCAGCAGTGGGCGACAGTGGGTGACAGTGGGCGGTGAGGTCTTCAATTTCGGG
This sequence comes from Pristiophorus japonicus, assembly GCF_044704955.1. Lineage (NCBI taxonomy): Eukaryota > Metazoa > Chordata > Chondrichthyes > Pristiophoridae > Pristiophorus > Pristiophorus japonicus. Next base: position 10,742,599 of record NC_091990.1, read on the forward strand.
CCCATGGAATTAAATATTACGATGGAAACGTGTTATAAGGCAGCAGCATAATCAAGGACTCGAGTAGGACTTCAAATTGTCATATATTGGTAACAATCCTGAATTCCTTTTCAGGTCAGCAATCCTCTTTCACAACATATAACGGTTAGGTTGTATTTGATGGTAATGGCCAGAGCAGATGTGGACTCCACCGTGGTCCACAAAACCCACGTCGTGATGCTCTTCTGAAGATAGCAGAAGATTCTGTAGCAAGTTCAGTGAGTATAATGGAAGCCTTTTAGTTCTCTACATTGCATGACTGTTAGGCCAGTGAGACAGGAAATTATGTGATACCAGGAAAATGATATTGTCACTAAATATACAGTAATAGATGGTTAGCAATGTTTTGCAAGCTAGTTATTCCATCAAACATGTCTGGTAACTTTATAAAACCACAAGACGGAAACTGAAATGGTTTATGGGCATCAGAATATTGAGATTCAACTACAGACGTTAATCTCATTGCTAATTGTGTAGTTATTTAAATTTTATTGTGTCAGCAGTGGCTCAGTGGGTAGCACTCTCACCTTTCAGTCAGAAGGTTGTAGGTTTAAATCCCACTCCAAGGACTTGAGCGCAAAAACAATCTAGACTGACGCTCCCAGTGCCGTGCTGAGGGGATGCTGCACTGTTGGAGATGCTGTCTTTTGGGTGAGCAGGTGAACATAAAAGATCCCGTGGCACTATTGCTAAGAAAAACAGGGGCGTTATCCCCAGTGTCCTGGCCAATATTTATCCCTCAATCAACATAACAAAAATAAAACAGATTATCATATTGTTTTTTGTGGGAGCTTGCTGTGCAGAAATTGGCTGCTGCGTTTCCAAAATTACAACAGTGACTAAACTCCCAAAGTACTTCATTGGCTGTAAAGCACTTTGGGGCTTCCGGTGGTTGTGAAAGGCGCTATATAAATGCAAGTCTTTCTTTCTTTATTGACGAGATTACTTGCCAATGTGAAGCACACTATTGTAAAGTGGCATAGTGAAGAATAAAGGGTAACAATGGTGCAGGAGCTGAAGCTATTTGCCACCATGTAACTGGTACTAATTGTCCATTTCTATTTCTGACATTGCACAGGGAAGTGATGCTAGCGATTATATTATATAGTGGGTACGTGGCTGGATTTTGGTAGTTTATGAAGACAGGGACCAGTTCACTTTTTTTTCTCCATAACCCATCTGTTCCCAACGTCCATCCTGTTCATATCATATGTTCACAAAGATTTATTTTAAAGACTCGTAACATTGTCGCCCGTGTGTTGGGAACTTTGGGCTTTCCGACATTCAATTCAAATCAACGGAGGTTAGTGGGGATCCCTCAGCGCGAGCTGCTGGGACATCAACAGGCTGTGTAAGCAGCCAATCAAAACACAGGATTCTCACAGAGCGCGTACAACTACATGAGTAAGCTCTTAAAATGTCAAAGGGGCTGAAATGGCCCTGTTGTGCGTCTCCTGTTAGTGCTAACGAAATTGCCCGGGAGTGAGTGGAGGCAAGGACACGGTAACGGTGCGCCCCTCTAATTGTGCCCCGGGTCGCCGCGTCTCCGGGGATGATGTCATCACCGTGCGCGGCGACCCCTTTGCGCCCCGTGGCGGAAATCGCTCTGCGCCCCGTGAGGCTGCCGCGAACGATCAGCCTCGCAGGTCACGAACCCGGCCGACCTCCCCTCCCCGGGGCGGAAGGTCAAAGGGGTGGTGCGCCGCGCGCTGCGTGCCACCATTTTTTTTCCTTCGGCCGGCTCACCGGTCGGACGGTTCTGCTTTGCCTGTCGCCTGCTGCGGGCCGCCATCGTGCAGCCCGGCGCCCGTCTCGGAGCCGGGCTACGGTCGCGGCAACACGTCACCCTGGTGACCTTTAACGGAAAGGGGAGGGGCGTTGAAATGCGTCAGCACTCGCGTAGCGCTGCTGAACCCGCCCGCCTAGCACGCCACTTCCTGTGAGGGGCAGTAACCCGAATTTCAGCAGGAAGTCCCGCCCCGACTCGGTTACCGCCCCCAGATGGGGCGTAACCCAATTTTGCCCCCTAACTTTTAAAAAATGCTAGCAAGAGCTAAACAAAGATTATGGTGTTCACATGGGGGAAAAGACAAACCCAAAATAAAGAATTCTTTTGAAAAGTTTCTTAAAAAATGTTGTATTTATTAAAATGGACAAATTTCACTCTGCACAAAATTAAAATGAGTTTTCCAAGCCCTTAACATTTGTTCAGCTGTAATAACCCCAATTACTTTTGGGTCTAATATTTAGCAGGAAATTTAATGCTGTGATTACCACGGAAGAGCCAAGGGTTTCATCATTTTCCCTATTTCGGGCGATTTCACTGACTGACAGCTCTGTAGGCTGGGCCATGAACCCACAACCTTCTGACTCTGAGGCGAGATTGCTACACACTGAACCACAGCTAAACACAGCTGTAGCACTGGTAGCGCCCACTTTTCAGGTTTAATTTCTCGGCCCATAATCCCCAATTTCTGGGGGCTGTGTGAGCTTTGCTGAATGGATTGCCAGCTTTTGCTTATTATCTAGCATGATCGTTAAACATGGCTACATGTTTTGTACATCAAGTATTAAAATGAGGTCTTCTGCCATCAGATATAAGAACATTTTGGTGAAAAACATAAAAAGGTAGAGTACATACATGTTAAGTATGCAATAAAAGTACAAACTGAGTACGGTTTAACTGAACAAGGTACAATCTTGGCTCTGCTTTATTACGGCCCAAAGTGCCTGACTCACAAAATGGCTGGCCTTTTATACCACAGCAGCACCATGTGGCCTCCAACAATGACACCATCTGGTGGCTACAAGCAGCATGTACATGCATGACACAACAACAACAACTTTTATTTACATTGCGCCTTTAACGTGGTAAAACGTTCCAAGGTGCTTCACAGCTTGGCTTGGCTCTGCCGCCCTGCACCATCGGTATGGTTGGCAGACAGTTCCAATGGCAGCAGTAATACCGCCACAATCGTTTACGCCACCCTACCTGGCTATTGTCCCCGAGCTTTCAGAAATGCAGCAAAAAGCACCCTTTAAGGAGTCAGTAGGTACCCCTCCTCTTTACATCCTGTACAGAATGAACCTCAGCCCTGCAAATGTACGCGTTCAGCTGCACTATTACTCAGCTAGCAACCACAATAATTGTACTGTGGTCAAGCACAAGCTCGAAGCAATGGAGGGAAAGATAAAAATCTTGACAGACTGCTGAAGCCAGGCACACATCAGACAAGGGAAGAAAATGCATCACATTCAGGTTTTTGTGAAGAAAATCAATAAAGACGAAGAGTATATCTGTCGGTGCCACTTCCTGAGTAAATGATTATTCCAGAGTCACTGATATTGTAAATCTGCCAGAATGCACAGGATTTTACCACTGGCTCATTTTACGCTAGCACTGTGTCCTGAATAATAATGCCCTTTTAAGACAAGTGTTCCCAACACCGGTGTGGGGCAAGACTAAACCTGCAGAACGTGGACTGAGTGATTGGTTCGTTATTGAATATTTTCCAGTGATGCATTTGTAATTCGATCACATTTATCAAAGTCCCTTTTGAATAACTTGAGTTCATTTAAGGCAGGAAGTCAGTTTCTGTAGCAGTACAAAACACTCGTGGTTAACCCTTTGAAACCTGGATTCTTTATTTTGCAACAATCAAAAGCACATTAGAATCTTCTTTTTGCTCGTAACGCCTATTGAGGCACGCAGTATCGTAAAGCACGTGGCCTTGGAGAGATTCTAAACAGGGCTCCCGATAACAAAGGACATGTGTAGGGCCATTAGGCTGGAGGCTTGCTGTAAACACTGCACACCTGGACAGGTGGCAGAGATGTGCCAAAGTTACCTGCTATAAATTTGAAAGCAGTACAAACGTGATATATACGAGACGGTATGAACCTTGCATTTTTTTTTACAGATTTTGAATTTTGAATGGAATTTTGATCATGGATCATCATCGTCATAAGCAGTCCCTCAAAACGAGGATGATTTGCTTCCACGCCAAAAAAGGATGAATTCACAGGTGTTTCAATGAAGGACCTTATATTCCAGATCCCGAACTACATCCTGAAGGGTGGAAGATGCCTGTGCGGGGATTTTTTTAACGTGGGGTGGCCGTTGCACACCAGCCACCACACGGGCTTGACAGAGCTAGGTCTTGGTCCAGTGGCAAGGGTTAACCAAGTCGACTGGAGACCAGCTCTGCTGCATGGACCTAGTGCACACACATATCGCAGTGTGAGCTGGGCCCGTGCTGCCCCTGGGCCCCAATCACATCCCTCCACAGTCTCTCACTGCTCCTGCTGTGTCTGCCCACGCTCCAATCACCGACCTGGACCTTGCTGATGTCACTCTTCGCTGCCGTCGCCTTCCTGCACCAGCTCGTGCTGCTCCCTGTAGTGGCCTCCCGGGACCTCCACACTGCTCCTGGGCCACCGCACCGGAGGAACATAGAATTTTGATGGAGGAACATAAATTGTTCCTCTATCGCCTCAACCTTCGCCTGCGAGGCAAGGGCTGTGGGCCTGAGTCTTCTCCAGGACTTTTGCAAATTCAGATCATCGATAGGCCTGATGACAGCTGGCCAAAATGGACTAACCAGTGCCAATGGCAAATGGGAGATGAGTGGGTTGACTTATGAGGATAGGTTGAGTAGTTGGGCCTATACACATTGGAGTTCAGAAGAATGAGAGCTGATCTTATTGAAACTTATAAGATAATGATGACAAGGTGGATGCAGAGAGGATATTTCTACTCATAGGGGAAACTAAAACTAGGGGACATAGTCTCAGAATAAGGGGGCTGCCCATTTACAACTGAGATGAGGAGAAATTTCTTCTCTCAGAGGGTTGTAAATCGGTGGAATTCTCTGCCCCAGAGAGCTGTGGAGACTGGGTCGTTGAATATATTTAAGGCGGAGATCGAGAGATTTTTGGACGATAAGGGAGTAAAGGTTTATGGGGAGCGGGCAGGGAAGTGGAGCTGAGTCCATGATCAGACCAGCCATGATCTTATTGAATGGCGGAGCAGGCTCGAGGGGCCGTATGGCCTACCCCTGCTCCTATTTCTTATGTTCTTATGATTGATTTGACTGGAATATCGAGAAGCAGTGGAGTTGGCTGAAGATGGGCTTGATGGTCAGGACTTGTGTGTGGATAAGAAGTTGGGCCACATCATTTTCAATAAGTAAATTGTTGCGGTCAGATCTTTGAGCAAAAGAAGATTATTTGGGAATTTGCTACTGTTCAAGGTGAGGGATATCAGCGCTGGGTAAAGGAACACTTTCCCTTCCAGGCACCCAGTGAGAGCATCAAGCTCAAATGGGTAAAGGTTGCTCTGGACTGCAAAAACAGCCCCAATCTCGGAAGAGCACCGGTTACTGTGCCTGTGTGACATTTTCCTATCCAGCAAGCCTTTTATTGAGCAGCATTCCCAAATTCTCACGGCAGTTTTATGCTGTGCGCCGATGCCTCCCTAGGAACTGGCTTAAGATTGGTCCACCTCATTTTACACGGTCATTTCTCCTGACACAATGATATGGCTGTTCCTCTTCAATGTAAGTTATTATTTTCGATTGCATACCGATTGTATGCAGTAGGTTTCCGCTGCACTTCACTCTGGGATTGAAATAAACGCACCTGCAGTGCGGAACCCCAGAGACTAGTCTCAAACAGCCACCTCCATTGTTCTAGTATTGCTCATTGCTACAGGAAGTGGTCGATTGGCACTTACAAGCAGCACAGAGGAGTCGATTTGTCTGAGGAGACAAAGCGTCTCTCTCTCTCTCTCTCTATCTCTCTCTCGCTACGTTTGATCGCGTGATGAAGCAGCAACAACGTGTGGGAAGTCGCTAGATTCATTCAATGGGGTTGCTTCGTTGAGATTGTGCTTGTACGATTTGATTTCATATCGCCTGAACACCTGAGTTAAACCACTTGGACCAAAGGCAACGCCAATATTTTCGCCACCTTTTGCCAGTAATGCCATGTAGAGGAGATATAGTTCACAAGCAAATTAAAGGGTAAGTTGAAGGTTCTTGAGGAACCTGTGCTGGACCTTATGCATCGCTCATTCTCGACAGCTCCGAAGCAGCCAATGCCATCTTCAAAGTGATGTGAAAGTGTACTTTTCCTGCTGTTTGTGAAATATTATGGATAGAGCTAGGATTTATAATCGGAAGTAAAGCTGTCTCTGGTTCCCTCTGGGTTCGAGAACAATTGAACCATTGTGTGCTCAAGTCCCACTCCAGAGACTTGAGCACAAAAGCTTTGGGACAGTCCTGAGGCTCGACGGGCCAAATGGCCTCCTTCTGTGCTATAACTATTCTAAAAATCCAGGCTGGCACTCCAGTGCGATGCTGAGGGAGCGCTGCACTGTCAGAAGTGCCGTCTTTCGGATGAACCGTTAAACCGAGGCCACGTCTGCTCTCTCAGCAGAAGTAAAAGAACCCATGGCCATTATTTTGCAGAAGAGCAGGGGTGTTATCCCCGGTGTCCTGGGCCAATATTTATCCCTCAATCAACATCACTAAAACAGATTATCTGGGTCATTATCACATTGCTGTTTGTGGGAGCTTGCTGTGCGCAAATTGGCTGCCGTGTTGCCTGCTTTGCAACACTTCAAAAGTACTTCATTGGCTGACTAGTGCTTTGGGGCATCCTGAGTTTGTGATAGGCGCTATATAAATGCAAGTCTTTCTTTGGACGGAATTAACTAACTGTGTCTTGCAATGAAAATTTGAACTTAAGTTGTTTGAATAGTGGTCCTCCCTATAGCTTCCAGCATAGCGTCCAGTGTGTCAGAGGGTGATACACGGCATGATTGCAACTCCTGCAATCCGCCAGCTGAATGTATCTACAGCTTCTGAACGCTGTCGCACTTCTCTATGCCTTGTTGTAAAATGCGCTCCAGTGAGCAATCCGTGCTAACTGCATCCTTCAGTGACGCTGGGGGAGCTTTAAAAGCCAAAACGTCCTTTATCCATGGACTCCTGCTCTGTTAAGATTATCACCATACCTCGCAACTGGCTTGCTTTTAATTGGGACGCCCATTAAACAGCAGCCGTGTGCAAGAACCCAGGCCAGAAAAATCTGCCGATTTGCCGATTATGCAGAAAGTGCTGAGGAGAATGCTATACATTCGATAGGTTTATGACAATGGCTAATATTCTGTTTCGGGCACAGTGTTACTGCCTGTACGCTCATTCTCACATGTCAGATATAGTATTCTCTTTCTGCTAGGCACTGTCAATACCATTTTAAACACCTGGAGTAGTCATATATATTGACATGTTTCCAGATAATCATAAAGCATGATGAAAAGTGTGCCTGCACAGTCAGAGGCGGATTATAACAGATTAACAGACCATTTTATAATCCTAGATGTGTCCACACTGATTATCAACATTACACCTCCTTGAATATAAGTTAGGGAACGATATGAAATGAAAATGTATTGATATTTCAAAGACTGGAAAAGACCTCTAGTCCTTCAAAATATTAATGATATCTACAGTGATGTAATTTATGCATTCACAAATTCTTCCCGCTTGAGCAGCCCTGATTGTAATCGCTGCACCATCGATGGCCGTGCCTTCTGTTGCCTAGGCCCCAAGCTCTGGAACTCCCTGCCTAAACCTCTCCGCCTCTCTACCTCTCTCTCCCCCTTTAAGACGCTCCTTAAAACCTCCCTCTTTGACCAAACTTTTGGTCATCTGCCGTAATTTCTTCTTATGTGGCTCGATGTCAAATTTCTGTCTTATAACACTCCTGTGAAGTACCTTGGGACGTTTTACTACATTAAAGGCACTATATAAATACACGTTGTTGTTGTTATTGTTGTTGTTGTTGTTGTTGTTAAGAGGAATTTTATTCGGAAAGGGTTTTACTGTGTATTATCTCAACAACAACTTTCATTTATATAGCGCCTTTAATGTAGGAAAACATCTCAAGGCACTTCATCTCAGGAGTGTAATTTGTTATCCCCAGGGACACCAGTAGTTGTAGAATGGCATATCATCTAAAGAATGTAGGAAATGAATGAATGTAACTTGTTATTAAATCAATACTGAGAACAATAATCTGCTCTACATGGCTGGCCGTGAGTATTCGTATTACAGGAGCACTCGTTTGTTGGGAGGTGTATTCCAGAATAAGCTTTCTTTGCTAGTCTCCAGAGCTTCAGTACAAAAAGTCACACTATTCCCAAGCAGTTGTGTATAACATGGGACTGAATATATTTGACTCAACTGATCTGGGAACAAAATAATAACAGAAAATGCTGGATATACTCAGTGGGTCGGGCAGCATCTGTGGAGTGAGAAACAGAGTTAACGTTTCAGGTCTTCGACCGACCTGAAACGTTAACTCTGTTTCTCTCTCCACAGATGCTGTCCGACCCACTGAGTATTTCCAGCATTTTCTGTTTTTTTGTCAGATTCCAGCACCTGCGTTATTTTGCTTTTGTATTAGGAACAAAATGAAATGTGTAGTTCTGATCCAAATAATGAATTATTCTCTTTAAAGCTGAGGGGAGAACTATATTGCAAAGCTTCATTTAAATTCTTATTATTTGCAAAGGCTTTAAGCACTGTACCTGTTGGAGATTCCATTGAACATGCCACACCCTGGATTCACTAGTCTCACCTGGACCTGGCTCTGGCCCATACCTGGTTAGGTATGGTCACCTGAGCCAAACTGGCTCAATTCTCAAACTAGATTTTAATTTGGATTCACTGCACAGTGACCCTCCTCAGTACTTGCCTCCCTGCACTTCTCTTCATTCAGCATAGATTTTATTGTGGCCTTCTCTTTGTTGCGCAGAATATGTGAAAATTCCTGCGTACCCTCTATTATATATATCGAAGGGCCAAATGGCCTACTCCTGCACCTATTTTCTATGTTTCTATAGCCACTTACAACAAACACACTTGCTGTGGTTAAATGGCTTTAGAATTAGAATCCCAAACTGGAAGTACATTGGGGCATCTTAAGCTCCCACTATTTTCTTTATTTTCAAATCCCTCTGTGGCCTCGCCCCTCCCTATCTCTGTAATCTCCTCCAGCCCCACAACCTCCCCCGCCGAGATGTCTGCGCTCCTCTAATTCTGCCCTCTTGAGCATCCCTGATTATAATCGCTCAACCATCGGTGACCGTGCCTTCTGTTGCCTGGGCCCCAAGCTCTGGAACTCCTAGCCTAAACCTCTCCGCCTCTCTACCTCTCTTTCCTCCTTCAAGACGCTCCTTAAAACCTACCTCATTGACCAAGCTTTTGGTCACCGTCACTAATTTCAACTTCTGCGGCTCAGGGTCAAATTTTTTAGCTCATAATACTCCTGTGACGTGCCTTGGGACGTTTCACTACATTAAAGGTGCTATATCAATGCAAGCTGTTGTTGTTGTTAAGAGAAATTTTATTTATATAGCGCCTTTAATGTAGGAAAACATCCCAAGGTGCTTCACAGGAGTGTAATTAGATCAAAATTGACACCGAACCAAAGAAGGAAACATTAGGACAGGTGACTAAAAGCGATAAGTTTTAAGGAGGGTCTTAAAGGAGGAGAGAGAGGTGGGGTCAACGGTATAAGGTGGGAATTGCAGAGCTTGGGGCCTAGATAGCCGAAGGCACAGCTACCAATGGTGGGGCAAAGTGACTGAGGGATGCACAAGAGGCCAGAGCTGGAGGAATACTGAGTTTTTGGAGGGCTATACGGCTCTAGGAGGTTAGCGAGATAGGGAGGGGTGAGAGCATGGAAGGGTTTGAACATGATGATGAGAATTTTTAAATTGAGGCATGAGTGGAGACCTAATTGAGGTACATAAAATTATGAGGGACCTAGATAGAGTGGATAGGAAGGACCTATTTCCCTTAGCAGAGGGGTTCAACAACCAGGGGGCATAGATTTAAAGTAATTGGTAGGAGATTTAGAGGAGATATGAGGGGAAATTCTGTCACCCAGAGGGTGGTGGGGGTCTGGAACTCACTGCCTGAAAGGGTGGTAGAGACAGAAACCCTCACAGCATTTAAAAAGTACTTGGATGTGCACTTGAAGTGCCGTGACCTACAGGACTACGGACCAAGAGTTGGAAAGTGGGATTGGGCTGGGTAGCTCTTGGTCGGACGGTGTGGACACGATGGGCCGAATGGTCTCCTTCTGTGCTGTAAATTTCTATGATTCTATGATGAACCAGCATCCAATGTAGGTCAGCGAGAACAGAGGCGATGGATGAGTAGGACTTGGTGCGAGTAAGAATGAGGGCAGCAGAACTCAAGTTTGTGGAGGGTGGAAGATGAACAGCCTGCCAGTTGGAATTGTCGAGTCTGGAGCTAGCAAAAGACTGGATGAGGGTTTCATTAATAGATAAGGTGAAACGACAGAGTAATTTCGACATCATTCTGTTGAATGTTCCAAACTAAAAATAGAAAACTGCGCAGAAACATAGAATAATCACCATTGTTCAGTTCTTTATGAAACTATATTGTCACAGTAATTGTGATACAGTATGGTTTTAATTTTGATACAGATCTCAAGATTAGTTTAACCCAAATTATACTGATGAGATGTCATGGCAGCTGTTATATGTAACTTAACCTTTTCAGCACTGAATAGCAGAAGAGAATCTTACAAATGCAATTTTACTATTTTACATGGCAAAATATGAAATAATGCTTCATAACTTAATGTGAATGTATTATTTCTGAGATATTAATGTTCTGCGTTCATTTAATAGCTAACTTTTTTTCCACCGATGTGCTTCCAGCCCATTTTATGAATTGAAAATTGTTTATCGTTCAAATTGGCCATCAATATATTAACAATTTCAATAACATTTTCATAATTTCGAATAGCAAATTATATGCAATTAAACGTTGCAACAATTTAAAAGAGAGACCTTTTAACCACAGAGACACTCATTTTGACACCTGCTTCAATGCGGGTGCAGCCTGGTCATGAGCTCTGATCGTCAGTTTAGTGAGTGCCAGACCGTAAGCAGCAGATATTCAACATCGTTTGAATTTCTTGGTAAACGGGAAGCACATGCTCTTCTGCAAAAAAATATTAACCTGTAATTAACCATCTTTCCAATGAGACGTTAAACCGAGGCCCCGTCTGCTCTCTCAGGTGGGCATAAAAGATCCCATGGCACTATTTCGAAGAAGAGCAGGGGAGTTCTCCCCGGTGTCCTGGCGCCGATATTTATCCCTCAATCAACATAACAAAAAAACGGATTAACTGGTCATAATCGCTTTGCTGTTTGTGGGAGCTTGCTGTGCGCAAATTGGCTGCCGTATTTCAACAGTGACTACACTCCAAAAGTACTTCATTGGCTGTAAAGTGCTTTGAGATGTCTGGTGGTCATGAAGGGCCCTATAGAAACGCAAGACTTTCGTTTTTGTAACTATCATGTGCCGTCACACACATGTAGACTGCCGACACTGGCTTTGTAAATGCACTGATTCGGACTTTGGCCTTGCTGGGTTGAGGTCAGCTTAGACCAGCCTGAGGCCGATCTGGTTCACATAGGTTCTCACGTGTTAAACAGAGTGAGAGTGAATGGGTTCTGATGCAGACCTTGCTGAAAGGCCCTTGCAAAGGTCACTGAAGTTAGAAAAGGCACACTGTGACTTTGTACTTTTTCCATCATCAGAACTATTTTTTTTTATGTATCTTTATCAACTCCAACACATTCTCTGTACATTTTCACAGCACGATTAGCAAATCCTACTTATTCAAACTCTGGTCAAGGTTCTGAAGAAAGTTGGTCAAAACCTCTAGGCTGAGGGTTTAGAAAAACCAAAGGCTAACTCTTTCTTGCTCATCCATGTGTTGAATAGGATGACAAAAAGTGTTTAGCTTCTGTGCTGGGTGTATATTTGAATGTTCCGTTCAATACTTAAGTGAGAGTGAAATCACCCTGAAAGCATTTTCCAACCACACTGATTACCGGAATAAGGTGGAAACCCAGTCCATCAATAAATGCGGGGGAATAGGACTGACTGGTTGCTCTACAGAGAGCAGACATGGACTCGATAGGCTGAATGGCCTCCTTCTGTGCCATAATGACTCTCCAAACTCAGTGTCGGCATATGTTGATGTAAATTCATTCTGATTGCTACAGGGCTGAGAAGACGCACACAGAGTATTTCATGCCATGATTTTTATTGTACAATTGAATGTGTTGTTTGCTGCACTATATAGTCCGTATTTGGCAGGTGTTTATTAGCAACAAACACCAATCACAGAACTGTAAGCGGCGATGCAGGATTGTTGTGCCGAGGGTAAGCCAATTCTTGAACACCAAAAGGGTTTGCAGCTTTTAAAATGTGGACACCGTCTCCTTCTCTGTTGTAGCTGTAGCAAAGGTTTCTGAATGACCCGAGCTGGCATGGAATGTTCCCCCCCATCACCATGAACAAGAGGAGCCTTTCTGTCCCCATAATCCTTGAGTTAGTTAGAAAAGTGTTCAAAACCATGTGGGACATTCTGAACTCATGGCACTCCTGTGATAAACTAAAATGAAATGTAATCTTTTTTAGACTGTGCACTGCCACCTCGGGCTCTGATGTGTCAGGGTTTATTTACATTTATCAGGGCTTTTCTGGTGAATTTCACATCACAACAATTAATTTGTTTCCAAAGAAAAATGTTTTGTTTGCACCTCTCTAGCTCTCTTTTCTCCTTCAAGACGCTCCTTAAAACCGACCACTTTGACCGAGCTTTTGGCCACCTGCCCTAATTTCTGCTCATGCACTCCTCCAAATCTGGCTTCTTGCCATCCCTGATTTTAATCGCTCCACCATCGGTGGCCGTGCCTTCAGCTGCCTGGGCCCCAAGCTCTGGAATTCCCTTCCTAATCCTCTCTATCTCTCTCTCCTCCTTTAAGACACTCCCTAAAACCTTCCTCTTTGACCAAGCTTTTGGCCACCTATCTGCTTACATGGCTCGGTGTCAAATTTTGTTTGATAATACTCTTGACAAGCACCTTGGGACATTCTGCAACGTTAAAGGCGCTATATGAATGCAAGATGTTGTTGTTGTTTGTACAGCAGTGTGGACTGTTTTGAAAGCTTTGGATAACTCTGTAAACTACATAGACTCAATCGGATCGGGACACGCACATACCTAAGCTGACTGAATGAAGTGTAACGTCAGTGCACAATACTGCTCGGCAAGTTAACTAAACTTCCCAGGAACTTCAATACGGTCGCAGTCTAGTCCTAGAACACACGTGTTCTATAAAGGGTATTTAAGCTGAGTGGAGTTCCCCAGTGGATGTATTCAACTGGAATTTTGCAAAAACTCTGCTTAAAGTGAGTAACAATTTCCCCAAATGACCTCTGTCAGTCAGTGGCTCAGTGGGCAGCACACCCTCCCCTCAGAGTCAGAGAACTGTGGGTTCATAGTCCCACTCCAGGGACTTGAGCGCACAAAATCAAGGCTGACACTCTGGCGCAGTGCTGAAGGAGTGCTGCGCTGTCAGAGATGCTGTCTTCTGGATGAGATGTTAAACCAAGGCCCTGTCTGCTTTCTCAGGTGGACGTCAAAGATCCCACAGCCACTATTTTGAAGAAGAGCAGGAGAGTTATCCCTGGTGTCCTGGGGCCAATATTTATCCCTCAATCAACATAGCAAAAAAATCAGATTAACTGGTCATTATCACGTTGCTGTTTGTGGGAGCTTGCTGTGCGCAAATTGGCTGCCGCGTTTCCCACATTCCAACTTCAAAAAGTACTTCATTGGCTGTAAAGCGCTTTGAGATATCTGGTGGCCGTGAGAGGTGCTATATAAATGCAAGTCTTTCTTTCTTTCTAACATATTTGAAGTACCCAAGGCTACCTTAGGTAATATTTTGCTCTGAACAATTTTTAACTTGTCTAAATTCTTTGGCGTCAGAGATTAGAGCAGAACAGATGTTCCTTGCCGTGAACTGCCATCCATATTCCTTCAGTACTGTATTATTTTGGAGTGTTGCACTCTCGTTTTAACTTCCTTTTTAATCGCAATTACTGTTGCATATTGAATTCTTTACAAATGAGCCAGATTTAGCACAAGGGCAGTTTGATGGTTCTCATCTATAATTTCAGTTATCGACCTTTTGTCCCAACTTGTCCCAAGTTGGCAGCGCGAAATTGTTTTGATGAGAAGCACAAAGATACCGGGGTTTGTTGCCGATTGTTCCTGAGACGAGCTAAATCTGTAGATTGTCCCCTGGAGCCAGCATAAAACAAAAAGCTGTCTTGGCTCAAACCTTCCCTTCTATTGTTGTAAAAATATAAAACACGATCGTATCCGTATTGTGGAAGATTGGGAGTTGTCTCGATTCTGCTGAACTTTGCAATTTGAGATAAGCCTGGAATTTATGTCTAAATGTAACCTGATGACGACTGAATCCACGAACTATTCATTGGGACTGAAAAGCAGTTTAAATGGGGAGGGTCTCTATGAGAGTGTTTGTTTCATCAAACTCTGTTTCATTTCTTTACAAGCACACAACACGAGTAGAAATTGCATCAAAGCACAGCATAGTGCCACATGTACAAATGAACGTACGTCTCTTCCTCCCCAAAAGCACGTTTATAAATGTGATCTATTCTTTACGACATCACACACACACACACATTCATCATCATAGGCAGTTCCTCGGAATCGAGGAAGACTTGCTTCCGCTCTAAAAGTGAGTTCTCAGGTGACTGAACAGTCCAATACGGGAATTACAGTCTCTGTCACAGGTGGGACAGACAGTGGTTGAAGGAACGGGTGGGTGGGGAGTCTGGTTTGCCGCACGCTCCTTCCGCTGCCTGCGCTTGTTTTCTGCACGCTCTCGGCGACGAGACTTGAGGTGCTCAGCGCCCTCCCGGATGCTCTTCCTCCAATTAGGGTGGTCTTTGTCCAAGGACTCCCAGGTGTCGGTGGGGATGTTGCACTTTATCAGGGAAGCTTTGAAGGTGTCCTTGAAACATTTCCTCTGCCCACCTTGGGCTCATTTGCCATGAAGGAGTTCCGAGTAGAGTGCTTGCTTTGGGAGTCTTGTGTCCGGCATGTGGACAATGTGGCCCGCCCAATGGAGCATGCCCAACACATTACACAAGATGGCTCTCACTGGAAACTGTCATGTGACCTTGTCACCTGATGCTTTTATTGTATTTACATCCGCAGTTACATTACCATAGTAGTCCACTAGGGGGAGCTCTATATTACCATGAAGATGGTGCCTGCTCCAATTTAGCGCAATTTTAAACCCGATCTTCTCAACAAACAACAATCTAACAGTGGTTTTAATCAGTGGACAAAGCATTTTGCGATCTGTCAGCTGCACCTTTCTATAAAATCTCCTCTCAGAGGTGCACACCCACAGTGTGAACAATGACCCCAATTATAGTCACCGGCTTATTGGATTTAACAGTCTCGTAGTTCTTCACTGAATTCTCTTTGAAATGGTGGATAGTTCACAAACCAAAGGTTTAAAATTAAGTGACTCATTTTTAGTTGCAAATAAATAGTGATATAAAATGCAATAGCAAATACTAAGCGGAATCCAGTTATGATGCAATTAGATAATCCCTCCAACACTCACTATAACCCTGTGACTGAAGTCACAACCATGCAGCACTGAGAAAAAGCACGCCCGTTAAATTTGAACATAACCTTTCGCTATTCTTTGAGCAGTAATTTTTAACATTTTTGCAACGGTCTTTATTGAAATGCGACAGATCTTTGTCACGATGCACTGGTCGTTAACATGGGAAACAAGCGGGCCAACTCTAACTGGATTTTGGCAAATTGAGTCCTGGACACCAAGAAAGTTCAGGTTCCCTCCGCACACCACCCCCCACTGCCTCACCCCCCCCCCACCCAGCCCCCCAGCACCCCCACCCCGATCTGTTCAAACAAACATGTAGTAAAATGCATGAAGAAATGGGCCTGTAAAATGTTTACACACTGCATTAATAATATCAGAGCTCAATATTCTGTGCTTAGCTGCAACTGGGGGAGTGGGGGGGGGGGGCGCCATATTTGGCTGAGATCTCTGGTACGGGGTCCCATACTCCCAAAAAGAAAACGAGAAAGAAAGACTTGTGTTTAAATACACCGGACGTCCCAAAGCGCTTTACTTTTTTTTTAAAGTGCAGTCACTGTTGTAATATAGGAAACGCGGCAGACAATTTGCACACAAGCAAGCTCCCACAAACAGCAATGTGATAATTCCAGATAATCTGTTTTAATAATGTTGGTTGAGGGATAAAAATTGGCCAGGACACCAGGGATAACTCCCCTGTTCTTCTTCAAAATAGTGCCATGGGATCGATCTTTTACATTCACCTGAGAGAGCAGACGGGGCCTCGGCTTAATGTCTCATCAAAATGATGGCACCTCCGACAGTGCAGCACTGGAGTGTCAGCCTAGATTTGTGTGTTCAAGTGGGATTTAAACTCACTGCCCTCAGTCTAAGGCAAAGGGTGCTAGTCACTGAGCCACAGCTGACAACAGGGCTCTGTTGGCAAACAGGGTTGGATCCCTATATCCCCATGGCCACTTCAAGCGATCATTACAAGTGAATTCGACGACATAGAAATATGGAGAAAGTCCTTTGGCGAAACAGTAAGATCTAATTGAACTCAAGATTATTTCTTAAATAACAAAAGTGCTGTTAAAGAACAGCAAATTTACCCTTTTTGGTTCTCTGCTGGTCAAATCTTCAAACCCTCAAGTTCAGCAAAGAACTCATTTGGTTCAAACATCTATTTTCTAAAAGAAAAAACCTTTCAAACGGCCTTCTTTTAACCCTTAGGTGTCAATACCAAGAACAACGTTCCCTGCAATTTTTTGGGGGGGCCCTTTAACGGATTGCGTGCCCCATTCAACATTTTGCGCATGCGCGTTTTTTCCAATTTAATAGTCGACTCACCGGCTGCACGGGACCCCGGGAGCATTGCCCGGCCACACAGCTTAAAGCGATGTTGACCAAGAGCCCAGGTTATATCTTGAGTCAGAGGGTTCCCAGACACATTTAACAAGACTTCATCGATGTTTCCATTTGACAAAAGAAAACGGATTGTATAAACGCAATGGTGAATATTGATGCCGTCTTGTGAGATAAATGAGCTGTTCCCGTGCCCTGGGGCAATCATATAAATCTTCACAATGAAAGCAATCAGTTCTTTTAAATCAAAAGAGAAAAACTAATTAAATTAAGGAAAGAAATCAATTCGATCGAAGACACATCAGATCTTTGTGTAAATTGAATTTATTATAAAACCTTTTAAATTACTTCTAGTTTAGTACCCAAATCAGTTAAGATATTGTGAATAGATCCTCAAATTGTACAATGTTATTTTTGGACTCTAGGGGAATTAAGGGATATGGAGATCAGGAAAGTGGAGTTGAGGTCGAAGATCAGCCATAATCTCATTTAATGGCGGAGCAGGCTCGAGAGGTCAAACAGCCGACTCCTGCTCCTAATTCTTACGTTCTTATTTTACTGCGTTAAACTGGTTATTTTTGTTGCATCGCCATAATGGGTCAGACTGACCTCACTCTCGAAGCAGACCAATGCAGCAATAGATCCATTCTTGACCAGCCTGCTAAAACCAAAATGAACATCGTTGGGATTTTTACCACTCAATCCCAGGTTTAATTCACTCATGAAAGACTTGCTAATGGATGCTGCATTACATCTTCCCACCCGTTTTTTTTAAAAAGCTTTAATACTGAAAGGAATATTACAATGTTAAGACTGCTCTCCAACATTTGCAACCTGTCTTTATGATTATCTGCAATATAACGGGACGAGAATATATATACAACAACAACAACAACTTGTATTCACAGGAGTATTACGAGACCAAAAATTTGACACCGAGCCACGTAAGGAGAAATTACGGCAGGTAACCCAAAGCTTGGTCAAAGAGCATTTTAAGGAGCGTCTTAAAGGAGGAAAGAGAGGTAGAGAGGTGGAGAGGTTTAGGCAGGGAGTTCCAGAGCTTGGGGCCCAGGCAACAGAAGGCACGGCCACCGATGGTGGAGCGATTATAATCAGGGATGCTCAAGAGGGCAGAATTAGAGGAGCGCAGACATCTCGGGGGATTGTGGGGCTGGAGGAGATTACAGAGATGGGGGGGTGCGAGGGCCATGGAGGGGTTTGGAAAGGATCTAGATAAAGATACATGTTTTCTATTTAAAAATACCAGTGTGAGATAAAGATGGACAATAATATAGGTTAAAGCCAGGTCTCTTAGAGATCTCCTACAAATGGTCTTCATTTTGTAATTGCTTTTCATCAGTATTTTAACTGAGGTGATTAGTCTGAAATATTAATACTATTATTTACTATTCAAATGGCCCAACCACAACAAACGCTCACTGTAAGGATCCAAACATTTCAGAACAGTTTTAAGAAAATAGCTGCCATCAATGAATGGGATCAGTAATTATCATTAGAATCTGGTCCTTGGCATGTTAAAACCTAAGGGAAAAAAACGTCAGACTTTGTGCTCTTATTCCATGTAATTGTTCAGCCTCTATACAGAAATAAAATAATCCTGAGATGGCCAAGCTATAGCTGCTCTTCTGTGGCTGGTGAGTTACGGTGAGTTACCAATCTCATTCAGGTGACCGGGAAACCATGACTCTGCAGCAAAGACACTTCCTCAGGGAATAAGAGGGAAGGGGGTTACCATTGCACAGATTTTAGTATCTGGCTGCAGAGTGCCACTGGAAGAGATCTGGGCCAGAATTGTCCACTGCTGCAGAGTGATGGTGCACATCAGCAAGGCTGGAGTTCTGGACATGACAAGGATGAACCCCTGAACCCAGGAAACCTTCCAGTCCCAGGGTTATTTCCATGTTGCATTCTACCCTACGTAAACTAGGGGTGACCCAAAAACGCATCCGGGAGGGCGTTGAGCACCTCGAGTCTCGTCGCTGAGAGCATGCAGAAAACAAGCGGAAGGAGCGTGCGGCAAACCTGTCCCACCCACCCCTTCCCTCAATGACTGTCTGTCTGTCCCACCAGTGGCAGGGACTGTGGCTCTCGTATTGGACTGTTCAGCCACCTAAGGATTCATTCTAAGAGTGAAAGCAAGTCTTCCTCGATTCCGAGGGACTGCCTCTGATGATGATGATCTACCCTACGTAAACTAGGAGTGACCCAAAACGCAGCAGCCCGTGTACTAACTCGCACACCAAGTCCTGCTCACCCATCACCCCCCTATATTGGCTTCCAGTTAAGCAACGCCTCGATTTCAAAATTCTCATCCTTATTTTCAAATCCATCCATGGCCTCGCCCCTCCCTATCTCTGTAATCTCCTCCAGCCCCACAACCCCCTGAGATGTCTGCGCTCCTCTAATTCTGCCCTCTTGAGCATCCCTGATTATAATCGCTCAACCATTGATGGCTGTGCTGTCTCTTGCCTAGGCCCCAAGCTCTGGAACTCCCTGTCTAAACCTCTTCGTCTCTCTACCTCCCTTTCCTCCTTCAAGATGCGCCTTAAAACCTGCCTCTTTGACCAAGTTTTTGCTCACCTGCGCTAATTTCTCCTTATGTGGCTCGTCTCAAATTTTTATCTCATAATACTCCTGTGAAGCGCCTTGGGATGTTTCACTACGTTAAAGGCGCTATATAAATACAAGTTGTTGTTTGAGGGCTAACTATTGGCCAGCGTACCGGGGATAACTCCCCTGCTCTTCTTCGAAATAGTGCCATGGGATCTTTTGCGTCCACCTGAGAGAGCAGGGCGTCGGTTTAATGTCTTCATCCGAACGACGTCACCTCTGACAGTGTGACACTCCCTCAGCAGTGCACTGGGAGTGTCAGCCTAGGTTTATGTGCTCAAGTTTCTGGAGTGGGACGTGAACCACAACCTCCTGACTCAGCGGCGAGGGTGCTACCCACTGAGCCACTGCATGTTTCCATCATCTATATAGCAGTACAACATATCTGCCTACATATGAGTAGACATGTTGTATGTCTCATCACGTCTGGTGGGAAATCCCAGAAGTGGTGGCGGGGAACAGGGAGTCAGTGGTGACTTCTGAAGAATTTCCCACCCACAAGGAAATGCCGTAAGGCTTGCGCATATACAGGAAAGGAAGAATTGATGACTTAAAAACAACCAACAATCAATGCTCCTCCAGCTTCAGAGAGACAGCTGCCTCTGATACAAAAACAATATTTTAATCAGGAAACTTCAAGGATGCCTGTGGGCAGAACTAAAAGGACCCACTTCTCTTGTACAAAGAGATCAGTGAACAATAATATAGAGGCAAGGCTCCAAGGGGCTCCTCGCACCCTCCTTAAACTTGAGCTCAACCAAACGTCTGCTCCCGTGTCCTAACTCGCACCAAGTCCCACTCACCCATCACCCACTGTGCTTGCTGCCCCTTGTCCTAACTTGCACCAAGTCCCACTCACCCATCGCCCCCTGTGCTCGCTGCCCCGTGCCCTAACTCGCACCAAGTCCCACTCACCCATCACCCCTGTGCTTGCTGCCCCATGTCCTAACGCGCACCAAGTCCCACTCACCCATCACCCACTGTGCTCGCTGCCCCGTGCCCTAACTCGCACCAAGTCCCACTCACCCATCACCCCTGTGCTTGCTGCCCCATGTCCTAACGCGCACCAAGTCCCACTCACCCATCGCCCCCTGTGCTCGCTGCCCCGTGTCCTAACTCGCACCAAGTCCCACTCACCCATCGCCCCCTGTGCTCGCTGCCCCGTGCCCTAACTCGCACCAAGTCCCACTCACCCATCACCCTTGTGCTCGCTGCCCCGTGTCCTAACTCGCACCAAGTCCCACTCACCCATCGCCCCCTGTGCTCGCTGCCCGGTGCCCTAACTCGCACCAAGTCCCACTCACCCATCACCCCTGTGCTCGCTGCCCCGTGTCCTAACTTGCATCAAGTCCCACTCAACCATCACCCCTGTGCTCGCTGCCCCGTGTCCTAACTCGCATCAAGTCCCACTCAACCATCACCCCTGTGCTCGCTGCCCCGTGCCCTAACTCGCACCAAGTCCCGCTCACCCATCGCCCCCTCTGCTCGCTGCCCCGTGTCCTAACTCGCACCGAGTCCCACTCACCCATCATCCCCTGTGCTCGCTGACTGTGTCCTAACTCGCACCAAGTCCCACTCACCCATCACCCCCTGTGCTCGCTGCCCTGTGTCCTAACTCGCACCAAGTCCCGCTCACCCATCAACCCTGTGCTCGTTGACCGGTTAAGCAAGCACAAGGGTGGCTCCCGGTTAAGCAACGCCTCGATTTAAAAATCTCATCCTTATTTTCAAACTCCTCCAAGGCCTCGCTCCTCCCATCTCTGACCTCCTCCAGCCCCACAAGCCTCCAAGGTCTCTGGCCTCTTGAGCATCTCTGATTTTCATCGCACCACCATTGGCTGTGGTGCCTTCAGCTGCCTGAGCCCCAAGCTCTGGGATTTCCTCGTCCTTTAAGACGCTCCTTAAAACCGACCTCTTTGACCAAGCTGTTGGTCACCTGCTCTGATATCTCCTCCTGTGGCCCCGTGTCAAATTTGGTTTGATAATCGCCCCTGTAAAGCGCCTTGGGTCGTTTTGCTACGTTAAAGGTGCTATATAAATACAAGTTGTTGTTATTGGAAATCATGCTTATTCTCACCTAATGATATTTAAATATAACTTTTGATTCGTAAAATATATAAGCCGATCAGTTACTGCTGATTTTATTTGTGCACAAAAAATGGCATTACACTCTCTGCTATCTAGTATTTCATTGGCTGTAAAGCACTTTGAGACGTCCGGTGGTCTTGATAGGCGCTATATAAATGCAAGTCTTTTTTTCTTTCTTTATTTTAATATGTATTTTTATTTTGCAGAATAAACATAGAAGAAGTCTGCTTAGCCAAATACCAGTGCTAATTCCTCAAATGTACCTGTCCACTCTGATCTCAATACTCTGTTTTCCCCGCCACATCCTTTGGTATTTTTTCCTTTTCAAATACATATCCAGTTTAGTTGCCCTTGTGTCTTGTTACCGATTGACCAACCAATGGAAACAATCTTTCACTGTTTAAAGCAAAGCCTTTTTTGAAAGCCTCTTGCGTAAACTGAGGTAAGGGTAGTTGGCCTATCATTTGCTGGCTCATCTTTTTCCCCTTCTCTACAACAGGTGAGTAATATTTACCACTCCAGTTCCTTGGGACAATTTCCATTTCTAAAGATTTGGGGGGAAATTTGGCCTCTGCTAGTTTTTTTCCCCAACCTCCTTCGACATCCAGGGTGCCTGTGGGCCGGTCTCTTCTATTTTAGTGCCATTGACTTTTTAAAACAGTTTTAAATGGGGTAATACCTCTGCTAAAATAGCAGAGACAGGAATGTCATCTGAGTGTTAAAAATTCAACCCCTAACTGAGCCAGCAGTGAAGCATAAACCCTTCAGTCATGAGTGCTATTGAAAGGCTTGTGCTACAGCTCGCCTATACCCACTCCATTTCAAACATTTCTTTTTGTTTGGAATAACACAGAAACATAGAAATTTACAGCGCAGAAGGAGGCCATTTCAGCCCATTGTGTCCGCGCCGGCCGACAAAGAGCCGCACGGCCCTCGGTCAGCAGCCCTGAAGGTTATATATAAACCTACGAACAACGGTGGACAGGTAAAGAGCACCCGGCCCAACCAGTCCGCCCCACACAACTGCGACATCCCTTACACCGAAACATTCTACACTCCACCCCAACCGGAGTCATGTGATCTCCTGGGAGAGGCAAAAAAACAGATAAAAACCCAGGCCAATTATAACGCGAGCTTTTGATTTCATACTCTTGATCATTCTGTGAGTAAATGCCGTCATATATCAGCCAGCTCCTGTATTGACTTCATGAGTGAATGCATCAGCTGGCTTGCTATCAGGCCACGTGGGTCACTCACTGGCTGGACTCACAGATAAAGAACGGTCACATGGGCAAGGTACCGGTGGAATCACACCACAGCAAAATGATCCAGGATTTATAGGACGAGAGAAAATTTGTAGGGTAGAGCTGTCCAGGACACAAGGACCATGTGATGAGCCACCTCAGTGCTTTCTGGGCCTACTCACTGGAGAGTGACAGCCTCCTGCAATGGTCAAACTAGCGTAACTCTCACTATTATTACTGTACGAGATACTTTCCAACTCCATGGTGAAGTACAGGCCTCCCAACAACACACATGTGGCTGAAGAACATCTGGGATACATGCCAATCACAACAAGTGATGTTCAGCCTTTAACTCGCACCAAGTCCTGCTCACCCATCACCCCTGTGCTCACTGCCCCGTGTCCTAACTCGCACCAAGTCCCACTCACGCATCAGCCTTGGGCTCGCTGACCTACATTGGCACCCAGTTAAGCAACGCCTCAATTTCAAAATTCTCATTCTTATTTTCAAATCCCTCCATGGCCTTGCCCCTCCCTATCTCTGTAACCTCCTCCAGCCCCACAACCCCCCGAGATGTCTGCGTTCCTCTAATTCTGTCCTCTTGAGCATCCCTGAAGATAATCGCTCCACCATCAGTGGCTGTGCCTTCTGTTGCCTGGGCCCCAAGCTCTGAAACTCCCTGCATAAACCTCTCCACCTCTCTACCTCTCTTTCCTCCTTCAAGACGCTCCTTAAAACCTACCTCTTTGTCCAAGCCTTTGGTCACCTGCGCTAATTTCTACTTATGCGGCTCGGTGTCAAATTTTTATCTCATAATACTCCTGTGAAGCACCTGGGGACGTTTCACGAAAGTTAAGGCACTATATAAATAGTTGTTGTTTTTGTTGTTGTAGTTGGGTCTGGAGGAATACCAACCAGTCTGGAGCCCATTGTTAGAGGCTCACTCCGCACAAACTGCCTCCCCACACAACAGGCCACCCACCAAAACAAGAAGGGCAATTGGCCCAACTAATATGGCCACTGGTATACAGGGTGTTCTTCCCTTCCCATTACCAGGCTTGTCTAATCCCTGAAAAATTGGGTTGCCTCAACCCCTTGTCCATCATTGCTTCTATTGCGAGCACAATTGTGCCAAGAAACCTGGAGTTATCGATTAACTCTTCACAGAAGCATCGTGCAATCAAACTGTACAATAGTGTCATAAAATATAGAGTGTAGAGAATACACACTATTGAGAATTCAATTACAGACCAGTGACATTATATAAAGACCGCTGTGTACGATCTTGGTGTCAGATGACAGACGCTTTGTTAGTTGGTATATAAGCTCATCCTGTCAGTCTTGAGAATGCCATAAAACTGATTCTAAAGATTACCTGGCTGGTTGAAACGCGTTGCGGTCTCTTTCGAGAACTGTCTGATAAGCATTTGGGACTGTTGTGTGGGAGAAAGTTTTGTTTCAAATCAAACTGCTGGTGAAGACAGAAAGAAGATGTTTCCATTTGTGGGGGAGACCAAAACTGCGGGCCATCAATATAAAATAGTCACCAATAAAACTGATAGAGAATTCAGGAGAAACTTCTTTACCCAGAGATTAAAACAGAAAATGCTGGAAATACTCAACAGATCGAGAAGTATCTGTGGAGAGAGAAACAGAGTCAACGTGATTCTGCCATCTCCATTTACACCCGATCTAGACTCATCTTTTGTTTCTTAACTTGTCCCATTACCATCTCCTTTTGCCACGCACCATCATCCCTTTTGTCTCTTAATCTCTCCGGCCTCCCACCCTATCACAGACCTTCCCTTATGTTCTCTCCTCCCCTCCCCCTTTTCCCTGTCCCTGAACTTGCTTAAAATCCTGTTACATCTCTAAATGTTTCCAGCTCTGACGAAGGGTCATCAACCTGCAACGTTAACTCTGTTTCTCTCTCCACCGAAGCTGCCTTTGACCTGCTGAGTGTTTCCAGCGTTTTCTGCTTTAATTTCAGATTCCAGCTTCCGCAGTATTTTGCTTTTGTTCTTTATCCAGAGAGTGATGAGAATGTGGAACTCGCTGCCACAGGGGGTGCTTGAGGAAAATAGCGCGGATATACTTACGGGGAGGCTGGATAAACACGTGGGAGAAAGGAATAGAAGGATGTGCTGATGGACTGAGATGAAGTGGGGTGGGAGGAGACTGGTGTGGGGCAAAAACACCGGCGAAGACCTGTTGGGCCGAATGACCTATTTCTGTGCCGTTAATTCTAAGTAAAATCACTTTATTACTTATTGCAGCCCTCTCCCAAGTGAGTCTCAATTAGATTTAGCGTTATCGAGATTATGTGCTCAATTTGTAGAGCGGGGCTTGAACCCTAGACCATTTGACTTGTGGAGAAGAGCGTTACCACAGAACCACAGCTGACATCTGCCTCGATGGTGGCATCATTTTTCGGTAACCCAAAATGACCGGTTGTGAATCGGCAGCCCAATTTACACCCCACCTGATTCTTGAGTGTGAATCAGGCTGCCGATTTGCTCTTGTCCATTTTGGGCGAACACCCAAAACAAATTTCAGGCCCAATATTCCCTTTTTAAATAAAATAAAGGATAGGTTAGTCTGGGGCTCAGGCACATTGTTAAGGAAGAGTAGAGAAAGCTCTACTCTGTGTCTAAACATGCAATACCTGATAGTATTTTTTTAATTCATTCCTGGGATGAAGGCGGTTAGCCGCCTTCTTGAACCGCTGCAGTCCGTGTGGTGAAGGTGCTCCCACAGTGCTGTTAGGGAGGGAGTTCCAGGATTTTGACCCAGCAACAATGAAGGAACGGCCGATATATTTCCAAGCCAAGCTGGTGCGTGGCTTGGAGGGGAATTTTCAGGTGGTAATTGTACTTAATTTGCTTCCTGAGTTCTTAGCTTAAGAATTCATAGCAACACATTGCTATTAAGAACTAGTTGGTTTATTAACAAAGGTTTAACAATCACACTACACATTACCGGTTCATCCACCGGGCTCACAACTGCATACCTCATCGTGGATGACCTAGACCCAACTGACTGGGGTTTTATTGAGTCTTGTGAACATCACGTGATTGGCTAAGCCACTCACAATGCAACAGCTCTACAACTATTTTTGTAAAACGTTTAAATCACGTGCCCCTTTTTTAAGGGCACAATCAACAACTCTACAACTATTTTAGTTGAAACCATAAATCAAATGCCCCCTTATTAAAGGGGGCACTAAAACCGACAAATAAACAAATTAACTTTTGACCATCAACTTAAATCAAATTAAAATTTGATTGCCGGGGGTGATGATGCACTCCAGTCCCTCCGGCGCCCACCTCTCGCGAAAGGCCGCGAGCGTACCGGTGGACACCGTGTGCTCCATCTCCAGGGACACCCTGGCTCGGATGTAACTGCGGAAGAGAGGCAGGCAGTCAGGCTGAACAACCCCCTCGACTGCCCGCTGCCTGGCCCCCTTGGCCACCTTGGCAAGGCCCAGGAGCAGTCCTACGAGGAGGCAACAGCTCTACAACTCTTTTGGTTGGTTAACAAATTAAATCAAGTGCCCCCCTGATTAAAGGGGGAGGATACTCCAAACACTTTTCAAGTGACAACAGCTCTACAACTCTTTTGTTGCAAATAAATAAAGTTAATCCAAGTGTCCCCTCATTAAAGGGCGGGGGGCAGTGGGGGAACACTCCAAAAACTTTTCAGGTGCCCTTTTTTTTGTTTTTTTAAATTGTTTTTTTGGGGGGGGTTTTGTGTTTTTTGTGGGATTTTTAGGGCACTGAGAGGCAAATTATACAAGTGCCCCCCGACTTGGGGGGCACTAAAACCCTGCAATAAAACAAATTAAACTTTAAAACATATAAAATCAAATTAAAATTTGGTTGCCGGGGGTGACAATGCACTCCAGTCCCTCCGGCGCCCACCTCTCGCGGAAGGCCGCAAGCGTACTGGTGGACACCGTGTGCTCCATCTCCAGGGACACCCTGGCTCGGATATAAGCGCGGAAGAGAGGCAGGCAGTCGGGCTGAACGACCCCCTCGACCGCCCGCTGCCTGGACCGGCTGATGGCCCCCTTGGCCAGGCCCAGGAGCAGTCCTACGAGGAAGCAACAGCTCTACAAACCTGTGAGCATCCTCACAGGTGAATACATTGCACTGGTGTTCCCATGCACCTGCTGCCCTTGTCCCTCTGGGTGGTAGAGGTCGCGGGTTTGGGAGGTGCTGCCGAAGAAGCCTTGGCGAGTTGCTGCAGTGCATCTTGTAGATGATACTGCAGCCATGGTGGGAAAGTGTGATGAAATGAAACATAGAAACAATCAAACATAGAAAGTAGATGCAGGATTAGGCCATTTGGCCCTTCGAGCCTGCACCACCATTCGATGTGATCATGGCTAATCATGCAATCAGTACCCCATTCCTGCTTTCTCTCCATACCCCTTCTGGGCTTTCTATAATGAATTGACCTAATGTGTAAATACACACAGTTCCCTCTATCTAATCCCAGGCAAAAAGTGACTAACCGGTCCATTTGAAGTGTTTCCTGACAGTTGCATCTGAAGAATTCCATGTGACTGGAATGACCATAAAATAAATATAAATGTGGGGACAACGATATTGTATTAAAAAATGCAACCACCTCTACAAAATTGAGAATGAAAAATTTTACATCGTTTTTAATCTTAAAGTGGTTTTATTAACCAGACATATTGTTGATGTCTTGAAATTAGATTATGGGATACCAGCTTGCGACTGCTTAACCTGTTGGCCTGAATTTTTTCCTCTCCACTATTTTAGCAGAGGAGTCAATTTTTAAATCGGTGAACACCTTTTGCCTAGGTAGCAGGGAGAGGAATTTCAGATGAATACATTAAATGCGTGTACGCTATTATCACTGCACCATCGCAGGACCCCGGGGACTAGGAATTGCGTGGGGCACCGTTTGGGGCGATAACTCTGGTGGGAGCGCAACCGGGCGCTAAAGATTTGATTCAGCCGGTAACTTCCGCTTTAGCGCTCCGGGAGGGAGGTGGAGTGCTGAATCAAGCGAGACCACTTCCCCTAGACCGCTAAAGGGAGTGAGAGGAGCCGTATCGGCAGAGCACTGCACGATGTTCCGTGCAACACTGCCAGTTGTACAGGCTCGTTCCCTCCCTTAAAGGGAAGGGCCAATGCTGTGTTGATTGAATCCTACGGCTGTGTCTGTTGGTCAACGGCACCTGCGCTGCGCGCATTGCGGCCCCGAGCATTCTGAGAGAGTGCGGGGCTGAGCAATCGCGGAGCCCAAAAAAGGAAAAATTCAACACACCGAGGACAGAATAAAATTTTGCCCTACCTGACCACCGCTGCCTTTAATTAGCGCTCCCCAAGTGGCCGGCCAAGGTGACCACGCCTCCTGCAGTTGCCGCTGTTGACGCCTGGCGATGCTGCAGGGGGGCGGGAGCGAATATTGCATCCGGGGCGGTAACGGGGCGCTGCGCACCGGATGACATCACGATCTGCGGGGTGCAAGAGATCATGGCGGTAAGTGTGAGCGCCAGTGCAAACCCGCCGGGGGAGTTCGCGGGGGTCAGTGAATTCGCCGCGCACGGCCAGTAACCCCTTACCGCTCCCCGCAGGTGCTAATGGGAGGCGTAAACCAGGCCAATTTCTCCCAGAGGTTTGAACATTTTAAATAAAATGCTCGACGACGGGTCATCGACCTGAAACGTTAACTCTGTTTCTCTCTTCACAGGCGCTGCCTGACTCGCTGAGTAGTTCCAGCATTTTCTGTTTTTATTGCAGAGTTTTAACATCCGCAGTATTAAGCTTTTGTTTAAATATTTTTACACTAGTGCCAGAAAGTCCTAATTGGATAAGCAGCAAATTCATAACTAATCTCATTTAAATGTGTATGTTATGCTTTCAGCTTAATTTGACAAAGTAACGGGGCTACTAAATTGCCTTAAGCTGGATGCATAATGCACTTTAGAAAGGTTCAAATGCCAGCCTTTGTTGAAGCTTTGTTAAAATGACGAAGACTTGTATTTCTACAGCGCCTTTCATGCCCACCAACATCCGAAAGCAAAGTACTTTTTGAAGTGTAATCACTTTTACAAATGTACGAAATGCAGCAACCAATTTGCACACAGCAAGCTCCCACAAGGAGCAATATCTTAGAATCATAGAAATTTACAGCACAGAAGGAGGCCATTCGGCCCATCGTGTCCGCACCGGCCGACAAAGAGCTATCCAGCTTTATCCCACTTTCCAGCTCTGGGTCCGTAGCCCTGTAGGTTACGGCACTTCAGGTGCACATCCAGGTACTTTTTAAATGTGGTGAGGGTTTCTGCCTCTACCACCCTTTCAGGCAGTGAGTTCCAGACCCCCACCACCCTCTGGGTGAGAAAAGTTCTCCTCAACTCTCCTCTAATCCTTCCACCAATTACTTTAAATCTATACCCCCCTGGTTGTTGACCCCTCTGCTAAGGGAAATAGGTCCTTCCTATCCACTCTATCCAAGCCCCTCATAATTTTATACACCTCAATTAAATCTCCCCTCAGCCTCCTTGGTTCCAAAGAAACCAGCCGAATCTGACTTTTTTAATGGCGTTGATTGAGGGATAAATATTGGCCAGGGATAACTCCCCTGCTTTTCTTCAAAATAATGCCATGGGATCTTTGACATCCACCTGAGAGAGCAGACAGGGCCTCAGTTTAACATCTCAGGTGAAAGACAGCACCTCTGACAGTACAGCACTCCACTGAAGTGTCAGTCTATATATTTGTGCTCAAGTCCCTGGAGTGGGATTTGAACCCAACCCACCTTCTTGACTCAAGACAGGAGGGTGCTGCCCACTGAGCCACAGTGAAGAGGCAGCAACCTGACACTCTTAAAGGAAACAAACTTGAGCATCTTAACTGCATGTTTTTAATACACCCAAAAAATAAATGTATTGCTGTGAGGGACTGGTAATTCGCACAGCCTACAAATATTCTGCTCTTTTCCTCAGCGTTGCACTGTGAGCTGGGGTATTTTTAGCTCAATATCCTGCAAGGTCTTCGCTGTGAAGTCAGGTATAATTTTAGATCCAAAAACTGACAAAGGAACAGTGAGACATTAGAGAGGATACTTCTCATAATTTTAGAGTATTTATTACCAATTGTAATGAGATTAAGTTTTGAACCGATTTGAGTTGTGACATGAGTCTTATACCTTCTTGCATTCAATTACAAAAAGCATAAATGTCAGACCTCGGGTTGTATGCTTATGTTGCCATGACTTTATTTACAGACGTACTGGCGCACTGTTCCTGCGTGTAATATCTCACCTGTTGACCCACATTCATACCTCCCACACACCTGAGATGTTCCATGCAATATCCCTTTGATTTATGTGTAGAATGGCTGACTCATCGCAGGAATTGTAGTCCAATGATTTGCAACACCAGGGAAACCCTTTTTGCGGTTGCGAGCTGGTTGGGGTACCGACTGTTCTTAATGCAGCTAATCAACAGCAACTGGCCTTCTTGTGAAAAAAAACTCTCCTGCAAAACACGTCACACACTGAAACCATCACGTGAGGACAGAGTGAATGATCACTGTCACAAGCAATTCACCGCTGGAATAATAGGTACAGGGTTGAACCTCCCTTATCCAGAACTCCCTTATCCGGAACCACCCCTCGTCCAGAGCCATTCCCGACCACCGGGTGGCGCTAGCGCAGAACTCCGACATGAACAAATTGAAGTCCCTCCTCGCTGCCGACTCCCACACTCGCTGGCCTGACCCCGCGAACCACTGCCCCCACCCCCGGATCTCTCTGCCACACTCCCAGCCCCAAGCCAGCCAGCCCCGATATCCCGTTGTTTAGTACCTATACCATCCAATTTAACGTGGCCTCCCCTCGACTGGTAAAATCCCTTATCCAGAACAGGCCAGGTCCTGAGGGTTCCGGATAAGGGAGGTTCAATCTGTATTTAAATAGACGTCGAATGTTTGGGTTCCGAATACACAAATTCACGGCTCTGCTTCATGTCCTCCTTCCAGATTCTGCAGAGCCGGGTTAATGTTCTTGGCCGTTACTTGACTAGTTACTTGACTTTTAAGCCAACTGTGAGGCATGAAATGAACGTTTTTACAGGGGAGTGCGGGGTGGTCAAGCTTCAGCCGAGAGAGCCAACAAGATCTTATATAATCAACACTCTAACTATTTGTACTGCACTTTTTTTGCCAGATATGCGTCTAGCTCCGCCCCCTGGCCCCTCCCGGCCCCGAATCATTTCCTCCACGTGGTGCCGTGAAGCAGGTCCTGAGGCCCGAGACTCCACCGAGACCCGACTCTCTCCTTCCCCCCCCCGCCCAACCCCCCCGACTCTCTTCACCGCTCACACTCTCTCCAACCCCGACTCTCTCCCCTCACAGCCGATTCTCTCTCCCCTCTCCCCCACCCCGCCCTCCGACTCTCCCCCGTTCTGACTCCGACCCCTCTCGGGGGGCCCGAGAGAGCCGGCAGGGGGCCGAGAGCGGCGTGCCTGTGGCCAAGAGGGAGGGAGAGAGAGCGACTGGGGGAGAGAGAGACTGGGAGAGAGAGAGAGAGACTGGGGGAGAGAGAGACTGGGGGAGAGCGAGACTGGGGGAGAGAGAGAGAGACTGAGGGAGGGAGAGAGAGACTGGGGGAGAGAGAGAGAGAGAGACTGAGGGAGGGAGAGAGAGACTGGGGGAGTTAGAGAGCGACTGGGGGAGAGAGAGACTGGGGAGAGAGAGAGAGACTGGGGGAGAGAGAGACTGGGGGAGAGAGAGAGAGACTGGGGGAGAGAGAGAACGACTGGGGGAGAGAGAGACTGGGGGAGAGAGAGAGAGAGACTGGGGGAGAGAGAGCGACTGGGGGAGAAAGAGACTGGGGGAGAGAGAGAGAGACTGGGGGAGAGAGAGATGGACTGGGGGGGGGGGGAGAGACTGGGGGAGAGAGAGAGAGACTGGGGGAGAGAGAGACTGGGGGAGAGAGGGAGAGACTGGGGGAGAGAGAGACTGGGGGAGAGAGAGAGAGACTGGGGGAGAGAGAGAGAGACTGGGGGAGAGAGAGACTGGGGAGAGAGAGAGAGACTGGGGGAGAGAGAGACTGGGGGAGAGAGAGAGAGACTGGGGGAGAGAGAGAGAGACTGGGGGAGAGAGAGACTGGGGGAGAGAGAGAGAGACTGTGGGAGAGAGAGAGAGACTGGGGGAGAGAGAGAAAGATTGGGGGAGAGAGAGAGAGACTGGGGGAGAGAGAGAGAGACTGGGAGAGAGAGGGAACGACTGGGGGAGAGAGCGAGAGACTGGGGGAGAGAGAGGCTGGGGGGAGAGAGAGAGAGACTGGGGAAGAGAGAGACTGGGGGAGAGAGAGGCTGGGGGGGAGAGAGAGAGTGAGACTGGGGGAGAGAGAGAGAAACGTGGAGAGAGAGACTGGGGGAGAGAGAGAGAGACTGAGGGAGGGAGAGACTGGGGGAGAGAGAGAGACTAGGGGAGAGAGAGAGAGACTGGGGGAGAGAGAGAGAGACTGGGGAGAGAAAGAGAGAGACTGGGGGTGAGAGAGAGAGACTGGGGGAGAGAGAGAGAGACTGGGGGAGAGAGAGAGAGACTGGGGGAGAGAGAGACTGGGGAGAGAGAGAGAGACTGAGGGAGAGAGAGAGAGCCTGGGGAGAGAGAGAGAGAGACTGGGGGTGAGAGAGAGAGACTGGAGGAGAGAGAGAGAGACTGGGGGAGAGAGAGAGAGACTGAGGGAGAGAGAGGCTGGGAAGAGAGAGAGAGAGACTGGGGGAGAGAGATGATGGGGGGAGAGAGAGAGACTGGGGGAGAGAGAGGATTGGGGGGAGAGAGAGAGAGACTGAGGGAGAGAGAGGCTGGGGGTAGAGGGAGAGAGACTGGGGGAGAGAGAGGCTGGGGGGAGAGGGAGAGAGACTGGGGGAGAGAGAGAGACTGGGGGGAGAGAGAGAGACTGGAGGAGAGAGAGGCTTGGGGGAGAGAGACTGGGCGAGAGAGAGACTTGGCGGGGTGGGTGACACGTGTGAGTGGGGGGTGGGGGGCCTGGGGATGGATTGGAGGGGAGATGGGAACTCAGGGAAGATGGATCACATTCTTCCAACCCCCTACAAGGGACATCGTTGGAGCGGATGATATCCAGAAGTCACGACACTGTCACTATTCACCTCATACCCAATAAACCTGTTAACATTCTGTACACAATGCCTTCACCATCCATGGTGGGGTGCGGGGGTGGGGGGCGGGAGGCGGGGTGGTGGTGAAGGATGCACTTGCGCTGGTGTAAGGCACTTCGGCTGGGGGAGGCATGCACTTGGATTGGCGTAAGGTACTTTGGCTGGCCCTTGCTGTCTTCTGGGGAGCTGTGTTGTCTATCGCTTCAGTTAGTCAAAGTGGACCGAGTTACAATTTGCAATGTCAGTGAGACCTTAGAAACATAGAAACATAGAAATTTACAGCGCAGAAGGAGGCCATTTCGGCCCATCGTGTCCGTGCCGGCCGACAAAGAGCCGCACGGCCCTCGGTCAGAAGCCCTAAAGGTTACATATAAACCTATGAACATTGACGGAAAGGCAAAGAGCACCCAGCCCAACCAGTCCGCCTCACACAACTGCGACACCCCCTTAAACTGAAACATTCTACACTCCACCCCAACCGGAGCCATGGGCTCTCCTGGGAGAGGCAAAAACCAGATAAAAACCCAGGCCGATTTAGGGAGAAAAAATCTGGGAAAATTCCTCTCCGACCCATCCAGGCGATCGAAACAAGTCCAAGAGATCACCCTGGCCGTATTCTATTTCCTGCAGCACTTACCGTTATATCTGCTCCGTCAAACAAAAGAATGTCCAGTCTGTAAGGGGTGGTTTGCAGGGGGTCAGCTTTCCCTTCTGACCTTATATGAGTGGTTCCGAATCGCTCCCACACCCTTGGTTCTAGACACTGGAATTATGAAGGGACTGTGACAGACTTGGACAGATAATCGGTTTCAAGGTAGGATGCAGGTATGGCTTTATTGTGTTTAAAAAAAGAAGTAAAAAGGCACACCTTTAATAACACACACAGAATATTAATACCAATACACACTGGTACAACACATTGAATAAAATGTCAAATTACAGCCTGTGGGGAAAAGAATACAGCTTAAACTCTAAATGGGGTAAAGAGGAGAATGCAGATACATTTACACAAGTTATCCCAGCCTCTCCCTCCCAATTCCCCGAACTAACTAAGTTATAGCTCTGGGGGTTCAGGGGCTATGCTCACCAATCCCCTTTTGACAGTTCCAACTCTGGTGTTTGCCTTAGTTGTCCCTGGGGTTCGCCTTAGTTGTCCACGTTCTGTAGTCTGTACCCCTTGGTAGCATAGGACCAGCTTGCAGAGTGGAAAAATCTTCGGTTTTTCTTCGGTTTTGTTGGGTTGCTTCCGGTTGACTGTTTGCCGGTCGCGATGGTCCGAAACTTTCTGATAGTCGTTTTGAAAGCCTGTTTGCTGTCATGGTGCTGTCCTTCTGGGTTTTAGAGATTCCTTTCGCTGATGTTTCGGGGTCCCACTTTTCGAGGCTGGTGTAGAACTTATGCAACTAGACTGCTAACTTAATAGTGTCTCTAGAAGCACACCTAACTGCCAGAACAGGCCTTCAATTATACTAAAACAGGCTTCCTTATCTTCCATCAAATCTAGCTCAGCTCTTTGTTTCGATTGTGCAGCCCAGCTAACTGAAACTTGATTAAGTGGTTTTAATCTGGTGTTAATAGGCTTTTCGAAGTTGATGAGCTCTCGTCCATTGTGCTCGTCTGGCCTGAGCCAGATATTTCTATGCCTGTTGAAAAGGTGTTGGAATATGTCTGTGACATTTGGGTCCTCTGGGTGGGCTGGATAAACAGTTCCCAGACAATTTGATGAGCTCCAATGTCCAAACTGGCCCTTTAGAGATTGACCCCACCCCTTTTCTTGCAGACCCAACATTCATCTTTTAAAAATCCCAAATTCGATTAAAGTTTGTAGTTTCTTCCCTGTGCACTTTAGGATTTCAACTTTTCTGGTAGATAGTCCCAAATTAAATTCCCTTTCCTATGAGTCCAAACACTGGGGGGGTCTCCATGAATGCATCCCCTTTTATCCCCTGCAGGCATCATCAGCCCCTTTAAACTCATTTTAAAAGTCCAGAAAGGGATTCTTCTCCTCTGCAGGGGAAAGGTACAAGGAATCTTTGCGAAATATTGCAAAATTCTACAAGTCCAATTACCAGCTCTAGGCACGTTACTGCACTTTAAGTGCTCATCCAACCATCTCTTAAAAGTGGGGAGGGTTTCTGCATCCACCACTCTTTCAGGCAGCACGTTCCAGATCCCCACAACCCTCTGCGTAAAGAAGCCCCCCCTCAAATCCCCTCTAAACCTTCCATCAACCACCTTAAGATTATGCCCCCTTGTAATAGACCCCTCCACCAATGGAAATAGACCCTTACTATCCACTATGTCCAGGCCCCTTAATATTTTGTACACCTCGATGAGGTCTCCTCTCAACCTCCTCTGTTCCAATGAGAACAAACCCAGCCTATCCAATCTGTCCTCATAACTAAGATTCTCCATTCCAGGCAACATCCTAGTAAATCTCCTCTGCATCCTCTCTAGTGCAATCACGTCCTTCCTATAATACGACGACCAGAACTTCATGCAGTACTCCAGCTGTGGCCTAACCAAAGTATTATACAATTTAAGCATAACCTCCCTGCTCTTGTATGCCTTGGCTAATAAAGGCAAGCATTTCATATGTTTTCTTAACCACCTTATCCACCTGACCTGCTACTTTCAGGGATCTGTGGACAAGCACTCCAAGGTCCCTTTGTTCATCTACACCATTAAATGGCCTACCGCTTAATGTGTATACTCTTTCCTTATTATCACCTCACACTTCTCTGAATTAAATTCCATTTGCCACTGCTCTGCCCACGTGACCAGTAGATTGATATCCTCCTGCAGCCCATGACTTTCCTCTTCATTATCAACCACACAGCCAATTTTAGTATCGTCTGCAAACTTCTTAATCATACTCCCTAATCTAAATCGTGCAGGCTCGAAGGGCCGAATGGCCTACTTACTGCTCCTATTTTCTATGTTTCTATGTTAAATCGTGTTTGACCAATTTATTCGTGTTTTGAGGCTGTAACAAGCAGGGTAGATAAAGGGCAACCAGTCGATGTAGTATATCTGCATTTCCAAAAGGCAATCGATAAGGTGCCACATAAAAGGTTATTACACAAGATAAGGGCTCATGGTTTTGGAGGTAATGTACTAGCATGGATAGAGGATTGGTTAATGGACAGAAAACAGAGAGTAGGAATAAACGGGTCTTTTTCGGGTTGGCAGGCTGTAACTAGTGGGGTACCGCAGGGATCAGTGCTGGGGCCCCAGCTATTTGCAATCTATATGAATGACATAGAAACATAGAAACATAGAAAATAGGTGCAGGAGTAGGCCATTCGGCCCTTCTAGCCTGCACCGCCATTCAATGAGTTCATGGCTGAACATGCAACTTCAGTACCCCATTCCTGCTTTCTCACCATACCCCTTGATTCCCCTAGTAGTAAGGACTTCATCTAACTCCTTTTTGAATATATTTAGTGAATTGGCCTCAACAACTTTCTGTGGTAGAGAATTCCACAGGTTCACCACTCTCTGGGTGAAGAAATTCCTCCTCATCTCAGTCCTAAATGGCTTCCCCCTTATCCTTAGACTGTGTCCCCTGGTTCTGGACTTCCCCAACATTGGGAACATTCTTCCTGCATCTAACCTGTCTAACCCCGTCAGAATTTTAAACGTTTCTATGAGGTCCCCTCTCATTCTTCTGAACTCCAGTGAATACAAGCCCAGTTGATTCAGTCTTTCTTGATAGGTCAGTCCCGCCATCCCGGGAATCAGTCTGGTGAACCTTCGCTGCACTCCCTCAATAGCAAGAATGTCCTTCCTCAGGTTAGGAGACCAAAACTGTACACAATACTCCATGTGTGGCCTCACCAAGGCCCTGTACAATTGTAGCAACACCTCCCTGCCCTTGTACTCAAATCCCCTCGCTATGAAGGCCAACATGCCATTTGCTTTCTTAACCGCCTGCTGTACCTGCATGCCAACCTTCAATGACTGATGTACCATGACACCCAGGTCTCGTTGCACCTCTCCTTTTCCTAATCTGTCACCATTCAGATAATAGTCTGTCTCTCTGTTTTTACCACCAAAGTGGATAACCTCACATTTATCCACATTATACTTCATCTGCCATGCATTTGCCCACTCACCTAACCTATCCAAGTCACCCTGCAGCCCCTTAGCATCCTCCTCACAGCTCACACCACTACCCAGCTTAGTGTCACCTGCAAACTTGGAGATATTACACTCAATTCCTTCATCCAAATAGTTAATGTATATTGAAAAGAGCTGGGATAAACGGGTCCTTTTCAGAATGGCAGGCAGTGACTGGTGGAGTGCCGCAGGGCTCAGTGCTGGGACCCCAGCTCTTTTCAATATACATTAACTATTTGGATGAAGGAATTGAGTGTAATATCTCCAAGTTTGCAGGTGACACTAAGCTGGGTAGTGGTGTGAGCTGTGAGGAGGATGCTAAGGGGCTGCAGGGTGACTTGGACAGGTTAGGTGAGTGGGCAAATGCATGGCAGATGCAGTATAATGTGAATTAATGTGAGGTTATCCATTTTGGGGGCAAAAACACAAAGGCAGAATATTATCTGAATGGTGGCAGATTAGGAAAAGGGGAGGTGCAACGAGACCTGGGTGTCATGGTTCATCAGTCACTAAAAGTTGGCATGCTGGTACAGCAGGCGGTGAAGAAGGCAAATGGTATGTTGGCCTTCATAGCCAGGGGATTTGAGTATAGGAGCAGGGAGGTCTTACTACAGTTGTACAGGGCCTTGGTGAGGCCTCACCTGCAATATTGTGTACAGTTTTGGTCTCCTAATCTGAGGAAGGACATTCTGGCTATTGAGGGAGTGCAGCGAAGGTTCACCAGACTGATTCCAGGGATGGCTGGGCTGTCATATGAGGAGAGACTGGATCGACTGGGCCTTTATTCACTGGAGTTTAGAAGGATGAGAGGGGATCTCATAGAAACATATAAGATTCTGACGGGACTGGACAGGTTAGATGCGGGAAGAATGTACCCGATGTTGGGGAAGTCCAGAACCAGGGGACATAGTCTTTGGATAAGAGGTAGACCATTTAGGACTGAGATGAGGAGAAACTTCTTCACTCAGAGAGTTGTTAACCTGTGGAATTCCCTGCCGCAGAGAGTTGTTGATGCCAGTTCATTGGATATATTCAAGAGGGAGTTAGATATGGCCCTTACAGTTAAGGGGATCAAGGGGTATGGAGCGATAGCAGGAAAGGGGTACTGAGGTGAATGATGAGCCATGATCTTATTGAATGGCGGTGCAGGCTCGAAGGGCTGAGTGGCCTACTCCTGCACCTATTTTCTATGTTTCTATGTTTCTATGTTGATATATACCACAAAAAGCAAAGGTCCCAGTACTGAGCCCTGTGGAACCCCACTGGAAACATCCTTCCAGTCACAAAAACATCCATCAATCATTACCCTTTGCTTCCTATCTCCAAGCAATTTTGGATCCAACTTGACACTTTGCCCTGTATCCCATGGGCTTTACCCTTCATGACCAGTCTACCATGTGGGACCTTATCAAAAACTTTGCTAAAGTCCATATATACTACATCGTATGCACTACCCTCATCGACCCTCTTGGTTACCTCCTCAAAAAATTCAATCAGGTTAGTCAAACACGATCTTCCCTTAACATATCCATGCTGACTGTCTCTAATTAATCCTTGCCTTTCCAAATGCAGATTTATCCTGTCTTTCAGGTTTTTTTCCAATAATTTTCCCACCACTGAGGTTAGGCTGACAGGCCTATACCTTTCTCCCTTCTTAAACAAGGGTACTACATTAGCAGTCCTCCAATCCTCCGGCACCATGCCCAGATCCAAAGAGGACTGGAAAATGATGGTCAAGGCCTCTGCTATTTCTTCTTTTACTTTGCTCAACAGCCTGGGATGCATTTCATCCGGGCCTGGGGACTTATCTACTTTCACAGCTGCTAAACCCCTTAGTATTTCCTCTCTCACTATATTTATTTCATCCAGAATATCACACTCCTCCTCGATAGCAGTATCTGCATTTCCCCTTTCCTTTGTTGAAACAGATGCAAAGTATTCGTTAAGAACCCTCCCAACATCTTCCGCCTCCACCCAAAGATTACCCTCATGGTCTCTAATCTGCCCTACTCTTTCTTTAGTTACCCTCTTACTCTTCATATATTTATAGAACATCTTAGGGTTTTCCTGAATTTTACTGGCTAAGAATTTCTCGTGCTCTCTCTTAGCATTCCTAATATACTTTTTAATTTTGCCTCTTAACTTTCTATATTCCTCTAAAAATTCTATAGTATTTAGCCGTTGATATATGACATAAGCATCCCTTTTTTTCTTAATCCTCTTCTGTAAGTTCCTAGACATCCAGGGGGCTCTAGAATTATTTTTCCCAACCTTTTTCTTTAAGGACACATGTTTGGCCTGAGCCTTCTGGATCTCCTCCTTGAATGCCTCCCACTGTTCCGACACTGATTTACCCACAAGTAGCTGTTTCCAGTCCACCATGGCCAAATCACTCCTTAACTTAGCAAAATTAGCTTTTCCCCAATTCGCAACTTTTATTCCAGGCCTATTCTTGTCCTTATCCATAACCAACTTGAATCTGACTGAATTATGGTCACTGGCACCCAAGTGCTCTCCCACTAATACCCCTTCAACCTGCCCAGCTTCATTCTCCAAAACTAAATCCAAGACCGCCCCCTCTTGTGTTGGGCTTGCTACATACTGACTAAAAAAGTTCTCTTGAATGCATTTCAAGAATTCTGCACCCTCTATACCCTTCACACTAAATTTGTCCCAATCAATATTTGGATAGTTAAAATCCCCTACTATTACTACCCTATGGTTTTTGGACTTCACAGCAATTTGCCGACATATTTGCTCCTCCATCTCCCTCCCACTGTTTAGGGGTCTATAATACACGCCCAGCAGTGTGATGGCCACTTTTTTATTTTTCAATTCGACCCATATGGCTTCATTTGATGATCCCTCGAACATATCATCCCTCCTCACCGCTGTAATAGTTCCTTTAATCAGTACCGCGACCCCCTCCCCCCTCCCCCCTCCCCCCTCCCCCCTTTTTACCCCCCTCTCTATCTTGTCTAAAAATCCTGTAGCCAGGAATATTGATCTGCCAAACCTGACCCTCCTTCAGCCATGTTTCTGTAATGGCGATAATGTCATACTCCCAAGTGTCTACCAGTGCTCTTAGCTCATCTGCCTTTTCGCTATACTCCTTGCATTAAAGTATATACCATTCAGCACAGGAAGACCTCCTTGCTTACTACTTACTAAGCCCTGTTTCCTCTGTCTTACAGATTCGCTTTCTAGATTCTTGCTATCAAATTTCAGCTTTACTTCCTTCCCTTTTGAATTCGTTCTCCGGTTCCCATCCCCCTGCCAAGCTAGTTTAAACGCTCCCCAACAGCACTAGCAAACCTCCCCGCGAGGATATTGGTCCCGGCGCTGTTGAGGTGCAACCCGTCCGGTTTGTACAGGTTCCATCTCCCCCAGAAGCGGTCCCAATGACTCAAGAATTTAAAGCCCTCCCTCCTACACCAACTTTCCGGCCACGTGTTCATCCTCCCTATCCTTCTATTCTTATACTCATTAGCACGTGGCACCGGTAGTAACCCGGAGATTACCACCTTTGAGGTCCTACCCTTTAATTTTCTTCCTAGCTCCCCGAATTCTTCCTGTACAACCTCATCCCTTATTTTACCTATGTCGTTGGTCCCGATATGGACCACGACCTCAAGCTGTTTACCCGCCCCCCCCCCCCCCCCCCCCCCCCCCCCCAGAATGCCCTGCGTCCGCTCTGTGACATCCTTGATCCTGGCACCAGGGAGGCACAAAACCATTCGGGAGTCACGTCTACGGCCGCAGAAACGCCTGTCTGTTCCCCTAACTATAGAATCCCCTATCACTAGGGCTCTTTTGTTCTTCATCCTCCCCTCACCCCCCTGTGCAGCTGAGCCACCCGTGGTGCCTTGGAACTTCTGCACGACCTGCCGAGCACACTTACTACGTCTGGTGGTCACACACTTTCCCTCTACCTGCACGCCTTTAAGTTGCGGGGTGACCACCTCCTGAAACGTGCTAGCCATGTAGTTCTCAGCCTCGCGGATGCACCTTATTGACTCCACCCGCTGCTCCAGCTCTGAAACTCGGAGCTCGAGTAGTTGAAATTGGAGATACCTCCTGCACACATGGTTGTCTAGGCTGCACAAAGCATCCAGGACTTCCCACATGCTGCAGGATGTGCACTCCAAGGGACTGAGCTGCACTGCCATCCCTCTAGTTAGACTTAGCTAGTTTAAAATCTACTTAAAAAGAAATAGAGAAAAGAGAGCTACTTACCAACTCAACTCACCGACCTCCGTGGCCTCCCGAACTCACCGACCTCTGTGGCCGTCCAACCTCTCAGTCTCCAAACTTCCAACCTAAAAGAAATAGAGTAAAGAGAACTACTTACCTTGGGATGGGCGGTTCCAGTTACACATTCCTGTGAAACTTCAGGGTGTTGCTTATCCTCCAAGGGGACCAATCATTGATAAAGGGTGGAGCATGGTGGCCATTTTTGCAGTACAAATAAACGCGTGCTATGATCAACATCCAGTGGCAAACCGAAGTAATTAGCATTTCTATATGATCCTGTTAAAATAAAGAAAACAACATCGAATCATAGAAATATACAGCACGGAAGGAGGCCATTCATCCCATCATGTCCCTGTGCCGGCCAACAAGAAGTTATCCAGTCTAATCCCACTTTCCAGCTCTTGGTCCGTAGCCCTGTAGGTTACGGCACTTCAAGTGTACATCCAAGTACTTTTTAAATGTAGTGAGGGTTTCTGCCTCTACCACCCTTTCAGGCAGTGAGTTCCAGACCCCCACCACCCTCTGGTGAAAAAATTTCCCCTCAAATCCCCTCTAAACCTCCTACCAATTACTTTAAATCTATGTCCCCTGGTTGTTGACCACTCTGCTCAACATGGTATCATTGAGCCACCCCCTTTTCTAAAAGCAGGAAAATGCCTCTTTACATGACTTTACATAGTTGGTTATGTCATTATACATTCTGTTACTCCAGTATTTGGAGGAGTATCCATGTGTACATTGAGCTAGTTGACATAGTCATCCACAGGTGGTCAGCTAGAGGTAATGTATGTACTGGTCTTTCCCATGCTGTATGTGGGGCCTGTTTGCTGTGTTGGCTCTCTTGTCATGTTGGTCTGTCCCCTTTCTGTACGTGTTCATAGCCTGACTGGGAGATCATGTGATGTTGGCCTCCATGTCAACAAGCACAACGTGAAGGTAAGAGGTCACCAAATAATAAAGAAAAAAATACAGACTTGCATGTCTATAGTGCCTTTTCATTAAAATCGATGCTTACACTATGACTAATTTCATCACATTTTCACCCCAAATTCCATAAAGCCTTTTCACCACTCGTCGCATTTTGCAGTCAGTGAAGTACTTTTGAAGTGTAGTCACTGTTGCAATGTGGGCAACGCGGCAGCCAACTCCCACAAACAGCAATGTGGTAATGACCGGATAATCTGCTTTTGTTATGTTGATTGAGGGATAAATATTGGCCAGGACATCAGGGATAACTCCTCTGCTCTTCTTCGAAATAGTGCCATGGGATCGTTTACATCCACCTGAGAGGGTAAATGGGGCCTCGGTTTAACATCTCATCAGAAAGACAGCACCTCCAACAGTGCAGCACTCCCTCAGCACTGCACTGGAGTGTCAGCCTAGATTTATGTGCTCAAGTTCCTGGAGTGGACCTTGAACCCACAACCTTCTAACTCTGAGGCAAGAGTGCTACTCACTAAGCCATGGCTGACACAAAGAATGGAAGAACAAGGATATCGTACAATGGCCCCTAAAAGGACAAGTAATGTTGGATTCATTTGGTCACACCACATGGGGGTGTTCATTAAAGGAATAGTGCCTTATGACATCTTATTGTGTTTGGGCATTAAGGCG
This sequence comes from Pristiophorus japonicus, assembly GCF_044704955.1. Classification (NCBI taxonomy): domain Eukaryota; kingdom Metazoa; phylum Chordata; class Chondrichthyes; family Pristiophoridae; genus Pristiophorus; species Pristiophorus japonicus. The sequence goes on from NC_091990.1 coordinate 10,785,683, forward strand.
GGTGGAAATGCTACAGCAGGTACCTGTGTTTTGCCCAATGTGTTGGCTCTGCTCATGGCTGCTCCAAGCACTGAACCTTTCTCAAGATTCCCTGGTACAGTGACACCGCGCATTTAACTTATTAATGGTCAGGACTTACTGGGACAAAAACAGTAACAAGAGCAACACTCGAACAACGGTGAGGCCATTTGCAACCGTGGCTTTCAAAAGGAAATTGGATAAGTATCTGAAGGACTATGGGTAAAGGGTGGGGCGGGGGGGGGGGAGCGGTGATGGGACTAGCTGAGGTGCTCTTGCAGAGAGCCGGCAAGGGCTCGACAGGCCGAATGGCCTCCTTCCGTGCTGTAACCGTTCTATGATTCTAGTGCAAGATGGGGATTACGTAACTGTCCTGTTTTTATGGAATTTGGGGTGAAAATGGGATGAAATTAGTCATAGTGTAAGCACTGATTTTAATGAGTAGGCGGAGAGATTCCTCCAGCTCTCTGGGTCTTGGGAACCCCCTGTAATATGAATAGTGTTGCATGAATTCATTGTGGGAGGCACAGAGGAAAAACAGACTCAGCTCCGAGCAATCAATTACATTATCCATCGACTGTTTTCTATACATCGCCCTGCAAAGCAGAGTAACATTGTCGACAATAACATAGTTGTAAAGCTCTGATATTGGGGCTGACATTGCGGTCGGAGGCTTCCCCGCGGGCAATTGCCTCCGACCTGAAACATTTCTACGAAAGTATCTGGTGGTCCGGGAGGAGCGTGGGATTCCGGTGGGGAGGCCTTCTCTTCCCGCGCTGCAAAGCGCGCTCCCGTCCTCCAGGTTCCTACGGAAACGGTGCAGTCACGTGTGACAGCTCAGCCTATCAGGTACAATGCTTTCTCATTAACAACAACGGCAACTCCGTGTCTACAAGTTCTCATTGCTATTAATTGAGAAAAACAAAACAAATACAGTAACACCAAATAAAAAATAAAAAACATACCTCACATAATTAAAATTAATTGAAATTAAAGTTAATAAATATCTTAGAGAAAATATTTTTTCCCGAGTTTTAAAAAGTTTTTTTAATTATGCTTTTAAAATAAATTTAATATAGTGGGCAGGGTTTTTAAAAATACAATATGTATTTTTAATTTTATTTTTAATGTTTTCAGTGTGTTTTAAGACTCTTACCCCTGTAAAACTAGGCTATGCGCCTGCTTTTATCAGGCGCAAGAGTTTTCAGGACATCCGCTGGGCAAGATATGGGTAAATCCCACAATCTTGCCCGTGCAAATGTCCTGGCTCCCGAGATGCATTGGAGTTGTCAAACTCCAGTTTGACAGATTGTAAAAGCCGTTTTTCAGTGCATGCGCATTATGCGCTGAAAACTGGCTTTTGCGATGCCTTCCCGGGTCTGTACGCACTCCGTACACACCCTGTACACACTCTGTACGGACCCGGAGAGGCTGGGATTTCTGGGTCTTTATTGTTTTAGCATTAGTGATTTCAGGGATGAGGGACTTCAGTTATGTGGATAGACTGGAGAAGCTGGGATTGTTCTCCTTAGAGCAGAGTAGGTTGAGAGGAGATTTGATCGAGGTGTTCAAAATCATGAGGCTTCTGGACAGAGTAGATAGAGAGACGCTGTTCCCATTGGCAGAGAACTAGAGGACACAGATTGCCAGAATAACCAAAGGCGACATAAAAACAAGCTTTTTTTATGCGGCGAGTGGTTAGGATCTGGAATGCGCTGCCTGAGAGGGCGGTGGAGGCAGACTCAATCACGGCTTTCAAAAGGGAGTTGGATAAGTACCTGAAAGAAAATAAATTGCAGGGCTACGGGGAAAGGGCGGTGGGGGGGGGAACTAGCTGAAGAACTCTTGCAGAGAGCCGAATGGCCACCTTCTGTGCTGTAACCGTTCTATGATTCTATGATTCAGTGGCAGTTAAAACAAGCTTAGAACATAAGAACATAAGAATTAGGAGCAGGAGTAGGCCTTATGGCCCCTCGAGCCTGCTCCGCCATTCAACCTCAGCTCCACTTTCCCACCCAATCCCCATATCCGGTGATTCCTTTGGAATTCAAAAATCTATCTATCTCGGCCTTGAATATACTCAACGACTGAGCATCCACAGCCCTCTGGGGTAGAGAATTCCAAAGATTTACAAGCCTTTGAGTGAAGAAATGTTTCCTCGTCTCAGTCTTAAATGGCCGATAATAATTATATGTGCGTGTGTGCGCATGTGCGTGTGTGTGTGCGAATGCGCGTGTGCGTGCGCGTGCATGCATGTGCACGCGCATGTGTGTGTGTGTGCGTGTGTGTGTGCGTGCACGTGGTTGCGTGTGTGCGTGCGTGTGGTTGCGTGTGTGCATGTGTGCGTGTGCATGTGTGTGTGTGTGCGTGTGTGTGTGCGTGTGCATGTGCGTGTGTGTGTGTGCGTGTGCGTGCATGTGTGTGCGAGCGGGAAACACTGAACAGGTCAGGCAGCATCTGTGAAGAGGATAGACGTTAACAGTTCAGGTGATGTTGGATCCACACCTGTAACATTAGCGTGTCTGTTCTGTCCACTGATGACGATCCTCTGCCCTCGGTCCTCGATTTTCTACCGAAAACAGGCCCAAGATTTAATCTTTTATTTCAAGCAGCGCTATATCATTTCTGTTCCTCTATTGACAGGACACTCACTGTGATGATACAGTCAAAGGTATTTTTTGTATGTGGGGAAAAAAATGAAGTATCCAATTATCTGAATTAAACAATGTAAATAAAACAGCAATGTGGGAATTTAGTTCCTAAAGGTTAAATTATCAAACAATCTGAATTAAGCAATTTTAGATTAAGAGGAGCACAGTATAGCATCTTACTCATTGTTGTGGAAATATTGTTGAGCAGGGATGTATTTTTTTAAAAAAACGTTTGACAAGCTTCCCCAATGCAGACAAGTAAAAGCCCATGGGATTCAGGACAAAGTGGCAAGTTAGATCCAAAATTGGCTCAGAGGCAGGAAGCAAAGGGTAATGGTGGATGGGTGTTTTTGTGACTGGAAGGCTGTTTCTAGTGGGGTTCCGCAGGGCTCAGTGCTGGGTCCCTTGCTTTTTGTGATATAGATCAATGATTTAGACTTCAATGTAGGGGGCATGGTTAAGGAGTTTGCAGACGATACAACAATTATCTGTGTGGTTGTTAGTGAGGACGACAGCTGTAGACTGCAGGAAGATATCAATGGACTGGTCAGGTAGGCAGAAAAGTGGCAAATGGAATTTAATCCAGAGAAGTGTGAGGTAATGCATTGGAGGAGGGTTAACAAGGCAAGGGAATACACTGTAAATGGTACGATACTGAGAAGTGTAGAGGAACAGAGGGTCCTTGGAGTGCATGTCCACAGATCCTTAAAGGTAGCAGGACGGGTAGGTGAAGACATGCTGGATACTTTCCTTTATTAGCCAAGGCATAGAATACAGGGATGTTATGCTAGAACCGTATAAAACACTAGTTAGGCCACAGCTAGAGTACTGCATGCAGTTCTGGTCACCACATTATGGGAAGGATGTGATTGCACTAGAGAGGGTATAAAGGAGATTTACGAGGATGTTGCCAGGACTGGAGACTTTTAGCTACGAGAAAGGATTGGATAGACTGGGTTTGTTTTCTTTGGAACAGAGAAAAGCTGAAGGGAGACTTAATTGAGGTGTATAAAATTATGAGGAGCCTAGATAGAGTGGATAGGAAAGACCTATTTCCCTTAGCAGAGAGGTCAATCACCAGGGGGTGTAGATTTAAAGTAATTGGCAGAAGGATTAGAGGGGATTTGAGGGGACATTATTTCACCCAGAGGGTGGTGGGGTCTGGAACTCACTGCCTCAAAGGATGGTAGAGGCAGAAACCCTCACCACATTTAAAAAGTACTTGGATGTGCACTTGAAGTGCTGTAACCTACAGGGCTACGGACCAAGAACTGGAAAGTGGGATTAGGCTGGATAGCTCTTGGTCGGCCGGTGAGGACACAATGGGCCGAATGGCCTCCTTCTGTGCTGTAAATTTCTATGATTCTGTGATCTGTAATCTGGACACATGCCGATCACAACAGCCAAGAACAAAACTGGTTCACTGTCACAGAAATAATTGTGAAAGGAATTCTTATGCGATAGCAAAAAAAGGCCAAAAAAGCATAAAAGAAATTAAAAAGAAATGATGCCATACAAATTTTTGTTACTTTTATGTCACTATGCTTGTATCTTTTTATATAGAAAAAACTATAGCAGCTGCAAGTTGTGGAAGTTGGATCATGTTTACTCTCTGCGTTCTGTAGAATGGCTTTTGTTACTTTCACTTGTTACCTGGAGAAGCAAAACATGTTTACCCGTGTAACAATCTAGATAAGATAGAATGATCCTAAAACCTGAAAGCAATTTTAGAATGTTGAACATTAGTTACTAGATCTTTGCTCAGTGGGTAGCACATTTGCTTCTGAGTCAAAGGTTGTAGGTTCAAGTCCCATTCCAGGAACTTGAGCACATAAACCTAGGCTGACACTCCAGTGCAGTACTGAGGGAGCGCTGCACTGTCGGAGATGCCGTCTTTCAGATGAGACGTTAAACCGAGGCCCCGTCTGCTCTCTCGGGTGGACGTAAAAGATCCCATGGCACTATTTCGAAGAAGATCAGGGGAGTTATCCCCGGTGTCCTGGACAATATTTATCCCTCAATCAACATCACTAAAACAGATTATCAGGTCATTATCACATTGCTGTTTGTGGGAGCTTGCTGTGTGAAAATTGGCTGCCGCGTTTCCTACATTACAACAGTGACTACACTCCAAAACGACTTCATTGGCTGTAAAGCACTTTTGAGATGTCCGATGGTCGTGAAAGGCGCTATATAAATGCAAGTCTTTCTTCTTCCTTCTGTTGGTCGAAGCAAGATATCTGTGGCAGTGATCGCCACAGGAGTTCCCACTGTAACTTTGCTGGAAACCCTGGCGAAATGGTGGAGGAGGCTGTTTATACTGATTGCGTGGGAGATCGGGGAACCCTGATGGAAATTCTACCCTCGATGTTGATGCAGGCTGTGCTGTGCACGTCAATTCACCGTGAACCGACGGACTGGATGTGCTGATTTTTGTAACTGGGGGGGGGGGGGAAAGATGCATGCCCAAACTTGAAAGTCAATCAACTATTACGTTTTGTTTATCAGCGCACTTGTCACAATACAAAATCGTACATTTGGATGTCTGCTGATAGATGTTGTGCCAACTGCCCCAGTCAGCTTCTCCCAGTGCTTTTTTACAATAATCAAACCAGTCATCTGCCATCCACAGCCACCTCGATGTTGTGACGAGGTTACAAGACCAACAGAGATATTGTCACAACTTGAAGTAACACCTCAATGGCCGAAGAATTTGAACTCTCTCCAATGGGTCGATTTTACTGCTCGTTACCGTAGTCTCAACTCTAATTTACGGCAATTTGCGGCACAGAAGGAGGCCATTTGGCCCTTCGTGTCCGTGCCGGCTGAAAAAGAGCTTTCCAGCCTAATCCCACTTTCCAGCCCTTGGTCCGTAGCCCTGTAGGTTACAGCACGTCGTGCGCATATCCAGTTACTTTTTGAAATGCGATAAGGGTTTCTGCCTCTACCATCCTTTCAGGCAGTGAGTTCCAGACCCCCCACCGCAGTTCCAACTTGAACAACACTGACTGTGAATTTCAACTGATGTCAAACTAGAGTCAGTTCGGGTTTTTAAGAGTCAAATGTGAGAACACTTTGGTGAGGTGATCTCCCACCACTTCAGTTTTGCACCAGCTGCAGTATAAGAATATAAGGAATAGGAGCAGGAGTCGGCCATTCGGCCCCTCGAGCCTGCTCCGCCATTCAATAAGATTATGGCTGATCCGATCTTGGCCTCAACTCCACTTCCCTGCCCGCTCCCCATAACCCTGGACTTCCTTATCGTTCAAAAATCTGTCTATCTCCACCTTAAATATATTCAATGACCCAACCTCCACAGCTCTCTGGGGCAGAGAATTCCACAGATTTACAACCCGCTGAGAGAAGAAATTCCTTCTCATTTCCGTTTTAAATGTGCGACCCCTTATTCTGAAACTATGCCCCCGAGCAGGGCTGGATTAAGGCTGTGAGGGGCCTAAATCTAATAGGAGGGAAGGGCCTGTATATGTACTATATATTGCATATAATTCATAAAATCATCAGACAAATATAATTGTATATTTATCCAAATTTAACAACTAATAAAAAATCAAAACTATGTACATTAAAAACAACATACAATTCAAATTAATTTGGAATATTCCTGTTTTGCCCCAAGTAGTTTCTAATAGGATATCTCGGGGTATCTATGGGGGATATCTAGGGGTATCTATGAGGGATATCTCGGAGTATCTATGTGGTATATCTCGGGGTATCTATGAGGGATATCTCGGGGTATCTATGGAGGATATCTAGGGGTATCTATGGGGGATATCTAGGGGTATCTATGAGGGATATCTCGGGGTATCTATGAGGGATATCTAGGGTTATCTATGCGGGAAAACTAGGGGTATCTATGAGGGATATCTAGGAGTATCTATGAGAGATATCTCGGGGTATCTATGGGGGATATCTCGGGGTATCTATGGGGGATATCTAGGGGTATCTATGAGGGATATCTCGGGGTATCTATGAGGGATATCTCGGGGTATCTATGGGGGATATCTAGGGGTATCTATGAGGGATATCTCGGGGTATCTATGAGAGATATCTAGGGGTGTCTATGGGGGATATCTTGGGGTATCTATGAGGGATATCTCGGGGTATTTATGAGGGATATCTAGGGGTATCTATGAGGACATACATACTCTACTAAATACTTTTGACATTTGACTTTGCCATCTACATTTCCACTTTCAAAAGATAAATGAAAATTCTTCATCCTTCCGTAAGCTTTCGCAATGATCAAACTTGATATAATTTATGCGTTTATCCTATGAACAGCGACATAACTCTCCGGGTGAATTTATTTTGGATATCTATCTGTGTTTCAAAATTGTCACAGAACTTTATACACAATTTGAGCCATAGGGACGCAATATTTTGCACCTCTGAAGATATAATTGTGCAGTTATATATGATATTGCTTAACCAACCTTGTGACATTGATTTAGGGTTAATGCTATAAAAGTTAGGGCCTAAACTCGAGGGTCTAAAAAATACAAGGGCCTGAGGCTACAGCCTTATTAGCCTATAGGTTAATCCAGTCCTGCCCTCTAGGGGAAACATCCTCTCTGCATTTACCCTGTCAAATCCCCTCAGAATCTTAGATGTTTCAATAAGATCACCTCTCATTCTTCTAAACTTCATATATGTATAATTATGGTTAAACGAACTCTTTATAATATAGAACGTTGGCAGACCGGCACTTTCAACATTGATGCATTCACTTGTCTTTGAAAGTCAGTTAGTCGTGTATTTAAATACCATGTGACTCCAATGTATAAGCTGTGCAATGCTGTCAGTACCAATGTTAAACCAACACTTGCAGTACAAAGCCAACACTGGTGCAGCCTGTCAACGTTGTGCTAAAACCGAGCAGCGGGCAGCTTTGTGCAACGCTTTTGTGGAGCTATAACTAGAACACGGGGTGGACAACTGCAGGCCATGGAAAATATTTTGTCATGGCCTGACCACACGATAAACCAACTGGCGAGTGAAGTGGTCTGGTTACTGCGAAACGCGTCCTTCGCTCAAAGGTTGCCCGCTGTGCATCTTGTGCCTGAAGAGATTTCAAATCCCTGAAGGTGATTGCGAAGGTGTTCATGCAGTCGGTTTGAAGGTCCAGCATCACGTGATACACAGGCACTCATGGTGCGAGGGACGGACATATTAATATAGTCATCTCTCTGTGACTGCGTCTTTGGTAACTGCACCAAGAACATTCTCCACAGAAGATATGTTTGCATTTTTCCTGTTACTATATCGGATAATTAACCAATATAAATCATACATCAAATATAATTAAAAAGGTTAATGGAATGTTGCCTTTAACTCAACGGGGCTGGAATATAAAGGGGTGGAAGCTATGTTAGTTATATAAAGCTCTGGTTATACCCCCTCTTGGAATACTAGGCTAGAAATTCGTTTGGTTAGTGCCACCTGTTAGCGCCCGCGAGGGGCACTAAGGGGCTGCTAAGCGCTTACCGCCCGAGTGCCGTACTGTCAGTGCCCGCCGCAAACTTCAGTGGCAATTTAGCGACGATGCTAACAGTTAGCGCTGCGCTCGCTAGCCCCGCCCACTTGGTGACATCACCGAGTGTGCAACGCCCCATTAGCGCTGCAATCCCGAACTTCGCTCCCTCCGCCTGCCATAGCGCCCGGCACCGTCACCGACAGGGAGAGTAGGCGTCCCGTGGGAGCTCCCGAGGGGCAGGGGCAGGTGGGGTGGTCACTGTTAAATCTTTGAACATCGCTGCGATTGTGTGAGGGCCGACATACCGCTGCTGATGTTTCCAACGCTCCCTTCAACTTTCTCTCAGTTTTCGGGTGGTCCAGCCGACCTCCCCTTTAGGCACTGGGATGCCGGTTTCCGAGCGCCAGACCTGTGTAATCCCCACGGCGCTCTCGCCCCGTCGTGCCCTAAGACCGGTGTGCAACACTTCCCTTAGCGTTCCACTCCCCTCCTGGGGCGCCAATAGTGAACATCCCGGTTGGAGGCGGTAAACATCGCCTGGCGCTAAAATTAGCGCCTCACACCGGGCTATAACGAATTTTTACCCCACTGTGTTCAGTTCTGGGCCCCACACCTCAGGAAGGATTTGGGGCCTTGCACAGGGTGCAGTGCAGATTCACCAGAATGATAGCAGGTTAAATGGTGAGGACAGGTTGCATAGACTCAGCCTGTATTCTCTTGCGTATAGAAGATTAAGAGTTGATCCCATTGAGGTTTTTAAGATGATTGCATAAGTTGGTAGGGTAGATAGGTAGAAGCTATTTCCTCTGGTGAAGGGGAGTCCAGAACAAGGGGGCATAACCTTACATTTTGAGCCCGGCCGTTCAGGGGTGATGTCAGGAAGCACTTCTTCACACAAAGGGCAGTGGAAATCTGGAATTCTCTCCCCCAAAAGCAGTTGGGGCTGGGGGTCAATTGAAGATTTCAAAATGGAGACTGGTTGATTTTTATTCGGTAAGGGTGTTAAGCGGTTACAGAACCAAGGCGGGTAGATTGAGTTAAGACACAGATCAACCATGATCTAATTGAATGGAGGAACAGGCTCGAGGGGCTGAATGGCCTCCTCCTGTTCCTATCTTCCTATATCATAAGTTGTGGTACATCAGAGAGTTTATAGTAAGAGTAACCCTTGCCACTGGACCAAGACCTAGCTCTGTCAAGCCCGTGTGGTGGCTGGTGAGCAACGGTCACCCCACGTTAAAAAAAATCCACGCACAGGCATCTTCCACCCTTCAGGATGTAGTTCAGGACCTGGAATATTAGGCTCTTCATTGAAACATCTGTGAACTTGTCCCTTTTTGGCGTGGAAGCAAGTCATCTTTGATACGAGGGACAGCCTATGATGATGATGATGATATAGTAAGAGGTTACTGTGCATCATTTCTAACGTTAGTGTTCTCTGCAAGTAATGCAATAATCCATTTGGACAATAAATCTGTCACCACGGGGTCCATGTGTAAATAAATTAAAGCATCTTCACCACGACAGCGACCCTTTAAGCTTTGGCAGCAAAGTGGTTGGGAAAGCAAAAGAGAATGATGCTTTCACTCCGTAACAATACATCCTTTCTCCTTGTGATTGCTCATGAGAGGAGGCGTGATGATATGACCAGTACAAATCAGCTTCACGGAGAATGAAGTCCCAAAGTTCAATCTGCTGCTGTCGGAGACACTGCAGTTTGTGCGAGTAACTTGCGCAGATAGAAAGTTCCATCAATGTGGAGCAACAGTGATTTATTGCGGCTCCAGTGCCACCTTAGAGAGACTCAATAGTTGTAGCTACATCATCATCATCATAGCCGTCCCTCGAAACGAGGATGACTTGCTTCCACGCCAAAACAGGGATGAGTTCACAGGTGTTTCAATGAAGGGCCTAATGTTCCAGATCCCGAACTGCATGTTGAAGGGTGGAAGATGCCTGTGCATGGATTTTTTTTAACGTGTGGTGGCCGTTGCACACCAGCCATCACACGGGCTTGACAGAGCTGGGTCTTGGTCCAGTGGCATGGATTACCCAAGACAACTGGAGACCAGCTCTGCTGCACACATATCACAGCACTCCTCTGCCACGAATAGCAGAATAATGTTCTTGGTTACATGGTATAACCGTCCTGTCCTTCCAAACATAAAAACATAAGAATTATGAGCAGGAGTAGGCCTCTTGTCCAAAAGCATTATTGTATTACTTGCAGGGAACACTAATGTTAGAAATGATGCGTGGTAACCTCTTACTATAAACTCTCTGATGTACCACGACTTATACAGTAGGGAGATAGGAACAGGAGGAGGCCATCGCCATTCAATGAGATCATGACTGATCTTCGACCTCAACTCCACTTTCCCGCCCGATCTCCATATCCCTCGATTCCCTAGTGTCTATCTCAGCTCACTAAAATGGAGCTCTATCTGACATGAGCAAAGTCGTGGGAAACCCATTGGTATTTATTAAGAATGATACTCTATCACGCATCTATGCAAGAGTATGACAATTGCCAATTCTATATATTTGGACATTCAAACTTCACGGTCAGTTGTTCAAATATTTGGCCGAACAATTACAAACACTAAGTGATATTATAAAAGGCAGCTTTACGTGTTTTTATGGCAGTGGTTTTTATTTTATTGAGAGTGCACACTGATATAGTCACGCCCCGTTAACAATAAGGAGAAAGGATATAGGGTAATGAAGTGTTATACAGTAAAAATAATTCTCTTTCGATCTCAAACTACTTTGGTGATTAAGCTTAAAGGGGCAGCACCTTGATGAAGTGTTTGCAGAACCTGCTTCCATTTGTTTCATTTCATTCAGATAGTCATCCTGATGACAGCATTTGTGTCAAAACCTACATTTTTTATTTTCATTCACGGGTTGTGGGGTGATGAATTGTTTCCACTGCTTGCTAAGACAGTAACGAGAAGGCACACATTTAGGAATCACAAAAATAGTTAAAATGTTGGTTGGCAAAAAAAAATGTTTTATTTATTTATTCATTCACTGGATGTGGGCGTCACTGGCAAGGCCGGCATTTATTGCCCATCCCTAATGGCCCTTGAGAAGGTGGTGGTGAGCCACCATCTTGAACCGCTGCAGTCCGTGTGGTGAAGGTGCTCCCACAGTGCTGTTAGGGAGGGTGTTCCAGGATTTTGACCCAGCGATGATGAAGGAAAGGCCGATATATTTCCAAGTCGGGATGGTGTGTGACTTGGAGGGGAACTTGTAGGTGGTGGTGTTCCCATGCGCCTGCTGCCCTTGTCCTTCTAGGTGGTAGAGGTCGCGGGTTTGGGAGGTGCTGCCGAAGAAGCCTTGGCGAGTTGCTGCAGTGCATCTTGTAGATGGTACACACTGCAGCCAGGGGGCGCCGGTGGTGGAGGGAGTGAATGTTTAAGGTGGTGGATGGGGTGCCGATCAAGCGGGCTGCTTTGTCCTGGATGGTGTCGAGCTTCTTGAGTGTTATTGGAGCTGCACTCATCCAGGCAAGTGGAGAGTGTTCCATCACACTCCTGACTTGTGTCTTGAAGATGGTGGAAAGGCTTTGTGGACTCAGGAGTTGAGACACTCGCTGTAGAATACCCATTATTGCATTACTTGCAGCTGATGACATTTGGAACATAAATAACCTGAACCTCTTTTGGTTCTTCTCCCTCCCGGGACAAAAAAAAGGTTACCAAACACTTTGATGTAAAGTATTGCCACTTCAATAATTAAAACAAAACATTTATATTGTGTTTCAATATTCAATACGAAAAATAGAAAAATATTGACATAGTCGGTGACGCCTCCAGTAAACAGAACAATGCTTCCTTTACAGTGGATGATAAAATTAGAGCAGAATTACTCAAGCATTCTGGTATCAGAAATAATGGCTGATTCATCTGGGAGAAGCCCATTTTACGACAAACGGGTTATTCAACAATCAGGATGAGCCACTTAACCAAGGAAACCTTTATCTGCATTCAAAATACTTACCACATAAATATAATTACACATGCTCAATGCCACTTCCTATATTTTCAGTGAGTGAAATAAACTCTGTCAGCATCCTGGAAGCATCTGCTGCAGAACGCAATGGCACGATGCGTGGATGTGAGCCATAAATGTGTCAATATTTTTATCGAGTTAAAAAAGTGCTCACGCAACATTTTGCAGCTTATTCACTGACTGAATGCTGAGGTGTCACAACAGGAAATGGATGGATTCTAATCACAAAACAGAACGACCTATCTACCTCCCTTTCAGGCAGTGAGTTCCGGACCCTCCCCACCACCCTCTGCATGAAAAAAAAATCCCCTCAAATCCCCTCTAAACCTCCTACCAATTACTTTAAATCTACGAGTTTCAGTTCATTCGTGTCACTGTGTGATGGTTGGTGTACGTCCACCTGAGAGGGCAGACGGGGCCTCGGTTTAACGTCTCACCCGAAAGACGGCACCTCCGACAGCGCTCCCCTCAACGACATAACATTTAGATCCATACCAATCTATTACCTTTAAACTTGATTTAACTGTTCCATTATAGCAGCATTCAGCATTATTAATAAGCAGGGGCAGCATGATAGAATTCTTCTCGAGGGCTTGATGGTTTTGGCAATCTACTCAAGTTTGTGCCCATCAGAAACGCTCATCACATTTAAAAAGTACTTGGATGTGCACCCGAAGTGCCGTAACCTACAGGGCTACGGACCAAGAGCTGGAAAGTGGGATCAAGCTGGGTAGCTCTTTGTCGGCCGGCGCGGACACGATGGGCCGAACGGCCTCCTTCTGTGCCGCAAATTGCCATAAATTAGAGTTGAGACTGCGGTAACAAGCAGTAAAATTGACCCATTGGAGAGAGTTCAAATTCTTAGGCCACTAAGGTTTTATTTCTCAAGTTGTGACAATATCTCTGTGGGTCTTGTAACCTCGTCACAACATCGAGGTGGCTGTGGATGGCAGAAGATTGGTTTGATTGTTGTAGAGAAACGCTGGGAGAAGTTCCTACAGGGTTATGGACCAAGAGCCGGAAGGTGAGATTAGGCTGGGTAGCTCTTTGTCAGTCGGCACGGACACAATGGGCCAAAGTGGCCTCCTCTCGTGCGGTAAATTTCCATGATTCTACGATCGGGCAGGGGTGAATAGTGGGTGCTTAATGCACTTCTGCCCAAGATGAATTCCTTCACAGCCTGTGACGGGGTTTTTATTTGTCAGCTTGAAATGCAATTTGGCATTCTGAAAAAAGAACAGTTCTAACCATATTGGGTGGATATTAGTCAGTGCCTCAGAATTTTAGGAGGAAGGAGAATGCCTCAGATAAGTAAGAGGTTTCATTTCCCGTTAGGTTGACAGGAGGAATGGACGGAGAAAACCCACAGAAAGCACCTTAGCAGCTGATAAATAATAAATGTGTTCAAGAAAATTAAAAGTTAAAAATATCAGGGGAAGATTTCCCCACTGTAACAGAATTTGAAAAGACATTTACGATTTCATTACACAAAGTACACAGAGGAACCCTTCCCTTATTGTGGCTTTGTGTTTTTATCATTCAGCCCAGAACAGGAAGATTGCGTGCGATGATGGTCATGACTGCGCTCCCTCTTTAGCAGCCTATTCTAACGTCCCGGATGGGAATATGATGTGACTTGTGCATCTTTCAGGGATACTTGCTCATCAGAGGCGCCATGAGGGAAAATCATTTTACGCCGCGCGTTGTGCTGATCTGGAACGCGTTGTCTGAAAGGATAGCGCTTACAGATTTGACTATAGCTTTCAAAATGGAATTGGATAAGTACTCGAAGGGGGAAAATTTGCAGTGCTGCAGGGAAAGAGCAGGGGGAGCACGACTAACTGGACAGCTCTTTCAAAGAACCGGCACAGGCATGATGGGCCGAATGGCCACCTCCTATGCTGTATCATTCTACGATTCTATGATCTGCTTTTGCAACAACTAAAAGACAGTCAGGTTCTTTTCATCAGCTTATGCCTGGATATAACTTGCCGAATTGTAAAGCATTTCAGCTCACCGAAACCCGCCTACTGTCATTGAAAACAAGTTGTAATTAAAATTGAGTCTGCAAGGTCATGAGATGGGATTTGTTCCAGTTGTAGAATAAACAAAAAAAGTGGATGTCTTTGTACTGAAAAGCAATCTTCCAGCACTGTGTTTGAGTCTGGTCAGAGTATAAGGTTAGAAATGGGAGCAGTAGTAGGCCATTCGGCCCTTCGAATCTGCACCGCCATTCAATATGATCATGGCTGATCTTCTCTCTCAACACCATATTCCTGCTTTTTCCCCATACCCCTTGATGCCTTTTGTTTCTAGAAATCTCCCTCTTAAATATATTCAGTGACTTGGCCTCCACAGCTATCTGTGGTAGAGAATTCCACAGGTTCACCACCCTCTGAGTGAAAATATTTCTCCTCATCTCGGTCCTAAACTTCCTATCCCATATCCTGAGATTGTGACCCCTTGTTCTAGACTTCCCAGCCTGGGGAAACATCCTCCCCACATCCAGTCTATCCAACCCAGTCAGAATTTTATACGTTTCAATGAGATCCCCTCTCATTCTTCTAAACTCTAGTGAATACAGGCCTAGTCGACCCAATCTCTCCTCATACAACAGTCCTGCCATCCCAGGAATCAGTCTGGTGAACCTTCGCTGCACTCCCTCAATAGCAAGTAACACCTTGCACTCTGTAAAATTGAGAAAAAAACCTTCAAGCAAAGGTTTGCATAATTTTTCTTATAAAAATGTTCTGTTTTGTTTATCTAAAACTCTTTTATCTAAAACCTCAGTGCAGTGCTGAGGGAGTGCTGCACTGTCGGAGGTGCCGTCTTTCAGATGAGACGTTTAAGCCAGGCCCCATCTCCCCTTTTCAGGTGGGCGTAAAAGATCCCATGGCACTATTTCGAAGAAGAGCAGGGGAGTTCTCCCCGGTGTCCTGACAAATATTTATCCTTCAATCAACATAACCAAAACAGATTTTCGGGTCATTATCACATTGCTGTTTGTGGGAGCTTGCTGTGCACAAATTGGATGTCGCGTTTCCTACATTGCAACAGTGACTGCACTCCAAAAGTACTTCATTGGCTGTAAAGCGTTTTGAGACGTCCGGTAGTCATGAAAGGCGCTATATAAATCCAAGTATTTTATTTTAAACATAAATTTGAATTTGGAAGCTTTAAAATGAGGTTCATTTGGAAACATTCACTGCACCCAAAGGGAACACTTAAAAGAGGTGCATCAGTTATTTGCCTTTCAATTGTTCCGGCAACACAAGTGTGAAGAGCAAGTGGCATTTGATGAAAATACTTTGTACAGGAGACTTGCGACTGGTACGAAATTTAAAAACTACAAAAAAATTAATCTGAAGAACTTAAATCGCAAAATGCACTGCTCGGGAAATGACAACTTGTGGTTGTAAATGGTGAGTTTTAGAACGGAATTAATAATTAGCATAACATTGGGAAACTGAAAACCATCATGAAATATTAGCAATTTTGAAAGTAATAACAACAGCTGCATAGTTCCTGAATCCACGATCGGTCTGCTTCACTGCAGAATTCCTCCCCCCATCCCAAATGCCCCAAAAATCAACAGCTTTATTTATTTTTAACATAATTCATCCGTTCAATTGAACAGGTAACGTTTATGATGCCCGAAGATACGGACATTTCAACACACTTCTAGCAGTTAAGATCTCTTCGTCGGTGTCTGCTGTGGTAAAACAACTGCGGGATTGTAAGTCGTTTCCTTCTGTCTTCTTGCCAAAGTCTTGTCAATCTTCTGTTTTGATTTACTGAGAAGTATATTCACTCTTTGTTGAACTATTAGACGTGGCTAGCCATGTTAAACTTGATACCCTGGAAATGTGTTCGCAAATATCATTGTTTCTAAAACTGTGGACGTTAATTTTTTCAAAACTTACTGGGTCTGGCCGATATAGTAACTCCAGCAATGTGGTCGATTCTTAACTGCCCGGTGAGTTGTTCCAAACTGCTACAAAGCAGCGGTTCAAGAAAACGGCTCACCACCACCTTCTCGAGGGCAATTAGGGATGGGCAATTAATGTCGGCCTGGGCAGCGATGCCCACATCCCGTGAATGACTTAAAAATATATATTTTTGTTCAAATTGCAAATGTTCACCTTGATTTCCCTAATGGTATTTCAGTGAACAGTACAGATATTTTAATAGAATGCAGCAAAATCGTTAAAAGACATGTAGAAAACTTGGATTCTTCAATTGGGGACCGTGCTTTTGTCAGGAATGTTGATATAACAGAATACATGAAGTTCTGATTGTTTCAAAAGTGTTGATTAATGTTCATTTATTCTGTTAATCACCAGTCATTTTGTTATCATTACCAAAATTCCTTTTGTGTTCCATACACGCAACTTATAAAATATGACATAGCTGCGATACGTTGAAACAAAAATAGTTGAAACCAGCACTGCAGATCAAAACTAGGTTACTGCTGCCCTGCAGGACAGATTGTTCGAAGTTCAGTATCAGATCGAAGGGTTAAATATCACACCTGGATTAGGCATTCTCAATGCCTGCGAACTGGAAGTGAATTTGGTACATTTAAATTCTACGGCAGGTATTATTCTTAAATGTTTTAGTTTTAATGATATGTTCAATGTATAAGATTATGAGGGGGCTTGACAAGGTGGATGCACAGAGGATGCCTCCAGGAGCTGTGGAAGCTGGGGCATTGAATAAATTTAAGACAGAAATAGATAGTTTCTTAACTGATAAGGGAATAAGGGGTTATGGGGAGCGGGCAGGGAAGTGGACCTGAGTCCATGATTGGATCAGCCATGATTGTATTAAATGGCGGAGCAGGCTCGAGGGGCCGTATGGCCTACTCCTGCTCCTATTTCTTATGTTCTTATGGAAGCTGTAATTTCAAATCACTACTGTATCTTATTTGTTAACTTATCTCTAACTATGAACACTCAGACATTTTAGAATTTGCACGTATGCATTTTCAGCTTACTGATGGTAGCATAGTGGTAATATTACTGGCACTGATGATCTAGCAGCCTAGACTAATATTCCAAAGTTATGAGTTCAAATCCCACCATAGCAGCTGGGGAATTTAAAATTCAGTTAATTAAATAAATTTGGAATTTAAAAAAGCTAGTATCAGTAACGGTGACCATGAAATTGCCAGCTTATTGTAAAAACCCATCTGGTTCACGAATGTCCTTTAGGGAAGGAAATCTGCTGGTCTGGCCCATACATGACTCCAGAGCCACACCAATATTTTTTAACTGCCCTCTGAATTGTACCAAATCTCTACGAAAACATCAGCGGGTCTTCTCAAGGGCAATTAGGGATGGGCAATAAATGCTGGCCTTGCCGGTGATGCCCACATCCCCTAAACGAATAAATGTTTTTTAAAAATTGATCATAAACGGTGTTATGCGCACCACCGGCTGTTTGTGCAGACGGCCGCGGACTGGTTTTATTTGTAGGTGCCGCCTTGAAAATCTTTACCCGAGGATACAAGATCAAAATAGTGTAACACGTTGAGCAGGTGGTGAATTTGCCGAAGCGACAGACGGCCGGAATGTTGGTGGGTGCCCGCGATTCCTGACGAGGCAAAATTCCCAGTCCAGAAAATGACCGGGGGGAGGGGGGGTGGGGGCAAACAGATGCCCAGCAGAGAGGGACAGAATTGAAGGGAAAAAGTAAAGTGATTATTTTTTAAACACACTAAGAACTAGGTAAAGAGAGCAGTTGTTGCACACCTGCCTGAGTGGTCTCCGCCTAACCCCAAAGCAAACGTTGTACGCTGTGGTTTGAGAAGATGAGCTGTGAGTGTGTGTGTTTTTTTTCAGTGACAATGGGCTGTAGCTGCAGCACAGACTACGATGATGATAACTGGATTGAGGATATGTGCGAGCAATGCAAACTGGAATATGAACAAGAGCAGAAACGATACCAGAAACCAGTAAGTCGCTTTCGCAGTTAATGTGGGAGACTTGGTTCCAGAGAATTGAGGATTCTGCTAGAGAAAAAAGAAAGACTTGCATTTATATAGCGCCTTTCACAACCATCGGACGTCCCAAAGTGCTTTTACAGCCACTGAAGTACTTTTTGAAGTGCAGTCACTGTTGTAACGTCGGAAATACAGCAGCCAATTTGCACACAGCAAACTCCCACAAACAGAATAGGTGATAATGGCCAGATTATCTGTTTTTGTTGTGTTAATTGAGGGATAAATATTGGCCCAGGACATTGGGGATAACTCCGCTGCTGTTCTTTGAAATAGTGCCATGGGATCTTTTACATCTACCTGAGAGAGCAGACGGGGCCTCGGTTTAACGTCTCATCCGAAAGACGGCACCTCCGACAGTGCAGCGCTCCCTCAGCACTGCACTGGGAGTGTCAGCCTAGATTTATGTGCTCAAGCTCCTAGAGTGGGACTTGAACCCACAACCTTCTAACTCAGAGGCAAGGGTGCTACCCACTCAGTCACAACTGACACTAATCAAGAGAAGGTTTGTCCAAATGAGAGGTTTGCAACAAACAAAGTAACCAGTTGCAGCATCATGGTCTGACGGGTCAGTCAGCGATCCAATTCCTATATTTCTTTGCTCATGTACCTTGAACTATAGCCTCATTGGAGCCCACCATCCTCCCCCTCGCTATACACGTTTGCGATTGGCATTGAGAGTTAATCAGAATCCAAAACTGAAATCTGAGCTCACCTCAGGTCGCTCAAAGTGAGCTAGGTGCTCCAGTTTCAAAAAAAAGATTGACTCAGATCTCTTCTTCAAAGAAAACTGTCCATTCACAGGATTAGAATTGAGCCGTGAGCACTCAGTTTTCTGGACACAAAACAGCACCTCCTCAGAGGCACAAGATCACGGTGATAAATGCGAATAATTGGAACTAGCAGTGGGAACTGCAGCAGCAACTACTTACGTTTATAGATGGCGAGAGATTGTAGAGGGTGTAGAGGGACGTGATCGGGTCCCAGCAGAGGTGTGAGTTCGGGGCCTGGGGCCCAGGGACAGCACGGGCCAGCCCACACTGCGATATGTGCGCGCACTGGGTCCGTGCAGCAGAGCAGGTCTCCAGTCGTCTTGGGTAACCCTTGCCACTGGACCAAGACCTAGCTCTGTCAAGCCCGTTTGGAGGCTGGTGTGCAACGGCCATCCCACGTTAAAAAAATCCATGCTTCAGGATGTAGTTCAGGACCTGGAATATTAGGTCCTTCACTGAAACACCTGTGAACTCATCCTTTTTTGGCGTGGAAGCAAGTCATCCTCATTTCGAGGGACTGCCTATGATGATGATGGGGTTATAGATGGTGCTCCAGACATGTGGGGAGAGGTCACATCGTTCTTTACAATAATGGAGCAAAGGATACAGTGGGCGCTGAACACAGGGAAAGGAGAAGAAAAAAGTGTTAAGCGATGAGGAGGAATTTCTTCACTCAGAGGGTCGTGAATCTTTAGTATTCTTAACCCCAGAGAACTGTGGAGGCTGAATTGTTGTAGATTCAAGGCTGAGATAGATAGATTTTTGGACTAGAGGGGAACTGAGGGATTATGGGGATCAGGCAGGAAAGTGGAGTTGAGGTCGAAGATCAGCCATGATCTTATTGAATGGTGGAGCAGGCTCAAGGGGCCAAATGGCCTACTCCTGCTCCTATTTCTTATGTTCGTAAAATGGAGAACCAAAAGTACAATTGAAGATGGCTTTGAGGAGGTTTATGAAAGTTGGGAGACAAGTGGCAAGGTAGAAGAAAACTAGGTCGAGTAAATATTGACCAATTCACAGCAGTTTGTGGCTGATGAGAATTTAGGTGCAAAATAGCATGTACTCCAATTGTCACAAACACGTCATTAATAATCTCTTTCACAAAATGGTACTTATAATTCAGCCGAGGACCCATCTCCCCCTCACCTGTGGGCTCAGCAGGCAGAATGGTCCACTTGCCTTTGGCCCACTGTACATAGCCTGGCAATGTGAAAGGGAAGATCGGGAACAGCTCTTAACATAATAAATAGGAGCAGGAGTCGGCCATTCGGCCCCTCGAGCCTGCTCCGCCATTCAATAAGATCATGGCTGATCTGATCTTGGGCTCAGCTCCACTTCCCTGCCTGCTCCCCACAATCCTTCACTCCCTTATCGCTCAATAATCTGTCTATCTTCACCTTAAATATATTCAATGACCCAGCCTCCACTGCTCTCTGGGGCAGAGAATTCCATAGATTTACAAATTCCTCCTCATTTCCGTTTTAAATGGGCGACCCCTTTTTCTGAAATTATGCCCCCTATGTCTATATTCCCCCATGAGGGGAGACATCCTCTCTGCATCTACCTTGTCAAGCTCCTTAAGAATCTTATATGTTTCAATAAGATCACCTCTCATTCTTCTAAACTCCAATGAGTATAGGCCCAACTTGCTCATCTTTCTTCATAAGACAACCCTTTTAGCTCAGGAATCAACCTAGTGAACCTTCTCTGAACTGCCTCCAATGCAAGTATATCCCTCCTTAAATACGGAGACCAAAACTGTACGCAGTACTCCAGGTGTGATCTCACAAACGCCCTGTACAGTTGTAACAGGACTTCTCTGCTTTTATGCTCCATCCCCCTTGCAATAAAGACCAACATTCCATTTGCCTTCAATAATTATTTGCTGTACCTGCATGCTAACTGTTTGTGTTTCATGTACAAGGACCTCCTGGCCCCTCTGTACTGCAGCATTTTGTAATCTCTCCCCATTTAAATAATAATTTGCTTTTTTATTTTTCCTACCAAAGTGCTACCTTAACTACCTCACATTTTCCCGCATTATACTCCATCCGCCAGATTTTTGCCCACTCACTCAACCTATCTATAATCCCTTTGAAGATTCTTTGTGCCCTCTTCAATTTAACAAATTGAGTGGCAGCTATCGGTGAGCAAGACAGCTACTAATCTCTACCGAAGGCCAAAACAGCTCTCGATTAAAATGCTCTTTCTTGTGTCAATGAGTCTGCAATCAATACTGATAACTGGTTCAATGACTTATTAATTTGCAGGATGCAGATATAGCGAATGAAAGTCCAATTTGGTTTTGACAATTTATCAGGAAGACAAAATAATGATTAAAAATGGGTGAGGTTTTATTGATTGCATGAAGCAAGTGAAACTAGCCATGGAGCGGCTGGTGACTAGCCAGATAGGAAACATGCAGTTGCTAAATTTGTGTAGCCTATGGTTAACCTATCATTTCCTTTTAGTCTTACGTAAAAGTACAGTGTGAGGGGCCTAGATAAAGTGGCTAGGAAGGGCCTTTTCCCTTAGCAGAGGGGTCAATGACCAGGGAGCATCGATTTAAAGTAACTGGGGGGAGGTTTAGAGGGGATTTGAGAGGAAATTTCTTCACCCAGAGGGCAGTGGGGGTCTGGAACTTACTGCCTGAAAGGGTGGTAGAGGCAGAAACCCTCACCACATTTAAAAAGTACTTGGATGTGCACTTGAAGTGCTGTAACCTACAGGACCTAGAGCTGGAAAGTGGGATTAGGCTGGATAGCTCTTTGTCGGCAAGGACACGAGGGGCCGAATGGCCTCCTTCTGTGCCGTAGAGTTCTATGATTCGATGATTCTAATAGTCACTAGAGCTGGCCCTGCCCATTTGTCAAAGCAGCACTTAAAAAAAAAAATTAACAGTATTAAAGTGTCCCTGCCTCAGCGAAACACGATAAAGGGTTAATTTCATAGAATCAGTGTCCAGGTTTGATTTTTTCCATGATTCAAATTCCGGCAACGTTCAAAATGAAACATTTTTTTTAAACCAATAAAGGTTTGTTCTGTGCTTACATTGCTTTTATTCTGTTAATAGTCAGGGACGCATTAATTGTGAGGCATATTAACCACTGAGTGGATTAACCACGGGGCGGATTAACCACGGAATGGGGCGGATTAACCGCGGGACGGAACCACGGGGCGGATTAACCGCGGGGCGGATTAACCGCGGAGCGGATTAACCGTGGGGCGGATTAACTGCGGGGCAGATGGGGCTGCAGCCCCAGGCCCAACAAATAAATGTAGGTAAAAAATATAAGGCCTCCCAAATAAGCTGAATAGAATCGACAATAAGAGAGGAAAACAAGGCCGAGGAAAATAGATTCACTTGTTTATACCGATACAAAGAAGTACCGATATACACTAATGTACTTATATACAGAAGTACCTATATACATTAATGTACCTATATACAGAACAGAATATGTACTAGCCTGTTTTATTTCACATGTTATTGAGAGAAATCTGCATATGTGTATAGGAATCTAATATTGCAATGTTATCAGAACCAGAATATATACCTACTTGATACAGAATATATTTCATTGTTGAATATACCGGCCTATGTTTCCACACTCAGAATCAGAATCAGATACGTAATGCACTGAACATGAATAAACAGAACTATGGGCCCATGTGGATCAGTTTGTCCCAGGCCCATCAGGCCCTGAATCCGGCCCCCTGTCAATAGTGTCACTGAAACAGACTTGGGGGTTTGGGGGGGGGGAATAGTGATCTCAAGCTGACCGCACTGTAATTGTCAATACTATGAAGGGGATCGATGGCTCTGATTGAGGCAAAGTGTTCACTATGGTGAAAGGCTGTAATACGAGGGGACTTCCGCTTACAATTCGAAAGTTAGAAATAAGATTGGAAATGTGGCTGCTGATGGTGATGAAGTTGTGACACAAGTCACCAGACAAAAGCCTGTGAGAGAGACAACATAAACAGGCTCAGGAAGCAACGTAAGAAATACAATTTCGAAATTTGCAGACATAGAAATCTACAGCGCAGAAGGAGGCCATTTCGGCCCATTGTGTCTGCACCGGCCGACAAGGAGCAGCACGGCTCTCGGTCAGCAGCCCTGAAGGTTACATATAAACCTATGAAAGACGACACCAAATTGGGATGTGTAGTTACCACAAAGGGAGAGTGCAACAAAATACAAGATGACATTAATAAACTTGCAGAATGGGCGTGTAATTGGCAAATTAATTTCAATATAGGTAAGTGTGGAGTGCTGCATTCTGGTCGGAGGAATAAAGAGGCCCCACACTGCTTGGGTAATAAGCGGGAGGAATTGATTATCGCCCAGTTTGGGGAGGCTAACTTTTGAGAGGCAGGAAACGTATCGCCAAGCGCTAATGTTCCCCCCCCCCCCTCCCAAAAAAGTTGCTTTAGCATTCCAGGAAGGAAGTGGAGCAGTAAATCAAACATCCACTTCCTTCTTGGAGCGCTGACGGGACGCAGGCTTCAGCCGCGTTCCACACTGGGCCGTGCAGCGCTGCCGCGTCCGAAGGGCCATCGCTGCAGGCTCGCCGATTAAAGAATCACCTACCTGGGTCACCGGGGAGCGGGGGAGCCACGCGATCAGCCCCGGGCACTCGAGCAGAGCGATCGTGGGGGCCGCACTCCGCGAAGAAAACGGAGAAGCACGGCGCAAACAAACTTACCTCGGCCACCTCGCCTTTAATCGTTGCCCCCGGTAACGGCCGCCCGCCCCATCTCCTGCTGCTGTCGGTGTTTCCGCTCGGCGCTGCTCCCCAGGGGCGGAAGTGAATTTCAGGCCCGGGGCGCTAACGGGCCGATGCACGCGGCGATGAGGCCTCGCTCTCCGGGCGCAGGTGGTCGGGGCGGAATGCCGTAACGTTGCCGCTAAACTCCCGCCCAATATGGCGAGAGTCGCTGTCAGCATCTCGCCCGGGCGCTAACGCATCTGTGCCCGGTTAGTACCCCCCCCCCCCTCCTCCCGTGGGTGCGAATGGAAACACAAATACACCACATTTCTAGACCTAAGAATCTAAATGGGCTAAAGGAGCAAAGGGATCAAGATACACAAATCATCCAAATTAGCAACCCAGGTTAATAAGCTCATAAAAAAGCAAATCAATCATTGGGGTTCATTTCTTGAGGGATAGAATTGAAATGCAGAGAAGTTATGTTAAACTTGTGTAGAACCTCCATTCGACCACACTTGGAGTACTGTGCACAGTTCTGGTCTCCATATTACAAAAAGGATATAGAGGCAAAAAAAGCTTTACCAGAATGATCCCAGAACAGAGAGGTTATACTTATCGGGAAACATTGAACAGGCTGGGTCCCTTTTCTCTAGAAAAGAGAACGCTGAGGGGTGACCTGATGGAGATCGTTAAGATAATGAAAGGGTTTGATTGGGCAGGCGTAGAGAAGATTTTTCTGCTCGTGGGGAGCCCAAAGCTAGGGGCCATAAATATAAGACCGTCACTAATCAATCCAATGGAGAATTCAGGAGAAACTTCTTTACCCAGAGAGTGGTGAGAATGTGGAACTCGCTGCCACAAGTAGTTGAGGCGAATAGTATCGATGCATTTAAGGGGAAGCGAGATAAAGAGATGAGGGAGGAAGGATATGCTGATAGGGTTAAATGAAGAGGGGTGGGAGGAGGCTCGTGTGGAGCATAAACCGCAGCACAGACCAGTTGGGCTGAATGGCCTGTTGCTTTGCTGTAGACGCAATGTAATTTTACAAGACTTGTGCTCTCTGCAAGGGGTCTTGCCTGAGGGGGCTCATAGCTGACATTTCACTGTAAGGGCAGCTTTTCTTAAATTAGCATTAAATATTTTGTTTGGAATGCTTTCCGCATTGCATGATGGGTATATCCCGAGATGTTTTGGGGAAGAAAGGATCCAAACCCCAGACAACTGATGAACTCTCTCACCTTTTCTCTCTCTCTCTCACTCTCTCTCTCTCTCTCTCGCCTTCTCTCTCTCTCGCCTTCTCTCTCTCTCGCCTTCTCTCTCTCTCACTCTCTCTCACCTTCTCTCTCTCTCTCGCCTTCTCTCTCTCTCTCTCACTCTCTCTTGCCTTCTCTCTCTCTCTCTCTCTCACTCTCTCTCGCCTTCTCTCTCTCTCTCGCTCTCTCTCTCGCCTTCTCTCTCTCTCTCGCCTTCTCTCTCTCGCTCTCTCTCTCTCTCTCTCGCCTTCTCTCTCTCTCTCACTCTCTCTCGCCTTCTCTCTCTCTCACTCTCTCTCTCGCCTTCTCTCTCTCTCTCGCCTTCTCTCTCTCTCTCACTCTCTCTCGCCTTCTCGCTCGCCTTCTCTCTCTCTCTCTCGCTCTCTCTCTCGCCTTCTCTCTCTCTCTCTCTCTCTCTCTCTTGCCTTCTCTCTCTCTCTCTCTTCCAGACTGATTCCCGGGATGGTGGGACTAACATATCAAGAAAGACTAGATCAACTGGGCTTGTATTCACTGGAGTTCAGAAGAATGAGAGGGGATCTCATAGAAACGTTTAAAATTATGACAGGTTTAGACAGGTTAGTTGTAGGAAGAATGTTCCCAATGTTGGGGAAGTCCAGAACTAGGGGTCACAGTCTAAGGATAAGGGGTAAGCCATTTAGGACCGAGATGAGGAGAAACTTCTTCACCCAGAGAGTGGTGAACCTGTGGAATTCTCTACCACAGAAACTTGTTGAGGCCAATTCATTAATATATTCAAAAAGGAGTTAGATGTAGTCCTTACTACTAGGGGGATCAAGGGGTATGGTGAGAAAGCAGGAATGGGGTACTGAAGTTGCATGTTCAGCCATGAACTCATTGAATGGCGGTGCAGGCTCGAAGGGCCGAATGGCCGACTCCTGCACCTATTTTCTATGTTTCTATGTATCAAGCTCTCAAATTAGACACTATATAGATGTTTGGATCAGACTAAAACCCTTTTGAGTCCTTCCCTAAGAAGTGTAGAATTCATTATGTCTGCTTACAAAATGCTAGAATCTCCATTTGTACAGGGATCTTGCCTGGTCCCACAATATGTTTGAAATTGTGCAGCATGGGAGCTTTGTAAAACAAACTTTCCTTGTAAAACAAACTCATTGTAAAGCATTCAACCATAGCTTCAAAGACTTTCCAACAGAGAAAAGAAACATGTCAGCGAAATTATCAATGCAAACAAATCAAAACATAGCTTCATTTCTGTAAAGTAACCATATTCTGCCAGATATTTATGTGGAAAGGTGTAGCTATAATTCAAAAGGTTTTACTTCGGAAAATAATTTAGACTATTTACATTAAAAGAGCTCATATCTCTTGTCAAATCACAAACCACAGCATTCAGCCTAACACACCTCAGTCTTTAGACACGTTTCGTACACATCGGTTCAAAGAAGACTACCATTTAACAAAGAGATGACAATATAAAACGTGTTAGTACATGGGCACAGTTGTATCTTCATGCGTGAAATGTCAGCACCAAATATTTATTTCTCAACTAAGAAAATGTTGTTCAATGCCTCTGGCCTGTTAGTTTAATGAAAGGGTCATTCAGGTGTGTGAAAAAGGCTGTACAATATGGACCAGAACTCAGCAAACAGTACTCGGCTGATACTTTCAGTTCATTTCATAGAATCATAGAAATTTACAGCACGGAAGGAGGCCATTCGGCCCGTCGTGTCCATGCCGGCCGACCAAGAGCTACCCGGCCTAATCCCACTTTCCAGATCTTGGGTCTGTAGCCCTGTAGGTTACTGCACTTCAAGTGCACATCCACGTACTTTTTAATTGCAATGAGGGTTTCTGCCTCTACCACCCTTTCAGGCGGTAAGTTTCATACCCCCGCCACCCTCTGTGTGAAAACATTTCCCCTCAAAACCCCCTCTAAACCTCCTACCAATTACTTTAAATCTATGCCCTATAGGTTGTTGACCCCTCTGCTAAGGGAATCAGGTCCTTCCTAACCACTCTATCCAAGGCCCCTCATAATTTTATACACCTCAATAAGGTCTCCCCTCAGCCTCCTCTATTCCAAAGAAAACAACCCCAGCCGACTGTAACTAAAATTCCCCAGTCCCGGCAACATCCCTGTAAATTTTGACCTCGTGTGGCAACAAATAGCTGCCGCTTGGCTCGGTTAGTGGCCTCTCACCTCTGAGCCAGGAGATTGTGGGTTTGAGCCTCCAGCAGAAGACATGACTCAGTGTGGAAGGTAAAAATTTAATGCTGTACTGAGGGGTTTTCCTAGTGTTAAAGATGTCACCCTTTGAATGAAATGATAAAATGAGGCCTGTTAAAGAAAGAAAGACGTGCATTTCTATAGCGCCTTTCACAACCTCAGGACGCCCCTAAGCGCTTTACAGCCAATGAAGCACTTTTGGAGTGCAGTCACTGTTGTAATGTGGGCAACGCGGCAGCTAATTTGCACAGAGCAAGCTCCCACAAACAGCAATGTGTCAATGACCAGATAATCTGTTTCTGTTATGTTGATTGTTGTCGCAAATTGGCTATCGCGTTTCCCACATTACAACAGTGACTACACTCTGAAAGGACCTGATTGAGGGATAAATATTGGCCAGGACACCGGGAATAACTCGCCTGTTCTTCTTCAAAATAGTGCCATGGGATCTTTTATGTCCACCTGAGAGAGCAGACGGAGCCTCGGTTTAAATTCTTATCTGAAAGACAGCATCTCCGACAGTGCAGCGCTCCCTCAGCATCAGCCTGGATTTTTTTGCTCACGTCTCTGGAGTCGGACTTGAACCCACAACCTTCTGACTTAGAGACGAGAGTGTTGCCCACTGAGCCACAGCTGATAGGGTTCTGGTATTACGGGCTATCTGCTAAACATCCGGTGGCATGATATAAAGAGGTCTCTGGTATCCTGACTACTGTTCCTCCCTCAACCAATATCACTGTAGCAAAACAAATTACCGGTAACTAGTCTTGGATAATATTGCTGCTATGGGATCTTGCTGTGTGCAAAGCAGCTGGTGCTGGGATGGGGGGATTGTCCGATGAGGAGAGATTGAGTAGTCTAGGCCTATATTCCCTACAGTTTAGAAGAATGAGAAGTGATCTCATTGAAACATACAAAATTCTGACAGGGCTTGACAGGGTAGATGCAGGGAGGATGTTTCCTCTGGCTGGGGAGTCTAGAACCAGGGGTCACAGTCTCAGAATAAGGGGTCGGCCATTTAGGACTGAAATGAGGAAAATTTTCTTCATTCAAAGGGATGTGAATCGTTTCAATTCCCTGCCCCAGAGGGCTGTGGATGCTCAGTCATTGAACATATTCAAGACAAAGATCGATAGATTTTTGGATATTAAGGGAATCAAGGGATTATGGGGATTGGGTGGGAAAGTGGAGTTGAGGTCGAAGATCAGCCATGATCTTATTGAATGGTGGAGCAGGCTCGAGGGGCCGAATGGCCTACTCCTGCTCCTATTTCTTATGTTCTTATGTACATAACACCAGTCACTGTACTTCAAGGTAATTCATTTGTGTGACGTGTTATGAGATGTAGTAAAAGCAAGTGTTTCTTTTTCTTTAAATCCATTGAACTCATGCCCAGATCCAATCCACTCAAATGAATGAGCTGAAGTCAATCGCTCATGTGCAAACTTGGCTCACCGATACATGTTCCATTGTGTATGACTTGGGTTTCTTGGCAAATTTTGAAGTTTGTTTTCTTAAAACTTGGAACTTGATTCCCTTGATGGTTCAGTGTATAAATAGTGAGGGATTTTGTTCTACAAATTGTTACAGATCAGGTTGGGTCATGAGTCTGTACTAAATTAGCTGATTTCAGGAGTGATTACAAGATATAAATTTCATAGCACCATAGGATGGTTACAGCACAGAAGGGGGCTATTTGGCCCATCGAGCTCGTGCCGGCTCTTTGAAAGAGCACCTCAGCCAGTCCCACTTCCCCGCCCTCTCCCCGTAGCCCTGCAAAATATTTTTTTTCAGATACTTATCTACCTTCCTTTTCAAAGCCGCGATTGAATCTGCCTCCACCACCCTTTCAGGCAGCGCATTCCAGACCCTAACCACTTGCTACGTAAAAAGGTTTTCCCTCATGTCGCCTTTGGTTCTTTTGCCAATCACCTTAAATCTGTGTCCTCTGGTTCTCGACCCTTCCGCCAATGGGAACAGTTTCTCGCTATCTACTCTGTCCAGACCCCCTCATGATTTTGAACATCTCGATCAAATCCCCTCTCAATCTTCTCTGTTCTAAGGAGAACAATCCCAGCGTCTCCAGTCTATCCACATAACTGAAGTCCCTCATCCCTGGAACCATTCTTGTAAAGCTTTTCTGCACCCTCTCCATGGCCTTCACATCCTTCCTAAAGTGCGGTGCCCCATCTGGAGTATTGTATTGGACACAATACTCCAGATGGGGCCGAACCAGTGTTTTATACAGGTTCATCATAATCTCCACACTTTTGCACTCTATACCCCTATTGATGAAGCCCAGGATCCCGTATGCTATTTTAACCGCTTTCTCAACCTGCCCTGCCACCTTCAACCATTTGTGCCCATATACTCCCAGGTCTCTCTGTTCGTGCACCCACTTTAGGATTGCACCCTTTATTTTAGAGTTTCTCCCCTCATTCTTACTACCAAAATGTATCACTTCGCAATGTAACACTTTACTGAAGAGTTCAGGTGATGTCCTGGACGATGAAAACAAAGTTAATCCAGTTTATTGCTATCTGAAGCCGAAAGTCACATGATTTTCATTGCATTGACTCCTGCAGCTCAGAAATTCCGCTCTGTGTGTGGTAATGTTACGGAGATCATTTACAGGTTGTTTATGACTTCAACATTAAAGGTATTTGATTGGTTCTGGATTATTGGGAAATAACAATGCATCTGTATTAAATACTTTCAATTGAAATGGATTTTTTTCCCCCAAAACATAAATTGCCATATTTTTACTATTATGAGGTATGACAACATAGTGGTTATGTTACTGGATCAGTGATCCAGAGGCCTGGACCAATGATCTGGAGACATGAGTTCAAAACCCACCCCCACCACGGCAGCTGGGGAATATAAATTCAGTTAATAAATTAAATAAATCTGGAATAAAAAGCTAGTGAAAAAAAACTAGTAAAGCAGTAATGGGAACCATGAAACTACCGGATTGTTGTAAAAACCCATCTGGTTCACTAATGTCCTTTAGGGAAGGAAATCTGCCACCCTTACCCGGTCTGGGCCTATATGTGACTCCAGACCCACAGCAGTGTGGTTGACTCTTAACTGCCCTCTGAAATGCCATTCAGTTGTACCAAACTACTACCACTGTTCCGCGATTCCAGTAAAATATTATCATTTTAATCTGTGATATAAAGCAACGTCTGACATCAAATTATGTCATCTTACGAGGCATGACCAGCAAAATAAGCAGGCCCAATGTAAGATAGCTGTGCATTGAGCACATGCATCTAGGCTGACACTCCAGTGTGGTGCTGAGGGAGTGCTGCACTGTCAGAGGTGCCGTCTTTCAGCTGCGACGTTACATGGATGTAAAAGATCCCATGGCACTATTTGAAGAAGAGCAGGGGAGTTATCCCCGGTGTCCTGGCCAATATTTATCCCTCAATCAACATAACAAGAACAGATTATCTGGTCATTATCACATTGCTGTTTGTGGGAGCTTGCTGTGCGCAAATTGGCTGCTGCGTTTCACACATTACAACAGTGGCTACACTCCAAAAATACTTCATTGGCTGTAAAGCGCTTTGAGATGTCTGGTGGTCATGAAAGGTGCTATATAAATGCAAGTATTTTTTTCTTACTGTAAGCTCTGAGGGCTACAAGGTAATTAGGCAAGGATGTAATAATAATGGTTTTAATTTTCTATCTTGTTATTTTGATGTTGAATTGCCTCTTCACTAGACAACAATTTATCCACTTTGTATTGTAGAGCTATCCTGAACTACGGGATCCCCTGGTGTCCTACGAACCCCAGTCTCCACCATCTTCGCCCTTTATAGGTAAGTTGCTACCAATACAAATCTGTATCATTACTTTAGTCAGAACCCATAAGTGGATGTCTGGGCTGAATGGATGGTTATCCTCAGTAAATAATGTCTGCCTGCATTATCACAACATAACCCTCCATCCCCCCCACCCCCAGCCCCTCTCCTCCTGCAGCATATTGTTAAAGTAGACATCCCTCAGGACCACAGAAAGTAAGAATGGACCCCAGAGATGTCCATCGCTATCCTGAGGTGACAGGAAGTTTGGTGCTTGAACTTACAGTGTTAGTGTGATTGACATGGGCCAACTCACAAACTGCAAAACATTTCTCAACGCAAGTAAATGTGCTCAGTAAAACTATGGGGCCTACAGGCCACATGGTACCTCTAGATGAGGAAGGCCATTCGCTCACTTGGAAAATCGCTCCAGTCTCTCCATTGCTGCACTGAATTATTTCTCAAATGTTTCCAGGGTTTTTACCTGCACAACTCCATTTAGAAGTCCTAGTTACCACATTTAAAAAGAATTTGGATGTGCACTTGAAGTAACCTACAAGGCTATGGACCAAGAGCTGGAAAGTGGGATTAGGCTGGATCGCTCTGTGTCGGCCGGCACGGACATGATGGGCCGAATGGCCTCCTTCCGTGCTGTAAATTTCTATGATTCTATGATTCTATATATCTACGATAAGTGTTGACATCTCCAGGTGAAGAAGAATTTCCTGTTATCAGTCCTTCAATTATCTTCTGCATGTTTGAACCTGTGTTCCCTGTCCCACGGCCACAGATTAATTCAAGTAATATTCCGGATAAAACCGTTTCCATGCCAATTATTACCTCGTATACCTCAATGAGATCATCTCTCGGTCGTCTCCTCTCCAGATTGAAAAGCTCACGTCCCACTAGTCATTCCTTATAACTCCAACCCTTGATACTGGAGATGAGCCTTGTCCATCACTTGAACATCTCCCTCGGTGCTCGGTGTCCAGCACTGGACATGTACTCAAGTTGTGTCTGACCACTGCACTTTGCAGCTTGACCACTACTTGGGCCCAAGTTTCCACATGATTTGCGCCTGATTTTTAGGAGCAACTGGTGGAGAACGGACTATCTTAGAAATCGCAATTCTCCACATTTTTTTTTCTACAGTTCTAGTCAGGTAGAACAGTTCCACTTTGGAGCAGAATTTTTTCTTCAAAAGGGGGCGTGTCCGGCCACTGACGCCTGATTTGAAAGTTTCCACAGTGAAAACGTACTCCAAGCTAACTTAGAATGGAGCAAGTGAAGATTTTTGTAGAACTGAAAAAACCTTGTCTACACATTAAAAAATTAGACGCAGGTTACAAATTAGGCGTCCAGAACGAGGTGGGGGGGGGGGAGGGGGGGGAAGGGAAGTCATTAAATCCTTATTTCTACTTATACAAATATTACACAAATAAATCCAACCTGAATAAACATTTATAAGCAAAGAAAAGATTAAATAAACCATCTTCCTACCTGTGTGAAAGTGCTTCAGCCTGGGAGAATGGTGCAGCAAGCCTCACAAAACGAGGCAGCCGTTCCCGAAGGCGGGCGGGCAGGAGGGTGGGAGGGAACCGACCGAACGCGGGGGGGGGGGGGGGGGGGGAGGAAGGAAGCCGTTCCAGACGGCAGGCGGGCGGGAGGGGAGGGAACCGACTGATTCCCGGGATGGCGGGACTGACCTATCAAGAAAGACTGGATCAACTGGGCTTGTATTCACTGGAGTTCAGAAGAATGAGAGGGGACCTCATAGAAACATTTAAAATTCTGACGGGGTTAGACAGGTTAGATGCAGGAAGAATGTTCCCAATGTTGGGGAAGTCCAGAACCAGGGGTCACAGTCTAAGGATAAGGGGTAAGCCATTTAGGACCGAGGTGCGGAGGAACTTCTTCACCCAGAGAGTGGTGAACCTGTGGAATTCTCTACCACAGAAAGTTGTTGAGGCCAATTCACTAAATATATTCAAAAAGGAGTTAGATGAAGTCCTTACTACTAGGGGGATCAAGGGGTATGGCGAGAAAGCAGGAATGGGGTACTGAAGTTGAATGTTCAGCCATGAACTCATTGAATGGCGGTGCAGGCTAGAAGGGCCGAATGGCCTACTCCTGCACCTATTTTCAATGTTTCTATGTTTCTATGACTGACCGAACGCGGTGGGGGGGGGGGGGGAGGAAGGAAGCCGTTCCAGACGGCGGGCGGGCGGGTGGGAGGGACGGAGGGGTCCGACCGAACGCAGGGAAGCCATTCTAGACGGCGGGGAGGGACCCAACCAACCGAATGCAAGGGGGGGGGGAGCCGTTCCAGACGGCAGGAGGGAGGGAGGGAAGGAGACAGAAGGCTGCAGGAAGCCTCAGAAATTGAGGAGCCATTTCCCGACGGCAAAAGGGGGAGGTCGTCGGGAAACGGCTGCCTCAACTTTCTGAGGCTTCCTGCAGCCTTCTCACTGCTGATGGCAATGTGCTTTTATTAAAAAATGTTCAAAAACTAAACAGCTACAAAGAACTACAAAAATGGCCGAGTGCCAATGTTTCCTTCACACTGCGCGTGCGCGAACGCTCCAACGCGCAGCGTTGCCGGCAGGAAAAAAACTAATTTAAATGGTACCCGCCCCCTCCCACTTACAAAATCGGCGCGAGTGTAGGCTCCGCCCCCCCTGGGCGCCGCGCCAAACAGACAAGGAGCTGCAGGGCGCTCCAGAATCGCGTGTTTTTTTTCCGGCGCCGTTTTAGGCGCGAAAAACGGGCGCCCAGCTCGGAGGGGCGCCCGTTTTTTATCGTGTGGAACCTTGGGCCCCTTGTACTGTATACTACTCATTGGCTATGTGCAATCAATCAATCATAAGCAGCCCCTCGAGTCGAGGAGGACTTGCTTGCATGGCAAAAAGTTCACAGGTGTTTCAATGAAGGACCTAATATTCCAGATCCCGAACTAAATCTTGTCGGGTGGAAGATGCCTGTACATGGATTTTTTTAACAAGGGATGGCCGTTGCACACCAGCCACCACACGGGCTCGACAGGGTTAGGTCTTGGTCCAGTGGCAAGGGTTATCCAGGACGACTGGAGACCAGCTCTACTGCACAGACCTAGTGAGCACACATATCGCAGTGTGGTCTGACCCGTGCTACCCCTGGGCCCTCGGCTCTTCTGGGCCCCGAACTCACGCCTCTCCTGGGCCCCGATCATGTCGCTCTACAATCTCTCGCCGCTCCTTCACCCTGACCTCGCCGCTCTTGCAGTACCTGCCCTCAATGCAATCAGCGACCTGGATCTTGGTAACGTCCAATCCAGTCGGCCTCTTCGCTGCAGTTGCTCTCCTGCTTCAGCAAGTGCTGCTCCCTGGAGTGGTATGCCGCCATGCTGCTCCCTCTGCTCCCCGGCCTGCTCCCGATGGTGCTCGCTGGCCGGGGGGGGTGGGGGGGGGCGTGCAGACTGCTGGGCCAGGCTGCTACGCTGCTCCCTCTGCTCCCCGGCCCGCTCCGATGGTGCTCGCAGGTCAGGGGGCCGTGCAGACTATGTGCACCAAGCTATTGGGCCTTGCTGATTGCTGTGCTGCATTGCCTGTATATGTTCAGCACTCAGACTCCTGGGTATCTTTTCACTTCATCCACAGCTCTTTCAAATACTGTTCACGGAGTATGCACCCATTCAGGTGCAGTCAGCATTTGAGCTTAAAATGTGATACTGCAAGTGGTAACATGTGTATTGTAGACACAGAATGCACAAGGAGGCTTGCATCAGCTCTATGAGAGGGGTCCACCCACCATTTGTACAGAAGCTCTTCTGTACCCCCTCCAAAGCCTTCACAACCTTCCTCAAATGTGGTGCCCAGAATTGGGACACAATATTCCAGCTGGGGCCAAATTAATGTTTTATATCGGTTTCGCATAACTTCCGGGCTTTTGCACTCTATGCCTCTATTTATAAAGCCCAGGATCCCATATTCTTTATTAACAGCTTTATTAACCTGCCCTGCCACCTTCAAAGACTTGTGCACAAGTACCCACTGCTCTCTCTCTTCTTGCACCCCCTTTAAAATTGCACCATTTGGCTTGTATTCCCTCCTCATTCTTCCTAACAAAATGTATCACTTTGCACTTTTCTGCATTGGATTTCATCTGTCCTGTGTCTGCCCATTCCACCAGCCTTCTCTGTCCTCTTAAAGTCTTCCTCGCTGCTTACTACACTTCCAAGTTTCGTGACATCTGCAGATTTCAAATTCGTGCCCTGTACCCTCAACGTCCACGTCAACAGTGTTCAGGAAGCGTGCCACTATATTCACGGGGTGTGCAGGATACAGGCATCATTTGTACAGGAGGGATGTCCCGCTTGCACGGGGTGTACACACAGCTGCTGTACCTATACGCCACACTGGACAAACTAATAGCCATACTACCATCACCAACATAGCTGGTCCTGCTCTCAAACATTGTCTATCCATCTTCCGTGAGTGAGCATCATGCCCAAGATATGAAATGGAGTGACTGCATACAAAGAGCTGATGCTGAATCATATACAAGTCATACAGTGCAGTCTACCCCTCCTAATTCAAATGATCATGGAATCATAGAATGGTTACAGCACGGAAAGGGGCCATTCGGCCCATCGAGCTCAAGCCGATTGTCTGACCAACCCATTTTTTTTAGCATTAAATTCCCACTTTGCTTTGTTACTTATGTTGCATAATTTAAATGATTTGGATGGTTGCAAAAAAAGACTTTGAATTCTCAGCAATAGGCTTTGACTTTTGTTATTTGTATGTAAAAACAAATGAACGGATTGTTTTCGCAGCTGATAATATATTTGTCGCCCTGTACAACTACGAGCGAACCCATGAGGACGATCTGGACTTCAAGGAAGGTGAGCAGCTGAAGGTGCTCAAACGGTAAGTCCTGTGGGAGATCGGTTCCGTACTGTGGTGCCGTGGACCAATTAGTAGAAAGTCTGAGTTGACCAATGGAAGGCCATGAATCCACCAAAACTCTACAAACACACATTGCCATTGGAGCACGATGGCCCAGAATTTGTGGTTCTGATGATGGTGAACTAACATACATAAGGGCATAAAAAATAGGAGCAGGAGTCGGCCATTCAGCCCCTCGAGCCTGCTCCGCCATTCAATAAGATCATGGCTGATCTGATCTGATCTTGGCTTCAACTCCACTTCCCTGCCCGCTCCCTATAACCCTTGACTCCGCTATCATTCAAAAATCTGTCTACCTCCACCTTAAATATATTCAATGACCCAGCCTCCACAGCTCCCTGGGGCAGAGAATTCCAAAGATTCACGACCCTCTGAGAGAAGAAATTCCTCCTCATTTCCATTTAAATTGGGCGACCCCTTATTCTGAAACTTTGCCTCTTGGTTCTAGATGCCCCCAAGAGGGGAAACATCCTCTCTGCATCCACCTTGTCAAGCCCCCTCGTTATCTTATATGTTTCAATAAGGTCACCTCTCATTCTTCTAAACTCCAATGAGTATAGGTCCAACCTACTCAACCTATCCTCTTCATCTCAGGAATCAACCTCGTGAACCTTCTCTGAACTGCCTCCAATGCAAGTATATCCCTCCTTAAATATGAATACTGTACACAGTACTCCAGGTGTGGCCTCACCAAAGCCTGTACAGTGTAGCAGGACTTCCCTGCTTTTATACTGTATCCCCCTTGCAATAAAGGCCAACATTCTATTGCCTTCCTGATTACTTGCTGTGCCCGCATGCTAACTTTTTGAACTGCCAGCGTTCGCTGTCATTCTGTCTTTGAAACTGACCGCAATGTCGGGATTTGGTGCGTGCGCACACACATGGGGAAATCCTGGAGTCGCAGTATGGTATTCACAGCCGACACGGGTTGTACTGTGCCGCCCCTCCGCCCCAGCCCCCGCCCCACCCACAGAGCCGTCAGTTTGTGGAATCGGCCAAATCGGGGAAACTGACAAAAACATCGGCTCCTCCGCAGTAATTACGCTGTTAAATTCCACACTAAAAGTTAGCCCCAAAAGGATTAGGTGCAACTGGGGTTTTGACAGCCGTATTACTGCTAAACAAAGGTTAAGGGTGTGGAAAACGCACTTTAATTTTGTGCAGTGTGAAATTTGTCCATTTTAATAAAAATTGAAACTTTTTAAGAAAACTTTCAAAAGAAATGTTTTCCCTTTTTTTTAGAAAAGTTTGTCCATCATTATTTCAGGTTTGCCTTTTCCCCGTGTGAGAGGCCCCAATCTTTATTTTGCTCTCTCTAACATATTTTAAAAGTTAGAATTTGAAAAGCGTACTCACTTCCATGTTTGCTGTCTGTGAGAATTCAGCATTTTGATTGGCTGCTTAGACAAGCCTGTTGACATCACAGAAGCTCGCGCTAGGGGATCCCCACCACCGACCACTGAATTGAAGATTCTCAAGACAGGGATTGCGAAATCTACTTCGGGGGCCAGTGGCAAATTTCGGGCTGTCGTGTTTCTGTTCGCCAATGTTCGGCATACAAGAGAAAAATCCCTAAATGCTAAGAGATTGTTTGAGCCTTTGCAAACAAATGTAGACTAAATAGGACGCACCCTGTCTCCACATTACCACCACAGCTCATCTCTCTCTAGGGAGACAATGGGACCCATTCACCAGCCATTGAAACATCGCGAATAGAATTCATTCCATATGTTGCAAAACAGTAGCGTGTGATCATAATCACAGTAAATGTAAGCTGTACATCAAAATATTTTCCCCAGTTTTGTCAGGATATTTTTGGGATGTTACATTAAGATGCTAGGGTTTGATATGATCCCACAGCGTGGTCGCCAGTAAGATTGAAGATTGGGTATTGTGATATAATCACAACCTTAAAAAAAAGTCCTCTCTGTCCTTCACGTGTTAGATATGATTTGTTTGGTGAAATACATCCTGCAAATAATACTGTGCATCTCAGAGCCAAACTGCAACATTAATCTTTGTAGCACTCCAGTTTGAGCCTTACGATGTTATAATGTCCACAAGGCAGGCAAAATGCATGGCAATGAAACTGAATATCTATGCCATGTAAAACGTACAATTTGATACTGCTTCCGTTCAGATCTATGTTTTTCAATGGCACGAGCTTTCCATCCATTAATTTGAGCATCACCATCTGGTGGCAAATCACAATTGCCCGAAATCTAAGAAAACCAGATTTAAGAACTCCATTTGTACAACTATTTTAAACTAAGTGTCCCCTTTTGGCAAGGGCACTAGAACCCATAAATTTAGAAATTAACTGGGAACTTTGCCAATCAAATTAAAATTCTGTTCCCGGGGGTGATGATGCACTCCACTCCCTCCGGCACCCACCTCTCGCCAGTCAGGCTGGACCGGTTAATGGCTTCCTTGGCCAGGCCCAGGAACCATCCTACGAGAAGGCCTTCCGACCTGCCCGCTCCCATCCGCAGAGGGTGCCCAAAGATCAGGAGCGTGGGACTGAAGTGCAACCAAAAATCAAGGAGCAGCCCCTTCAAATAATGAAAGAGGAGCTGCAACCTCGCACATGTGGAACATGGACTCCTCCAGACCGCAGAAATTGCAAGCAGCCTGGGAGTCCGTCAACCGACTCGAAAACCTATTGCACCCTCCAGGCCAAGTCCCCAATAAATAAAGGGTGGTCTCCTGCGTAGAGAGCCCTCCACTGGGGACCCCAGCCTCCTCCGGATGGCAAGTCTCCACTTGTACATGCTGTCTAATAAGATATAGGCTGGAGTATAACAGAACATAGCTCGGGATTCAGATACTGATAACTGGCACCATCTTTACAATCATATTATGCTATCTGAACTCCATTAATACGTTACTGGCTTGCAATGAACTTCCAACCATGGATTATTCCTTCTATAATATATATTTTAAACTGTGTCATGTGGCCCCTGTACACATTTATTACTGAATTCCACATTTGGAAACCATTTTCTCAGACACACTTCATTAAATGTCTTAGCAAGTCTGTTTATTAATGTTTGTAATAGAATAGCAAATACACAGGCCTTTGTTTCCAACAATAACAGGTCTCAGGATCGAGATAACATTCATAAACCACTTAACCTTGTTCTCTGTGTTTAGATGCTAGTCAAACCCCTCAATTATTGCTGCCTCACAGTGAAATCCTAGGTGTCCATTATCCTCTGCAGATACATGTTCATTTTGATAAATCTTTTCAATATGTTGTCAATCTAATTTATTTGGTTTGAAGTTATTGTTTCCACATCTATGTTTTTTTTTTATACATTCACGGGATGTGTGTGTCGCTGGCAAGGCCGGCATTTATGCCCATCCCTAATTGCCCTTGAGGTGATCGTGAGACACCTTCTTGAATACAACCGCATGGCAGGGGGCAGTTAAGATTCAACCACATTGCTGTGGGTCTGGAGTCACATATAGGCCCAGCCCCTAAAGGACATTACTGAACCAGATGGGTTTTTACGACAATCCGGTAGTTTTCATGCTAACTATTACTGATACTAACTTTTATTCCTGATCTATTTAATTAATTGAATCTAAATTCCCCAGCTGCCGTGGTGGGATTTGAACTCATGTTTCCGTTTGATTAGGCCTCTGGATTACTGGTCTAGTAAAATAACCACAATGCTACCGTTCTCCAGAAATATGCTATTTTGTGAATGATGTACCTGGGAAACGTATTCACCTCAATTATAATTTCTTTCATTAATCACGTTACATAATAAGTGAATTCTGAGATAAATTGTCAAAAATAAAGATTTTCAGAAAGTAGAAGCAATCATCATCATCATCATCAGAGGCAGTCCCTCGGAATCGAGGAAGACTTGCTTCCACTCTAAAAATGAGTCCTTAGGCGGCTGAACAGTTCAATACGAGAACCACAGTCCCTGTCACAGATGGGACAGACAGTGGTTGAGGGAAGGGGAGGGTGGGACAGGTTTGCCGCACACTCCTTCCGCTGCCTGCGCTTGGTTTCTGCATGCTCTCGGCAACGAGACTCGAGGTGCTCAGCACCCTCCCGGATGCACTTCCTCCATTGAGGACGGTCTTTGGCCAGGGACTCCCAGGTGTCGGTGGGGGTGTTGCACGTTATCAGGGAGGCTTTGAGGGTGTCCCTGCAACGTTTCCTCTGCCCTCCTTTGGTTCATTTGCTGTGAAGGCATTATGATGGCCTCTGTTTTTCATTGTACCAATACTATCCATGCTGTGACCGGAATTTATATTTACAGGTTATAATGTTTGACAATATTTTACAACTAGAACTTCTTTGGATTCTTTATGGGGAAAAATACTAAGCTTAATTATGCATTAAAAATAACATTTAACAGTAAATGTTTTGCCCTAAACTAAGCAGCTATAAGCCAAATGGTTATTGACCTATTTATCTAAAAACTTTATCCAAATTCAAGAAGAGTTTTTCTAAGTTCCTTGCTGTGGATGAGTTCTTGATCCTGACAAGTCATGGCTGTTCTGGAGGTTATGCCAGGGTGGCCTTGCGAGGGTGAGGCTTAACATGCCCCCCACCCCCCCGCAAGACCATTGGCACTGGGGGGGCATAGGGCAGGGAGTGGAGACTCCAAAGAGTGGAGCTCTCACATCCCACACTTCCTCTGGGACCCAGTGTATCGTCCGTACAGATAGACCTGGGGAGACTGGGCCTGCTGGCTGATCCAATGATGGGTTTGGGTGGGAGAGTCAAGGGAGCACGGTTTGATTTCCATTGGAGCTCAGAAAATATTAATGCAGGAAGTGCCCTCGGGGGATTGTGAGTGGGGGTAGGAGCAGGTTGATGGGCTGACTGGCCTTTTCTTGTTCTGTGATTTTTGTTTTTAATGCTATCATTTCATCATTTTGATCCAAGGCAAAATAACAAATGTGATTCTTCCTCTTTGGTAGGGAGGGGGACTGGTGGAAAGCTGAGTCCTTGCTGACAGGACAAGAGGGATACATCCCATACAATTTTGTGGCTCGAGCACATACACTGGAGATTGAATTGTAAGGGTCCTTTTTCTGTTGTTCTACCTTATTCGTTCTGACAATACTTTTCCCATTGTGTTCACCAAGATGTGAGCTAACACTATTGGAATCCTCACACACATTTTTTCCTGGATTGGCCTGTCATGTGAAAAATGTCATTTTCCCTCCCCGCCCGCGGGTATTGCTTGGTCAATAGACCCCCGCTCGACCTCTGAGCACGCGAAAGATTTGCATTTATATTTGCTTTTACGGCCTCAGGACGTCCCAAAGCGCTTTACAGCCAATGAGGTACTTTTGGAATGTAGTCACTGTTGTAATGTATGAAACGCAGCAGCCAATTTGTGCACAGCAAGCTCCCACAAACAGCAATTTGATAATGACCAGATCATCTGTTTTAGAGGTAGATTTAGAGATAACCATTGGTCCCAGGACACCGGGGATAATTCCCCTGCTCTGCATCGAAATAGCGCCGTGGGATCTTTTGCTGAGAGAGCAGACGGGACCTCGGTGTAACGTCCCACCTGAAAGACGGCACCTCCAACAGTGCAACACTCTCTCAGCCACTGCGCTGGAGTGTCAGCCTAGATTTTTGTGCTCAAGTCTCTGGAGTGGGACTTGACCCACAACCTTCTGACTCAGAGGCAAGGGTGCTACCCACTGAGATAAGAGAGAAACTAGAAAAAGCTGCAGTGTAACATTTCCATTTGCATTTCCGAACACCTTCTGCCTTTATGAAATTTCTAAACAAGCTTCTACATGTTTTGCAATAGTGCCAGATTTTGATGTGCACTCATGCCTGTCTTGAGATTAGACCACCCAGATTCATTTACCCAGACTATGGAGCAGTAAGGGGAACTTTATTCAGTATTACCTATGTCATGTATGTAACCTTCATGTAACTGTAACCTTCATGTAACAATACTGTACACTGTAAAAAACTAAGTAATGCACGCCTTGACCACAGGGGGTGAACTTGTGGGAGACACTCCTCACCTGGTCATCCAGGTATATAAAGGGAGGTCCCACGCTGGGTCATCACTTCTTGGTCCTGTGAATAAAGGTTAGGGTCACAGAGTGACCTTGTCTGCAGAATGTGCCTCGTGTGAATTTATAGTAGCGTGTAAGGACACAACAACCTAGGCAAGACTGGAATAGAAAGGATTGTTTTATTAACACACTGGTACTCAGCTTTCCTTTTAAAGTGAAAAGTCTTAATGCTTCCAATTTTAGACATGTTCTTGATGTAACTTAGCCGTTAAACTGGGACAACAGCAACTATATACGAGGCCATGGAGGGATTAGAAAACAAGGATGAGAATTTTTAAATTGAGGTGTTGCTTAACTGGGAGCATTGTGTCTAGTGCTGGTCATTGAGATATATTACTGACAGTGGGTCATTGAAACAATGGTCATACTAGAACAAACGCCTGGAAATTTAAGGTTCTTGAAACTTTTACTCACATGGTAATTATGGACGAGGGAGGATATTAGGCACATCTTGGCTCATCCATCCAGAAAGACCTACAGTCCCGTCATAGCAGCATTCAACCGATTTTTCAATGATTCCAAGGTTTTATTTGAAGAGGTACCTCCTGATATCAGTCCTAAATTTAACTTTTTCCAGTTTATGCTAGTAAAACCTATACCCTTACGGTTTAATTTAAATAATCTTCTGGTTTTATACTTTCCATACTTTTTATAAATTTGTACACCTCTATAAGATCTCCTCTCGAACATCTCCTTACAAGGTTGAAGAATGAAGAACCCAAGTTCATTTTGTTTTTCCTCCTAATTGAGACATCTATGGCCAAGGAGCAGCCTTGTGGCGCCTCTGGGTCCAGCGTCCAAATCTCTCCCTTGTATCTCAGAACTAAACACAGTGCTCACGGTGGGTCTGACCATAACTGGACACAGAGCTCGAGGTGGGTCTGACCAGAATTGGACACAGTGCTCAGGGTGGGTCTGACCAGAATTGGACACAGTGCTCAGGGTGGGTCTGACCATAACTGGACACATTGCTCATGATGGGTCTGACCATAACTAGACACAGAGCTCGAGGTGGGTCTGACCAGAACTGGACACAGTGCTCACGGTGGGCCTGACCATAACTGGATACAGTGCTCACGGTGGGTCTGACTATAACTGGATACAGTGCTCATGGTGGGTCTGACTATAACTGGATACAGTGCTCATGGTGGGTCTGACCATAACTAGACACAGAGCTCGAGGTGGGTCTGACCATAACTAGACACAGAGCTCGAGGTGGGCCTGACCATAACTGGACACAGTGCTCACGGTAGGTCTGACCATAACTGGACACAGTGCTCATGGTGGGTCTGACCATAACTGGACACAGGGCTCAGGGGGATCTGACCAGAGGCCACCCAACCCCCATCTCCATGCCCCCGCCCCCTTCAAGGGTTCCCTCCCTCCCCAATTTAGACAAGCTGAGGCCTGATGTTTCAATAACAAAGGAGGATACGTTGAGC
This sequence comes from Pristiophorus japonicus, assembly GCF_044704955.1. Taxonomy (NCBI): domain Eukaryota; kingdom Metazoa; phylum Chordata; class Chondrichthyes; family Pristiophoridae; genus Pristiophorus; species Pristiophorus japonicus. The sequence continues at coordinate 10,829,089 of NC_091990.1, forward strand.
CCCTTTGTTTTCTGCGTGCTATTTGCGATCCACATTAACGAGCATTCAGCTGACCGCCCCTCGACATTGAGTCAAATAATGAAAAGTGACGGACCACGACTATCGGGGTGCGGGTTGTCCAGATTTAGCCCACTTTTACTGCTTTGGTTTCCGTAATGCATGCACCTGTGAGTATGCTCACCTATGGCACTATTTCGAAGAAGAGCAGGGGAATTATCCCCGGTGCCTTATCCCTCAATCAACATCACTAAAACAGATTATCTGGTCATTATCACAGTGCTGTTTGTGGGAGCTTGCTGTGCGCAAATTGGCTGCTGCGTTTCCCACATTACAACAGTGACTACGCTCTGAAACAAAAGTACTTAATTGGCTGTAAAGCTCCTTGGGACGTCCTGAGGTCATGAAAGGCGCTATATAAATGCAAGTCTTTCTTTCTTTCTCTTTCCTACTTGTGTATTCGCAAATATATTTGCTGACATTATGCTTCCCAATTTGATGTGGGACTTTGTTCCTTCTTTGTAACTCTGGCTTCACTCCTTCCAGGAGCACTAGTTTAGGTCGGGATTTGACCACTGATGCATCTCATCTTTGACTGATAATCAATGTTTTTTTTTCTAGATGGTTCTTCAAAGATCTAAGCCGGAAAGAGGCTGAACGACAGCTTCTGGCAGCTGGCAATACGCAAGGCTCCTACCTGATTAGAGAGAGCGAGACCACAAAGGGTATGTTCGAAGCTTCTTCAATAGATGGCTTGGTGAGGTTGTTCATTCTCGGGTGACGTACACTTCCTTGAGGTGTGTTCACTGTAGGATTTATATCTTCCCGTGTCTGACTGAAGAACATTACAAGCTCACAAAAGCCAAATACTGCAGATGCTGGAATCTGAAATAAAAACAGAGAATGCTGGGAAATCTCAGCGGGTCAGGCAGCATCTGTGGAGAGAGAAACAGAGTGAATGTTTCGTCAGAACTGGCAAAAGTTCGAGATGTAACAGATTCTTAAGGAAGTGCAAGGGGGCAGGGAAAGGGGGAGGGGGGGGGGAAAGAACAAAAGGGAAGGTCTGTGATAGAGTGGAAAGCAGGAGAGATTTGAGAGACAAAATGAATGACGGGAGAAATTGAGATGGTAATGGCATAAGTTAGGAAACAAAAGATGAGTCCAGATAGGGTGTAAATGGTGGAATTATCACCAGCTGCCCTGGGAAAGAGACAAAAAAATAAAAAATAAAAATAAAAAGGCAGGGTGCTTCAACATTACAAGCTGGTGTTTGGATTAGCCTTAGTTACGTGTTAATCATAATAAATGATATACCAGGCATAAAATATCCCGAGAATCAACTACAGATTATTTGTTTGTGAAGCAGCAGTAATGACTTCACAAATATTATGTTAAATCTGCTCTATTCTTTTAGCTGTCACTCTAACACAGAAATAGACTTGAATTTCTTGAGAAGAATAATAGAATCATAGAAATTTAAGACACAGAAGGAGGCCATTCGGCCCATCGTGTTCGTGCTGGCCGACAAAGAGCTCTCCAGCCTAATCCCAATTTTCCAGCTCGAGGTCCATAGCCCTGAAGGTTACGGCACTTCAAGTGCACATCCAAGTACTTTTTAAATGTGGTGAGGGTTTCTGCCTCTACTACCCTTTCAGGCAGTGAGTTCCAGACCCCCACCGCCCTCTGGGTGAAAAAAGTTCTCCTCAAATCCCCTCTAAACCTCCTACCAATTACTTTAAATCTATGCCCCCTGATTGTTGACCCCTTTACTAAGAGAAAATAAGTCCTTTCTATCCACTCTATCCAGGCCCCTCATAATTTCATGCACCTCAATTAAATCTCCCCTCAGCCTCCTCTGTTCCAAAGAAAACACCCCAGCCTGTCCAAAATTTCCTCATAGCCAGAATTCTCCAGTCCAGGCAACATCCGAGTAAATCTCCTCTGTACCCTCTCCAGTGCAATCACATCTTTATTGTAATGTGGTGACCAGAACTGCACGCAGTACTCCAGCTGTGGCCGAACTAGTGTTTTATACAGTTCAAGCATAACCTCCCTGCTCTTGTACTCTATACATATAAGAAACGGTTTTTACTTTTATAAATGGTCACTATGTCAACTGGCCGACCCGACCCAAATTCAGGTCAGGGAGTTTTTGGCCTGGACCCGATACCGCCTGATTCTGATGACCGCCGAAAGCGCGTCATCAGAATGCGTACCGTTGCTTTCCTGCACCTGAGAAATCTTCCGACCAATATTCAGCTGCAGAAATCGATCCCCCGCCGCGCGGCGCCCCCAACAGCTTTCTGTGTCGGTGCACCTTATCCGCAGTGTGCGGCCCGGCAGCGCGGTGGCCCTTGAAGGGAAGGGCCCACTGCCGCGGCCGGCATGTAATCATTTTTGCCGGCCGACTCCCCAATCAGCTGCCAAGATCGTGCCCACAGGTTCGGCCGGGCCGCCAACCTGTTGGGTGCCAGGCTGCTGACCCGGCCGAAACCCTCCCTGGTGGCCCAGTGGCCAAAGACTAAAAAAAAAATAACAGAATCTCTCCCCTTTAACGGATGGGAGAGAGCGTGATTGACAGCGGCAGAGTCCCAGTTCGACCCATATCTAGCCACTTAACCTGGCTTTGAGTTTCTGGCCCGCCCCCATTGTGACACATTTCCTCAGGGACTTTGAAAAAATGTCAAAGTCCTGAAAATGGTTCTTCCAACTTGATCAAGGATCCGTGCGATAAGTACAAAGAAAAAAAACCATAGATGCGCCAGTTCTCTTGTGCTGCTGAATTTCGGCCCCTATTGCTTTTGCAATCATCCCCTTTCAAAGCCAATCTGGAACAAGTTTAAATAAATATTTCGAAACATGAAACTTGTGCACACCCTTTGCTGTTGTACACGATAAGGATGAGACACTGAGGTGAGAGACATTTGTCCAGTACATGTCCATTATAATGACAGGATTGAATGACTTCAAGCCTTAACCTATTTTCAGATTTTGTTGTTATTGCCTTCACTTGGATGCAGATTTTCAATTACTCCTCATTGTATTGTATCAGCTGTGGCTCAGTGGGCAGCACACTCCCCTCTGAGTCAGAAGGTTGTGGGTTCAAGTCCCACTCCAGGGACTTGAGCACAAAATCCAGGTTGATATTCCAGTGCAGTGCTGAGGGAGTGCTGCACTGTCGGAGGTGCTGTCTTTCGGGGATGAGATGTTAAACTGAGGCCCCGTCTGCTCTCTCAGGTTGATGTAACAGATCCTATGGCACTATTCTGAAGAAGAGCAGGGGAGTTATCCCTGGTGTCCTGGACAATATTTATCCCTCAATCAACATAACAAAAAAAGATTATCTGGTTATCACATTGCTGTTTGTGGAGCTTGCTGTGTGCAAATTGGCTGCTACATTACACTTCATTGGCTGTAAAGTACTTTGAGACACCCAGTGGTTGTGAAAGGCACTATATAAATGCAAATCTTTCTTTTATTTTATTTTATTAGATAAATGTGTAAATCCACCTGCATCTTTCAATACGTATTAAGTGCAACAACATAAATCAAAACAACGGACCGGACATCACTTTATATTTGCACCTAACAGTCAATGCAGCACGCTTTGAGATGTCTATTTCTTATCCAATGTGATTAAATAAACACATTGGGCCCAACTGTCCTGTCGGTAGCAGCCTGAGGTAATGACAGGAAATAGGGGAAGAGACGCAGGATGGCCCTCCGTTACATTGCCCAGGACCTCTGGGGCTTCCTCAAGGTGAATGTTTTCAACCTGAGCTTGTGCCTACAGTGGGCACAGTGACATCCTCTCATATCATAGAATCATAGAAGTTTACAGCACGGAAGGAGGCCATTTCGGCCCATCGTGTCCGCGAAGCCCTTTGTTGGAAGGGCCCCCATTTCTAGGGGCACCTGTAGTGACATTGCGCTCCCAGATTAGGGGGTCTTAAGGGGTCAGAAGAATATGACATAAGGACATAAGAAATAGGAGCAGGAGTAGGCCATTTGGCCCCTCGAGCCTGCTCCGGCATTCAATATCATGGCTGATCTACCTCAACTCCACTTTCCTGCACTATCCCCATATCCCTTGATTCCCTTAATATCCAAAACTCTATCAATCTCTGTCTTGAATATACTCAACGACTGAGCATTCACAGCCCTCTGGGTAGAGAATTCCAAAGATTCACCAGCCTCTGAGTGAAGAAATTTCTCCTCATCTCAGTCCTAAATGGCCAACCCTTTATTCCGAGACTGTGGTCCCTGGTTCTAGATTCCTCAGCCAGAGGAAACATCCTCCCTGCAACTACCCTGTCAAGCCCTGTAAGAATTTTGTATGTTTCAATAAGATCACCTCTCAATCTTCTAAACTCTAGAGAATATAGGCCTAGTCTGCTCAATCTCTTCTCATCGGACAATCCCCCATCCCAGGAATCAATCTGGTGAACCTTCGCTGCACTCCCTCCATGGCAAATATATCCTTCCTTAGGTAAGGAGACCAAAACTGTACACAATTCTCCAGGTGAGTTCTCATTGGGCTCTGAAGCTGGTGGCCAGATCCTCCCATATCGTCAGGCCTGAAGCTACACTTCTGCTTCTAACCCTATGTTCTGGTCCATGGGCCTATGTTGCAGATGCAACTGAGCATGTGACTGAGCTGGCCAATCAAATTCAGCCAGCCTGAGACCTGGACAGGTGGAGTGCAAATGGAGAACCAGGAAAATCAGCCCCGTTGTTATATTCATAATTACAATTGAACCAATCCAGCATCAACTAATGTGCTGTGTTTGGAAAGCTAAGTGGCTGAATCTGTCATCAGCTCAAGAGAGAATCTTTTTGGTGAATCAGAGTAAAGAAGAGAAAAAGAAAGACTTGCATTTATATAGCACCTTTCACGGCCAACGGGTGTCTCAAAGCACTTTACAGCCAATGAAGTACTTTTGGAGTGTAGTCACTGTTGTAATGTGGGAAACGCGGCAGCCAATTTGCGCACAGCAAACTCCCACAAACCGCAATGTGATAATGACTAGATGATTTGTTTTTGTTATGTTGATTGAGGGATAAATATTGGCCTCAGATACCGGGGATAACTCCCCTGCTCTTCTTCGAAATAGTGCCATGGGATCTTTTACATTCACCTGAGAGAGCAGACAGGGCCTCGGTTTAACGTCTCATCCAAAAGACGGCCCCTCCGACAGTGCAGCACTCGCTCAGCACTGCACTGGAGTGTCAACCTGGATTTGTGTGTTCAGGTCCCTGGAGTGGGACTTGAACCCACAACCTTCTGACTCAGAGGTGAGAGTGCACTCCCAGGTCTGATGTAGGACAAATTAGGTGCAAGGTAACGATCGCTCTGCTCTAGCCAAGATCATTTATTGCCTTTTGTCCCCGATGTGAATTCTTTCCACCTACCACATAAACCATCCTCGTTATCTCGCAAGAAAAATTAACAGTTTAGTATAACTTTATTCCAAATTAAGGTCAGATTTGTGCTGTGGGTTTGTGTCCACTAAAAACTTAAATGATCCAATCTCACATAGGACCGTGACGGAGAGAAGCTTCCACAGAATCATAGAACAGTTACAGCACAGAAGGAGGCCATTCGGCCCATCGAGCCCATGGCGGCTCTCTGCAAGAGCACTTCAGCCAGTCCCACTCCCCCCGCCCTTTCCCCGTAGCCCTGCAAAATACTTTTCCTTCAGGTACTTATCCAATTCCCTTTTGAAAGCCACGATTGAGTCTGCCTCCACCGCCCTTTCAGACAGCGCATTCCAGATCCTCACCACTCGCTGCGTAAAAAGGTTTTTGCCTCGTTTCGCCTTTGGCTTTTCTGCCAAGGTGAAACAAAAGAGTTCCAACCTCTTGTACTGTTTTATTGATGATTTTTAGCAGTAATAGGCTGACAAAGTTCATGCATTGCATTTTAACATATGTTTATTTTGAATACAGGCTCTTACTCACTGTCTGTGAGGGACTTTGATGCACAGCACGGAGATGTGGTGAAGCACTACAAGATTCGCTCTTTAGATAAAGGAGGCTATTACATATCGCCCCGGATAACCTTCAACACGCTCCACGAGCTGGTCAGCCATTATTCATGTAAGTACATAAGAACATAAGAAATAGGAGCAGGAGTAGGCCATACGGCCCCTCGAGCCTGCTCTGCCATTTAATATGATCATGGCTGATCCGATCATGGACTCAGGTCCACTTTCCCCGCCCGCTCCCCATAACCCCTTATTCCGTTATCAGTTAAGAAACTGTCTACCATCGTGCTGAACACCATGTTATCAACAAATCGGAGCCAGGAGCCATTTCTACAACTTACTATTTTGGTCAAATGAAGACACTTGAGGCTGGATTTTCAGTCTTCTGCCACCTCTGTTAGCGTCCCAGAGCGGGTGGCAATGGCGGCGGTAAGCACTTCCGGGCGAGCGTCCAGCTCCCAGCGCCCCGCCCGGGTCTTTCGGGGTCGGTATCGATGGGGGCGCGGGGCATTACCGCCCGGGAGAGGTGAGCCGGTGTGCAACGCCCCTGGTTGCGACACCGGTTCAATATTTGTAACGCACCCAACCTTTAGCGTTCCACAGCGACCCCTGCTGGGACCGCCTGGGAAAGCGGGCGGGCCGAGCTGTAGCGGCTGCAGTGAGGTCACCGAGGTCGACCTCGGGTAAAGTGAGATTATTTTTTTTTTTTTTGCGATTTATGTTGTGGTGGCGTGAGTTATTTATTGGGAATGTTTTTTGGTGTTCATATTTCAGGTGTGTTTCCCCTCCCAGGCCGGCTGTTTAGCTCGGGATTTTCGCTTGCTCAGCCGGCCTAGCCGCCCTAAGACAGGTGTCCAACGCCTCCCTTAGCACTCCGCCCCACACTCCGGGCCCAGCGGGTGAATTTTGCGGCGGCAGACGCAATCCATTTCCCGGCGCAAAATTTACCGCTCAGCCCGGGACACCGTTACCCAACTGAGGTGCGACCAAATTCCCCCCCCCCCACCCCGCTTGAAGTTTTTCAGTGACCGATGTGCTATCTAAAAGTTCATTGTATGGCACGGAGCTCTGGTTGTTGTGAAAGTGCCTCTGAAGATCATGTGCCCATGAACTGTGCCGCTAGAGTGCTTCCCAGGCCATTTCACATCCACCAAGCTTTTCCCACAAGGCTTGGTCAAGACTTTCCAGGGATAACAATCAGCGAAGACCGGAGTGGAGGCAGGGGGCATGGGGGTGGGTTGCGAGGGGCGATTTAATGACCTGTCTGGTGGGAAAGATGCATGGGATGGTGACAATAGTCCAAATCCACTAACCGGGCCAAGGTGGCACCATTCAAGCCCACCAATACTATCGGCGACTTTGAGCTGGTCCGCCGCTCCGGCTGCAGGAAAGCAGGGGCCTAATTGAAATCTAAACGTCACGCCCCGAGGAAGCCGTTGGCTGCTGCAGCCCTGGCGGATCCGGGAGTCCCGGGCGGGACTAACCCCGGGGCAGTCCGCCGAGTGGCCAGGAGAGGCCGCGGTGATTTGATTTTAGAAACCAATCACTTTTATGTGGAATGCTCGTGGGTTGGGAGGAGCAGGGGTGTTTCCATGGCTGTGGCCTGGTCTCCTTCTGCCCCCGCCCCCCCCCCCACCCCCGACCCACAACAGCCCCGCTCCCCCCCCCCACCCCACCCCTCCCCCTCCAGGCGGTTATGCCAGGGAACGTAACCTGAGATCCGGTCCCCACCCCAATTCCCGCTCCTTCCCGTCGACTATGATGTCATTCCTGCCAGAGTCGAGCAAGAGACAGTTAAAAAAAACAATTTAATCGAGGCCCGGCTGCCAAAATCGTGTGGGCCTCGCTTCTCCGAGATACATTGCACTCCCCAGAATTTATTATCTCTTCTAGTAATTTATAGAACAGAGAAGGCTAAGAGGAGATTTGATAGAAATGCTTAAAATGATGGAGGGCTTATGTTAAGTAAGCAATAAAAGTACAAACTGAGTACTGTTTAACTGAACAAGGGACAACCTTGGCTCTGCTTTATTACGGCCCAAAGTGCCTGACTCTCAAAATGGCTGGCCTTTTATACCAGAGCAGCACCATGTGCGCGCTGCTCAGTGGCCTCCAGCAATGACACCATCTGGTGGCTACAAACAGCATGTACATACATAACAGCTTAGATACAGTAAATAAAGAGAAGTTGTTTCCAATGGCTGAAGGGTTGATCAGGAGAGGGCACAGATTTAAGGAGACTGATAAAATAACTAGACAGCTGAGGAAAAACCTTTCTTTACGCACCGAGTGGTTAAGATTTAGAAAGCACTGCCTAATCGGGTGATGGATCATCATAGGCAGTCCCTCGAAATCGAGGAAGACTCGCCTCCACTCTAAAAGTGAGTTCTCAGGTGACTGAACAGTCCAATACGGGAATTACAGTCTCTGTCACAGGTGGGACAGACAGTGGTTGGAGGAAAAGGCGGGTGGGACTGATTTGCTGATTTGTGGATAGAGATTTAATAGCAGCCTTCAAAAGGGAATTGGATAAATACTTGAAGGAGAAAAAAATTGCCGGGATATGGGGAAAGAGTGGGGGGAGTGGGACTGACTGGACTGCTCTTCGAAAGAGCCGGCGCAGACTCGATGAGCCGAATGGCTTCCTTCTGTGCTGTACTGTTCTATGATTCTATGATTCATAACTTCCGGGGATCGCTTCTCACGCAGGTCCCGCCCCCTCTCCGCCATGGCAACCATCCCACCCAGCGTTGAAATCAACTCCATGGACATGAACTCAACGCACTTGTGTGGTTTGTTTTAATTGTTAAAATTGTCAATGCACAAGCTGTTGGTCGACTTACTGAGCTAACTCTCTCTCTCGCTCTCTGTTGCAGTTAACACGGACGGTTTATGCCAGTGCTTGAAGAAGCCTTGCCAGACGCAAAAGCCACAAAAGCCATGGTGGCACGATGAATGGGAGGTCTCCCGGGAGTCGCTGACACTGATCGAGAAGTTGGGAGCGGGGCAGTTCGGAGAAGTTTGGATGGGTATGTGCAGGAGCAACTTGCAGGGTTTTTTTCCGTTCGGAGAGGCCTGAAAGATGTCACTGTAATATGTGTCTGTGTGTGTGCGCAATTGAAAATAGCAGCTACAGAATCTCATTAACATGGACTGAATTCAGGCAATCCATAGACAAAATAAAAAGTTGGAGAATTACAATCCTGGGTACAGTTAAACCACCGATGTTATGTGCACCTGTATGCACCTTCTAACGCATTCCTGGCTTTTCATCACAGGTACGAAACAAATTGGGAAATTTTAAAAGTCTTTGTCACGAGCTAGAAGGAATGTGCTAATATTGGCTCGGATTTACCCGGGCCTACCACTGCGAACACGGTGCGTACGTGGCCCTAAGTACCCCGCAGGTTCCAGGTTTCTGCGTGTGATGCGCTTGCTCGAAAACCCGCAACTTGCGATCTCTCAAGTTTTGGCTTGACAGATACCCCGCACCCCCGGGAAATGGACATTTGGTGGCGGGGAGTTGGGCTACTACTGTCCAACAAATGCCCATGAAACTCTTGGTAAAAGCAGGTGCATCATCTTCTTTTACCAGCGGAAGAGTTTAAATAAATATTAAAATAATGTTTTTCTAATTATTTAAACATTAAAAAACTTTAAAATTAGTTACAGATTACTTTTAGCCCCTTTAAAACATTTAAATTTATTTTCCAAAAAGTTAAATTTTTGTTTTAAATGTTTAATTTTAATGTATTTTAGTTAATTTTGAACCTGTAATGATTTATTTTTTTATTGACCTGATGTGTAATTGTGTTTTTTAGGGGACTCCTATTCATGCTTATGGGGATTCTGTATGTAAATGGAATCCCCATCATCATCATCATAGGCAGTCCCTCGAAATCGAGGAAGACTTGCTTCCACTCAAAGTGAGTTCTCAGGTGGCTGAACAGTCCAATACGGGAATTACAGTCTCTGTCACAGGTGGGGCAGACAGTGTTTGGAGGAAAGGGTGGGTGGGGAGTCTGGTTTGCTGCACGCTCCTTCCGCTGCCTGTGCTTGATTTCTGCATGCACTTGGTTCAGCGTGCTCCCGGATGCTCTTCCTCCACTTAGGGCGGTCTTTGGCCAGGGACTCCCAGGTGTCAGTGGAGATGTTGCATTTTATCAGGGAGGCTTTGAGGGTGTCCTTGAATCATTTCCTCTGCCCACCTGGGGCTCGTTTGCCGTGTAGGAGTTCCGAGTAGAGCGCTTACTTTGGGAGTCTTGTGTCAGGCATGCGAACAATATGGCCCGCCCAACAGAGTTGGTCGAGTGTGGTCAGTGCTTTGATGCTGGGGATGTTGACCTGATCGAGAACACTGACGTTGATGCGTCTGTCCTCCCAGGGGATTTGCAGGATCTTGCGGAGGCAGCGCTGGTGATATTTCTCCAGCGATTTGATGTGTCTACTGTACATGGTCCATGGCTCTGAGCCATACAGGAGTGGGCGCCTGAGGAAGAGAGTGTTCGAAGATCAGGTCCTCAAATCTGGCACCAAGCTTATGGAATCCCTATAAGCATAATGGGGATCCTGATTTTTGATTGGTTGGCGTGGTCCATGGGATCCCAAGGGCGCTTGCAAACCGCCTGCGCCTCCAGGATACGGGGCCTTTACGCAGGCGTATGCCTGTAGGCCCAGGAGTGCGAGTATGCGCACCTCCAGGTTCGTACTTCTCTTGCGGTTCGGAGGCATTCGCCCGGGGGAAGCCCCAACCCACAAATTCAGTCAATTTACATCATTAGCTGGGGGAACAGTAGCATAGTGGTTATGTTACTGGACTGGTAATCCATTGGCCTGGCCTAATGATCCAGAGACAGGAGTTCAAATCCCACCACGGCAGCTGGGGAATTTAAATAAATCTGGAATTAAAAAGCTCGGATCAGCAATGCTGACCGTGAAACTACTGGATTGTCGTAAAAACCCAGCTGGGTTTTCACTAATGTCCTTTCGGGAACGAAATCTGCCGCTCTTACCCGGTCCGGGCCTATATGTGACTCCAGACCCACAGCAATGTGGTTGACTCTTAACTATCCCTCTGAAATGGCCAAGCAAGACACTTAATTAAGGGCAATTATTAATGGGCAATAAATGCTGGCCTTGCCAGCGACGCCCACGTCCCGAGAATGAATAAAGAAGAAAAAGTGCTGCCCCTGACGGTTCTCATTCTTACCCCGTGGTTTTTCCCCGTACATCCATCATGTAACATAAGGATTATATAGTATCCTTAATGGAGTAATGGTTTACGGTTGGACAAGATTAATGTGACCAATCGTAACATATTCAGAAGAGATAGTGAGGGGAAAACTGGGAGTGGATAGCAGTATCCGTAAAGGATTCTATCAGAGCTAGAATGTAAGATCAATAATCAGAGGGCATAGATTTAAAGTAATTGGTGGAAGGATTAGAGGGGAGTTGAAGAAAACTTTTTTCTCCCAGAGGGTGGTGGGGGTCTGGGGTGGAACTCGCTGCCTGAAAGGGTGGTAGAGGCAGAAACCCTCACCACATTTAAAAAGTACCTGGATATGTACTTGAAGTGCCGTAACCTACAGGGCTACAGGCCTAGGGCTGGAAAGTGGGATTAGGCCGGATAGCTCTTTGTCGGCCGGCCCGGACACAATGGGCCAAAATGGTCTCCTTCTGTGCCATAAGTTTCTAAAATTATATGATTCTACAATTCTACACAAGAATATTGTCGCGGATTGTGTTAAAACAGAATCCATATGAATAGAGTTGTGGAATAGGGAGAAAAATGGTACATTATAGATCACTAGAGATAAAATAGAGGGGGGAACCTGCAGATAGTTCAGCGAGAACAATATAACGATTATATTGGGCGTTTTTCACCAATCCAAGATAGGCTGGGATAAAGGTCACACGTAGGGTCAAACTGATTTTGGAATAGGAACCGCTGCCCTGCACCAACGTCAAAGTTCATTGATTTGAAATAACCTTAACTACAGAACAAAACCCAAGATGCCATTGAGATGCAGAATCCACATAAAACAACAGTTTGGGTCTGTTCTCCCAGCAGAACCCATGGGTAAATTAGGTTATCGTGGTGAGATGTGATGAACTCGAATAACTAAAAACCACTCGACTGCGATACAGATGCACTTCGAGGCATGGTAGCGGATGTTTGATCTTATCACACACACATCCTGCTTAACCCCTTCACCCCTTGCATGAAGCTGGAAAAGGTGCACTCGGCTTGCTGGCAGAATAGCAGAATTGGCGTGTGTAGCTGCCCCTTTAAGTCTCGAAGCCCCAACACTGGCGAAAGTCGGACATTAACTGAGCACTCACGAGTAATTATCCGCGGCGCACAGGCAGAGCTGTCAACGGTGGGCGATTTACAGGGGCCGAGATTTTCTGTCGTGGGCTCCATCCCTCAGGCATTCACTTGTGCCCAAAATATTCAGACGGCTAAAAGCATGTCTGTCACAGGAGCCCCGGGAGATTACCACGTGCTATTAATGTACTCTCTCCTCTGCTATCTGCCTTTCACCCTCTTTGGCCTTGAAATTACATGGAGAATACTGGCAAGCAAGCATTCGTATTCATTTCTTTTAACAGAGGCAATAACCAACGTTCGCTATAAGCTGTGCGGCCACACCCCGCGTAGCCTGGGACTGGCATTTTCGTTGTGTGGAGGTTGGGGCAGAATAGGGTTAAGAAATAATTACTAAGAATGAAAATGAAACGAGCGCCAATGTGCATCACGAGTCTGCAGGCACGTAACAGAACAGTCAGGCACCAGACCACCTGTTTTGATTTTTGTAATGTATTTGCTTCACGGGTTCTTTGCTTAAGAATTCATAGCAACACATTGCTGTTAAGAACTGGTTGGTTTATTAGCAAAAGTTTAACATTCACACTACACATTACCAGTTCATCCACCAAGCTCACAACCACCTGCCTCATCGTGGATCCCCTGAACCCAACTGGCTGGGGTTTTATTGAGTCTTGTGAATATCACGTGACTGGCTAAGCCACTCACAATGCAACAGCTCTACAACTATATTTTTTTAATAAAACGATGAAGCCGAGTGCCCCCTTATTAAAGGGACACCAAAACCCACAAATCACCAATAAAACTTTAAACTTTGCTGATCAAATTAAAATTAAAATTTGGTTGCCAGATGTGATGATGTACTCCAGTCCCTCCGGCGCCCACCTCCCACGTGCTCCATCTCCAAGGGCGTTATGTATGGAGAAAGAGTCAGACTGAACACTGTGAGCTCAAAGTAACGTGTGACCTTAGTCTTTTATTTGCAGGTCTCCAGAGTGCCTCTCCAATCTGTGAGCCCTCCTTAAATACCTGTGCTTCCAAGGGATTATGGGATCCCTTTGGACTCCAGGGGATGAGCCCTCTGGTGGCTGTACAGAGTAAATACAAGTTTACATTTTAACAAAGGGACACCCTGGCGTGAACGTAGCCGTGACAGTTGACAGAACGACTCCCTCGACCGCCCACTGCTTGGACCGGTTAATGGCCACCTTGGCCAGGTCAACAGCTCTACAAACCAGCAAACATGCTCACAGGTGCCTATGTTACAATAGCCCCTGAAGTAAAGGTGGCATTGTACGAGGTGGTTGCGAGGGGAGTGGCACTCCATGTCACCATTCCCATCGGTCAACAGGAAAATAGGTCAAAAATCCGACACTCCCTAATTGTTCTGAAGCTGTTAACTGTCTGTGATTCGATGTCACTCTGCACTGCCCGGTAAACTAGATTTTATAACACCCATCAAAACAACTGGTCCTGTACGAGAGTTGTGATCCAATATTAGGACGGTGTATAAGTTATGAGGGGCCGAAATAGAGTGGATAGGAAGGACCTATTTCCCTCCGCAGTGGGGTCAATAACCAGTGGGCACGGATTTAAAGTAATTAGTAGAAGGATTAGAGGGGAGTTGAGGAGAACTTTTTTCACCCAGAGGGTGGTGTGGGTCTGGAACTTTACTGCCTGAAAGGGTGGTAGAGGCAGAAACCCTCATTGCATTTAAAAATTACGTGGATATGCACATGAAGTGCCGTAACCTACATCATCATCATAGGCAGTCCCTCGGAATCGAGGAAGACTTGCTTCCACTCTAAAAATGAGTTCTCAGGTGACTGTACAGTCCAATACGGGAATTACAGTCTCTGTCACAGGTGGGACAGACAGTGGTTGAAGGAAAGGGAGGGTGGGGAGTCTGGTTTGCCGCACGCTCCTTCCGCTGCCTGCGCTTGATTTCTGCATGCTCTCGGTGACGAGACTCGAGGTGTTCAGCGCCCTCCCGGATGCTCTTCCTCCACTTAGGGCGGTCTTTGGCCAGGGACTCCCAGGTGCCGATGTTGCACTTTATCAAGGAGGCTTTGAGGGTGTCCTTGTAACGTTTCCTCTGCCCACCTGGGGCTCGCTTGCTGTGTAGGAGTTCCGAGTAGAGCGCTTGCTTTGGGAGTCTCTTGTCGGGCATGTGGACGATGTGGCCCTGTCCAACGGAGCTGGTCGAGTGTGGTCAGTGCTTCAATGCTGGGGATGTTGGCCTGATCCACCACCAACATCAGTGTTCTCGATCAGGCGTAACCTACAAGGCTACGGATCAAGAGCTGGAAAGTGGGATTAGGCTGGATTGCTCTTTGTCGGCCGGCGCGGACACGATGGGGCAAATGGCCTCCTTCCGTGCTGTAAATTTCTATGATTATGTAAGTTGCATATTCACTGATTTTTTTTTCCCCATTATGGACAGGTTACTATAACAACTACACCAAAGTTGCCATTAAATGTTTGAAGACTGGAAGCATGTCTCCTGAAGCCTTCCTAGCAGAGGCCAACTTGATGAAAACTCTGCAACATCGTAACTTGGTAAAACTCAACGCCGTGGTAACTGAGGAACCAATTTACATCATCACAGAATACATGTTAAACGGTAAGCTGTCCACTTACAGAGGAGTAACACATTCCGTTAACCCTCGTAGTGGAATTGTCATAGTGTACCCATGAACCACATCTTAGCATCATAGTTTCGACACACTGCATCTTGATTCTTGAATGTAATAGTATATTTGAAGAAATTACTCATTTTTCTTTTGCTTGTTAGTATTTTCAAAATATGTTCTCGTCCCTCTTCCATGCCCCTCATCTTCCACTCTCATGGATCCCCCAAACTGCAGTCCATTCCCTGTTGGGAAGGGCTCACGGAGAACCTGTTTGCTGGTCGTGAACTAGTTTCCAGGAGATGAACAAGAGCATTCGTGGATTGTCCCATCTCTCCCTCAGCTCAGTGCTTCTCCAGACAGCCCAGTTAAGATTGGCAACTTACTAAATAAAAAACTCTAACTCCCGACTCCTGCACCTGGAATTACACTGGGCGTCCTCCCGATCTCCCGATCCCCTGCCACATCTTTGGCAGATCAGCAAAAGCCCCAGAGAAAAAGCACTAATGGGCGTTTATGCGGCTTGTCTAAGATTCCTGTCAATCTTCTACCGAAGCTACACAGGGAGATTGGGGAACTTTTGCGGAAATTCTACCAGCTGATGTTTTTGGTATCGGCCATTTGGGAGATTTGCCTGCAACGTCCTGATTCAGGAGTGGTCCCAGATCATTTGTAAGGTATAGTATATGGGAATTTGTGGGGAGTACCTGGTGCTATTAAACTATGAAATCAGCTAATAATGGACCATATAGGAATCCTTAAAATGTGAAGACGAGGTACTAATTTTAGGCTTCTAAAACACCAACTTAAATAGGCACAAGAGCCACCTAAATTAACATCGTTCCCATCGTTCCTTTCCCTCGAGACAATGTCAAGAAAATGAACTTGCTATGATGAAAAATCACAAGCAAAAACCTCTTTTCAACTACCTCCCGGCAAAGTGTGGGGAGAATCATTCTAGCTACTGTGTAAATGAACTTCCTTTGATTGGTAGAATGACAGAATCATAGAATGGTTACAGCACAGAAGGAGACCACTCGACCCCTCCCCGTCCTCACCCCTCCCTATCTCTGTAATCTCCTCCAGCCCCACAACCCCCCAGATATCTGTGCTCCTCTAATTCTGGCCTCTTGAGCATCCCTGATTATAATCGTTCAACCATTGGTGGCCGTGCCTTCTGGAGCCTGGACCCCCAAGCTCTGGAACTCCCTCCCTAAACCTCTCCGCCTCTCTACCTCTCTTTCCTCCTTTAAGATGCTCCTTAAAACCTACCTCTTTGACCAAGCTTTTGGTCACCTGCCCTAATATCTCCTTATGTGGTGTCAGATTTTATTTGATAATCGTTTCTGTGCAGCGCCTTGGGGTGTTTTAATACATTAAAGGCGCTATATAAATACGAATTGTTGTTGTAGTTAGTTACTGCTGGGGTTCTGCTTCACTGAGCGAAGTTGTAACTTTATATATTAAACGATGAGCTAATCAAGTTGCAAAACTCCAGAACTTCACTGCTTTATTCAAAAACTCAAAGTATTGCAAGAAGGATTCCTAATTATCAAGCACAAGTTCTTGTGTTTATACAGCACAATCCCTATAATAGTACGGTATTCTGAACTCAAACTTTCTTTGGGAAGGACTCCTGATGTTTCTTTTCCATGGAAGATTAAAATCCCTGGAGAAACGTGTTTGTGTTGGAATTTTCCTGGCCCCAAACACGTGTCTTTTTAAAGAAATCTTCTGGATAGAAATAATTGCCAAGAGATTTTCAGTGGGGAAAAAAATTGCTCAGTATTCCTAGTAGACTCATTAGTTTAAATTGGAGGCAAATGACAACTTGGAGGCTGAAGACAAAGTCAAACTCGGTGGTGGGGGGATTTCATGAAATACACAACTAATAAGCACGCACAATACACTGTGTGTAGTTGAGAAAAGAAGACACACAATATAAAAAGCATCCAGCAGTTTGGATTTTGAAGAAAAGCTGCTCCAGTAAATTTGCAAGACAGCTAAGTTCTGGTGAAAGGTCCGAATCTTATTTCTAATTGTTCTACTTCAGTACCTTAATTAGCGATCGGCAAATACTTATAATGGTAAGATTAAGGTGTCAAATTACTGTGTTTTGTTAGTGTGAGCTGTGGCTCAGTGGGTAGCACACTCATCTCTGAGTCAGAAGGTTGTGGGTTCAAGTGCCACTCCACAGACTTGAGCATGTAATTCGAGGGAGTGCTGCAGTGTTGGAGGTTCTGTCTTTTGGCTGAGATGTTAAACTGAGGCCCTGTCTGCTCTCTCAGGTGGATGTAAAAGATCCCACGGCACTATTTTGAAGAAGAGCAGAGGAGTTATCCCTGGTGTCCTGGACAATATTTATCCCTCAATCAACATTATCTGGTCATTATCACATTGCTGTTTGTGGGAGCTTGCTGTGCGCAAATTGGCTGCCGCGTTTCCTACATTATAACAGTGACTAAATGACTAAAGTACTTAATTGGCTGTAAAGCACTTTGAGATGTCTGGTGGTTGTGAAAGGCGCTATAAGAATGCAGGTCTTTCTTTCTTAATGGGATGAAGTTTGTGACTGATGCCAGATTGGAAAATGTTCCAGTTTTCTTTTGCACGCAGTCCTAAGGCCAAATATTTGCAGGTCCGGCACACCATGGGATGTGTGCCTGAAGAAGCACCTCACAATAACTTCCATTAACTAAAACCCATGACTGCATTGGTGTGCCATTTCTATTGCCTGTATGCGGGTTTGTGGCACTGGATTGTCACTGCTCAGACTCATTGCACTGGCGGAGAGGGGAGTTTTAACCTTCCTGCTTGGGCTGAATCCAAACTCGATCTTGGAGGTTTTGTTTCATTCCTGGGATGTGGGCGTCGCTGGCAAGGCCGGCATTTATTGCCCATCCCTAATTGTCCCTTGAGAAGGTGGAGGTGAGCCGCCTTCTTGAACCGCTGCAGTCCGTGTGGTGAAGGTGCTCCCATACCATTTAAATAGACAGAATGCTACTCTCGTGTGCTGCCCCGTCTCAAGACCTTGGAGACGGGGCTTTTTGGAGAAACAAGTAACAAAAATAGTTGCCCAAAGTGTGTCCCCATGGATAAAGAAAGAAAGAAAGGCTTGTGCCTTTCACCACCGTCGGACATCTCAAAGTGCTTTACAGCCAATGAAGTATAGTCACAGTTGTAATGTAGGAAATACGGCAGCCAATTTGCACACAGCAAGCTCCCATGCACAGCAATGTGATAACGACCAGATAATCTGTTTTGGTTAGGTTGATTGAGAGATAAATATTGGTCAGTACACCAGGGACAACTCCCCTGCTCTTCTTCAAAATAATACCTTGGGATCTTTTACATCCACCTGAGAGAGCAGACAGGGCCTCGGTTTAACATCTCATCCGAAAGACGGCCTCCGACAGTGCAGCACTCCCTCAGCACTGCACTGGAGTGTCAGCCTAGATTTTTGATCGTAAGTCTCTGGAGTGGGACTTGAACCCACAACCTTCAGACCCAGAGGCGAGAGTGCTACCCACTGAGCAACGGCTGACACTTTGCTGAGTAATATCGGACACCCTCTTGCTTATTGGGATCATGCTGCTCTTTTAAGTCTGCCAGTAGCGTGCTTCAGTTCCAGTAAACTCGTTTGCTGCTACAAATTTTATGATATATCCATGAAGTGGGATTCCTGTACAAATATAACCATTGAATTCTATTTATTGCCGAATAAAGGAAAGACCTAATCAACGGCACAAAAGAACAATAATGGAGCCAACCAACGCCAGGAAGTTCCACCCAGTCTGTTGTGCATATTCAGGAGTTGTTTTTCATATTCATACTGCTGCCTTTATTGAATTAATATACAGGACATGCCAGAGAAGATCAGAAGTCGCATCTTTTGTATTAATGGCTGTTTGTCCAACAATCGAAAATACTGACCTCATTACAACCTATTTTAAAATATGAGAGTGCCAACATGTACAGTGCAATGAATTCATAGATAAAAGAGTTCTTTAAATAGTCAAACAAGGGTCAAACTCAACACAGCCTTTAAACATAATAACAATCAGATAGTTTATTTGAAGATTGAAAAGAGCCTTGTGGTATCTATTCTTAGGGTAGGGAACATTGGCTGCATTATCTAACCTCAGGAATTGTAAATCAACAACAACAACCTGTATTTATATAGCGCCTTTAATGTAGTAAAACGTCCCAAAGCGCTTCACAGGAGTTTTATGAGCTACATAATTTGACACCGAGCCGCATAAGGAGAAATTGGGACAGGTGACCAAAAGCTTGGCCAAAGAGGTAGGTTTTAAGGTGCGTCTTAAAGGAGGAAAGAGAGGTAGAGAGGCAGAGAGGTTTAGGCAGGGAGTTCCAGAGCTTGGGGCCCAGGCAACAGAAGGCACGGCCACCGATGGTTAAACGATTATAATCAGGGATGCTCAAGAGGCCAGAATTAGAGAAACGTAGACATCTCGGGGGCTGTGAGACCGAGGGAGATTACAGAGATAGGGAGGAACTCATCTAAGATCAGCATTGCTTGGGATCCAAAGTATGTTTTCAGAGTACAAGATTATTTATTTTATTCAAATTGATTAATTAAAAAAATAGGGGAGGAAACTTCAATTGATTGCTTTCTGACTGGTGGGAAAAAAAATCTTACGAATTCATTTTATTGATGCAACCTAAGTATTAAATCTCAAAAGTTTATAATTTGTACCACATATCCCCAGTAGAGCTCCGTTTATTATTTGCACCATGCATGCCTAGTTACAGGTCATCAGATTATGCACGTCCAGTACAGGCCAGGGAATGATCTGGAGTCAATCTGGAAAGATAACAATTTCAGTAAACCCCTTTCCCCGTGCCCTTTATCCAATACAACAACAACAACAACTTACATTTATATAGCACCTTTAACGTAGTGAAACGTCCCAAGGCGCTTCAGAGGAGTATTATGAGATAAAAGATTTGACACCGAGCCGCATAAGTAGAAATTAGCGCAGGTGACCAAAAGCATGATCAAAGAGGTATGTTTTAAGGAGTGTCTTGAAGGAGGAAAGAGAGGTAGAGGGGTTGAGGGAGGGAGTTCCAGATCTTGGGGCCCAGGCAACAGAAGGCACGGCTGCCAATGGTTGAGCGATTATAATCAAGAGGGCAGAATTAGAGGAGCGCACACATCTCCGGGGTTTGGGGGCGGGGCGGGGAGGTGCGTGGTGGGGCTGGAGGCGATTATAGAGACAGGGACGTGTGAGGCCATGGAGGAATTTGAAGACAAGGATGAGCATTTTGAAATCGAGGTGTTGCTTAAACGGGAGCCAATGCAGGTCAGCGAGCACAGGGGGTGATGGGTGAGCGGGACTTGGTGCGAGTTAGCACACGGGACAGCCGAGTTTTGGATCACCTCTAGTTTACATAGGTTAGAATGTGGGTTTATAATTTGATAAGAGATCAGAACTGAGGTCCATTTGAGAAGCAATAAATATTTTGAAAATGTAAATGTTCACAAATTCTGAACTTAGAAATGTAGGTTTACTGTTTCTGTAACATCAGCAGTTTGAGCATTTAATGGTTGCAGGGGCCAACTGCACCGAACGTCAATATAACCAGGTTACCATTTGGTTCTATTGTTGAAGAATGATACGAATGGAGAAAAGCTCTGCGTTTTGCTCTGGCCCTGAGAAAGCTTTTTCTCCTGCTTCCCTCGTGCCCTCTCTGAGCTCACCTTGCCCGTGAGACCCACCTCCTGCTCTCAGCTCCATTCCCACTAAACTGCTGACCTCTCAACTTCCCCCCCTTGGCCTCCAAGCTAGCTGACATTGCAAATGATCCCGTCTCCTCGGGCTCTGTCCCCCTCCCTTTCACAAGAACATAAGAAATAGGAGCAGGAGTAGGCCACTCGGTCCCTCAAGCCTACTCCAGCATTCAGTAAGATCGTCAACGCCAACTGAATCAGTAACACTCAGACAACGTCAGTGTTCTCGATCAGGCCAACAGCCCCAGCATCGAAGCACTGACCACACTCGACCAGCTCCGTTGGGCGGGCTACAAGGCTCCCAAAGCAAGCGCTCTACTCGGAACTCCTACACGGCAAGCGAGGCCCATGTGGGCAGAGGAATTGTTTCAAGGACACCCTCAAAGCCTCCTTGATAAAGTGCAACATCCCCACCGACACCTGGGAGTCCCTGGCCACAGACCGCCCTAAGTGGAGGAAGTGCGTCCGGGAGGGCGCTGAGCACCTCGAGTCTCGTCATCGAGAGCGCGTAAAAAACAAGCGCAGGCAGCGGAAGGAGCGTGTGGCAAACCAGTCCCACCCGCCCCTTCCTTCAACAACTGTCTACCCCACCTGTGACAGAGACTGTAATTCCTGTATTGGACTGTTCAGTCACCTGAGAACTCACTTCTCGGCCCCAAGTTTCCACATGCGGCAAAACAGGCGCCCCTCCGAGCTGGGCGCCCGTTTTTTGCGCTGAAAACGGCGCCTGAAAGAAAACGCGCTATTCTCGAGCGCTTTGCAGCTCGATGTCTGCTTGGCGCGGCGCCCAGGGGGCGGAGCCTACCACTCGCGCCGATTTTGTAAGTGGGAGGGGGCGGGTACAATTTAAATGAGTTTTTTTCGTGCCGGCAACCCTGCGCGTGCGCGTTGGAGCGTTCGCCCACGCGCAGTGTGAAAGAAACATTGGCACTCGGCCATTTTAAAAAGTGCTGCAGAAAAAGTGAAAATTTGTTTATTGAACCCTTGCAAAGGCTTGTATTTAAATTTTCTTGATATTTCTGTGTGTGAGGGTGAGGGAGTGCATTCTGTAATTAAAGATAGACTGTGATAAACGGGACACATGCACTTGTTTGAGACTATTCAAATTCTTTGTAGCTGTTCAATTTTTAACATTTTTTAATAAAACCACATTGCCCTTCCATGATCAGCACTGAGGCTTCCTGCAGCTTTCTCCCCCTGCCGTCCGTCGGGCCCAACGGCAAACCGCTGCCTCAAGTAATGAGGCTTCCTGCAGCCTTCTCACTGCCTCCCCCCCCCCCCCCTGCCGTCGGTCGTGCCCGTCGGGAACGGCTGCCTCAAGCACTGAGGCTTCTTCCAGCTTTCTCCCCCTGCCGTCGGTTGGTCCCGACGGCAAACCGCTGCCTGAAAGGCCTGCCTGGAGCACTTTCACACAGGTAGGAACATGGTTTATTTAATCTTTTCTTTGCTTATAAATTTTTATTCAGGTTGGATTTATTTGTATAATATTTGTATAAGTATAACTAAGGATTTATTGTAGAATTTAATGACTTCCCTCCCCCCCCCCCCCACCTCGTTCCCGAAGCCTAATTTGTAACCTGCGCCTGATTTTTTAATGTGTAGACAAGGTTTTTTCAAGCCTACAAAAATCTTCACTTGCTCCATTCTAAGTTAGTTTGGAGTACGTTTTCACTGTGGAAACTTTCAAGTCAGGCGTCAGTGGCCGGACACGCCCCCTTTTGAAAAAAAAATTCTGTTCAAAAGTGAAACTGTTCTACCTGACTAGAACTGCAGAAAACTTAAATGTGGAGAATTCCGATTTCTAAGATACTCCGTTCTCCACCAGTTGCTCCTAAAAATCAGGAGCAAATCATGTGGAAACTTGGGGCCTTAGAGTGGAAGCAAGCCTTCCTCGATTTCGAGGGATTGCCTATGAATGGCTAATCATCGATCTCAACTCCACTTTCCCGCCCGATCTCCATATCCCTTGATTCCCCTAGCCAACCTCAATCTCCTCAACAAAAAAAAAACCGTGAGCCCTCTGTCCTTGCAAACTGCCCCACCCACATCTCCAACCGCCCTTTCCTCTCCAAAGTGCTTGAACGTGCTGTCGCCTCCCGAATCCCAGCTGAGTGGGGGCTGCCCTCGCTGGCTTCCGCTCTTATTTATCAGATAGTAGCCAGAGCATCTCCAGCAGCGGCTTCTGCTCTCGATCCCACACTGTTGCCCCTGGGGACCCCCAAGGATCTATCCCTGGCCCCCTCCTGTTCACCATCCACAAGCTGCCCCTTAGTGAAATCATCCGAAGACATGGGTCAGGTTCCACGTGTACACCGTCCACACCCAGCTCTACATCCACACCAACTCTCGCAGCCCACCCGCCGGCTCTGTGTTGTCTTGCCCGACATCCAGTCCTCCATCAGCCGCAATTTCTTCCCGTTAAACATTGGGAAGACCAAAACCATTGTCTTCGGCCCCCGCCACTGATCACTACTGCTCAGTAGTCCCTCATGATGAGGATGACGTTCTTCATACCAAAAAAAAAGATGGGCTCACGGGTGTTACAATGAACTACATCTTAAAGGGTGGACGATGCCCGTGCGTGGATTTTTTTTAACATGCAGTGACCGTTGCACACCAACCACCACACGGGCTCGACAGAGCTAGGTCTTGGTCCAGTGGCGAAGATTGACCAAGACGGCTGGAGACCTGCTCTGCTGTGCCTCCCCTGAACCCTGACCCCGCTGCTGTTAAATGCTGCACCGCCCTTGGGCCACGACCCTTCACTTCTATAATGAGTGTTGCCACAGACATACAGTTCCCACCACTGAAAACTTTCAATATGGTCTTGCTTGTATTGGTCTCTTTCCCTTTTTACAGGCTTTATTCTGCTCTTGCTGTATTATTTTCACTGGTTACATCTCCCTCCCCAGCCACGGTCTCCGGTTGAAGCCACCTGTGCGTAACCTTGACAATCTATTTGACCCTGAGCTAAGATTTCAACCCCCTTATCCTCTCCATCACAAAGACCACCTCTGTTACATCGCCCGTCTCCGCCCCTGCCTTAGCCCATCTGCTGCTGAAGCCCTCATCCGTGCCTTTGTTACCTCCAGACTTGACTATTCCAACACACTCCTGGCTGGCCTCCCACATCCTACCGTACGTAAACTAGAGGTGATCCAAAACTCGGCAGCCCCGTGTCCTAACTTGCATCAAGTCCCGCTCGCCCATCACCCCTGTGCTCGCTGACCTACATTGGCTTCCTGTTAAGCAACGCCTCGATTTCAAAATTCTCATCCTTGTTTTTAAAACCCTCCATGGCCTCGCCCCCTCCCTATCTCTGTAATCTCCTCCAGCCCCACCACCCCCCGAGATGTCTGCCCTGTAATTCTGCCCTCTTGAGCATCCCTGATTATAATCGGTCAACCATTGCCTTCTCTTGCCTGGGCCCCAAGGATCTGGAACTCCCTCCCTAAACCTCTCCGCCTCTCTAGCTCAGTTTCCTCCTTTAAGACGCTCCTTAAAACCCACCTCTTTGACCAAGCTTTTGGTCACCTGTGCTAATTTCTACCTATGCAGCTCGGTGTCAAATCTTTTATCATAATACTCCTGCGAAGCGCCTTGGGATGTTTCACTATGTTAAAGGTGCTATATAAATACAAGTTGTTGTTGTTTTTGTAGTTTGAAATGTGTTCCTTGAGAATTGGTTGATGCAATGGCTTCGAACGTTGTCTTTTCCTCCTTGGGATGCTTGCTCAATTCTAGATAAACACAGGATCAAAGCAGTCTCCTTTAATTGTAAAAACCCTAACTGGAATTAAATTGGACAATCTCGGCCCTCCCACTGTGCACCAAATCCACAGCACGTACGTAACTGCCATGTTTTGACACTGATTTGCATTAATTGTTTTCCTTGCTCCAAGTAGCTGTATTGCTGATTGAAGTGTTGTTGAAGCAAATTAGGTTTACTCTGCATCTGGCCAATGGTGGGGCTTAATGCTGATCTAAAAGTGGAAAAGCAATTGAAGCCAAGTTCAGGGAGAGGTCAAGATGCTCCACACTCTCTCTCTCTGGTGAGAGTTGGTCTCAAATTAAATGTATTTCTGCTGCGCAAATTGCATTCCCTGTGGACACGAGTTCCACATCTCAAGCCTGACCTTGGCTTTGTTAAACAACTCTAATTTGGCACCATCACTCACAAAGGACTAATTGCGAGCATTGTTGAGGAAAATTGCATGGGTATTTAAGTAAGGGATGGTCTGAGGTTTAAGTTGGAAAACATTACAAGTCAGGGCAGTACTGGGAGTATACTGACAGTATGAACTCTATTATCTCAATTCAAGGCTTGATGATGTTACTAGGTGGAGTTCAACTTGAAAGATGTTCCATTTCCCACTATTATCCTTTATATTGGCAAGCACAAATATTTTTAAGCTACCCTTGAATTGAATGAGAAGTTACTAAACTTGAATTACTAAGGGCTAAACTGCTTTTCCTAGAATCGGATCCCAGCATAGCCAGCACTCTATGCTGGTTTTATATACAGTAAATTCTTTTATTTTAACCATTGAGACATCTTGCAAAGGCAGATTGTTTTATTTAACATTACTTTGTCCAGTTCCTAATTTTAAAAGAAAGCATCCTGTGAGAGACTGGATCGACTGGGCCTGTATTCACTGGAGTTTAGAGGATGAGAGGGGATCTCATAGAAACATATAAAATTCTGACTGGACTGGACAGGTTAGATGCAGGAAGAGTGTTCCCAATGTTGGGGAAGTCCAGAACCAGGGAACATAGTCTAAGGATAAGGGGTAAGCCATTTAGGACTGAGATGAGGAGAAACTTCTTCACTCAGAGAGTTGTTGATGCCTGTGGAATTCCCTACCGCAGAGAGTTGTTGATGCCAGTTCATTGGATATATTCAAGAGGGAGTTAGATATGGCCCTTATGGATAAAGGGGTATGGAGAGAAAGCAGGAAAGGGGTACTGAGGTGAATAATCAGCCATGATCTTATTGAATGGTGGTGCAGGCTCGAATGGCCGAATAGCCTACTCCTGCACCGATTTTCTATGTTTCTATGTTTCTACATATTTCTCACTGATTTTAGCATTGCACTGTCGGAGATGCCATCTTTCAGATGAGACGTTAAACTGAGGTCCCATCTCCTCTCTCAGATGGACATAAAAAAATTAGTTGGCATTATTTTGAAGAAGAGCAGGGGAGTTATCCCCAGTGTCCAAGTCAATAGTTATCTCTAAATCTAAATCTATATCTAAAACAGATGATCTGGTTGCTGTTTGTGGGAGCTTGCTGTGCACAAATTGGCTGCTGCGATTCCCACATTACAACAGCGACTACACTTCAAAAAATATTTCATTGGCTGTAAAGCACTTTGGGGCATCTGATGGTAGTGAAAGGCGCTATATAAATGCAAGTCTTTCTTTCGTTCTTTCACTATGACCCCAGCTAAATGACGGTGCACTTGGGTACACAAATTGCTTCTTTGAGTTCAACATGGTGGTCTGTTAATGATTAAGACAATTGGTGCTTAGATTCAAAATTCACAGAAATGTAACTACAACTATTCCTCAAAGTTGTCTATTTAGAAGAGAAATGTAGGCTGTTTGAGTTAGTTACACATTCACACTCACAAATTGGACACTGACAGTTGACTACTTACTGCCAACAGAAGCCATCTCATATCTAAGTATAAGAATATAAGAACATAAGAAATAGGAGCAGGAGTCGGCAATTTGGCCCCTCGAGCCTGCTCCGCCATCCAATAAGATCATGGTTGATCTGATCATGGACTCAGCTCCACTTCCCTGCCCGCTCCCCATAACCCTTTACACCCTTATTGCTCAAAAATCTGTCGATGCTCACCTTAAATATATTCAACGACCCAGCCTCCACAGCTCTCTGGGGCAGAGAATTCCACAGATTTACAACCCTCTGAGAGAAGAAATTCCTCCTCATCTCAGTTTTAAATAGGCAGCCCTTTATTCTAAGACTATGTCCCTTAGTTCTAGTTTCCACTATGAGTGGAAATATCCTCTCTGCATCCACCTTGTTGAGCCCCCTCATTATGTGCTGTAACCTCTATTACCTCTCAAACGACCTAGAAGTTAAGTGGAAGAAAACAGAAGGTAAATATGGTATCTGTATTAAAATATCTCATGGAACATTCCAAATAAAATGTTATTATAGGATCCTCAATTGATATTTTGAACAAACATTTAAATATCCCATTGAGCACAATGCGATTGCTTACACTTTATACGATTTAAACGTGTCCCATGAAGCGTTTATACTTAATACGTGGTTTGCTAACAGTTTGACTCAATCTTCTAAGCTAAAGTCATTTTAGAAATTTAGGGGTGAAATCCCCTTTGAATGAAAAATGGGACACAGCCTGTGTTTCTCTGTCATTAGTAGCCCATTCTCAGAGACTGACCCTGTCACCGCCTTGCATTTTCACAATTTCATTAGCAAATGATTGATTATGAGTAACAACATGCACTCTACCGTTTCTCATTGAAAGAGGGATCTCACAAATCATCCAAGCTTATGGGTGTTTTATATTGAACGATTACATAAAACAGATGTGAACACTTACCCTGTTTTTGTTTTGGTTACAGACAAAAGCCTTTTTAAGATCACACGTTATAAATAATGTGCTTTGGCCTGGGTAGTTACAGTCTGTATGCTTCCCCTAAATTAATCAGATTTCATTTTTATCATTTTGGACTGTGACAATAGCGGTCCATTCTGATATTTCCTGACTGCAACGTTCCATTTCCCATCACAAATTATTTCCGATAATTGGTGGTTAGAACTATGGGCCAGCTCTTCTTTGAACTTTTTGGATGTAGGCCAGCTCCTGTACAAAGTGGGATGCCTTTGACACAACTGAAAGATACAATGTGGAAAATAGCTTGCAACAGAAGAAAAGAATTGGGAACTGTATGTATCTAGGTCAGGGCAGTTAGCACCCAAATTCGATGGCAGATGAGGCTTCCATCTGCTTTGTGTTTTAATTTTCTGCACTATTACATAAGAAATAGGATCAGGAGTCGGCCATTCGGCCCCTCGAGCCTGCTCCGCCATTCAATGAGATCATGGCTGATCTTCTACCTCATCTCCACTTTCCTGCACTATCCCCATATCCCATCGCGAGCAGAGATTTGGGATCTTTGTCCAACTCTTGGTCCAGCGAATGTTCTTCGCGTAGAGGCCCAGGACCCCAAGTCTGCGAACCTCCCGGACCAAGTAAGTTCGGAGAAATCTTTCAGGTTGGAGGCATCCGCCTGTGGGAAGCCTCCGACCACAATTTACTGGGCCAAATATGTTTAGAACCTCGAATTCCGTTCTCAACAGATATCGACCCAGTTCCCTTTTAAAGGTGTCGAGTGACTCCAAATCGACCATCTTCTCTGGAAGCCTGTTCCGTTGGCCCACCATTCTTCGCCAGGGTGAGAAAAATGTCTTGCTTGAGCCTTGTGAATTTTAAACATTGGTCTTGGGTTGTTCAGAGTGCTGCCACGACTTAAAATAAATGAAAGACTAAAGGGGCCGCAGTCAGCACAGTTTGTCCGTGTAAGCATGAGTGACGCTGATGATAAACTCAGCATGGTCAGGAGACACCACAGGACATTGAGCACCAATTCTAGAATGGGGAAGAAGGGGATTTTTTTGTCTTAGGTGTAACATGCTTGAGACCTATGGAAGTTAAGAGGGACTGTATACAGTTTTGGTCTCCTTACCGAAGGAAAGCTATACTTGCCTTAGAGGGAGTGCAACGAAGATTCACCAGACTGATTCCTGGGATGAAGGGATTGTCCTATGAAAACAGATTGAATAGACTAGGGCCATAGTCCCTAGGGTTTAGAAGAATGAAACGTAATCTCTTTGAAATGTATAAAATTCTTAAGGGGCTTGACATGGTAGATGCAGGGAGGGTGTTTCCCCTGGCTGGGGATCTAGAACCAGGGGGCACAGTCTCAGAATAATGGGTCGGCCATTTTGGACTCCTTTCCCAATCTACCAGGTGACGGAACGACCTTGCTATTGTCATCACCAATACCTAATGCTAACGAAACGTATGTATGTATCTGTATGTACTACATTGATCATTTAAACCTCGTCCCCTAGTCCCGAATAGTTGTAATGCTATTTTTGCATTCAAAATGTTTTTGTGTGACTGTGTGTGTGAGTTTGTGTGTGTGTGTGTGTGTGTGTGTGTGTGAGTGAGTGAGTGTGTGTGTGTGACTGTGTGTGTGAGTGAGTGTATGTGTGTGAGTGTGTGTGTGTAAATGTGTGAGTGGACAGTGTGTGTGACTGCATGACTGTGTGTGTGTGTGTGAGTTTGTGTGTGTGAGTGTGTGACTGTGCGTGTGTGTGACTGCGTGTGTGAGACTGTGTGTGTCTGTGTGTGTGTGTGAGTGTGTGACTGTGCGTGTGAGACTGTATGTGTCTGTGTGTGTGTGTGTGTGTGAGTGTGTGACTGTGTGTGTGAGACTGTGTGTGTCTGTGTGTGTGTGTGTGTGTGTGTGACTGTGCGTGTGAGACTGTATGTGTCTGTGTGTGTATGTGTGTGTGTGTGAGTGTGTGACTGTGTGTGTGAGACTGTGTGTGTCTGTGTGTGTGTGTGTGAGTGTGTGACTGTGCGTGTGAGACTGTGTGTGTCTGTGTGTCTGTGTGTATGAGTGTGTGACTGTGCGTGTGAGACTGTGTGTGTGTCTGTGTGTGTGTGTGTGTGAGTGTGTGACTGTGCGTGTGAGACTGTGTGTGTCTGTGTGTTTGTGTGTGTGTGTGTGACTGTGTGTGTGTGAGTAAAAAAAATATGGTTCCACTGGTGAGAATTACGGCTTAGTGCACGGAGGGTGATTATCTGCGATGATGGCCACGAGCTGAGTGAAGGGTGGGTGTACGGTTTTAGGAAATACTGCTGTGCAGTGTTACGAGACAGCAGTCAGGACTTGCTGGGTGACGACAAGACAATGGTACCACGAGGCTGCATAAAGAATCTGGTTATCAGTTAGCTCAGAGGGGCTATGCAGATGGAACTCCTGTGTCTTGTGATATTCCTCGCTGCACCATGTTGAATGAAAAGGGAACCCTACTAATTCCATTTCAATAACAAACAATGAAAGACCGTGCTTTACATTAATGCTGCCAGCAAAAGACAGATGGCAAGAAGTTACCCTGTTTGTGAGAGTGAAATGAGAGGCACCATAAAACAATGACATTTCATCTGGCCTTCGCAATATGACCCCAGGAAACGGGCTGGGTGACTAAAGGTTTTATGCGGGGCTGGGTAAGAAGTGTGCCGATTCAAAGGCCAAGTGTATTCCTATATAAATTACCTCGACTGACAATGGGTGCTGTCCATGGTCACGAGAAGGCAAGAAATTACTGTTGGCAATTACCAAATGATTGTTTAACACATGTGTACCGAGATTCTCTACTGTTGTAACAGAAGTATTGTCCAAAGGGGGCTAGACTCTATTAATCACTTTGTTTAAAAAAAAAATGCCCTCAAAAACTGGTGGAGTATAACTCACACTGTGAACTTGTGCTGTGAAAGAAAAAAAGAAAGACCTGGATTTATATAGCGCCTTTCACCACCGGACACCTCAAAATGCTTTACAGCCAATGAAGTACTTTTGGAGTGCAGTCACTGTTGTAATGTGGGAAACGTGGCAACCAATTTGCGCACAGCAAGCTCCCACTCACAGCAATGTAATAATGACCAGATAATCTGTTTTTTTGTGATGTTGATTGAGGGATAAATATTGGCCAGGACACCGGGGATAACTCCTCTGCTCTTCTTCAAGATAGTGCCGTAGGATCTTTTTTTACGTCCACTTGAGAGAGCGCTAAATAATAAGAATTGGAAACGAGTCAGATTTTATTTGGGGGGGGGATTTAATTATTCAGGGTCATTGATATTCTGACCATATTCATTTTTTCAAACATTATACAACTGTAGACCACCATCAGTAAATATAAATGTTTAAGTAGTGGTCTCACTGTCTCCACAATAATAAGGCTAAGATGGAGACCCCTTGTTTATGTCAGTGGAAGTTAGGCTTTGTGTCTTCCTAACTAAATATAAGAATATAAGAAATAGGAACAGGAGTAGACCATTAGGCCCCTCAAGCTAGCTCCGCCATTCAATAAGATCATGGCTGATCTTCGACCTCAACTCCATTTTCCCACACTATTCCCATATCCCTTGATTCCCTTAATATCCAAAAATCTATTGATCTCTGTCTTGAATATACTCAATGATTCAGCATCCACAGCCCTTTAGGTTACAGAATTCCAAAGATTCACAACCCTCCGAGTGAAGAAATTCTTCCTCATCTCTGTCTTAAATGGCTGACCCCTTAGCCTCAGACAATGCCCCCTGGTTCTAGACTCACCAGCCAGGGGAAGCAACCTCTCAGCATCTACCCTGTCAATCCCCCTCAGAATCTCGTATGTTTCAATGAGATCACCTCTCATTCTTCTAAACTCCAGCAAGTGCAGGCCCAAACTCTCCTCATAGGACAACCCTGTCATCCCAGGGATTAATCTAGTGAACCTGCGTTGCACCGTATCTAAGGGTTCGAATAAGGAGACCAAAACTATGCACAGTACTCCAGATGTGGTCTCACCAAAGCCCTGTACAATTGCAGCAAGACTTCCTTACTGTGGTATTCCAACCCTCTTGTAATAAAGGACAACATGCCACTTGTCTTCCTAATTACTTGCTGCAAAAGTAGATCCCAAGGACTACCTTACCAAATAGTATCAAAAATAATAGAACATGGTTTCAAACATAGTACAGTCCACTGCTTAATAAATCAGAAATGTTTTGCAGGACTTTGGAGTATTTATCTTTCTATTTTTCTTTCTCTTTTAGGTAGTTTAGTTGATTTTCTGAAGACACCTACAGGATCAAAACTCAGCATCGTGAAGCTCATTGACATGGCAGCACAGGTGAGAAACTGTTTCTGGGTATGTGTGGACATGACTTGGCCTGGAGGGTGTTGCATGGGACAGTCCCGTGCAATCGATTTTTAAGTCGGTTCACGGACTCCCAGGCCGCCTGCAATTTCTGCGGTCTGGAGGAGTTCGTGTTCAATGTCTATGTTGAATGTGTGAGGTTGCAGCCCCTCTTCCATTATTTGAGGGGGCTGCTCCTCAAATTCTGGTTGCACTTCAGTCCCACACTCCTGATCTTTGGGCACCCTGTGCGGAGGGGAGTGGGCAGGTCGGAAGGCCTCCTCGTAGGACTGCTCCTGGGCCGGGCCAAGGTGGCCATTAACCGGTCCAGGCAGCGGGCGGTCGAGGGGGTCGTTCAGCCCGACTGCCTGCCTCTCTTCTGCGGTTACATCCGAGCCAGGGTGTCCCTGGAGATGGAGCACGCGGTGTCCACCGGTACGCTCGTGGCCTTCCGCGAGATGTGGGCGCTGGAGGGACTGGAGTGCATCGTCACCCCCGGCAACCAAATTTTAATTTGATCCTTTTAATGTCAAAAGTTTAATTTGTTTAATGTGTCGGTTTTCGTGCCCCTTTAAGAAGGGGTCACTTAATTAATCGTTTCACCAAAATAGTTGTGTAGACATGAAATAAAGAAAGGGGGAATGCTGGAATTGCTGAGCGGGTCAGTCAGAATCTGAATGAGCAAACCCTGGCCCATGTTTGGGTGGAAACACAGCCTCAAAATCAGTTCTGCTGAATATCCCAAGCTGATGCATTCACCGATCCTTCTCGTTGAAACATATAAGATTCTGAGGGGGATTAACAGGGTGGATGCTGAGAGGATGTTTCCCCCCGGGCTGGAGAGTCTAGAACCAGGGGTCACAGTCTCAGGATAAGGGGTCGGCCATTTAAGCCAGAGATGAGAAGGAATTTCTACACTCGGAGGGTTGTGAATCTTTGGAATTCTCTGCCCCAGAGGGTTGTGGATGCTGAGTTGTTGAGGATATTCAAGGTTGAGATCAATAGATTTTTGGACTCAAGGGGAATCGAGGGATAGGAGGATTGGGTGAGAAAATGGAGTTGAGGTTGAAGATCAGCCGTGATCTTATTGAATGGCGGAGCAGGCTTGAGGGGCCCAATGGCCTACTCCTGCTCCTAATTCTTATATCCTTATGTTCCAGGTGCTGTTCAAGCTACTCTGTCTTTCCAGTATTATTTTGTTTTGATTCAT
Organism: Pristiophorus japonicus; assembly: GCF_044704955.1. Taxonomy (NCBI): domain Eukaryota; kingdom Metazoa; phylum Chordata; class Chondrichthyes; family Pristiophoridae; genus Pristiophorus; species Pristiophorus japonicus. Next base: position 10,861,965 of record NC_091990.1, read on the forward strand.
ATTTCCAGCAGTCAGCTTTTCCTTTTATCTCTACATATTGCGGATCACTTCGAAAGACCTGGAGGAGATATTTGTACCTGATTTTTACAATTTATTTTTCTGCACAGTGGGCTTTGAATGTTCTTAATTACATGACACTCGGGATGTCTATGGTTTGATTCTATAATACGAAGTGGATTGCATTACTCCACTTTGTTTAACGATGATTGGGGAGTAACAACATGTTATCAATAAAAAAACCTGAACAATTGCATGTTGAGTGCCATCGAGAACCTCAACCACATCCCGTTGCACATTTAAATGTTAACAAAAGCTCGGTAAACTTGACAACGCTCACCGCAATAATGCACAATGGTTTAAAAACACGTTGCAAAGAGGCGGCCAGTATGTTAAAGGCAACCAGTCTTTATGTGGTATGTGAGAGTTCGAAGAGCAGCCAACGTATGAGCAAAAGAGCACATGCATAAAAATGAGTGCAAAAGCACGAGACTGAGCTCAGAGCCGAGTTCAGCGTGATTGATGTCTGTCTTTTATCATGTTACAGTCAAGAGGGATGGGCGACACGAGTCACTGAGGGTCATGGTGCACGAACATCCCAACTTGTAATATGGCACAGGAAAAGGGGCAGAGTAGGTGAAAAGACAGTATTGCTGTTTGACACTTGAATAGCGCAAGAATAATGGGTAGGTTAGCCGCTAAACCATTGAAAAACAGCAATATGCTGGCAAGTGAGCACAAATTTCAAATAGGGGCTCAAATTCTGGCAACATTTAAGGAAAGAGACTGTGCATGAAGCTATCTAGTAATGTCTGTAGTGTAAGAATGTCTGAAATAGGGGGCCTAGACTTAATGAAACCTTTTGACAGTTGCCTCACCCCTGTGCTCGCTGCCTGTGTCCTAACTCACACCAAGTCCCGCTCACCCATCACCCCCTGTGCTCGCTGCCTGTGTCCTAACTCGCACCAAGTCCTGCTCACCCATCACCCCCTGTGCTCGCTGCCTGTGTCCTAACTCGCACCAAGTCCCGCTCACCCATCACCCCTGTGCTCGCTGCCCGTGTCCTAACTCACACCAAGTCCCGCTCACCCATCACCCCCTGTGCTCCCTGACCTACATTGGCTCCCGGTTAATCCACGCCTTGATTTCAAAATTCTCGTCCTTGTTCTCAAATCCCTCCCTGGCCTCGTCCCTCCCTATCTCTGCAATCTTCTCCAGCCTCCCTCCCGCCCCCGAGATATCTGCACTCCTCTAATTCTGCCCTCTTGAGCCTCCCTGATTATAATCACTCAACCCAAGCCCTCATTGAGCCAAAGTATCAAAATCTTCCTGAGACCAAACACTTAAGCAATTATCTTAAATATTCTTTTTTTATTTATTCATCCATGGGATGTGGCCGTCGCTGGCAAGGCCAGCATTTATTGCCCATCCCTAATTGCCCTTCAGAAGGTGGTGGTGAGCTGCCATGTACCACTGCAGTCCGTGTGGTGATACCTCTTTGTAATGTTTGGTACAACTCAGAGGGCAGTCAAGAGTCAATCACATTGCTGTGGGTTGGGAGTCACATATCGGCCCAGATCGGGTAAGGGCACCAGATTTCCTTCCCTAAAGGACATGAGTGAACCAGATGGGTTTTTACAATAATCCAGTGGTTTCATGGCCACCATTACTGACTTTATCATTTTTATTGCAGAATTATTTAATTAACTGAATTTAAATTCCCCAGTTGCCCTGGTGGGATTTGAACTCATGTCTCGGGATCATTAGTCCAGGCCAATGGATTACTGGTCCGGTAACATAACCACTATTGTTCCCACTAAATATACATGTATTATAGTTATCATAGAATTTAAAAAGTAACGATTTGTTTCTCGAATTTTCCGTGCCTAAGTAGACGCGTACGCTTACGGAGAGCATGGTGTGTGACGGTTCCAATCCAGGTGGTGTTACAGAAGAATGGGGTGTGTGCTGACTCTGTGGGTTTGTGAGATTTCCTGCAGACGCACAAACTCTCAACTCTCATAAACTTTAGCTTTCCTAAAAGCTCAACCCGGCATTGACACCTGTCAGTATGAAAAACCGTGCGCTGTAAGAGTCAAACTACATGATCACAAATAGTTTTTCAAACATGTTATAGCACAATAAACAGCCCTCAACTACAAGCTGATTGTCTAAGAAACTGACACTGAGTTCCCTACTTAAGGGTAGGGTAGTGTCTTGAACCATAGAAACATAGAAAATAGGTGCAGGAGCAGGCCATTCAGCCCTTCTAGCCTGCACCGCCATTCAATGAGTTCATGGCTGAACATGAAACTTCAGTACCCCCTTCCTGCTTTCTCACCATAACCCTTGATCCCCCGAGTAGTAAGGACTTCATCTAACTCCCTTTTGAATATATTTAGTGAATTGGCCTCAACTACTTTCTGTGGTAGAGAATTCCAAAGGTTCACCACTCTCTGGGTGAAGAAGTTTCTCCTCATCTCAGTCCTAAATGGCTTATCCTTTATCCTTAGACTGTGACCCCTGGTTCTGGACTTCCCCAACGTTGGGAACATTCTTCCTGCATCTAACCTGTCTAAACCCGTCAGAATTTTAAACGTTTCTATGAGGTCCCCTCTCATTCTTCTGAACTCCAGTGAATACAAGCCCAGTTGATCCAGTCTTTCTTGATAGGTCAGTCCCGCCATCCCGGGAATCAGTCTGGTGAATCTTCGCTGCACTCCCTCAATAGCAAGAATGTCCTTCCTCAGGTTAGGAGACCAAAACTGTACACAATACTCCAGGTGTGGCCTCACCAAGGCCCTGTACAACTGTAGCAACACCTCCCTGCCCCTGTACTCAAATCCCCTCGCTATGAAGACCAACATGCCATTTACTTTCTTAACCGCCTGCTGTACCTGCATGCTAACCTTCAATGACTGATGTACCATGACACCCAGGTCTCGTTGCACCTTCTCTTTTCCTAATCTGTCACCATTCAGATAATAGTCTGTCTCTCTGTTTTTACCACCAAAGTGGATAGAACGGTTACAGTACAGAAGGAGGTCATTCGGCCCGTCGAGCCCGTGCTGGCTCTCTGCAAGAGCACCTCAGCCAGTCTCACTCCCCCCACCCCTCCCTGCCCTTTCCCCGTAGTCCCGCACATTTTTCCTTCAGATACTTATCCAACTCCCTTTTGAAAGCCACAATTGAATCTGCCTCCACCAGCCTTTCAGGCAGTGCATTCCAGATCCTAACCACTCGCTGCGTAAAAAGGTTTTTTTCTATGCTGCCTTTGGTTCTTTTGACAATCGCCTTCAATCTGTGTCCTCTGGTTCTCCACCCTTCTGCCAATGGGAACAGTTTCTCTCGCTCTACTCTGTCCAGACCTTTCATGATTTTGAGTACCACTATATCGTGCTGTGGTCATGTTACTGGTCTGCACTGTAGTAATCCAGAGGTCTGGACTAATAATCTAGAGAACATATACCATGCCAAAACATCCCCTCGAGTCAGTTTGAGAATTTGAATTCAGTTAAAATAATTTTCAAATAAAATGCTAGTATCAGTTTTTTTAAAGTGACGATGAAACTATCGGATTGTTGCAAAAACCCAACTGATTATTGATGCCCTTTTCAGGAAGGAAAGCTTCTGCCCTTACATGGTCTGGCCTATATGTGACTCCAGTCCCACACCAACATGGTCAACTCTTAACTTAGCTGTGGCTCAGTGGGTAGCATCCTTGCCTCTGAAGTCAGAAGGTTGTGGGTTCAAGTCCAGAGACTTGGGCACAAAAATCTAGGCTGACACTCCCAATGCAGCACTGAGGGAGTGCTACACTGTCAGAGGTGCCGTCTCTCAGATGAGACGTTAAACCGAGGCCCCGTCTGCTCTCTCAGGTGGATGTAAAAGATCCTATGGCACTATTTCTAAGAAGAGCAGTGGAGTTATCCCTGATGTCCTGGACAATATTTCTCCCTCAATCAACATCATAAAAAAACAGATTATCTGGTCATTATCACATTGCTGTTTGTTGGAACAATTGGGTGCTGTGTTTACAACAGTGACTACACTTCAAAAAGTATTTCCATAGCAGTAAAGTGCTTTGGGGACGCCCTGAGGTTGTGAAAGGCGCTATATAAATGCAAGTCTTTCTTCTTAACTGCTCTCTTCATCAAATTCTTGATGATCGTGTATTTAAGTCATTTATATCACTATTCCAACAAACAAGAGCAAAATGAATAGTTTACTTCAGGAATAAATCGTGTTTATTTAAGATGATCACATTATAAGGATAATTTGGGGATAATTAATGCATAGTCCATAGATATTGTAAACAGGTCTCAATAGGGTTCATTTGAGAAGTGAACAAGAGGAAGTATAAGATTATTAGGCTGGTTAGGATTTGGAGTGCTCTGCCTGACAGGGCGGTGGATACAGATTCAATAGTCGCCTTCAAAAGGGAATTGGATAAATACTTGAAGGAGAAACAATTGGCGGGATATGGGGAAAGAGCGGGGGGAGTGGGACTGACTAGATTGCTCATCGAAAGAGCCGGCGCAGACTCGATGGGCCGAATGGCCTCCTTCAGTGCTGTGCAGTTCTATGATTCTGTGAATATTGCCCCAGTTTGGCTCCTACGATATGTTTCTTGGGACAAATTTTGGTGTTGGCTATGGCTCAGTTGACATAGAGGGGAGAGGAAATCGAGCAACTGGAGAAAATGGGGTCACAGTTTGAGCAAGAATGGCTGGAATTACAGACACAGAGGATTCAGAAGCACAAGCACAGGCTAGGCAAGAGGAGGTAAGTTAAATGAAGGCTGAGAGCCAGCATCTTGATTAAGCAAATGGAAGAGTGACATTAATATCAACAACAACAACTTGTTATTATATAGCGCCTTTCATGTAGCAAAACTTCCCAAGGCATTTCATAGGAGTGTGACACCAAGCCACATAAGGAGAAATTAGGGCAGGTGAACAAAAAGGTAGGTTTAAGGAGCGTCTTAAAGGAAAAGAGAGAGGTGGAGTGGCTTGGGGAGGGAGTTCCAGAGCTTGGGGCCCAGGCAGCTGAAGGCACAGCCACCGATGGTTGAGCAGTTACAATCAGGGATGCTCAAGAGGGCAGAATTAGAGGAGCACAGATATTTTGGGGGGTTGTGTGGCTGAAGGAGGTTACAGAGGTAGGGAGGGGCAAGGCCATGGAGGGATTTGAAAACAAGGATGAGAATTTTGAAATCGAGGTGTTGCCAGACCGGGAGCCAGGGGTGATGGGTGAGCGGGACTTGGTGCGAGTTAGGACACGGGCTGCCGAGTTTTGGATCACCTTAAGTTTACGTAGGGTAGAATGTGGGAGGCCAGCCAGGAGTGTGTTGGAATAGTCAAGTCAAGAGGTAACAAAGGCATGGATGAGGGCTTCAGCAGCGTACGAGCTAATACCTTTAGCTGCATGATCGATACAGTAATGTGTCTCGCCTAAAATGTACTTTATTTTTCATCAAACATTCCCTTTTGTTCATATAGGTAAATTACAATATCACTTAAGATTGAATTTAAAATCTGAAGTAGATCTTGACAGCTGGAATTTAGGTTTTATGTTTTTGGGCCAATGATGGCGGCGAGGTGGGAAAGTTAGCGGCCGGGAATAGTTTGCGTCTTGGTATGCAAGTTTGGGCATCTGGGCCCTGCGTCAGGGGCGCAGCGCGCAGGGAGGCGTTGTACACCTCTCGTGGTGCGAGGATGGGAATCTCCCGAAGCTAAAGAGCTGGGCCAGGAGCTCCCCAAGAGAAGCCGGGGCGGGGGGGGGGGGGGGGGGGGCGGGGGGGCTGGTGGGGGGGGGCAGCGATGGGGGGGGGAAACTAAACAAAAAACACAAAAACATTCCCCAAAACATTGCCCACGCCACCACAACATGAATCGCCCCCAAAAATTAAAAGAATACACAATCACTCTTCACTTCGAGGTCCATTACTGACCTCGCCGCTGTCGAGATGGTAGGACCGCCCTGATTTCCCAGACGGTCAGTGCGGAGCGCGCCGCGGGGCGGGCGGGTCGGGCAGGAGCTCAAACTCGCGCCAGTGTCGCGACCAGGGGCGTTGCACACCGGGCCGGGACAGCTCTTCCACGCAGGGCCGCTTCCCGCCATCGCTAAACCCGACCCCGAGAATCGCTGTGGGGCGCAGAATACCTGGCTGCCGCCATTGCCACGCTCCAGGATGAAAAACAGAGTGCAAAAGACCAAATAAATCCAGCCCTTACTTTTTTAAAAACTTCTCAGCCCTTTAGAAGCATTGTGATTGAGGATAAATGAAGTTTCTGCTGAGAAACAAATTAGCATTGTCATTTGCAGCTCCTACAGTAGCAATGAGAGGCCCGTCTGAACTATGACTTTCTTCTGCAGATTGCAGAGGGAATGGCCTTTATCGAAGACAAAAACTATATCCACCGAGACCTTCGTGCAGCAAATATCCTGGTGTCTGAAGAGCTGAACTGCAAGATTGCTGACTTTGGCCTCGCCCGACTGATTGAAGACAATGAATACACAGCAAGGGAGGGTAAGACGTTATCCCATGTATTTGCAGGTGTGGCTCCTCGTTTCGATTCAAGGAGACGGTGTCGAGAATGAAATATCTTCATTTTATAATTTACACAAAAGGAGAAGTTTGAAGGACAAGATACTTAAGCTGTGTAGAAAAAGATGGCATGTATCATCACCCTACAGCCATTGGAGGCATGGTTAAAGCTTCAGAATGGCCACATGCTGTACATAGTAAGGGTGAGAACGTATAGAAGACAGTGAAAATGGAGAGAGGAATCCAGATACAGACCATATCAAGCCCGGGATTCAGGAGTAGTGTTACTGACGGAGTGTGAGATTGGGGAGTAGTGTTACTGACGGAGTGTGAGATTGAAGAGTAGTGTTACTGACGGAGTGTGAGATTGGGGAGTAGTGTTACTGACAACATCCCGAGATTGGGGAGTAGTGTTACTGACGGAGCGTGATATTGAGGAGTAGTGTTACTGACGGAGCGTGAGATTGGGGAGTAGTGTTACTGACGGAGCGTGAGATTCAGGAGTAGTGTTACTGACGGAGCATGAGATTGGGGAGTAGTGTTACTGACGGAGCGTGAGATTCAGGAGTAGTGTTACTGACGGAGTGTGAGATTGGGGAGTAGTGTTACTGACAACATCCCGAGATTGGGGAGTAGTGTTACTGACGGAGTGTGAGATTGGGGAGTAGTGTTACTGACGGAGTGTGAGATTGGGGAGTAGTGTTACTGACAGAGCATGAGATTGAGGAGTAGTGTTACTGACGGAGCATGAGATTGGGGAGTAGTGTTACTGACGGAGCGTGAGATTCAGGAGTAGTGTTACTGACGGAGTGTGAGATTGGGGAGTAGTGTTACAGACAGAGCGTGAGATTCAGGAGTAGTGTTACTGACGGAGTGTGAGATTGGGGAGTAGTGTTACTGACAACATCCCGAGATTGGGGAGTAGTGTTACTGACGGAGCGTGATATTAAGGAGTAGTGCTACTGAAGGAGCGTGAGATTGGGGAGTAGTGTTACTGATGGAGCGTGAGATTGGGGAGTAGTGTTACTGACGGAGCGTGAGATTGAGGAGTAGTGTTACTGACGGAGCGTGAGATTGGGGAGTAGTGTTACTGACGGAGCGTGAGATTGGGGAGTAGTGTTATTGACGGAACGTGAGATTGGGGAGTAGTGATACTGACGGAGTGTGAAATTGGGGAGTAGTGATACTGATGGAGTGTGAGATTCAGGAGTAGTGTTACTGACGGAGCATGAGATTGGGGAGTAGTGTTACTGACGGAGCGTGAGATTCAGGAGTAGTGTTACTGACGGAGTGTGAGATTGGGGAGTAGTGTTACTGACAACATCCCGAGATTGGGGAGTAGTGTTACTGACGGAGTGTGAGATTGGGGAGTAGTGTTACTGACGGAGTGTGAGATTGGGGAGTAGTGTTACTGACAGAGCATGAGATTGAGGAGTAGTGTTACTGACGGAGCATGAGATTGGGGAGTAGTGTTACTGACGGAGCGTGAGATTCAGGAGTAGTGTTACTGACGGAGTGTGAGATTGGGGAGTAGTGTTACAGACAGAGCGTGAGATTCAGGAGTAGTGTTACTGACGGAGTGTGAGATTGGGGAGTAGTGTTACTGACAACATCCCGAGATTGGGGAGTAGTGTTACTGACGGAGCGTGATATTGAGGAGTAGTGCTACTGAAGGAGCGTGAGATTGGGGAGTAGTGTTACTGATGGAGCGTGAGATTGGGGAGTAGTGTTACTGACGGAGCGTGAGATTGAGGAGTAGTGTTACTGACGGAGCGTGAGATTGGGGAGTAGTGTTACTGACGGAGCGTGAGATTGGGGAGTAGTGTTATTGACGGAACGTGAGATTGGGGAGTAGTGATACTGACGGAGTGTGAAATTGGGGAGTAGTGATACTGATGGAGTGTGAGATTGGGGAGTAGTGTTACTGACAACAGCCCGAGATTGGGGAGTAGTGTTACTGACGGAGTGTGAGATTGGGGAGTAGTGTTACTGACGGAGTGTGAGATTGGGGAGTAGTGTTACTGACGGAGTGTGAAATTGGGGAGTAGTGATACTGATGGAGTGTGAGATTGGGGAGTAGTGTTACTGACAACAGCCCGAGATTGGGGAGTAGTGTTACTGACGGAGCGTGAGATTGAGGAGTAGTGTTACTGACGGAGCGTGAGATTGGGGAGTAGTGTTACTGACGGAGCGTGAGATTGAGGAGTAGTGTTACTGACGGAGCGTGAGATGGGGAGTAGTGTTACTGACGGAGCGTGAGATTGGGGAGTAGTGTTACTGACGGAGTGTGAGATTGGGGAGTAGTGTTACTGACGGAGTGTGAGATTGGGGAGTAGTGTTACTGACGGAGCGTGAGATTGAGGAGTAGTGATACTGACGGAGCGTGAGATTGAGGAGTAGTGTTACTGACGGAGTGTGAGATTGGGGAGCAGTGTTACTGACGGAGCGTGAGATTGAGGAGTAGTGTTACTAACGGAGCGTGAGATGGGGAGTAGTGTTACTGACGGAGCGTGAGATTGAGGAGTAGTGTTACTGATGGAGCGTGAGATGGGGAGTAGTGTTACTGACGGAGCGTGAGATTGGGGAGTCGTGTTATTGACGGAACGTGAGATTGGGGAGTAGTGTTACTGACGGAGTGTGAGATTGGGGAGCAGTGTTACTGATGGAGTGTGAGATTGAGGAGTAGTGTTACTGATGGAGTGTGAGATTGGGGAGTAGTGTTACTGACGGAGTGTGAGATTGGGGAGTAGTGTTACTGACAGAGTGTGAGATTGAGGAGTAGTGTTACTGACGGAGTGTGAGATTGGGGAGCAGTGTTACTGATGGAGTGTGAGATTGAGGAGTAGTGTTACTGACGGAGGGTGAGATTGGGGAGTAGTGTTACTGACGGAGCGTGAGATTGAGGAGTAGTGTTACTGACGGAGTGTGAGATTGGGGAGTAGTGTTACTGACGGAGTGTGAGATTGGGGAGTAGTGTTACTGACAGAGCGTGAGATTGAGGAGTAGTGATACTGACGGAGCGTGAGATTGAGGAGTAGTGTTACTGACGGAGTGTGAGATTGGGGAGCAGTGTTGCTGACGGAGTGTGAGATTGGGCAGTAGTGTTACTGACGGAGCGTGAGATTGGGGAGTAGTGTTACTGACGGAGTGTGAGATTGAGGAGTAGTGTTACTGACGGAGTGTGAGATTGGGGAGTAGTGTTACTGACGGAGTGTGAGATTGGGGAGTAGTGTTACTGACGGAGCGTGAGATTGAGGAGTAGTGTTACTGACGGAGAGTGAGATTGGGGAGTAGTGATACTGACGGAGCGTGATATTGGGGAGTAGTGTTACTGACGGAGTGTGAGATTGGGGAGCAGTGTTGCTGACGGAGTGTGAGATTGGGGAGTAGTGTTACTGACGGAGCGTGAGATTGGGGAGTAGTGTTACTGACGGAGTGTGAGATTGAGGAGTAGTGTTACTGACGGAGTGTGAGATTGGGGAGTAGTGTTACTGACGGAGTGTGAGATTGGGGAGTAGTGTTACTGACGGAGCGTGAGATTGAGGAGTAGTGTTACTGACGGAGAGTGAGATTGGGGAGTAGTGATACTAACGGAGCGTGAGATTGGGGAGTAGTGTTACTGACGGAGCGTGAGATTGGGGAGTAGTGATACTGACGGAGCGTGAGATTGAGGAGTAGTGTTATTGACGGAACGTGAGATTGGGGAGTAGTGTTACTGACAGAGCGTGAGATTCAGGAGTAATGTTACTGACGGAGTGTGAGATTGGGGAGTAGTGTTACTGACAACATCCCGAGATTGGGGAGTAGTGTTACTGACGGAGCGTGAGATTGAGGAGTAGTGTTACTGACGGAGCGTGAGATTGGGGAGTAGTGTTACTGACGGGGCGAGAGATTGGGGAGTAGTGTTATTGACGGAACGTGAGATTGGGGAGTAGTGATACTGACGGAGTGTGAAATTGGGGAGTAGTGATACTGATGGAGTGTGAGATTGGGGAGTAGTGTTACTGACAAAAGCACGAGATTGAGGAGTAGTGTTACTGACGGAGTGTGAGATTGGGGAGTAGTGTTACTGACGGAGCGTGAGATGGGGAGTAGTGTTACTGACGGAGCGTGAGATTGGGGAGCAGTGTTACTGACGGAGTGTGAGATTGGGGAGTAGTGTTACTGACGGTGCGTGAGATTGGGGAGTAGTGTTACTGACGGAGTGTGAGATTGAGGAGTAGTGTTACTGACAGAGTGTGAGATTGGGGAGTAGTGTTACTGACGGAGTGTGAGATTGAGGAGTAGTGTTACTGACGGAGTGTGAGATTGGGGAGCAGTGTTACTGATGGAGTGTGAGATTGAGGAGTAGTGTTACTGATGGAGTGTGAGATTGGGGAGTAGTGTTACTGACGGAGTGTGAGATTGGGGAGTAGTGTTACTGACGGAGTGTGAGATTGGGGAGTAGTGTTACTGACGGAGTGTGAGATTGGGGAGTACTGTTACTGATGGAGCGTGAGATGGGGAGTAGTGTTACTGACGGAGCGTGAGATTGGGGAGTCGTGTTATTGACGGAACGTGAGATTGGGGAGTAGTGTTACTGACGGAGTGTGAGATTGGGGAGTAGTGTTACTGACGGAGTGTGAGATTGGGGAGCAGTGTTACTGATGGAATGTGAGATTGAGGAGTAGTGTTACTGATGGAGTGTGAGATTGGGGAGTAGTGTTACTGACGGAGTGTGAGATTGGGGAGTAGTGTTACTGACGGAGTGTGAGATTGAGGAGTAGTGTTACTGACGGAGTGTGAGATTGGGGAGCAGTGTTACTGATGGAGTGTGAGATTGAGGAGTAGTGTTACTGACGGAGGGTGAGATTGGGGAGTAGTGTTACTGACGGAGCGTGAGATTGAGGAGTAGTGTTACTGACGGAGTGTGAGATTGGGGAGTAGTGTTACTGACGGAGTGTGAGATTGGGGAGTAGTGTTACTGACAGAGCGTGAGATTGAGGAGTAGTGATACTGACGGAGTGTGAGATTGAGGAGTAGTGTTACTGACGGAGTGTGAGATTGGGGAGTAGTGTTACTGACGGAGTGTGAGATTGGGGAGCAGTGTTACTGATGGAGTGTGAGATTGAGGAGTAGTGTTACTGACGGAGGGTGAGATTGGGGAGTAGTGTTACTGACGGAGCGTGAGATTGAGGAGTAGTGTTGCTGACGGAGTGTGAGATTGGGGAGCAGTGTTGCTGACGGAGTGTGAGATTGGGGAGTAGTGTTACTGACGGAGCGTGAGATTGGGGAGTAGTGTTACTGACGGAGTGTGAGATTGAGGAGTAGTGTTACTGACGGAGTGTGAGATTGGGGAGTAGTGTTACTGACGGAGTGTGAGATTGGGGAGTAGTGTTACTGACGGAGCGTGAGATTGAGGAGTAGTGTTACTGACGGAGAGTGAGATTGGGGAGTAGTGATACTGACGGAGCGTGAGATTGGGGAGTAGTGTTACTGACGGAGCGTGAGATTGGGGAGTAGTGATACTGACGGAGCGTGAGATTGAGGAGTAGTGTTATTGACGGAACGTGAGATTGGGGAGTAGTGTTACTGACAAAGCGTGAGATTCAGGAGTAATGTTACTGACGGAGTGTGAGATTGGGGAGTAGTGTTACTGACAACATCCCGAGATTGAGGAGTAGTGTTACTGACGGAGCGTGAGATTGAGGAGTATTGTTACTGACGGAGCGTGAGATTGGGGAGTAGTGTTACTGACGGGGCGTGAGATTGGGGAGTAGTGTTATTGACGGAGTGTGAGATTGAGGAGTAGTATTACTGACGGAGTGTGAGATTGGGGAGTAGTGTTACTGACGGAGTGTGAGATTGGGGAGTAGTGTTACTGACGGAGCGTGAGATTGAGGAGTAGTGTTACTGACGGAGCGTGAGATTGAGGAGTAGTGTTACTGACGGAGTGTGAGATTGAGGAGTAATGTTACTGACGGAGCGTGAGATGGGGAGTAGTGTTACTGACGGAGCGTGAGATTGGGGAGTAGTGTTATTGACGGAACGTGAGATTGGGGAGTAGTGTTACTGACGGAGTGTGAGATTGGGGAGTAGTGTTACTGACGGAGTGTGAGATTGGGGAGCAGTGTTACTGATGGAGTGTGAGATTGAGGAGTAGTGTTACTGATGGAGTGTGAGATTGGGGAGTAGTGTTACTGACGGAGTGTGAGATTGAGGAGTAGTGTTACTGACGGAGTGTGAGATTGGGGAGCAGTGTTACTGATGGAGTGTGAGATTGAGGAGTAGTGTTACTGACGGAGTGTGAGATTGGGGAGCAGTGTTACTGATGGAGTGTGAGATTGAGGAGTAGTGTTACTGACGGAGGGTGAGATTGGGGAGTAGTGTTACTGTCGGAGCGTGAGATTGAGGATTAGTGTTACTGACGGAGCGTGAGATGGGGAGTAGTGTTACTGACGGAGCGTGAGATTGGGGAGTAGTGTTATTGACGGAATGTGAGATTGGGGAGTAGTGTTACTGACGGAGTGTGAGATTGGGGAGTAGTGTTACTGACGGAGTGTGAGATTGAGGAGTAGTATTACTGACGGAGTGTGAGATTGGGGAGTAGTGTTACTGACGGAGTGTGAGATTGGGGAGTAGTGTTACTGATGGAGCGTGAGATTGAGGAGTAGTGTTACTGACGGAGCGTGAGATGGGGAGTAGTGTTACTGACGGAGCGTGAGATTGAGGAGTAATGTTACTGACGGAGCGTGAGATGGGGAGTAGTGTTACTGACGGAGCGTGAGATTGGGGAGTAGTGTTATTGACGGAACGTGAGATTAGGGAGTAGTGTTACTGACGGAGTGTGAGATTGGGGAGTAGTGATACTGACGGAGTGTGAAATTGGGGAGTAGTGATACTGATGGAGTGTGAGATTGGGGAGTAGTGTTACTGACAACAGCCCGAGATTGAGGAGTAGTGTTACTGACGGAGTGTGAGATTGGGGAGTAGTGTTACTGACGGAGTGTGAGATTGGGGAGTAGTGTTACTGACGGAGCGTGAGATTGAGGAGTAGTGTTACTGACGGAGCGTGAGATTGAGGAGTAGTGTTACTGACGGAGTGTGAGATTGAGGAGTAGTATTACTGACGGAGTGTGAGATTGGGGAGTAGTGTTACTGACGGAGTGTGAGATTGGGGAGTAGTGTTACTGATGGTGCGTGAGATTGAGGAGTAGTGTTACTGACGGAGCGTGAGATGGGGAGTAGTGTTACTGACGGAGCGTGAGATTGAGGAGTAATGTTACTGACGGAGCGTGAGATGGGGAGTAGTGTTACTGACGGAGCGTGAGATTGGGGAGTAGTGTTATTGACGGAACGTGAGATTGGGGAGTAGTGTTACTGACGGAGTGTGAGATTGGGGAGTTGTGTTACTGACGGAGTGTGAGATTGGGGAGCAGTGTTACTGATGGAGTGTGAGATTGAGGAGTAGTGTTACTGACGGAGTGTGAGATTGGGGAGTAGTGTTACTGACGGAGTGTGAGATTGAGGAGTAGTGTTACTGACGGAGTGTGAGATTGGGGAGCAGTGTTACTGATGGAGTGTGAGATTGAGGAGTAGTGTTACTGACGGAGGGTGAGATTGGGGAGTAGTGTTACTGTCGGAGCGTGAGATTGAGGATTAGTGTTCCTGACGGAGTGTGAGATTGGGGAGTAGTGTTACTGACGGAGCGTGAGATTGGGGTGTAGTGTTACTGACGGAGCGTGAGATTGGGGAGTAGTGATACTGACGGAGTGTGAGATTGGGGAGTAGTGTTACTGACGGAGTGTGAGATTGGGGAGTAGTGTTACTGACGGAGTGTGAGATTGGGGTGTAGTGTTACTGACGGAGTGTGAGATTGGGGAGTAGTGTTACTGACGGAGTGTGAGATTGGGGAGCAGTGTTACTGATGGAGTGTGAGATTGAGGAGTAGTGTTACTGATGGAGTGTGAGATTGGGGAGTAGTGTTACTGACGGAGTGTGAGATTGGAGAGTAGTGTTACTGACGGAGTGTGAGATTGAGGAGTAGTGTTACTGACGGAGTGTGAGATTGGGGAGCAGTGTTACTGATGGAGTGTGAGATTGAGGAGTAGTGTTACTGACGGAGGGTGAGATTGGGGAGTAGTGTTACTGACGGAGCGTGAGATTGAGGATTAGTGTTACTGACGGAGTGTGAGATTGGGGAGTAGTGTTACTGACAGAGCGTGAGATTGGGGAGTAGTGTTACTGACGGAGCGTGAGATTGGGGAGTAGTGTTACTGACGGAGCGTGAGATTGGGGAGTAGTGTTACTGACGGAGCGTGAGATTGGGGTGTAGTGTTACTGACGGAGCATGAGATTGGGGTGTAGTGTTACTGACGGAGCGTGAGATTGAGGAGTAGTGTTACTGACGGAGTGTGAGATTGTGGAGTAGTGTTATTGACGGAGCGTGAGATTGGGGAGTAGTGTTACTGACGGAGCGTGAGATTGGGGAGTAGTGTTACTGACGGAGTGTGAGATTGAGGAGTAGTGTTACTGACGGAGCGTGAGATTGGGGAGTAGTGTTACTGACGGAGTGTGAGATTGGGGTGTAGTGTTACTGACGGAGCGTGAGATTGGGGTGTAGTGTTACTAACGGAGCGTGAGATTGGGGAGTAGTGTTACTAACGGAGCGTGAGATTGAGGAGTAAACATAAAACATAGAAACATAGAAAATAGGTGCATGAGTAGGCCTTTCAGCCCTTCGAGCCTGCACCACCATTCAATAAGATCATGGCTGGTCATTCCCTCAGTACCCCTTTCCTGCTTTCTCTCCAAACTCCTTGATCCATTCAGCCGTAAGGGCCATATCTAACTCCCTCTTGAATATATCCAATGAACTGCCATCTACAACTCTCTGTGGCAGGGAATTCCACAGTTTAACAACTCTCTGGGTGAAGAAGTTTCTCCTCATCTCAGTCCTAAATGGCTTACCCTTTATCCTTCGCCTATGTCCCCTGGTTCTGGACTTCCCCAACATCGGGCTCATTCTTCCTGCATCT
Organism: Pristiophorus japonicus; assembly: GCF_044704955.1. Classification (NCBI taxonomy): domain Eukaryota; kingdom Metazoa; phylum Chordata; class Chondrichthyes; family Pristiophoridae; genus Pristiophorus; species Pristiophorus japonicus. Next base: position 10,877,529 of record NC_091990.1, read on the forward strand.
AACCTGTCCAGTCCTGTCAAAATCTTATACGTTTCTATGAGATCCCCTCTCATCCTTCGAAACTTCAGTGAATACAGGCCCAGTCGATCCAGTCTCTCCTCATATATCAATCCTGCCATCCTGGGAATCAGTCTGGTGAACCTTCGCTGCACTCCCTCAATAGCAAGAACGCCCTTCCTCAGATTACGAGACCAAAACTGAACACAATATTCCAGGTGAGGCCTCACTAAGGTCCTATACAACTGCAGTAAGACCTCCCTGCTCCTATACTCAAATCCCCTAGCTATGAAGGCCAACATACCATTTGCCTTCTTCACCACCTGCTGTACCTGCATGCCAACTTTCAGTGACTGATGTACCATGACACCCAGGTCTCACTGCACCTCCCGTTTTCCTAATCTGCCGCCATTCAAATAATATTCTGCCTTTGTGTTTTTGCCACCAAAGTGGATAACCTCACATTTATCCACATTATACTGCATCTGCCATGCGTTTGCCCACTCACCTAACTGTCCAAGTCACCCTGCAGCCTTTTAGCATCCTCCTCACAGCTCACGCTGCCACCCAGCTTAGTGTCATCTGCAAACTTGGAGATATTACACTCAATTTCCTCAACCAAATCATTAATGTATATTGTAAATAGCTGGGGTCCCAGCACTGAGCCCTGTGGTACCTCACTAGTCACTGCCTGGCATTCTGAAAAGGACCCGTTTATCTCGACTCTCTGCTTCCTGTCTGCCAACCAGTTCTCTATCCACGTCAGTACATTACCCCCAATACCATGTGCTTTAATTTTGCACACCAATCTCTTGTGTGGGACCTTGTCAAAAGCCTTTTGAAAGTCCAAATACACCACATCCACTGGTTCTCCCTTTTCCACTCTACCAGTTACATCCTCAAAAAGATTTTAGAAGATTTGTCAAGCAGGATTTCCCTTTCATAAATCCATGCTGACTTGGACCAATCCCGTTACTGCTTTTCAAATGTGCTGCTATTCTTTAATAATTGATTCCAACATTTTCGCCACTACTGATATCAGGCTAACCAGTCTATAATTACCCGTTTTCTTTCTCCCGCCTTTCTTAAAAAGTGGTGTTACATTAGCTACCCTCCAATCTATAGAAACCGATCCAGAGTCGATAGACTGTTGGAAAATGATCACCAATGCATCCACTATTTCTAGGGCCACTTCCTTAAGTACTCTGGGATGCAGACTATCAGGCCCCGGGGATTTATTGGCCTTCAATCCCGTCAATTTCCCTAACACAATTTCCTGCCTAATAAGGATTTCCTTGAGTTCCTCCTTCTCACTAGACCCTCGGTTCCCTCGTATTTCCGGAAGGTTATTTGTGTCTTCCTTCGTGAAGACAGAACCAAAGTATTTGTTTAACTGGTCCGCCATTTCTTTGTTCCCCAAAGAGGCGTTAAGCCGGGGCCCTGTCTGCCTTCTCAGGTGGATGTAAAAGATCCCATGGCACTATTTTGAAGAAGAGCAGGAGAGTTATACCTGGTGTCCCACCCAATATTTATCCCTCAATCAACATCACCAAAGAAAACAGGATATCTGGTCATTATCACATTGCTGTTTGTGGGAGCTTGCTGTGTGCAAATTGGTTGCTGCGTTTCCCACATTACAACAGTGACTACATTTCAAAAGTACCTAATTGGCTGTAAAGCGCTTTGGGACGTCTGGTGGTCGTGAAAGGCGCTTTATAAATGCAAGTCTTTCTTTTCTCAATGTTTATGCTGGGCACCAAGTGAGCTGATAGTGAATCACACTAAGATTTGGGTTTAGGGGATGTTTTGCTTTGCGTTTACAAAGCCGATCTATATTGCCTCTTGCAAAACCCATTTTTGCTTCTTGGTTTTCAAATTGCTCCGAACCCTGTTGATAATACATTATAAGGTCTGTGCATATGGTATATGTCCGGAGAGTATTCCTTCTTAGCTTTTGAATTATGTTTCAGCAAATGTGAAGAATGGGAGTTGTATGGGAAAGTTAAGGCACTATAGGTGCAGATTGATTAGTGGAAGGCATGGGGTAATGTGGACAGGACGTCAATGCAATGGTCATTGAGAGGAAGATCTGCTGCAATGAGATCTTGCCAAATGACTATTGCGGCTGGCAAGAGATTCTCTTCTGCATTCACTTTGGGCTCCTCCTGTTCTTCGTGTTGATCCCCTTGCAAGAAGCAAGGTGCTCCCTCCTCCAGGATCTTCAAGGTGATGTGTCTTAGCAGGGAAACGCTGTGTAGCATGCAGAAGATTACCACAATCTTTGACACTTTAGCTCGGGTGTATCACAGCTTGAATTGTGTAGTGTATTTGCTTCATGGGCTCTTTGCTTAAGCATTCATAGCAACACATTGGTATTAAGAACTAGCTGGTTTATTAACAAAGGTTTAACAATCACACGACACATTACCAGTTCATCCACTTGGCTCACAACTGCATAACTCATTGTGGATGACCTCGACCCAACTGACTGGGGTTTTATTGAGGCTTGTGAACATCACGTGACTGGCTAAGCCACACACAATTCAACAGCACTACAACTATTTTAGCATAACTTTAAATCAAGTGACCCCCCTTTTTTAAAGGGCACCAAAAACCACAAATTAACAATTGAACATAAAAGGGAACATTTTCAAATCAAATTAAATTAAAATTTTGTTCCCTGTTGAAATGATGCACTCCAGTCCCTCCGGCGCCCACCTCTCGCGGAAGGCCGCGAGCGTACCGGTGGACACCGCATGCTCCATCTCCAGGGACACCATGGCTCGGATGTAACCGCGGAAGAGAGGCAGGCAGTCAGGCTGAACGAGCCCCTCGACTGCCCACTGCCTGGACCGGCTGATGGCCCCCTTGGCCAGGTCCAGGAGCAGTCCTACGAGGAGGCCCTCCGACCTGCCCGCTCCCCTCCGCACAGGGTGCCCAAAGATCAGGCGCGTGGGACTGAAGTGCAACCAGAATTTGAGGAGCAGCCCCTTCAAATATTGGAACAGGGGCTGCAACCTCGCACATTCAACATAAACATGGAACCACGGACTCTTCCAGACCACAGAAATTGCAGGCGGCCTGGGAGCCCGTGAACCGACTTAAAAATCTATTGCACGGGACTGCTCCGTGCACCACCCTCCAGGCCAAGTCCCCCAATAAATAGTGGGAGGACTCCCGCGTAGCGAGCATTTCAATGGGGACCCCCGCCTCCTCCGGACGGCAGAAGAGGATGGCAAAGTGGAGAGTGTGCCAGAGCAGCCCGAACAGGAATCCCCTCCGTGCAGAGCTGAAAGGCACGGAGGGGATTTCCCCGAGGCGGCTCAAGTTGTGAGGCAACCCCTTGCCATTTAGGCCAGTGGGCCAAATATTGATGGAATGGCAAAGTGCCTTAAAATATATTGTGATCGCCCCCTTGGGGAGCACGCGCTGAGCTGCAAAATGATGTTGGCTGAAAACGAGCTGAATAATCGTTGTAGAATCCTTGGCGATTTAGGAAGTAGGATTGTGCAATGAAGTATGTGGGGCTGCATGGAGCCGACTATAATCCCCAGGACCTGCCGCTCTGCAAGATTTTGCAGCCGTCTGACACTGCAGTCAGTTGTTCTGGAAGGCAGGGGAGGAAATTAGTTGCTCGAGCAAATAAGGCTTTATCCATTTATGTACTGCAAATTGACAAAGTTGGTTGATGTCGCCTGTGGCATCTTGAAATGATCTGGGGACACAAAAGTTAGCAGGCCCATTGATAAGTTTGATTGCAAGTCGCTTTGCAACACACAACACAATTCAATTTCAGTTTCCCTTGTGAATTGTAGCCAGTGGAAGCGTTGCTAAGATATTGAGGTCGATGGACTTTGATTGCAAATAGGGATGCAAAGGTACCAGGGAGGGTGCACCGACTGCCTCTGGTGCAGACTGACCTGCCTTGCATCCCTCTCTTGGTCCTTCTCTTGTTCCCGGGGAGCTGCCATGGGGAAAACCCAGAGGGCGGGATTTTAGGCTTTTCTGTTTTCAGGGTAAAAGCGGAGACGGGATGGGAAAGTTACCGGCTGGGAATAGGTTGCACTGTATTAAGAAATTTTCGCCATCTGGGGCACTGTGTCAGAGGGCGCAGCGCGTAGCGAGGCATTGTACAACATTCGAGGCGCAAAAATGGGAAATTCGTGAACTAAAGTGCCGTGCCTTGTGCGCTCCGAGAGAGGCCGGGGGGGGGGGGGGAACCTTAAAAAAAACACCAAAACATTCCCAAAACATTGCCCACGCCACCACAACACAAATCGCTAAAATAATTAAAAGAACCAACACTGGCACTTACCGTTACAGCACTTTACCGTCCTCACTGCGGCCGGCAACACTAGAGCGCTCTGGTTTCCCCGGCGGTCATTGTGGACGCGATTCTGGGCGGACGGGTCGGGTTCGAGTCAAAACTCGCGCCGGTGTCACACCGTGAGGCGGTGCACACCCGGCGCGGCTCTCCCTGGCGGTCCTGCTCAGTGCCGCGGCAAAACACCGACCGGAGACAAGGAGACAAGAACGCCGCCTTTCACACCGCTCCGGGGCGAAACCCTGAGCGCAAAGGACCGGAAAATACAGCCCGGAGTGTTACTGTTAATGAAGTTGAAGAAAAATGACAATGGCCCAATTGTTACCACGAAGGTAATTGGCAACTAATTGACAAGAAGATGACAAACAAAAAAAACACACAAGGTATGAAGTCTCCTTGCATTCTTCAAGTAAGGCTCTTTGGAAGCGCTTCGATCAACAGTTCAGGTCCTAGGACCACTGGATGCCCACTCTATACACTTCGGATTTTACAGTCAGCAGCAAAGTGATGGCATGTGTTGCTGACCTTAAAGATCCAGCGATCTCTGTGGCATGGATTTAACCTTTCCCGACTTGAATTTCATTCTGCCGCCATCTATACGGGATCTCCGATGTCCGGCAACAGTGATGCCATCAAGCAGGCTAAGCAGCCAATCACTTTGAAGAGTCTGCACAGATGGCAAACCCGGAAGTAAAAAGCACTGATTTTCCTTCACTTGGTAATTGTTTTACAGAGAGCAAAAATAAAGATATGGACCGACACATGGGATTGAGGTAGAAGCTGAAATATCACTAACAAACTTTAAAAAAGATAAGTTTTATTATTTTAAAAATCAATGGGAATTTTTATCATAATGGAAAAATTTGACATTCCACAAATAAGAAATTCATTTTTCCGGGGCCAGAGAGATTGCTCAGCAGTAATTATGACTTAGTACGCCATTAAAAAACAAGTTACACCTCATTCAACAAGGTTTAATTTTGAGGAGGTGGGCGGAGGTTTACAATGGGATTAGAACATTAAGAAGTGGAAGTTCATGTCAATTCAAGTGGTTTGTAAGATTTCCATCTGCGAGAACTTCAACAGCGCACCCTGTGGAGGAGCGGGCAGTCACTGACGGCAACGTTCGCATGTCCACGTTTGTCTGCGCATGTGTGGACGCCAGAAGCCGCTGTCAGTTTTACAGAGTAATGATGGCACACATTGACAGTTTCGCTGACATTACATCCGCAAATCCGGGGGCCATTGTGTGAAGAACATTAATGAGCCAGAATTTGCTTCCAACGGCGTCTACCGTGAGTTAGACTTGCTCCCAAAGCAAGTCTACTCGGAACTCCTACACGGCAAACGAGCCCAAGGTGGGCAGAGGAAACGTTACAAGGACACTCTCAAAGCCTCCCTGATAAAGTGCATCGTCCCCACTGACACTTGGGAGTACCTGGCCAAAGACCGCCCTAAGTGGAGGAAATGCATCCGGGAGGGCGCTGAGCACCTCGAGTCTTGTCGCCGCGAGCATGCAGAAATCAAGCGCAGGCAGCGGAAGGAGCTTACGGCAAACCTGTCCCACCCTCCCCTTCCCTCAACGACTATCTGTCCCACCTGTGACAGAGACTGTAATTCCCGTATTGGACTGTTCAATCACCTGAGAACTCACTTTTAGAGTGGAGGCAAGTCTTCCTCGATTCCGAGGGACTGCCTATGGTGAGACTTACCCTTGCACCCTTCAGCTCTAAAAATGTTTTCCATAAAGTTGCTGTACGTGCGAGCTGATAACGGCGCAGCGAGGGAGACAGGGCACCCAGTGAGCAGGTCAAGCAGCAGGGAATCTCCGCCACCAGTCAGACTGAAGGATTGGGAAGTAGCCACAGGAAGGACTGAGAAGGAGGGTGAAATAAAGTGAGCGAATTCAATGTTAAATCCGGTACAGAAAGAGAAATAAAAAGAGGGAAAGAAATATTGGATTAAGAGAAAGAGAGAGAGAAAAGAGACAGAATGGAAAAGTTTAAAAAAAATGTAAAGTTAAAATAAAAACAGAAAATGCTGGAAATACTCAGCAGGTCAGGCAGCATCTGCGGAGAGAGAACCAGAGTTAACATTTCAGGTTGATGACCCATCGTCAGAACTGGAAAAAGTTAGAGATGTAACAGTTTTTTAATAAGTGTCGGGGCAGGGAAAGTTAATGTTAAGTTAAAATTGGATGATTTAAAAATCTCCCCGAAAAATTCAAAACCTGGAGAAACGAGACTCAACTCTTGCAAGGGTTAATTTTGGTGTCCGGGAGGTTGATTGGCAGTCATTGACACTTAATGCTGGCGTTAAAGGGGCATTCTCACTTGTAATGGCAAAGCTTAACTTACTTTGGTGAGTTGAATGGGTAAATATAGAAGGTTCTTATTAAAAAGAACGGGGAGAGTAACAGTGAGATGCTGTTTTCGTGAAGCTAATGGAAATTCAGGCAGCAACTTTTGGATAGTCCACACATCTGCCCCTTGCCTGAAGTTGCTGTATTATTTACACATAAATAACAGCAGCTCCATTGGCCTCACCATTATTTTGACAGCAAATTCTGGCCCAACACTTACATATTGAAACTATCAGATGGCTTAGGATACTTGGGGCACAAAATATTTGAACTAGTGTGACAGACACTTCTCCATCCCAACTTTCAGGCCATCTCACCCAGTTTGCAGCAGTCTTTCACGCAAAACCGATCAGAGCATTTCGGCTCATTTGTCTGAGCATCTCTTGTACACCCCCTAGTGGCTGGTCAGGGAGCAAGCCCCTTGATCAGGAATCGTGAGGAGGGACCAAAAATACTTCTAAAAAAGCCAAGAAAGTGACTGGACTATCAGCTACTGTTGGTATAACTTCTCAATGAAACCAATTTACAATTACTAAAAAAACTGTGAAATTTCCAGTGACGTATCCAAAAGCAGGATACTTTTCTCAAAAACATGACAGTCATTGAAAAGAAAGAAGGACTTGCATTTATATAGCGCCTCTCACGACCACCGGACGTCTCAAAGTGCTTTACAGCCAATGAAGTACCTTTTAAAGTGTAATCACTCTTGTAATGTGGGAAATGCAGCAGCCAATTTGCACACAGCAAGCTCCCACAAACAGCAATGTGATAATGACCAGATCATCTGTTTTAGCGATGTTGAATGAGGGATAAATATTGGCCCCAGGACACCGGGGATAACTCCCCTGCTCTTCTTCGAAACAGTGTCACGGGATCTTTTACGTCCACCTGAGAGAGCAGACGGCGTCTCGGTTTAACGTCCCGTTCGAAAGACAGCATCTCCGACAGTGCAGCACTCCCTCAGTACTGCATTGGAGTGTCAGCCTAGTTTTTTTGTGCTCAAGTCTCTGGTGTGGGACTTGAACCCACAATCTTCTGACTCAGAGGCGAGGATGCTACCCATTCAGTAAGTTTGAGGAAGTTTACTTTTCCATCATATTTTGGTTCCTGAAGTGACATCCACCAAAAATATAACTCTGGTTATCACAAACAAAAGCCAGCTTCATCCCCTGGCATGACTCCATTAATTATCTATTGTACTCTGAATGAAATTGGAAAATTCCAATGTTGATTTTTTTTTTTTTGGTTTGGTGCAAACAAGCTACTGTACTGCAAAGTTCAATTGCTTACACAGCTTTACCATATCGAATAAAGAATGACAGGAATTACGACGCTGAATACAAAAGCAAAATACTGCGGATGCTGGAATCAGGAATAAAAACAGAAAATGCAGGAAATACTCAGCGGGTCAGGCAGCATCTGTGGAGGGGAAGCAGAGTTAGCGTTTCAGGTCGACGACCCTTCGTCAGAATACTTTACGTACACCTGAGAGAACACCTCGGTTTGACGTCTCATCCGAAAGACGGCACCTCCGACTGTGCAGCCTAACCCTAACCCTAACCCAAGCACAGCTGAATACATTAAAATTATTGGGGGGAAAATTGCGGTTGGACACTTCCTTCGGACGAACGCCCTCGACCCGAAAAAAATCTACGAAACTACCTGTAAGTCCCGGAGAGACGTAGGATTCCGGTCGGAGGTCTTCATTCGCTGTGCAGCGTACGGGGATCTGTCTTCCACGTACAGACGTCTATGTTGCAATCACGTGGGTACTGGACCACCAATCACAATGCAGTATTCTCATTGATAATAAAGGGGGCTCCGTTTGTACGAGTTCCCATTACTATCAATTAGAATCACCCTTAAAACACCCAAACACAGCACTATAAATTAAAAAAAAATACCTCACATATTTAAAATTAATTAAAATGTTTTAGAAAAAAAAATTGGAGGAATTTTTTTTAATGTGTTTTAATAGGGTTAAAAATAAACATACCTTAATGGACAGGGTTTATAACATAAAAATGAATGATTAAATTTAATTTTTCTATGCTTTAAAAGTGTTACGCTGATAAAAGTAAGCTATGTGCCTGCTTTTACCAGGTGTAAAAGTTTGAAGGACATTCGCTGGACATGAGTTGGGCAGTGTTTGAAGACCAGAACTTTAAAACCGGCACAAAGCTCATGGTCTGCAGGACAGTAGTGATACCTGCCCTCATATATGCTTCTGAGATATGGACTATGTACAGCAGGCACATCAAAGCACTGGAGAAGTACCATCAATGCTGCCTCCAGAAGATTCTTCAAATCCATTGGCAAGTTAGACGCACCAACGTCAGTGCTCTCGCTCAGGCCAACATCCCCGGCATCGAAGCACTGACCACACTCGATCAGCTCCGTTGGGCGGGCCACGTTGTCCTCATGCCCGATACGAGACTCCCAAAGCAAGCGCTCTACTCGGAGCTCCGACACGGCGTGATCCCCAGGTGGGCAATGGAAACGCTTCAAGGACACCCTCAAAGGCTCTTTGAAAAAGTGCGACATCCCCACCGACACCTGGGAATCCCTGGCCCAAGTCCGCTCAAAGTGGAAGAGAATAATCCGGGAAGGTGTCAAACACCTTGAGTCTCTTCGCCGGGAGCATGCGGAGACCAAGCGCAAACAGCGGAAGGAGCGCGGGGCACTTCAACAAAGCCGGCACTTCAACCCACGTACTTTCAACCACCGTCTGTCCAACGCTGTGACAGAGACTGTAGGTCCCGCACTGGACTCATCAGTCACCTGAGAACTCATTTTTAACATGGAAGCAAGTCTTCCTCGACTCCGAGGGACTGTCTATGATGAATGAATTAGTTGGGCAAATAGCCCAATCTCTGCCGCGCAGACTTCCTTCCTGCAGCGATGCGTAGGATCTGTCGAAAGAAATTTTGACAGATCGGAAAAGCGAGTTTTCGGCAAATGCGCCTTGCGCCCGGAGAAGCGGCTTTTGCAATCTTTGTATGCAGCCAGCAAGGCCGCACTTTTCGGCTCATTATTTCTAACCCATAGTCATGCTTATTCAGGAATTAGTTTAATGCTATTTTCTATTTAAGAACCATTAGAAGTTGGAACTATTTTTAGTGCAATGCTAAACATATTGCGGTAAAATTCTCACAAGCAGTGTTTGGGGTTTGCCATCAACCCATCTAAAATAAATTAGGTTGACAATTTTGTTAAAGAGATACACACAGGACAAGTGTTTGCCAGCGCACGAAAAATAGTACTTTGCAGAAGTTCATCCCCAAAGAGTACTTAACAGGGCGCCTCATCTTTAATCCTCAACCGTCAATGATTCATGCTTTAATAATTGTCACAGTGCATTGTTTAAATGCTGCACTCAGTGACAGATGTTGGTAGAGGACAATGAACAGGAAATCAGCCAGTGTGGGAAAGCAAGCTGACCCCATGCCGGAAGCCATAACACATCGCTCTCTGATGCAACCGTACTATTCTGGTAAAGGTCTTAACCTACAGCTACCATGTAGGCTTCCTAATGCACAAAAGAGCAACGTGCATAGGCAGGACACAACTCAGTACAGTACATTATGTTTGTTAACTTGCAGTTTCCCATGATGTCATCCAGACCTCACACATTAGCAGAATCCATTATATTATACTATATAAGAAAGACTTGCATTTATATAGCGCCTTTCACGACCACCGGGCGTCTCAAAGCGCTTTACAGCCAATGAAGTACTTCTGGAGTGCGGTCACTCTTGTAATGTGGGCAACGCGGCAGCCAATTTGCACACAGCAAGCTCCCACAAACAGCAATGTGATAATGACCAGATCATCTGGGATTTTTTTGTTATGGTGATTGAGGGATAAATATTGGCCAGGACACCGGGGATAACTCCCCTGCTCTTCTTCGAAATAGTGCCAAGGGATCTTTTACGTCCACCTGAGGGGGCACTCTGGGCCTCGGTTTAACATCTCATCCAAAAGACGGCACCTCCGGCAGTGCAGCACTCCCTCAGCACTGCACTGGAGGGTCAGCCTAGATTTCTGTGCTCAAGTCCCTGGAGTGGGACTTTGATCAGCTTCTGTCAAGAATTTTTGAGGGGCCGAATGGCCTACTCATGCTCCTAATTCTTATATTCGTATGTTTGGGAGGTGCTGCCGAAGATTAGTGCAGATTTTGCTAATGTTAGTTTGATTGCATTAATACACTACAATTGATTTCAATGACCCTCGGCTAGGAACAGAAAAAATCAGCCTGGGTTTCAATTACAGATCACTGTCCAAGGTCCCCACCAGGAAAGTGCTTGTTTGTGGCTGATGTGCAAGAACGTGATGTGGTTCAGTTGTGACATATGGCTTACCAGCCCACCAATGCTCACTGCCTAAGTTGTGGCTCAGCTGGTCACACCCTCGCCTCTGAGGCAAAAGGTTGTGGGGTCAAGTCCCACTCCAGGGACTTGAGCAGTGCTGAGGGAGCGCTGCACTGTCGGAGGTGTCAATAAACCAAGGTCCCGTCTGCTCTCTCAGGTGGACTTATGGAACTATTTTGGTATCCTGGCCAATATTTATCCCTCAACCAACATCACTAAAACAGATGCAAAAGCAAAATACTGCGGATGCTGGAATCTGAAATAAAAACAGAAAATGCTGAGAGTACTCAGCGGGTCGGGCAGCATCTGTGGAGAGAGAAACAGAGTTAACGTTTCAGGTCGGTGACCCTCCAAGTCACACACACAGAGTTCTGATGAAAGGCCATCGACCTGAAATGTTAAGTCTGTTTCTCTCTCCACAGATGTTGCCCAACCTGCTGAGTATTTCCAGCATTTTCTGTTTTTGTATCAATAAAACAGAGGATCCGGTCATTATCACATTGCTGTCTGTGGGAGCTTGCTGTGCGCAAATTTGTGGGTATCAGAGGGCGAGCATGGCCTGTGGGACCAAAGAAAAGTGTAACTCACTGTAATGTATGCTTCTGTGGGTATTGTAAGGTTTCGTGGGAGAGGACAACACGTGGTACAACATTTAGGCTTAACCCAGTGTCAGTTTTATTATGCAACGAAAACTGACTAAAACTACAGGACTAGACTGCTGAGAGAAATTTGACTTTAGACATACAATCACCAGAGATTCGTGGTCCCTGATTCTGTGACTTGTTGGTTCGTCTTCTGGCCATTCTCTACAACTTCTGTTCCTTTCCTTCCATTCCTGCTCGCTGTTCCTTCCTGTGTTCTTCCTCCTGCTTCTGCTTCAGCTGCTTGTGTGCCTGTGTCCGTATATTTATTCCCAGATTTTAAATAAGTTTCCCGCTGGGACGAAATTCGATTATCAATCTGTTTAACTGGTGAGTTTGAATGGCTACTAATTTGCACGCGGAGTCGACAATGCAAAAGATATTTCCTTATGCTGAATGCTCTTAGCCCAAAAATTTGCATTCCGTGGGGTCCTTTGTTGTCTGGTCTTATTCATCAACATAGGCAGTCCCTCGGAATCGAGGAAGACTTGCTTCCACTCCTGAAGTGAGTTCTTTGGTGGCTGAACAGTCCAATACGAGAACCACAGACTCTGTCACAAGTGGGACAGATAGTCATTGAGGGAAAGGGTAGGTTGGAGTGGTTTGCCGCACGCTCCTTCTGCTGTCTGCGCTTAATTTCTGCATGCTCTCGCCATTGAGACTCGAGGTGCTCAGCGCCCTCCCGGATGCACTTCCTCCACTTAGGGTGGTCTTGGGCCAGGGACTCCCAGCTGTCAGTGGGGATGTCGCATTTTATCAAGGAGGCTTTGAGGGTGTCCTTGTAGCGTTTCCGCTGCTCATCTTTGGCTCGTTTGCCGTGAGGGAGCTCCAGATAGAGCGCTTGCTTTGGGAGTTTCGTGTCTGGCACGCGGACTATGTGGCCTGCCCAGCGAAGCTGATCGAGTGTGGTCAGTGCTTCAATGCTTATAGACTCGATGTCTCCAGTGGCTGTTTTCCACACCCTGGTCAATCAAGTTCAAGGCCTCACGTAACAACTCCATTGTTGTTATGCATGAAGTCAGTTTTATGTTCTTGACCACAGAATGTTCTTAATTGTCCAGCTTAATTCAGAAAGCTTGGGTCAATCAATTTTTTAGTTCATGGTCTGCGTTTTTCTGAAGATTAGTAACCTTATAGTATGCTCACAGGTTTCGCGGTTCCAGTTCAACAGGGAACAGAATTTTAATTTGATTTGATTTGATTTGACAAAGATTCCTTCAATGTTCAATTGTTAATTTATGTTTTTTTGTACCCTCAAAAAAAGGGGGGTACTTGATTGAAAGTTACTTTAAAATAGTTAGGGAGCTGTTGCCCCGGCAACCAAATTTTAATTTCATTTAAGTTTCCTTTAAAGTTTTATTTGTAAATTTGTGGATTCTAGTGCCCTTACTAAAAGTGGACACTTGACTTAATTTTACATGAAAATAGTTATAGAGCTGTTGTGAGAAGTGGGCACCGGAGGGACTGGAGTGCATCATCACCCCCGGGAACAGAATCTTAACTTAATTTGGCAAAGTTCCCAGTTAATTTGTTAATTTGAGTGTTTTAGTGCCCTTACAAAAAGAGGGCAATTGATTTAAAGCTATTTTAAAATAGTTGTAGAGCTGTTGCATTGTGAGTGGCTTCGCCAGTTATATGATGTTCACAAGACTCAGTAAAACCCCAGTCAGTCGGGTCCAAGTCATTCACAATGAGATATGCAGTTATGAGCCCAGTGAATGAACTGGTAATGTGTAGTGTGGTTGTTAAACCTTTGTTAATAAACCAACTAGTTCTTAATAGCAATGTGTTGCTATGAATTCTTAAGCAAAGAAACCAGGAAGCAAATACATTACGCTGCCTCCAAGAGAGAAAGGAAGAAAAGGGGAAGACAGACACAAGGGGAAATCTTCATGCTGATGAGTGAAGCAACCCAGAACCGTGCAACATTTTCAGCACAGCAATGCTTTCAGCAATGTAATGACATTCACCAGCTGAACTATATTGTGCCTGTCGTTTGTGTAATTACACACAGGGATCCAAAGCTTTCCTTGTAATTCTGCTGGGGAAGGACTACTTGTTGCAACTTCCTTTCAGTCACTACTTAATTACCCACTCCAATCTCGTGGCTGCTTCCACTCCAAGTACTGTTGCTCACCAGCCTGACCTGCAGCTCAAAATTTGATTAAAATATTTTCCTGAAACCGTTCTGATACTGCGCTGAGTGGGTTGATTTCTGAGTTGGAGTGCAGTGTTTCTCGGTACATGTCTGCTTTATTTTTCTGCTTGCTCTGTGTTCCGTCTGCATCTATTATCAGTCTACATTTTGTTTTTTAAGGCCTCCATTACCAGTAGTTTTTCTAAGGGTGACCTTTGATTTTGCGAGTTTGAAGAAACCAATACGTGTACGATCGTTACAGGGATCATTCTACACAAGAACATAAGAAATCGGAGCAGGAATCGGCCCTACAGCCCCTCGAGCCTGCTCCACCATTCAATAAGATAATGGCTAATCATCGACCTCAACTCCACTTTCCAGCCTGATCTTCATATCCATTCAATCCCCAAGACTCCAAAAATCTATGGATCTTAGCCTTGAATATATTCAGAGACTCAGCATCCACAGCCCTCTGGGGCAGAGAATTCACAACCCTCTGAGCGAAGAAATTCCTCCTCATCTCAGTCTTATTTAGCATTCTCCTTATCCTGAGACTATGCCCCCAAGTTCTAGACACTCCAGCCAGGGGGAAACAAGCTCTCGGCATCTACCCTGTCAATCCCCTTCAGAATCTTTGTTTCAATGAGATCCCCTCTCATTCTTCTGAACTCCAGAGAGTACAGGCCCATTCTACACAATCTCTCATCATACGACAACCCTCTCATTCCCAGGAATCAATCTAGTGAACCTTTGTTGTACCGCCTCCAAGGCAAGTATATCCTTCCTTAGATAAGGAGACCAAAACTGTGCACAGTACTCCAGGTGTGGTCTCACCAAGGCCCTGTATTTTCCTGTTTTACATTGTCCCAGTTTAAATTCTTGTTTTCCCGAATGCTTGTGCGGTGCTGCTAAGTTTGAAAATGTTCCATTCTTCAGCGTAGCCCCTTGACCTCAAGCTGTGACAAAAGAGACTCTGTGCTTCTTTGCAAAGTCTTATTTCCATTACTGTTGTCACAAATACCAACCACAATTTACCATCAAAGTTATTCACCAAGGTTCTGGGTCAATGTCATCAATCCAAGTAACACGGGTAATGAGCATGAGTAATATTATTCCTAATTTTTACTCTCTTTTAAAGGATTTATCTTTCACTTGGGGTGCATTTATACTAGGGCACTGGATTTTTGGTTCTGGTCATTTCGGGGCGGTAATGGTGGCGGGGCGGTAAAGTTTGCGCCTGTTGCCCCAAAATTTACCATTTGGGCCCTGAGTGTGGGGCGGAGCGCTAAGGGAGGCATTGCACACCGCTTTTAGGACGCAAGGCTGGCTGAGCAAGTGAAACTCCTTTGCTAAAGAGCCGGTCCCTGGGCACCCCAAGAGAGGCCTCCCTGGGGGGGAAAAAACACCCCACAAAACGCACAAACACTCCCAATACCTTGCCCACATTAGGATAAATCGGCAAGATAAAAATAAACGAAACAATCAAACTTACCTCATTCATTACTAACTCCCCTCACCGTCGCCGGAACAGCTCTGGCCGCCTGTTGTTTCAGGCGGTCCCACTGTGGGGCGCGAGAGGGTCAGCGTCCAACAAAAACCGCTGCACCGTTGAAACCGGTGGCGTTCCACACTGGTGCGACGCTCCCGCTGGGTGTTGCTCTGCGCCCCCGCAAAACCCGCAACTAAATTCCCGGCGGGGCGCTGGGAGCTGGCCCGGAAACCATCCCCGCCACCGTTACCGGCAACATAGCGGAAATCCACTGCGATTTCAGTGTGAATTGAAATTGCTGTGCCCCGTAGCTGCAATTGTAGCATTAAGTGTAGCCAGAATCGGGGATCACAAGTAATTCTGAGGCTGGACCGAAGAGCAGCGAGGCCCACTTTTGGTCCACGTCAGAGTCAGTCCAGGCCTTCGAGTTACCCGACTTACACTCGCAGTTTAGTGTGATTGCAGAGCGGCTGTGACTTCACACCGATAAACCTGGGTGTGAGCACACCACAAATCGAGCTGTACAATCGAGCCCTGCATCGACTCCAATTTTTTTCTCACAAAATGTGTGAGATTGTCAAGCTGTGTGCAAGAAAGAGAGACTTGCTGTGCGCAAATCAGCTACCGCGCTTCCGACTTTACAGCAGTGACTTAACACTCCAAAAAGTACTTCATTGGCTGTAAAGCACTTTGGGGACGTCCGGTGGTCGTGAAAGGTGCTCTATAAATGCAAGTCTTTCTTTCTTCTTTAATGGACCATAATAAAATGGAGCATCAGAAACCTTTGGTCAACAGCAGAAGGCCAGCTCACTTGAGTTGAATTCCCCCTGCCCAATACTCCAGCAGTGGGACTGCACTTCTGCAGCTCAGGGAGAATGCACTGGTCTTTGCTCAGGGAGCAGGTAAACCCACGAGTTTCACAAAGTACTTGCCACTAATTTAAGTCCTTGCTATCATAAAGTGCATCAGGATTAACATGCACTGTTATGAAAGTGAGTCAATCCAAAAGTGTTATCACCAGAATTTGCAGTCTATTTTTTACACCCACAATCCTTCAATTATTGTGCTGTCAGTCATTTGGGTCACAGAAGTTATACGAGCATACGAAAAATGACAGGTAAACACCCTCCGGCCCATCGAGCCTGTCCAATACAATGGCGATACCCTGTGTATCACAATATATACTCTTTACCCCACCCCGAAACCATGTGGTCTCCTGGGAGAGGCAGAAAAACAGGATAAAAAACCCAGGCCAATTTGGGGGAAAAATCTGGGAAATTCCTCTCCGGCCCATCTAGGCGATCGAAACGAGTCCAGGAGATCACTCTGGCCCTGAATTACCTGCAGCACCCACCTTCTGCAAGAGGTGATCTCCACCGTAGCCAGAAGCAAATCCAGCTTTCGCTTGAAGGAGTTCAGCGGGTCTGCATCCACCACATGAAATGGCGGCTTGTTCCAGAGGTCGACGAACCACTTCCTGACATCTAACCTACATCTAGTCTATACAACTCAAGTTTGTGCCCCCTGAGCCTGCCTAACATATTTCATTGAAACAGCTGGAACACCATCTATTCTCTTCATTATCATAAACCTCAATCATCTCCCTCCTTAGTCTACGCCGCTCAAAGGTAAAGAGTTCTAACTCTCTTTAACCTATCTTGATAATGAAGATGCTTTAGCCCTGGAGTTAGTCCTGTGGCCCTCTCTGGTGGGCCTTTCAAAGAAGGAGCGAAAAGACTGAGGAATAGCAGTGGAAAAAATTCAGTTTCTCTTGTTTGTGTAACATTTGCTGGTGGGTTTTCCCATTGGAAATATTGACGAGAGGGGGATCCCACGCTGTGTACCTTATATCTGTTCTGTCTGTATATTAGAGAAATGTTTAATCAGAAATAAACAGTCCGATGCACTGATCCCCCTAAGGTATGCGATCATGCACCAACCGTGAGATCCCACGCGGGCTGCTCACCGGCTCCTGTAGCCGGAAGAGATGCCGCGCAACAAATTTAAAGGGACCGCGCACGGAAAATAAATATTAGCGGAAACATTGATTGTGTCGTAAATCAGTAATTGGTAGGTAAAGTCTAAACACCAGAAGAATAGACCAGGATAGCACTTTAGTTCAGAGTGCCATCTTGTGGTGGAGTTTGAAAACAGTTTTAAAATAGCGATCGATAAAATAAAAACATTGGGGTCAACGTTCGGTAGCATCCCGTTTGGGGGCGGTAACCGAGGCGAGGCGGGACTTCCTGTGCCCCACGCGGAAGTCCCGGCCCGGCCGCGAAATTGGGGTTAGCGCCCCCGAGAGGAGATGAAGCGCAATGGCGGACACTCCACTTCCTCTCGGGGGCGGTAAGAGTGCATATTTTCCAGCGCTACGTGACCTCTCCGCGAAGCGCTGGCGCGAGCACAGGGCCCGCCCCTTCCGTTAAAGGGGAAGGCACGCTGAGAGCTCCGCAGTGGGGCGAGGGGCCTCCACTGTGCCACTGAGGAATAGGGGTGCCGTGGGGAGCTATACCAAGGGATCTCCAGAGTTCTCTATTTCAAATACATCCCAATATCCCAAATACATCCTTAATTACATAAAGACAATAACGTGGGATTTGACACGCGACCCAAGACTGACCCAGGTGCAGACCAACCAAATCGCTTCATTGATGATGATCTCATCACTCCATATATTAAATTACAACTTAATCAATGCCTTGATATTTATCACGCTTTGCATCCAAGTGATCCCTTTGTCCAACTGAATGAGTCCATCTGAGGTTAGATGATGTCAGATTGAGAGGTTAGATTGTGTGAACATTTGTGCAAAACTATGCTCACTTGAGAATTAGTCAAGTCTCTAGTCTTAGTATCTTAGGATGTTACAGCACAGAAACAAGCCTTCTGGCCCATCAATTATACCCTGGTGTTTTTCACCACAAGGCACCTAGTCAAATATTACCCTCCTGTTCACGCTCATTATCCTCTTTTTTTTCCAAGCAATTACATAATTCCCCTTTCACAGCACTTACCAATACTTCAACAACAGCTTTTTCCAGAAAGAAACTTGCTCTAACTTCCCCTTTAGTTATTTTTGTGATTATTGTCTCACAAAATTTGTAAAAGTTTTATAATAGCGACCTATAAAATAAAAACAAAGGGGTCAAAATTCAATAGCACCCCGACAGCATTCTGTTCATCTCCACCAAATGATATTAGGATAACCCGACGACAATTATCCATCGCTTTACAGACTGCACTTGCAATGCTACAAAAGATATCATCATTTATCCAATATCCACATCAACACTACCTTCCTGGTCTCACTCAATATGAATGGACGTTTAACGTTTTCTCTCCCTCTTTTTGTGTAGGAGCTAAATTCCCCATCAAGTGGACAGCACCAGAAGCCATCAACTACGGCACGTTCACCATCAAGTCAGATGTCTGGAGTTTTGGAGTCTTGCTCACAGAAATTGTAACATATGGGCGGATACCCTATCCAGGTACGGCACTTGAATGTGGTCTGATATTTTTTGATATATAGCTGGAATGCCATTTTCAAGCATAGTTATGGTTAGTGACTTATCGATATAGTCAACTTGACAAATTTAACGACCCGTAATCTGCAGTCAACGGCAAAGCAAAGGTGTTCGCTGCTGGCCCCAAAGTAAGCTTCACACAAAGATCTCGCGGGTAGTGATCGGTGGCTGCAAACTTACCAATGTAGCCTTGACCTGTCAATAAAAATACAATTGTTTGAATTTTCTTGTTTGACTTCAGTGGGGCTTTTCTCTGACTTTAACCATAACTGAACATAAGAACATAAGAAATAGGAGCAGGAGTCAGCCATTTGGCCCCTCGAGCCTGCTCCGCCATTCAATAAGATCATGGCTGATCTGATCATGGACTCAGCTCTACTTCCCTGCCCGCTCCCTATAACCCTTGACTCCCTTATCGCTCAAAAATCTATCTATCTCCGCCTTAAATATGTTCAATGACCCAGCCTCCAGAGCTCTCTGGGGCAGAGAATTCCAAAGATTCACAACCCTCTGAGAGAAGAAATTCCTCCTCATCTCTGTTTTAAATGGGCAACCCCTTATTCTGAGACTATGCCCCCCCCTAGTTCTAGATTCCCCCCTAAGGGGAAACATCCTCTCTGCATCTACCCTGTCAAGCCCCCTCAGAATCTTATATGTTTCAATAAGATCACCTCTCCTTCTTCTAAACTCCAAGAAGCACAGGCCCCAACCTGCTCAACCTTTCTTCATATGACAGCCCGTTCATCTCAGAAATCAACCTCGTCAACCTTCTCTGAACAGCCGCCAATGCAAGTGTATCCTTCCTTAAATAAGACCAAAACTGTACGCAGTACTCCAGGTGTGGCCTCACCAATACCCTGTACAGTCGGAGCAGGACTTCCCTACTTTTATACTCCACCCCCCTTGCAATAAAGGCCAACATTCCATTTGCCTTCCTGATTACTTGTTGTACCTGCATGTTAACTTTTTGCGTTTCATGTACAAGAACCCCCAAATCCCTCTGTACTACAGCATTTTGTAATCGCTCCCCATTTAAATAATAATTTGCTTTTTTATTTTTCCAAAGTGGATAACCTCACATTTTCCCAAATTATAGTCCATCTGCCAAATTTATGTCCACCCACTGAGCCTATGTAGATTATTTGCGTCATCCACACAGCTTGCTTTCCCACCTATCTTTGTATCACTGCTGTGATTTCATTTTATTTATAGGTGAAGTTTCTCCCCTTCTTAAAGAAAGAAAGACTTGCATTTATATAGCATCTTTCACAACGTCCCAAAATGTTGTAATGTAGGAAACGGAGCAACCAATTTGCGCACAGCAAGCACCCACAAACTTTCCACTCATAGGGGAAACTAAAACTAGGGGGCATCGTCTTAGAATAAGGGGCCGCCTATTTAAAACTGAGATGAGGAGAAATTTCTTCTCTCAGAGGGTTGTAAATCTGTGGAATTCTCTGCCCCAGAGAGCTATGGAGGCTGGGTCATTGAATATATTTAAGACAGAGATAGACAGATCTTTGAGCGATAAGGGAGTAAAGGGCTATAGGGAGTGGGCAGGGAAGTGGAGCTGTGTCCATCATCAGATCAGCCTTGATCTTATTAAATGGTGGAGCAGGCTCGAGGGGCCAAATGCCCTACTCCTGCTCCTGTTCCTGTTTCTTATGTTCTTATGTAAACAACACTGTGATAATGACCAGATAATCTGTTCTTTGAGGGATAAATATTGTCCAGAACCACCAGGGATAACTCCCCTGCTCTTTGCAATTGTGCCATAGCACCTGTTACATCCACTTGAGAAAACAGACAGGGCCTCGGTTGAACGTCTCATCCAAAATACAACAACTCTGACAGTGCAGCGTTCCCTCATTGTCAGCCTAGAATTTTGTGCTCAAAGTCTCTGGAGTGGGACTTGAACCCACAACCTTCTAACTCAGAGGCGAGAGTGCTGCCCACTGAGCCACGATTGACACTTACTTCTTGGTGGAGTATGGTTCCTTGTGACCAGCCACGTGGAGCCTTCCACAGGAGTGTAAAGCTATTTCGTATCGTGGAAATTTAGCTCTTGTTCTCCAGCTTTCTCTGTCGTGTAATTGCTTGGTTTCTGTCTCCCTCGCTTAGTAAGTCTTCATCTCTCTCTATCATTGTCGACAGGAATGACCAATCCTGAAGTCATTCAGAATTTGGAACGGGGCTATCGAATGCCTGCACCTGAAAACTGTACAGAAGAACTCTATGAAGTTATGATCCGTTGCTGGAGAGAGAAGCCTGAAGATCGGCCAACATTTGAATATCTGCAAAGTGTACTGGAGGACTTCTTTACGGCCACTGAAGCTCAGTACCAACAACAGCCTTAACGGGGACCATGTGCCCTAGTGTTGAATAATTGTTTGGGAATGGAAACTCAGAAATACATTTTTGGGAGCTACAAGAATTTGGGGGGGGAGGGGGGACGGTGGGGAGGATATACTTTAGTTCACAAAGCCAACTTGATTACCCAACTACAATACTTGCTGACTCAAGGGACACTTGGAGTGGTCATTTTATCTGCAATACTTGATTGACCGTAGGTTGGATATGGTGAACTGAATGTTTTTCCCACTGTGAAATATGAGTCAGGAATTTCCCTCGGAGCTGTTCCCACGCCGCTGGATAGCTTCGCCGCAGGTGCAAGAAATTAAATTTATGTGCGCAAACGGAATTTCTGCCGCATTTCTGGTGAGAACACTTCCGAGGAAATTCCAGGCCGTGATCTCATTGATCAGGTTTGTTAGAAATGAATCGCGCCAAGTTGGAAAGCGTTTTTAATTTAGTTTTCTTAGAGTGCCATTGCATATTTTTGGTATAACCGTACCAATGGCAACATTACAACTCTTACCAGACACACTGAGGATATTAGTTCAGTGTATGAAACATGTCTTGTGTTTGCGGTACACCTTGGTGAAAATTAAAATCCTACTGGAGATTATCCGTTAGGTTAATGGAACGCTTCTAGGGGTTTATCACCCGACTGTTTGACTTGTTGCACCACAGTGAAGTGCACACCTTATCGCAATTAGTTTAGGGGTTAATCTACTCCTCTCTCATTAGAATTACATTTGTCTTCCAATTGCTGTATGTGATTGTCCCAACTTCAATCAGCACATCTGAAACAATAACAACAACTTGTATTTATATAGCGCCTTTAACATGGTGAAACCTTCTAAGACGCTTCCAGGAGCATTATAAAACAATATTTGACACCAAGCCACATAAGGTGAAATTATTAGCAGATGACCAAAAGCTTGTTCTTATAGATAGATAGATTTTTAACCAATAAGGGAATTAAGGGTTATGGGGAGTGGGCGGGTAAGTGGAGCTGAGTCCATGGCCAGATCAGCCATGATCTTGTTGAGTGGGGGAGCAGGCTCGAGGGGCTAGATGGCCTACTCCTGTTCCTAATTCTTATGTTCTTATGTTCTTATGTTCTTGGTTAAAGAGGTAGATTTTAAGAAGCGTTTTAAACCAGGAGAGAGTGGTAGAGAGGTGGAGAGGTTTAGGGAGAGAGTTCCATAGAAACACAGAAAATAAGTAGACCATTCGGCCCTTCGAGCCTGCACCATGATTCAATATGATCATGGCTGATCATGCAACTTCAGTACCCCATTCCTGCTTTCTCGCCATACCCCTTGATCCCTTTAGCCGTAAGGGCCACATCTAACTCCCTTTTGAATATATCTACGATGCTGAGAATGACGTGAGTATCACGTGTAGCGAGTTGGTCTTACCGCAGGAGAAGGGTCCACAGCCAGCGAGGGAATGGAAGACCAGCAGGAAGAGTAGTGCAAGGAAGGTAGTGCAGGGGTCCCCTGTGGTCATCCCACTGCAAAACAGATACACTGCTTTGAGTGCTGTTGAGGGGGATGACTCATCAGGAGCGGGCAGCAGCAGCCAAGTTCATGGCACCGTGGCTGGCTCTGTTGCACAGAAGGGCAGGAAAAAGAGTGGGCGAGCGATAGTGATAGGGGATTCAATTGTAAGGGGAATAGATAGGCGTTTCTGCGGCCGCAACCGAGACTCCAGGATGGTATGTTGCCTCCCTGGTGCAAGGGTCAAGGATGTCTCGGAGCGGGTGCAGGACATTCTAAAAAGGGAGGGAGAACAGCCAGTTGTCGTGGTGCACGTTGGTACCAATGACATAGGTAAAAAAAGGGATGAGTTCCTACGAAATGAATTTAAGGAGCTAGGAGCTAAATTAAAAAGTAGGACCTCAAAAGTAGTAATCTCGGGATTGCTACCAGTGCCACGTGCTAGTCAGAGTAGGAATCGCAGGATAGCTCAGATGAATACGTGGCTTGAGCAAAGGTGCAGCAGGGAGGGATTCAAATTCCTGGGGCATTGGAACCGGTTCTGGGGGAGGTGGGACCAGTACAATCCGGACGGTCTGCACCTGGGCAGAATCGGAACCAATGTCCTCGGGGGAGTGTTTGCTAGTGCTGTTGGGGAGGAGTTAAACTAATATGGCAGGGGGTTGGGAACCAATGCAGGGAGATAGAGGGAAACAAAAAGGAGGCAAAAACAAAAGACAGAAAGGAGATGAGGAAAAGTGGAGGGCAGAGAAACCCAAGGCAAAGAACAAAAAGGGCCATTGTACAGCAAAATTCTAAAAGGACAGAGGGTGTTAAAAAAACAAGCCTAAAGGCTTTGTGTCTTAATGCAAGGAGTATCCGCAATAAGGTGGATGAATTAACTGTGCAAATAGATGTTAACAAATATGATGTGATTGGGATTACGGAGACGTGGCTCCAGGATAATCAGGGCTGGGAACTCAACATCCAGGGGTATTCAACATTCAGGAAGGATAGAATAAAAGGAAAAGGAGATGGGGTAGCATTGCTGGTTAAGGAGGAGATTAAGGCAATAGTTAGGAAGGACATTAGCTTGGATGATGTGGAATCTATATGGGTAGAGCTGCAGAACACCAAAGGGCAAAAAACATTAGTGGGAGTTGTGTACAGACCTCCAAACAGTAGTAGTGATGTTGGGGAGGGCATCAAACATGAAATTAGGGGTGCGTGCAATAAAGGTGCAGCAGTTATAATGGGTGACTTTAATATGCACATAGATTGGGCTAACCAAACTGGAAGCAATACGGTGGAGGAGGATTTTCTGGAGTGCATAAGGGATGGTTTTTTAGACCAATATGTCGAGGAACCAACTAGGGGGGAGGCCATCTTAGACTGGGTGTTGTGTAATGAGAGAGGATTAATTAGCAATCTCATTGTGCGAGGCCCCTTGGGGAAGAGTGACCATAATATGGTGGAATTCTGCATTGGGATGGAGAATGAAACAGTTAATTCAGAGACCATGGTCCAGAACTTAAAGAAGGCTAACTTTGAAGGTATGAGGCGTGAATTGGCTGGGATGGATTGGCGAATGATACTTAAGGGGTTGACTGTGGATGGGCAATGGCAGACATTTAGAGACCGCATGGATGAACTACAACAATTGTACATTCCTGTCTGGCATAAAAATAAAAAAGGGAAGGTGGCTCAACCGTGGCTATCAAGGGAAATCAGGGATAGTATTAAAGCCAAGGAAGTGGCATACAAATTGGCCAGAAATAGCAGCGAACCTGGGGACTGGGAGAAATTTAGAACTCAGCAGAGGAGGACAAAGGGTTTGATTAGGGCAGGGAAAATGGAATATGAGAAGAAGCTTGCAGGGAACATTAAGACGGATTGCAAAAGTTTCTATAGATATGTAAAGAGAAAAAGGTTAGTAAAGACAAACGTAGGTCCCCTGCAGTCAGAATCAGGGGAAGTCATAACGGGGAACAAAGAAATGGCGGACCAATTGAACAAGTACTTTGGTTCGGTATTCACGAAGGAGGACACGAACAACCTTCCGGTTATAAAAGGGGTCGGGGGGTCTAGTAAGGAGGAGGAACTGAGGGAAATCCTTATTAGCCGGGAAATTGTGTTGGGGAAATTGATGGGATTGAAGGCCGATAAATCCCCAGGGCCTGATGGACTGCATCCCAGAGTACTTAAGGAGGTGGCCTTGGAAATAGTGGATGCGTTGACAGTCATTTTCCAACATTCCATTGACTCTGGATCAGTTCCTATGGAGTGGAGGGTAGCCAATGTAACCCCACTTTTTAAAAAAGGAGGGAGAGAGAAAACAGGGAATTATAGACCGGTCAGCCTGACATCGGTAGTGGGTAAAATGATGGAATCAATTATTAAGGATGTCATAGCAGTGCATTTGGAAAGAGGTGACATGATAGGTCCAAGTCAGCATGGATTTGTGAAAGGGAAATCATGCTTGACAAATCTTCTGGAATTTTTTGAGGATATTTCCAGTAGAGTGGATAAGGGAGAACCAGTTGATGTGGTATATTTGGACTTTCAGAAGGCATTCGACAAGGTCCCACACAAGAGATTGATGTGCAAAGTTAGAGCACATGGGATTTGGGGTAGTGTACTGACATGGATTGAGAACTGGTTGTCAGACAGGAAGCAAAGAGTAGGAGTAAATGGGTACTTTTCAGAATGGCAGGCAGTGACTAGTGGGGTACCGCAAGGTTCTGTGCTGGGGCCCCAGCTGTTTACACTGTACATTAATGATTTAGATGAGGGGATTAAATGTAGTATCTCCAAATTTGCGGATGACACTAAGTTGGGTGGCAGTGTGAGCTGCGAGGAGGATGCTGTGAGGCTGCAGAGCGACTTGGATAGGTTAGGTGAGTGGGCAAATGCATGGCAGATGAAGTATAATGTGGATAAATGTGAGGTTAAAACAGAGAGACAGACTATTATCTGAATGGTGACAGATTAGGAAAAGGGGAGGTGCAAAGAGACCTGGGTGTCATGGTACATCACTCATTGAAGGTTGGCATGCAGGTGCAGCAGGCGGTTAAGAAAGTAAATGGCATGTTGGCCTTCATAGCAAGGGGATTTGAGTACAGTGGCAGGGAGGTGTTGCTACAGTTGTACAGGGCATTGGTGAGGCCACACCTGGAGTATTGTGTACAGTTTTGGTCTCCTAACCTGAGGAAGGACATTCTTGCTATTGAGGGAGTGCAGCGAAGGTTCACCAGACTGATTCCCGGGATGGCGGGACTGACCTATCAAGAAAGACTGGATCAACTGGGCTTGTATTCACTGGAGTTCAGAAGAATGAGAGGGGACCTCATATAAACATTTAAAATTCTGACGGGGTTAGACAGGTTAGATGCAGGAAGAATGTTCCCAATGTTGGGGAAGTCCAGAACCAGAGGTCACAGTCTAAGGATAAGGGGTAAGCCATTTAGGACCGAGATGCGGAGGAACTTCTTCACCCAGAGAGTGGTGAACCTGTGGAATTCTCTACCACAGAAAGTTGTTGAGGCCAATTCACTAAATATATTCAAAAAGGAGTTAGATGAGGTCCTTACTACTAGGGGGATCAAGGGGTATGGCGAGAAAGCAGGAATGGGGTACTGAAGTTGAATGTTCAGCCATGAACTCATTGAATGGCGGTGCAGGCTAGAAGGGCCGAATGGCCTACTCCTGCACCTATTTTCTATGTTTCTATGTTTCTATGAATTGGCCTCACCAACTTTCTGTGGTAGAGAATTCCACAGGTTCACAATTCTCTGAGTGAAGAAGTTTCTCCTAAATGGCTTACCCCTTATCCTTAGACTGTGACGCCTGGTTCTGGACTTCCCCAACATCGGGAACATTCTTCCTGCATCTAACCTGTCCAATCCCGTCAGAATTTTATATGTTTCTATGAGATCCCCTCCCATTCTTCTAAATTCCAGAGCTTGGGGCCCAGGCATCTGAAGGCACGGCCACCGATGGTGGAGCGATCATAATGGGGGATGGTCAAGTAATGAATGGAAAAGGCAAAGTATATATTATTGTAATATTTTCAGATGGCCCCGAGCCACCATTATAAATTTTTATAACTTAATGTAGCATTTACTTAGAATTTAGAAATGCACATACTCCAATTATGCTACATTATCTCATTTTTTTTGAAAGACACACTTGAGTTTCTATGATTATTTTATTCAAATCAGTCCTTTAAAATTAGTTAAATTTAATGATGCTTTTTTAGCTTGACAATTACAGGTGTGACTTTCGAACCAGAAGTTACACATTGGAGTCCAAGAACTACCTGCCACTGAATACTACCTGTATCCAGACCATTCTTAGCCAGACCGTTAGATAGCACACCGTGCAAAATCTTCCACATTAAGGAGAATAGGGGATGATCACAATTAGGCAGAAAGGACAATATCCTTAATCAAAACCAATTCCACCCCCACTTATAATTGTACATATCAGGTTATATTAATTAATATACACTGTTTTGTTTCTAGCTCCTTGACGTGAAGCTCTGTCTCCACATTCCCTAAATACTGACTTCACCTCAAAATGGTTAAGAATAATAGCTGACTCCTCTGAATTGTATATATTTTTTTATTCATTCATGGGATGTGGGCGTTGCTGACAAGGCCAGCATTTATTGCCCATCCCTAATTGCCCGAGAGAGAGAGAGAGAGAAAGAGAGTGGTGGTGAGCTGCCTTATACAACTTAGTGTCTCGCTGGGCCATTTCAGAGGGCAGTTAAGAGTCAACACATTGCTGTGGGTCTGAAGTCACACATAGGCCAGACCAGGCAAGGACGGCAGATTTCCTTCCCTAAAGGACATTAGTGAACCAGATGGGTTTTTGCGACAATCCGGTAGTTTCATGGTCACCATTATTGATACTAGCTTTCTATTCCAGATGTATTTAATTAATTAACTGAATTTAAATTCCCCAGCTGCCGTGATGAAATTTGAACTCACATCTCCGGATCATTAGTCCAGGACTCTGGGCATAACATGACGACCATGCTACCATATCCATCTGACTAACTGAGTGCCGCAATATTTTATGGGACTTTTATTTTAAATAGGAATATTTTTCCATGTTGTATTCCATGTAAGACAAAATTATTTTGTCTGTAACGTGATGTGACTGTGTTGGGTTTGTAGTGGGTATATCTGTTTCTGTTGCAAATAAAGTGAACGTGAATGAATTTGTACAAATAATCCCATCAGGAGCAGGATAATCCATTTGCTTGTTAATAGAGATGTGTGGAAGCTTGTGTTATGTGAAGTGCAAGTGGTGCAGCCTTCTCGTCCTTCAAAAAGCATCTTGCGTCACTGACTAACAGAATGTCACTATAATTGACATCAATATGACTTGTCCGCTCAGTAGCCCTGCCTTCCCTGCAAAAGGATCTCTCCTGAGAGCCAACGGCAGCAAAGGAGCACAGAGGAAGGAATCTTAAACGCCTTTGGTCTGAATGGAATACTTATTTTTGTAGTTTAAAAAAAATCTTTAGTGTAGATTTTTTTAATTAAAAACCAAAACGAAATATTGGCTTTCTGAATACGGGTCAAAATTCGTTGAACTTTCTGTCAAGGCAACAATTTCCTTTCTGATTTGACGCAATACATAAATGTTGTACAGATATATACATGCCGCGTCATAATTATGGCTTTTGTGGATTTAATAATTTCCTTTAAATTGTTATTTTAAGCTTTTTTCTTTAAAATTAGTTAAGGAAATAAAGTTTGGATTCTGTTTGTGCTGTTTTGCTATTAATTCATATTGTAATAGCATTAAAAAAAAATGCTGCAATCATAGGACAATATTCGCACTGGTGATGCAGTGATTGTGGGCAGAATATTTCTCATTATAAACCAAGTTGGGGTGATTTCAACCCTATTCGCTCAGCAGAAACCTTGCAGGTGGGCAGTTAAAGTCGACCTGCTCTTTCCAGTCCGAAAGCTGCTATGGTCGCCACATCTGCAATTTTAACCTGCGCTCCTGAGCAGGCAGCATGGACAGGTTCCCGGAGTCAACTGGGTCCTTCTTTACATGTGCAGCTAGTGGTCCACCTGGAGTGTGCAGATAAAACTCACCTTGTTATTCGCACAGAAACAAAGTACTGATTCAAAAAAATACTGCAGCATGTAAACCTGCCTCTCTCCATCTCTGTTTCCTATTTCATGCTGATTCTGCAAGTAAAACCTGAGATACACATGAAAATAATAACATATAAATTAAATGTTGGCATTGTTCGTGCACAAATACTTCTTATGTTTGTTTAAAATTCCACTCTCTGCTATTTTAACAGAGGTATAGGCTCATTTAAAGTAACTAAATCAATGCTCATGTTGAAATAGTGGACAGAGCAATATCGTATGAGCACATTAATTGCTTGCCTGATAATATTGCCAAGATTAAGTTTTAGGTGAACGGTAATTAAACCACTACTTTCATAAATAGAAAAATACTCTTTGTCAATTTCGAAGAGCAGCTGATTCCAGTTGGACCAGCCAGAGGACTAATGTTGCACATTTCAGTATTGTAATCTGATATCAACATTTTTTTCAAAAGCATCAGACGTTCTGCATAAAATGGCTGAACATATATCCCCATCACTGTGCCCTTCTTCAGACATCTGTTGGTAACTCTGAGCAACACTCAGTAGCTAGTTATTAGGTAATTCTACATCGTGTAGCTTATTGGGTAGAATCTCCTCAATATTATAGTCTAGTAATTGTGTAAAAGATGGGTTGCACCTCCTAGCGACCCATTTATTTATGTATTGACATCCTTGCATTTATAGAAATGCATCTTTTGGACAGCTGCTCCTGTCCCACATATAGAAGTCTACCCTCTTAGCTCTACATTTGAATCACCAGCCTCAACCAAACTGCCATGATGGTGACATGATCCGCATTGCCAAGCCAAACTATTGCCTCTCCCTCTACTCTTCCTTCACCATCTCCTTCATAGCACCTTCTTCTGTCCCTCATGCCTCCTTTTCAAAATTCACATTGTTTACTGTCCCCTCAAGCACCTCATCAACGTTCTTACCAGGCTGTATCATATCCTCTTCCCGCATCCTCTGCACCAAGCAATTCTTCATCCTCAGCTATTTTAAGCAAAATCACAACCTTTTCTAGTCCCCTCTCTTCTGACTTCACCACCCTCCTGTGCTCTTTCAATCTCACCCTTCATTTAAACATCCCCATCCCCTTGGCCTCAATCCCCAGCATGTGCTTTCTGCACCTGTGGTCTCAATCACTGACAATGCTGCCTCTCACCATTTTCTCTTCTCCCTTTTCTTCCATATCTTTCTACCCTCCTCCAGCCCCAATATTCTCACCATTTAACCATGGGAACAAGAAAGAAAGGCACTTGTGGATTTTTTCTTCTTCATGATCAAGAGCATCTGTGCGGCTGCATTCTCTCTCCCTCCGCCTCCAACCATGCCCTGGTTTCTCACCCATTCCAGCCCGGGATCCATTGATGCCATTTCTCGTTAACCTTCCTCCTTTGCCCTCTCCCAGCTCACCTTTTCTGAGACACTGACCCTCTTCCACATTCATTGTCTCTCTCCTCAAAAAACTCGCCCTTGGCCAATCTGACCTCTCCAACCACAGCCCCACATGCAACATCCCTCTCCTCCCTCTGATTCTCTACTGTGTCGTTGCCTCCAAGCTCCAGGCCCATCTCTCTGAAAACTCCCTGCTAGAATCCCTCCAGTCCGGCTTCTGTCTTTCTCTCAGCATTGAAACGGCTCTAGCCAAAGTCACGAATAATATTCTCTGTGATTGTGACCATGGTGCATTAGAGCTTTCTCAATCTTTCTGCATGGTTGACCACACTGTCCTCATCCAATGACTCTCCTCCATTGTCCAGCTTCGGGACCGGCCTTACCTGACTCTTGTTCTATCTGAATGCAGCCAGTGTTTAGCCATCAATGGCTTCTCTTCCACCCGTGCACTGTCACCTCTTTGTATATTTTCCAGCAGGTATTTCTTCATATTTGCTTTTACCTCTTCTAATCTCCCTTTTCATCTCCCACTACATTTTCTTATATAGAATTATGTAGAATTTTACAGCAATTTGGCCCAACAGGTCTAACAGTATTTATGCTCCACATGGGCCTCCTCCCACCTTACTTCATTTCACTCTAACAACATATCCTTCTAATCCTTTCTCCCTCATGTGCAAATCGAGCTTTCCCTTAAATGCATATATGCTAACCAGTCCCACCCACCCCTTCCCTCAACGACTATCTGCCCTACCTGTGACAGGGACTGTGGTTCTCGTATCGGACTGTTCAGCCACCTAAGGGACTCATTTTAAGAGTGGAAGCAAGTCCTCCTCGATTCCGAGGGACTGCCTATGATGATGGATATGCTAATCACCTCAACTACTCCCTATGATCCACATTCTCACCACTCTCTGGATAAAGAAGTGTATCCTGAATTCCTTATTGGATTTATTAGTGATTATCTTATATTAATTGTCCCTAGTTTTGGACTCACCCACAAGTGGAATCACCTTTACTTGTACCTTGCTCCACAGATGCTTCCTGACCTGCTGAGTATTTCCAGCATTTTCTGTTTTTATGATCTGCTTTTACCTTATCAAACCCCGTCATCATTTCAAAGCCTTTTGTCAGGTCACCCCTCAGTCTTCTCTTTCCTGGAGAAAAGTGGGCCACCATGTTTGGTCTTTCCTGATAGTTATAATCTCTCAGTTCTGGTATCAGCCTTGTAAATATTCCTTGCACTTTCTCTAGTGCTTCTATATCAATTTTGTAATATGGAAATCATTCTTAAATGTGGCCTAACCAAGGTAACCAAATCTATATTCCTTATGATTACCTTAGTAGCGTAAGCCCTATTATATCCTTTCCTTAAAAGTTTCAGTTTAGCATTAATCACTATCTTTATCCACTGAATTATATTCTGCGCACTCTCTTTCACCTTACAAGAATCTATTTATTTTGTGGTCCATCCATCCCATATTTTATGATTCCCCATCACCTTCTTTGCTCAAACCAAAGCAAAATACTGCAGATTCTGGGTATCTGAAATAGAAAGAGAAAATGCTGGAAATACTCAGCAGGTCAGGTAGCTTCTATGGAGAGAGAAACAGAGTTAACATTTTGGGTCGATGACCCTTCATCAGAACTGGAAAAAGTTAGAGATGTAACAGGGTTTTAAGCAAGTGTTGGGGCAGGCAAATGGGGGAGAGGAGGAAAGAACAAAAGGAAAGGTCTGTGATAGAGTGGGAGGCAGGAGAGATTAAGAGACAAAAAGGGATGATGGTGTGAGGCAACTGGAGATGGTAATGGGACAAGTTAAGAAACAAAAGATGAATCTAGAGAGGGTGTAAATGGAAATGGCAGAATCATCAACAGGTGCCATGGGGAAAAAAACTCATCTAGACTCATCAAATAGTTGATATTAAAATAGACATAGATATTGTTTTTAGAAAGAATTAGGATCCTTACAAATAGATAGGGCTGCCGGCCCAGATGATCTTCACCTGAGGGTACTCAGAAAATGGGACAGGTGCTGTGTAAACTCCGGGCTCATATCTTTAATAGCTCACTAGAGGCTGTTTCCTTAGATTGGAAGGAGGCTAATGCAGTTCCAATCTTTAAAAAGGGGGATAAGGCACATTTCAGTAACTGTAGGTCCATTAGCTTGATGTCAGTAATAGAGAAGATGCTTGAGGTAATTATTAGGGATGCACTATATGAATACTTAGACAAAGAAGGCCATATCAGGCACACCTAACACGGCTTCCAAAAAAGGTCATGTCTCACTAAAGTTGACTGAAGAAGTCACCAAGATAGTTGATAAGGGAAACCTAGTTATCGTCTACCTGGACTTTTGATGCTATTTTTTGTATTCGTTCCTGGGATGTGAGTGTCGCTGGTAAGGGCAGCATTTACTGCCCATCCCTAATTGCCCTTGAGAAGGAGGTGGTGAGCTGCCTTCTTTAACCGCTGCAGTCTGTGTGGTGAAGGTGCTCCCACAGTGCTGTTACGGAGGGAGTTCCAGGATTTTGACCAAGCGACGATGAAGGAACGGCGATATACTTCCAAGTCAGGATGATGTGTGACTTGGTGGTGTTCCCATGTGTCTGCTGCCCTTGTCCTTCTCAGTTTGGGAGGTGCTGTTGAAGAAGCCTTGGCGAGTTGTAGCAGTGCATCTTGTAGATGGTACACACTGCAGCCATGGTGTGCTGTTGGTGGAGGGAGTGAATGTTTAAGCTGGTGGATGGGGTGCCTCTGTAGCTCGACGACAGAGGTTGGGACGGTCTTGGATCTGGCCTGGAGACGACGAAGGTTGAACAGGTTCCCACTGATTCTGTAGTTTAGTTTCACTCCAGCGGGGAGCTTGTTGAGTGTGAGGTGGAGCATTGCAGCGAGGAAGATTGAGAAGATGATTGGCGCGATGACGCAGCCCTGCTTGACCCCGGTCCGGACGTGGATTGGGTCTGTAACGTTGGTCAGGATCATGGCTTGCATGTAGATAGAGAGGATAGGAAGGACCTATTTCCCTTAGCAGGGAGGTCAATAACCTGTGCGCATAGATTAAAAATAATTGGTGGAAGAATTATAGGGGAGTTAAGGGGAACTTTTTTTACCCAGAGTGGGTCTGGAACTTACTGCCTGAAAGTGTGATAGAGGCAGAAACCCTCATCACATTTAAAAAGTACTTGGATGTGCACTTGAAGTGCCGTAACCTACAGGGCTACGGACCAAGAGCTGGAAAGTGGGATTAGATTGGATAACCTCTTGTCAGCCGGCACGGACACGATGGGCCGAATGGCCTCCTCCCGTGTTGTAAATTTTGATGATTCTATGACGTGAGCTAGACATTAAGGACTGCATCAACTCATTTGGAAAGTAGTCATATCTGCAAAATTACTGATAGCTGGAAGAGGTTTGAACAATACAAATGAGCAATGCAATGGCCCAGTTGGATTGATTCCAGTTCCTTTGCAAGGTTGAACCCCTATCACTGACACTCCAGTGCAGTGCTGAGGGAGTGCTGCACTGTCGGAGGTGCCGTCTTTCGAATGA
Organism: Pristiophorus japonicus; assembly: GCF_044704955.1. Classification (NCBI taxonomy): domain Eukaryota; kingdom Metazoa; phylum Chordata; class Chondrichthyes; family Pristiophoridae; genus Pristiophorus; species Pristiophorus japonicus. The sequence goes on from NC_091990.1 coordinate 10,911,301, forward strand.
GACATTAAACCGAGGTCCCATCTGCTCTCTCAGGTGGACATAAAAGATCCCACGGCACTATTTTGAAGAAGAGCAGGTGAGTTATCCTTGGTGTCCTGGCCAATATATATCTCTCAATCAGCATAGCCAGTTCGTTAGATATATTCAAGTGGGAGTTAGATATGGCCCTTACGGCTAAAGGGATCAAGGGGTATGGAGAGAAAGCAGGAAAGGGGTACTGAGGTGAATGATCAGCCATGATCTTATTAAATGGTGGTGCAGGCTCGAAGGGCCGAATGGCCTACTCCTGCACGTATTTTCTATGTTTTGCTGTTTGTGGGAGCTTGCTGTGCGCAAATTGGCTGTCGCCTTTCCCACATTACAACAGTGACTACACTCCAAAAGTACTTCATTGGCTGTGAGGCGCTTTGAGACGTCCGGTGGTTGTGAAAGACGCTATATAAATGCCAGTCCTTCTTTCTTGGGTTCCATTGCAAAGCTGAACCCCTTTCACTGAGTGGCTTGGGGTTCCTTTGCAAAGCTGAACCCCTTTCACTGAGTGGCTTGGGGTTCCTTTGCAAAGCTGAACCCCTTTCACTGAGTGGCTTGGGGTTCCTTTGCAAAGCTGAACCCCTTTCCACTGAGTGGCTTGGGGTTCCTTTGCAAAGCTGAACCCCTTTCACTGAGTGGCTTGGGGTTCCTTTGCAAAGCTGAACCCCTTTCCACTGAGTGGCTTGGGGTTCCTTTGCAAAGCTGAACCCCTTTCCACTGAGTGGCTTGGGGGACTCCTTTGCAAAGCTGAACCCCTTTCACTGAGTGGCTTGGGGTTCCTTTGCAAAGCTGAACCCCTTTCACTGAGTGGCTTGGGGTTCCTTTGCAAAGCTGAACCCCTTTCCACTGAGTGGCTTGGGGGACTCCTTTGCTAAGCTGAACCCCTTTTTCAACAAAAAAAAAACCTCATGCATGATTGATTGATAGACATCTATCCATCCCACACCCTGTGCAAAAGCCATGGTGAATGAAGCCCCAGGCACCTGGTGGAGGGAGGAGGAGGGAGGAGTTGGGGGGGGGGTGGAAATAGCTGGCTCAAGCTCACGTGCTGCCCTCCCCACCGCGCAGGTGCGTCCTCGCGCGTCCCGCCTCCCCTTGTTTGCGATTGGCGAGCGGGCGAGTCGACGTCATAGATGTTGGACCCCCGCGGCCGCCCGGTTGGCCGGGGTCGCCGTCAATCAATGTGACGTGCCCCTCCCGCTCCCTTTCCCTCGCCCCCCCCCCCCCCCCCCCTCCTTTTCACCGGCCACAGGTCATTGGTGCAGAAAGCCCAGGCTCGAGCTCGCTCGCTGTCTCTCTCTCTCCAGCGGGACCGGCGCTCAAAATGGCGTTCACACAAGCCGGCACCAAGAAGAAAGTTTGCTATTATTATGACGGTAAGGCCGGGGGGGGGGGAGTGTGTTCCCCGGGCCCGGGGGAGGGGGAGCAGGGATTCCTGGGCCGCGGTTGCAGGGCTCCAGCCCCCCCCCCCCCGGGGACATTGTCTGTGTGTCCCCCTCACCCCCGGGGGTGCACTCTAGGCCTGGGATCCGCCTGTGCTGCGCTCAGCATTCGCCCACCCTCGCACTGCAACTCGCCCCAGCACTCCTTATCTTTAACAAATGTTTAGTTTGTGTTATTTGCTCTCAAAATCATTTTTCTTTTTTTTTTTACAAATCTTTTTTTTTAAATTTGTCTCCCATCATCATTTTTGGTGGTCTTTTTGGTCTCCATCATTTTTGTGATATTGGTGTTTGGTCTTTTTGGTCCATTTTTTTTAATGTTTAGTTGATGTTATTTGGTCTTGCATCATTTTTTTTTATAAATGTTTAATTTGGTTTCTTCGTCTTAATCATTTGTTCTTAGTGGTGAATGTGTTTTTTTTTTGTCTCAATCATTTGTTCCCTTTTTAAAATGTTGAAATTTTGTTATTTAGTCCTTTTGTGAAAGAGAGCTGCCCCTCATACCACTGGACATCCCTCTCCCCTTCATACCCCTGGGGATAATACAATGCCTTTGGCTTGTCAGCCAGTGACTCAGTTGGCAGCACCCTTGCTTCTTCTGAGTCAGAAATCTATTGGTTCAAGTCCCACTCCAAAGCCTCGAGTGCAAAAATCTAGGTTGACATTACTAGTCTTTTGGATGAGATGTTAAACCAACGAGATGCTCTCGGGTGGACGTAACAGATCCCATGGCACCATTTCGAAGAAGAGCAGGGGAGTTGACCGCTCTATCCTTCTCCAATGCCTCTCCATTGTTGTCCAGTTGGTGGGACTGCACTTGACTGGTTCCATTCTTGTCTATCTAATCGTAGCCAGAGATGCACCTACAATGGCTTCTCTTTCCCCCAAGGATCTGTCCTTGATCCCCTCCTATTTCTCATCTACATGTTGCCCCTTGGCGACATCATTCTAAAACACAGCGTCAGTTTCCACATGTACGCTGGCGACACCCAGCTCTACCTCGCTACCACTTCTCTCGACCCCTCCACGGTCTATAAATTGTCAGACTCCTTGTCCGACATCCTGTTCTGGATGAGCAGAAATTTTCTCCAATTAAAGATTGGGAAGACCGAAGCCGTTGTCTTCAGTCACTGCCAGGAACTCCGATCAATAGCCACTGACGTGTCTGAGGCTGAACCACACTGTTTACAACCTTGGTATCATATTTGACCCTAAAAATAAAGTTCCGACCACCTATCTGCAGTATAACTAAGACCGCCTACTTCCACCTGCGCCCTTGCCTTTGCACATAGAAACATAGAAAATAGGTGCAGGAGTAGGCCATTCAGCCCTATGAATGGTGGTGCAGGCTCGATGAGTTCATGGCTGAACATGCAACTTCAGTACCACATTCCTGCTTTCTCGCCATACCCCTTGATCCCCCTAGTAGTAAGGACTACATCTAACTCCTTTTTGGATATATTTAGTGAATTGGCCTCAACAACTTCCTGTGGTAGAGAATTCCACAGGTTCACCACTCTCTGGGTGAAGAAGTTTCTCCTCATCTCGGTCCTAAATGGCTTATCCCTTATCCTTGGACTGTGACCCCTGGTTCTGGACTTCCCCAACATTGGGAACATTCTTCCTGCATCTAACCTGTCTAAACCTGTCAGAATTTTAAATGTTTCTATGAGATCCCTTCTCATTTTTCTGAACTCCAGTGAATACAAGCCCAGTTGATCCAGTCTTTCTTAATATGCCAATCCTGCCATCCCGGGAATCAGTCTGGTGAACCTTCGGTGCACTCCCTCAATAGCAAGAATGTCCTTCCTCAAGTTAGGTGACCAAAACTGTACACAATACTCCAGGTGTGGTCTCACCAAGGCCCTGTACAACTGTAGTAACACCTACCTGTCCCTGTACTCCAATCCCATTACTATGAAGGCCAACATGCCATTTGCTTTCTTAACTGCCTGCTGTACCTGCATGCCAACCTTCAATGACTGATGTACCATGACACCCAGGTCTCATTGCACCTTCCCTTTTCCTAATCTGTCACCATTCAGATAATAGTCTGTCTCTGTTTTTACCACCAAAGTGGATAACCTCACATTTATCCACATTATACTTCATCTGCCATGCATTTGCCCACTCACCTAACCTATCCAAGTCACTCTGCAGCCTCATAGCATCCTCCTCGCAGCTCACACTGCCACCCAACTTAGTGTCATCCGCAAATTTGGAGATACTACATTTAATCCCCTCGTCTAAATCATTAATGTACAATGTAAACAGCTGGGTCCCCAGCACAGAACCTTGCGGTACCCCACTAGTCACTGCCTGCCATTCTGTAAAGTACCCATTTACTCCTACTCTTTGCTTCCTGTCTGCCAACCAGTTCTCAATCCACGTCAGCACACTACCCCCAATCCCATGTGCTTTAACTTTGCACATTAATCTCTTGTGTGGGACCTTGTCGAAAGTTCAAATACACCACATCAACTGGTTCTCCCTTGTCCACTCTACTGGAAACATCCTCAAAAAATTCCAGAAGATTTGTCAAGCATGATTTCCCTTTCACAAATCCATGCTGACTTGGACCTCTCATGTCACCTCTTTCCAAATGCGCTGCTATGACATCCTTAATAATTGATTCCATCATTTTACCCACTACCGATGTCAGGCTGACTGGTCTATAATTCCCTGTTTTCTCTCTCCCTCCTTTTTTAAAAAATGGGGTTACATTGGCTACCTTCCACTCCTTAGGAACTGATCCAGAGTCTATGGAATGTTGGAAAATTCATCTGCTGCTGAAGCCCTCATCCGTGCCTTTGTTATCTCTAGACTTGACTATTCCAACCCACTCCTGGCTGGCCTCCCACATTCTACCCTACGTAAACCAGAGGTGATCCAAAACTTGGTTGCCTGTGTCCGAACTCGCACCAAGTCCCATTCCCCCATCCCCCCCCTGTGCTCGCTGACTTACATTAAGCAGCACCTCGATTTCAAAATTCTCATTTATTTTCAAATCTCTCCATGGCCTCGCCCCTTCCTATCCGTAATCTCCTCCAGCCCCCCCTCGGAAATATCTGCACTCCTCTAATTCTGCTATCTTGAGCATCCCCGATTATAATTGCTCAACCGTTGTGGCCATGCCTTCTGTTGCCTAGGGCCTAAGTGTTGGAATTCCCTGCCTAAGCCTCTCTGCCTCTCTTTCCTCCTTTAAGCCGCTCCTTAAAACCTACGTCTTCGCTCAAGCTTTTGGTTACCTGCCCTAATTTCTTATGTGGCTAGGTGTCACATTTGTTGTCTCATTGTACTCCTAAGGAATGCCTTAGGATGTTTCACTACGTTAAAGGTGCCTAATAAATACAAGTTGTTGTTGTTGAGTTATCCCTGGTGCCCTGGGCCAATATTTCTCTCTCAACCAACATCACTAAAAGCAGATTATCTGGTCATTATCATATTGCTATTTGTGGGAGATTGCTGTGTGCAAATTGGCTGCCACGTTTCCCACATTACAGTGACTGCACTTCAAAAGTTACTTCATTGGCTGAGAATGAAGTGTATTTCCTTATACTATCTGTTCATAAGGACAGGAGGAGGCCATTCAGCCCCTCGAGCCTGTTCCACCATTCATTGCGATCATGGCAACCTAACTCCATATACTCAACATTTCCCCATATCCCTTAATACCTTTGGTTAACAAAAATTTATCAATCTCAGATTTAAATAACAATTGGTCTAGCATCAATTACCATTTGTGGAAGAGAGTTTCAAATTTTACCACTCTGTGTAGAAGTGTTTCCTAATTTCACTGCTGAAAGATCTGGCTCTAATTTTTAGGCTGTCTTCCCCAACCAGCCAAACTACCTTATCTGTTCCCCTTAATAACCTGAAAACTTTGAGCAAATCACCTCTCAACCTTCTAAATTCCAGGGAATACAACCCTATTTGTGTAGTCTCATTCCCTCAAGGACAATATATCCTTCCTACGTGTGGTGCCCAGAACTGCTCACAGTACTCCAGGTGTGATCTGACCAGGGCTTTGTATAGTAGCATAACCTCTACCGCCTTGTATTCTAGTCCTCAAAATATAGTCAGCATTCCATTAGCCTTTTTAGATTATTTTCTGTACCTATTCATGGCCCCTAAGTCTCTTTTTGGACAAGCCATTATGCTACAGTAGAAGCTTTCACAAGGTGTGCATTTCATCATTGCTATGTACTCTTGTTGCAGTTTGATTTTTTTTGATGGAAATTGTGGATTTTTAAAAATTGAGATTTGAATATTTTCCAAATAACATTTTACAATAAAGAATTCCCTTTTCCTTCAAGGATTATCGTTTGAGAAAATGTGCTGTGTAAACTGAGCCATACATAAGGACATAAGAAATGGGCGCAGGAAGGAGTCGGCCATTTGGCCCCTCGAGCCTGCTCCGCTATTTAATAAAGATCATGGATGATCTGATCATGGACTCAGCTCCACTTCCCTGCCCGCTCCCCATGACCCTTTATTCCCTTATTGCTCAAAAATCTGTCTATTTCCGCCTTAAATATATTCAATGACCCAGCCACCACAGTTCTCTAGAGCAGAGAATTCCACAGATTTACAACCCTCAGAGAAGAAATTTCTCCTCATCTCAGTATTAAATGGGCGGCCCCTTATTCTGAGACTATGCCCCCTAGTCTTCGTTTCCCCCACGAGTGGAGATATCCTCTCTGCATCCACCTTGTCGAGCCCCCTCATTATCTTATGTTTCAATAAGATCACCTCTTCTTAACTCCAGTGAGTATAGGCTCAACCTATCTTCATAAATCATCTCTGGAATCAACTTAGTGAAACTTCTCGGAACAGCCTCCAATTCAAGTATATCCTCCTTTTAAATACGCAGACCAAAACTGTACGCAGTACTCCAGGTGTGGCCTCACCAATACCCTGTACAGTTATAGCAGGATTTCTTTGCTTTTATACTCCATCCCCTTTGCAATAAAGGCCAACATTCCATTTGCCTTCCTGATTACTTGCTGTACCTGCATACTAAATTTTTGTGTTTCATTCACAAGGATCCCCAGGTCCCTCTGTACTGCAGCACTTGCAATTTTTCTCCATTTAAATTATAATTTGCTTTTCTTCCATTCTGTTGAAGTGGATAACCTCATATTTTCCCACATTATACTCCATCTGTCAAATTTTTGCCCACTCACTTAGCCTGTCTATATCCCTTTGCAGATTTTTTGTGTCCTCCTCACAATTTGCTTTCCCACCCATCTTTGTATCATCAGCAAACATGACTGCATTACACTCTGTCCCTTCATCCAAGTCATTAATAAAAATTGTAAATAGTTGAGGCCCCAGCACTGATCCCTGCGGCACCCCATTAGTTACTGTTTGCCAACCGTAAAATTACCCATTAATCCCGACTTTCTGTTAGTCTCTATCTATGCTGATATATTACCCCCAAACCCGTGAACTTTTATGTTGTGCATTAACCTTTTATGTGGCATCTTATCGAATGCCTTCTGGAATTCCAAATACACCACATCCACTGGTTTTCCCTTATCCACCCTGCTCGTTACATCCTCAAAGAACTCTAGCAAATTTGCCAAACATGATTTTCCTTTCATAAAACCATGCTGACTCTGTTTGATTGAATTATGCTTTTCCAAATATCCTACTGCTTCCTTAATAATGGACCCCAGCATTTTCCCAATGACGGATGTTAGGCTAACTGGTCTTTAGTTTCCTGCTTTCTGTTTGCCTTTTTTAAATAGGGGCGTTACATTTACGGTTTTCCAATCCGCTGGGACCTCCCCAGAATCCAATGAATTTTGGTAGATTACAACCAATGCATCCACTATCTCTGCAGCCACTTCTTTTAAGACCCTAGGATGTAAGAAATCTGGTCATGGGGACTTGTCTGCCTTTAGTCCCATTATTTTGCCGAGTACTGCTTCTTTCGTGGTAGTGATTGTATTAAGTTCCTCCCTCCCTATAGCCTCTTGATTCTCCATTATTGAGATGTTTTTAGTGTCTTCTACTATGAAGACCGATACAAAATATTTGTTCAAAGTCTTTGCCATTTCCCTGTTCCCCATTATTCCCCAGTCTCACTTCCTAAGGGACCAACATTTACTCAGTCTCATTTCCTAAGGGACCAACATTTACTTTAGCCAATCGTTTCCTTTTTATGTACCTGTAGAAACTCTTACTATCTCTTTATATTTTGTGGTAGTTTATTTTCATAATCTATCGTCGCTCTCAATTTATTAATACAAGCTACAAAGGTCTGAGTCTGCTTTGTGGTCTGTTGAGTTTTTCTGATCTTGACCAGGGCGGCAGTGGGGGAACTATATTTGGCTGCAGGGTATTGAATGGGAGGCGCAAGGAGCATCTGTCCGAGTTGATCCTTCTCAGAGCCTGAGAGGTCTATTGGGCCGGCCTTAACTTGGACCTTTTTGGTGAAAGAGCCTTTTTTTGTCCTCCTCCCAATGATAGCAAAGTCCAAATGCAAATTAAGTTCAAGGTGTGTGTCTAAATGGCTATCCTTCATGATTCCAAACTCATTGGCATGTAACAGAATGCACTCCTTTGACCCATCTCTTGAGCTCCAAAAAGGGAAATGGTTGCAGGGAGGGCAGAATCCATCATATACCCCACCTTCACCCAATACCTTGGAGCTCATGGGCATATCTGCCAAGGCCCCTGGATTAAGCAGAAGGCATTTAAACCTGGCACACAATGCTGAACCTGGACATGTAGAACATCAACGTAGCTGGCTGGCATATGGGAAGCTCTTGCATATTGATCATTTCCACCATGTTGAAGGCAGATGTTCTTTATATAATGGAGTGCTCAACAGCTGCTGAAAGATGTTGCCTGGAACCTGATCGTGAGACCACAAGCTCTTGTATTAGCTCTTGTAGCTGACTCTCTCCACAAGAACTAATACAACTGAAGCTCTCCATCTGCTGCTGTTTAATAGGATGTGGTTCGTGTCCTTGTCAGGAGGATTGTAGCAACTAGAAAGGCAGTCAATGTTTCATGGTGAGCGGTATTGGTCACCCTACTGGTGAGGAGTTCCTCATATCTGTTGTCTGCCTAGTGAGGGTTTAAACCTGTAGTTAGTTTTCTAATGGCCAACAAGTTACTATCCTCTGGAAAGGTAGGGGAGGTAAATGGGATCTCAAAAAAGAGTCCATATGGCTCCAAAATGGTGTCCCTGTCCAGCCAAATTGGAACCAAGCAATCCTCTGGGAAAATTTGATGATCTGAGCTGGGCAGGTCTTCTGATTTCAAGGACATTGTTGGTGTTCAGCCATTGTTGCTCACTACAACAACAACTTGTATTTATATAGCGCCTTTTAACATAGTGAAACGTCCCAAGGCACATCACAGGAGTATTGTGAGATAAAAAAATTTGACACCGAGCCGCGTAAGTAGAAATTAGCGTAGGTGATCAAAAGCTTGGTCAAAGAGGTAGGTTTTAAGGAGCGTCTTGAAAGAGAGACGAAGAGGTTTATAGGCAGGAGTTCTAGAGCTTGGGGCCTAGGCAACAGAAGGCGCAGCCACCAATGGTTGAGTGATTATAATCAGGGATGCTCAAGAAGGGGGGGTGTGGTGGGACTGGAGAAGATTAGAGATAGAGATAGGGATGGGCGAGGCCATGGCGGGATTAGGTGTTGCTTAACCAGGAGCCAATGTAGGTCAGCGAGCACGGGTGATGGGTGAGCGGGACTTGGTGCGAGTTAGGACACAGGCAGCCGAGTTTTGGATCACCTCTAGTTTACGTAGGGCAGAATGTGGGTGGCCAGCCAGGAGTGCATTGGAATAGTCAAGTCTAGAGGTAACAACGGTGTGGATGAGCTGAGGCAAGGGCAGAGAGGGGCGATGTTATGGAGATGGAAATAGGCGGTCTTAGATATGCTGCGGATATGTGGTCGAAAGCTCATTTCAGGGTCAAATATGACACCCAAGTTTGCGAGCAGTGTGGTTCAGCCTCAGACAAAAGTTGGAGAAGGGGATGGAGTCAGCGGCTAGGGAACGGGAGTTTGTGGCAGGGACTGAAAATAATGGCTTCGGTCTTCCCAATTATGGATTTTGGAGGGCTATACTAATCACTGAAGACTGGAATTTCTTTTGCTTGATTCCAGGTAACACTGCAAGCCATTACACTAATGGATAGGATCATCATCATAGGCAGTCCCTCGGAATCCAGGAAGACTTGCTTCCACTCTTTAAAAAATGAGTTCATAGGTGGCTGAACAGTCCAATACGAGAACCGCAGTCCCTGTCACAGGTGGGACAGATAGCCCTTTAGAGAAAGGGAGGGGTGGGGGGGAAGGGTAGACTGGTTTGCCGCACGTTCTTTTCGCTACCTGCTCTCGGCGATGAGACTTGAGGTGCTCAGCGCCCTCCCGGATGCACTTCCTCCACTTAAAGCGGTTTTTGGCCAGGGACTCCCAGGTATCAGTGCGGATGTTGCACTTTATCAGAGAGGCTTTGAGGGTGTCCTTGTAACGTTTCCTCTGCCCACCTTTGGCTCACCTTGCCGTGAAGGAGTTCCGAGTAGAGCGCTTGCTTTGGGAATCTTGTGTCTGGCATGTGGACAATGTGGCCTGCCCAGCGGAGCTGATCAAGTGTAGTCAGTGCTTCAATGCTGGGGATGTTGGCCTGGTCGAGGACGCTAATGTTGGTGCGTCTGTCCTCCCAGGGGATTTGCAGGATCTTGCAGCAACATCGCTGGTGGTATTTCTCCAGTGACTTGAGGTGTCTACTGTACATGGTTCATGTCTCTGAGCCATACAGTAGGGCGGGTATTACTACAGCCCTGTAGACCATGAGCTTGGTGGCGGATTTGAGAGCCTGGTCTTCAAGCATTCTTTTCCTCAGCCGGCATCAGGGAGTTTAATAGTACAGTACTTTATGGCTGTTGCACGTGTGTGTGTGTCATTATCATTAGCCAGGAGGAATCTTTGTGAGACAACATGGTTTAAAGATGCGCAAATTCAAAAGGTTATCTGCAGTCTTAAATTTAAGCCGTAATCTTGAAAATGGCGGATTCTCCATCTGCTTGTTTGGAGCTGGGTGAATGCTGCTGAATGCGCCTCTGCTTTAGTCAAGTAGTCAAGTTTCAGCTTTGTTTTTAGAGATTTAGCTTCAGTCTTGGATTCAATACTGATTTTCCTGGGGATTTTGCCATTGCTTTACTATAGAATATTCATTGCCTTCGGTCTTCACAGTGAAAGATACAGAAACCATGCCAAAAATTGCTGGTCACAGGAATGTGGGAAGGGAGGACCTTGAGACAATCACTATCACTAGGGGGGTAGTGCTGGACAGGCTAATGGGACTCAAGGTAGACAAGTCCCCTGGTCCTGATGAAATGCATCCCAGGGTATTAAAAGAGATGGCGGAAGTTATAGCAGATACAGTCGTTATAATCTACCAAAAGTCTCTGGACTCTGGGGAGGTACCAGTGGATTGGAAAACAGCTAATGTAACGCCTCTGTTTAAAAAAAGGGGGCAGACAAAAAGCAGGTAACTATAGGCCGGTTAGTTTAACATCTGTAGTGGGGAAAATGCTTGAAATTATCATTAAGGAAGAAATAGCGGGACATCCAGATAGGAATAATGCAATCAAGCAGACGCAGCATGGATTCATGAAGGGGAAATCATGTTTAACTAATTTACTGGAATTCTTTGAGGATGTGACGAGCATGGTGGATAGAGGTGTACCGATGGATGTGGTGTATTTAGATTTCCAAAAGGCATTCGATAAGGTGCCACACAAAAGGTTACTGCAAAAGATAAGGGTACGCGGAGTCAGAGGAAATAAATTAGCATGGGTAGAGAATTGGCTGGCGAACAGAAAGCAGAGAGTCGGGATAAATGGGTCCTTTTCGGGTTGGCAATCGGTGGTTAGTGGTGTGCTACAGGGATCGGTGCTGGGACCACAACTGTTTACAATATACATAGATGACCTGGAAGAGGGGACAGAGTGTAGTGTAACAAAATTTGCAGATGACACAAAGATTAGTGGGAAAGTGGGTTGTGTAGAGGACGCAGAAAGGCTGCAAAGAGATTTAGATAGGTTAAGCGAATAGACTAAGGTTTGGCAGATGGAATACAATGTCGGAAAGTGTGAGGTCATCCACCTTGGGGGGGGGGGGGGGGGGAAAACAGTAAAAGGGAATATTATTTGAATGGGGAGAAATTACAACATGCTACGGTGCAGAGGGACCTGGGGGTCCTTGTGCATGAAACTCTTTTTGGATCCTTGTGCATGAAACTCTTTTTTTTTTTTGGAATGAAACTCTTTTTTGTCCTTGTGCATGAATCCCAAAAAGTTAGTTTGCAGGTGCAGCAGGTAATCAGGAAGGCGAATGGAATGTTGGCCTTCATTGCGAGAGGGATGGAGTACAAAAGCAGGGAGGTCCTTCTGCAACTGTAATAGGGTATTGGTGAGGCCGCACCTGGAGTACTGCGTGCAGTTTTGGTCACCTTACTTAAGGAAGGATATACTAGCTTTGGAGGGGGTACAGAGACGATTCACGAGGCTGATTCCGGAGATGAGGGGGTTACCTTATGATGATCGATTGAGTAGACTGGGTCTTTACTCGTTGGAGTTCAGAAGGATGAGGGGTGATCTTATAGAAACATTTAAAATAATGAAAGGGATAGACAAGATAGAGGCAGAGAGGTTGTTTCCAATGGTCGGGGAGACTAGAACTAGGGGGCACAACCTCAAAATACGGGGGAGCCAATTTAAAAGAGTTGAGAAGGAATTTCTTCTCCCAGAGGGTTGTGAATCTGTGGAATTCTCTGCCCAAGGAAGCAGTTGAGGCTAGCTCTTGAATGTATTCAAGTCACAGATAGATAGATTTTTAACCAATAAGGGAATTAAGGGTTACGGGGAGAGGGCGGGTAAGTGGAGCTGAGTCCACGGCCAGATCAGCCATGATCTTGTTGAATGGTGGAGCAGGCTCGAGGGGCTAGATGGCCTACTCCTGTTCCTAATTCTATGTTCTTAGTGCATCTCTCAGTAATAGATGACATAACATTTTGAGAGCAGTTAGTTTGGATGTTTGTTGGCAAATATGACCCAGCAGTACATGCCCCTAGTTGATCATGTAGTCAGGGTTTAGAGGATGGCCGAGTGGGTAAAGGCACTGCTTGCTGCGGAAGTGTCAGTTGGGGTCCTAAAATTAATCTCTACCTTTAGGAATAGGGCGAGGATAAAGCAGCAGGGTTCCCAAACTTGATTAGTAGCCAGTGAATCTGACTGAAAAGTGTGTGTATTAGGACATTGGACTGTTTTTGGCTGTGCTACCTTTAGTTGAATAGCCTGCTAACATTGGTATAATATATGGAGAGAAACATCCGGAGGGGTCGTTCAGTAAATATTCTGAGATGCACAGGTTGTTGTGCTACTGTGTATAAGGCGATCTGGGAATGGCTAGATATCCTGGAGTTCTTAAATAATGTTCAGGGGTTGGAGAAATTTGGGAGAAATAATGATGGTAGGCTCACTGGGTAGATTGTATTTGGTCTGTGCAAGCAGTAGGCTTGATGGTTTGATTGGCCTTTTCTTCCTGTGTGCTTTTTGATTTTGAGGTTTGTTCCCTGTCTCAAATGACAGCACACTGTCCATGGCACCTGTGATTATAGACTTGCAGATGAAATACTGAACTTTTTTGTTTGTTTTGGGCAAAGAAAAGGGGAGAGGATCTTGTATTTTCTTTCCAAATGTCAATTTTTCTATGGTTTTATTTTCTCCGCATACTAGCAACCTGGCTAATTGTCATTGCTAATTATAAAAGGCAATTTAAATGCTCGTGTGAATTCTTGGATCCCAGAGCAGAATTCATAGAATGGCTGCAGGGGTTTTGTATTGAAAATAAGATGGCCTGGGTAAGATGCAGCAAGGAATCAGCGGGGCAGGGGAGAAAATTGGAGCAAATAACAAGTTGGTAGTGCATTGATCCGGTCATGTTGTTCAATGGATGTGGTCTACGGGAATTTACAAAAAAAGCATTTGGTAAGCAACTGCATCCGAGACTTGGCAAAGGTATTGTCGCATGGAATGTGGCTGCATGGATAGAGAGACGGTTGGTGGGCTGGAAGTGACTGGTAGATGGGGGTTTTTTGTCCTGAAACCGTGTGGAACGTGGCGTTTTATAGGGGTCTGTGTTGTGGTTGCCTTTTTATTTACTATATACAGAACATGATCAGAAATTGATGACACCAAATAGGGGACACGGCACTTTGTGATGGGGATTGTGAAACACTGCGGAATTACATAGATGGGGAGATAGGCGACCTTTGCAGTTGGATGTAGAACATGGAAAGGAAATATGCTTTAAATGGTAAGGTGATAAATGGACCATAGTGACTATAGTGTGCAGATACACTGGGCATAAAAGGTGACCGCACAAGTGGCGAAGGTGGTTTTAAAAAAAAATGCAAAAGGAATCCTTGGTTTTGTATGTTGAGGCACAGAATAGAAAATACAAAATGGTTTTGCGGTGGGTTATAATGGTGCACAATCAGTGTTCACCGTCATTGCCCTCTGAAACTGACCGCAATTTCAGTATTTAGCGCGTGCGCATCCTAATGCAGAAATCCTGAAGTTGCGGTCAGTCATGCATTGCTCCGTTGTGCTCTTGATCCCAAGCCCCCACCCCCCCTCCCCCCGGCCCACCATAGCCAGAAATCTGTAAAGCTTGGGCTTCTCTGGGGTAATATTGCTGTTAAATACCTCATTAAATGTTAAGTGTTGTTGGAATAGGTATGATTGGGGTTTTAACACCTTATTCACTGGTAAACAAATATTCTGGCCCTGAAAAACTAATTTTTATATTTTTGGAGTACTTGTATCAAATTTTTCTCCACTATTAAATACAAATTTTTATATTTCAACTTCTATCTTATCCCCATGTGAAAGTCCTAGTCGTTTTCAGTCTCTAACATAGAAACATAGCAAATAAGTGCAGGAGTAGGCTATTTGGCCCTTCGAGCCTGCACCACCATTTAATAAGATCATGGCTGATCATTCAACTTTAGTACCCCATTCCTGCTTTCTCTCCATACCCTTTGATCCCGTTAGCTGTAAGGGCCACATCTAACTCCATTTTGAATATATCTAACGAACTGGCCTCAACAACTTTCTGTGGTAGAGAATTCCACAGGTTCACAATTCTCTGAGTGAAGAAGTTTCTCCTCATCTCGGTCCTAAATGGCTTACCCCTTATCCTTAGACTGTGACCCCTGGTTCTGAACTTTCCCAGCATCGGGAACATTCTTCTTGCATCTAACCTGTCCAATCCTGTCAGAATTTGATATTTTTCTGAGATTCCCTCTCATTCTTCTAAATTCCAGTGAATATAAGCCTAGTCGATCCGGTCTTTCTTCATATGTCAGTCCTGCCATTCCGGGAATCAGTCTGGTGAACCTTCGCTGCACTCGCTCAATAGCAAGAATGTCCTTCCTCAGATTAGGAGACCAAAACTGGACTTGCTATTCCAGGTGTGGCCTCACCAAGACCCTGTACAACTGTAATAAGACCTCCCTGCTCCTATACTCAAATCCTCTTGCTCTGAAGGCCAACATGCCATTTGCTGCCTTCACTGCCTACTGTACTTGCATGCCAACTTTCAATGACTGATGAACCATGACACCCAGGTCTCGTTGCACCACCTCTTTTCCTAATTTGTCACCATTCAGATAATCTGCCTTTGTGTTTTTCCCACCAAAGTGGATAACCTCACATTTATCTACATCATACTGCATCTGCCATGCATTTGTCCAAGTCACCCTGCAGCCTCTTAGCATCCTACTCACAGCTCTCACCGCCACCCAGCTTAGTGTCATCTGTAAACTCTGAGATATTACATTCAATTCTTTCATCTAAATCATGAATGTATATTATAAATAGCTGGGGTCCCAGCATTGAACCTTGCGGTACCCCACTAGTCACTGCCTGCCATTCTGAAAAGGACCCGTTTATTCCTACTCTTTGCTTCATGTCTGCCAACCAATTCTCTATCCACGTCAATACATTACCCCAATACCATGCGCTTTAATTTTGCACACTAATCTCTTGTGTGGGACCTTGTCAAAAGCCTTTTGAAAGTCCAAATACACCACATCCACTGGTTGTCCCTTGTCCACTCTACTAGTTACATCCTCAAAAAATTCTAGAAGATTTGTCAAGCATGATTTCCCTTTCATAAATCCATGCTGACTTGGACTGATCCTGTCACTGCTTTCCAAATGCGCTGCTATTACATCTTAATTGATTCCAACATTTTCCCCACTACGGATATCAGGCTAACCATCTATAATTCTCTGTTTTTTCTCCCTTTTTTAAAAAAAAAGTGGGGTTACATTAGCTACCCTCCAATCTATAGGAACTGATCCAGAGTCTATAGAATGTTGGAAAATGACCACCAATGCATCCACCATTTCTAGGGTCTAAAACGTGTCTGGATAAAAGCAGCTTCTCATTTCCTGGTTTCCTTTGAGAGAATTGTTCAATCTGATTGGCTGCTTAGACAGCTTGTTGACGTCACTGCAGCATCACCATAGGAATACCCACGACACAGCGCTCAAATCACTTGAACGTCGAAAAAGGCAAACTTCTCGTGAGAGATTGCGAGATCGCTGTGGGCATCTTTCTTCGGGGCCAGCGATGAGCATCTTTGCTTTGCCGCTGACTGCAAATTACGGGCCAGTATAATCACTTTACCTCTATAGTTCTTTTGTCAATGATCTTAAATCTGTCCCCTCTGGTTACTGCCCTTCCTGCCACTGGAACCAAAAATCCCTCTATAATTGTGAGCACTATTAAATCTCCCATTTACAATCCACTCTGTCTAGACCCCTCATGATTTTGAACACCTCTATCAAATCTCCTCTCAACCTTCTCTGTTCATAGGAGAACCATCCCAGCTTCTCTAGTGTCTTCACATAACTGAAGCCCTTCATCCCTGGTATAAGTCCCAGTGGATTTTCAGGATCTTGCGAAGGCAGCGTTGGTGGTATTTCTCCAGCGCTTTGAGGTGTCTACTGTATATGGTCCACGTCTCAGCCATATAGGAGGGCGGGTATCACTGCAGCCCTGTCGACCATAAGCTTGGTGCCAGATTTGCGATCCTGGTCTTTGAACTCTCTCGTCCTCAGGCGACCGAAGGCTGCGCTGGCGCACTGGAGGCACTGTTGGACCTCGTCGTCTATGTCTGCCCTTGCTGATAGGTTCCCGAGGTATGGAAAATGGTTCACGTTGTCCAAGGCCTTGCCGTGGATTTTGATGACCGGGGGTGCTGTGTGCCGGGGTCAGGTTGGTGGAGGACCTTTGTCTTACGGCAGTTTAGTGTAAGGCCCATGCTTCCATACGCCTCGGTGAAGATGTTGACGATGGCTCGGAGTTCAGTCTCTGTGCGGATGCAAGCGTCGTCCGCGTACTGCAGTTCGACAGCAGAGGATGGGATGACCTTGGATCTAGCCTGGAGGCGATGAGGGTTGAGCAGGTTCCTGTTGGCTCTATAGTTTAGTTCCACTCCAGAAAATCCACTGGGAGGTTAGATGCACCAACATCCCCAGCATCGAAGCACTGACCACACTCGACCTGCCACATCGTCCGCATGCCAGACACAAGACTCTCAAAGCAATCGCTCTATTCGGAACTCCTACATGGCAAGCGAGCCCAAGGTGGGCAGAGGAAATGTTTCAAGGATACCCTCAAAGCCGCCTCGATAAAGTGCCGCATCGCCACTGGCACCTGGGAATCCCTGGCCCAAGAACGCCCTAAGTGTAGGAAGAGCACCTTGAGTCTCGTCGCAGAGAGCATGCAGAAAACAAACGCAGGCAGCAGGAGTGTGCGGCAAACTTACTTGTGACAGAGACTGTAATTCCCCTATTGGACTGTTCAGTCACCTGAGAACTCGCTTTTGGAGTGGAAAAAAGTTTCGAGAGGCTGCCTATGATGAATTATATGAAATCTCCCTGCAGCATCTCCAAGGCTGTGATAAGGCAAATGATGATGAATTGCTTCCACTGCTTGTTAAGGCAGTAACAAGAAGGCACAATTTTAGGAATCATAAAAAGAATTGAAATGTTGGCTGGCAAAAAGAAATTTATTCATTCACGGGGTGTGGGCGTTGCTGGCAAGGCTGGTGTTTATTGCCCATCCTTGATTGCCCTTGAGAAGATGGTGGTGAGCCGCTGCCTTCAACCGCTGCAGTCCGTGTGGTGAAGGTGCTCCCACAGTAGCGTTAGGGAGAGAGTTCCAGGATTTTGACCCAGCGACAATGAAGGAATTATATTTCCAAGTCAGGGCGGTGTGTGATTTTTGGAGGTGGTGGTGATCCCATGCGCGTGCTGTCTTTGTCCTTCAAGGTGCTAGAGGTCGCGGGATTAGGAGGTGCTGTGGAAGAAGCCTGGGCGAGTTGCTGCAGTGTATCTTGCAGATGGAACACGCAAAATGACAACAAATAGTTTGAATGTGCTGCAAACTGGTTGAAACAAAGTACATAGCTTTGTAAGAGAATTGCAGAGTTGCTTGAAAGGGAAATATTAATGGGTGTGAAGAGCATGTAGGAGAATGGGATTAGACTCGGTGGCTTACGGTGACATCACCAAAACTAATCCACATCACAATACAATTTGCATTATCTTTGCGGTATTACTGAACTATATAACAGACATAGGATAAGATTTATATTTTTCCTTTAGTGCTGACCATAACACGCTTGTAACTTTTGAGTAATCAGGTCAACCTGTTTATGGTATATTAATCATAGAATGGTTGCAGCTCAGAAGGAGGCCATTCAGCCTGTCGAGCCTGTGCAGGCTCTCTGCAAGAGAACCTCAGTGAGTCCCACTCCCCTGCTCTTTCCCTGTAGCCCTGCAATTTTTTTTCCTTCAGATACTTATCCAATTCCCTTTTGAAAGCCACAATTGAGTCTGCCTCCACCACCCTTTCAGGCGGTGTATTCCAGATCCTAACTACTCGCTGCGTAGTAAGTGTTTCCTCATGTCGCCTTTGGTTCTTCTGCCAATCACCTTAAATCTGTGTCCGCTGGTTCTCGACCCCCCCCCCCCAAAATGGGAAAAGTTTCTCTCTAACTACGTAATCATGGGGGATTTTAACCTACATATCGATTGATCAAATCGCACTGGGTAGCCTGGAGGAGGAATTCATAGAATGCATACGGGATTGTTTCTTGGAACAGTATGTTACAGAACCTACAAGGGAGCAAGCTATCTTAGATCTGGTCCTGTGTAATGAGACAGGAATAATAAACAATCGCCTAGTAAAAGATCCTCTCGGAATGAGTGATCACAGTATGGTTGAATTTGTAATACAGATTGAGGGTGAGGAAGTAGTGTCTCAAACGAGCGTACTATGCTTAAACAAAGGGGACTACAGTGGGATGAGGGCAGAGTTAGCTAAAGTAGACTGGGAACACAGACTAAACGGTGGCACAATTGAGGAACAGTGGAGGACTTTTAAGGAGCTCTTTCAAAGTGCTTAACAAAAATATATTCCAGTGAAAAAGAAGGGCGGTAAGAGAAGGGATAACCAAGGAAATAAAGGAGAGTATCAAATTAAAAACCAATGCGTATAAGGTAGCCAAGGTTAGTGGGAAAATAGAAGATTGGGAAAATTTTAAACGACAGCAAAGCATGACTAAGGAAACAATAAAGAAAGGAAAGAGAGATTCCGAAAGTAAACTTGCGCAAAACATAAAAACAGATAGTAAAAGCTTTTACCGATATATAAAACGGAAAAGAGCGACTAAAGTAAATGTTGGTCCCTTAGAAGATGAGAAGGGGGATTTAATAATGGGAAATGTGGAAATGGATGAGACCTTAAACAATTATTTTGCTTCGGTCTTCACAGTGGAAGACACAAAAACCATGCCATAAATTGCTGGTCACGGGAATGTGGGATGGGCGGACCTTGAGACTATCACTAGGGGAGTAGTGCTGGACAGGCTAATGGATCTCAAGGTAGACAAGTCCCCTGGTCCTGATGAAATGCATCCCAGGGTATTAAGAGATGGCAGAAGTTATAGCCGATGCATTCGTTATAATCTACCAAAATTCTCTGGACTCTGGGGAGGTACCAGCGGATTGGAAAGCAGCTAATGTAACGCCTCTGTTTTTTTTTTTAAAAAGGGGGGGGTGCAGACAAAAGGCAGGTAACTATAGGCCGGTTAGTTTAACATCTGTAGTGGGGAAAATGCTTAAAACTATCATTAAGGAAGAAATAGCGGGACATCTAGATAGGAATAGTGCAATCAAGCAGACGCAACATGGATTCATGAAGGGGAAATCGTGTTTAACTAATTTACTGGAATTCTTTGAGGATGTAACGAGCATGGTGGATAGAAGTGTACCGATAGATGTGTTGTGTTTAGATTTCCAAAAGGCATTCGATAAGGTGCCACACAAAAGGTTACTGCAGAAGATAAAGGTACGCGGAGTCAGAGGAAATGTATGAGCATGGATCAAGAATTGGCTGGCTAACAGAAAGCAGAGAGTCGGGATAAATGGGTCCTTTTCGGGTTGGAAATCGGTGGTTAGTGGTGTGCCACAGGGATCGGTGCGGGAACCACAACTGTTTACAATATACATAGATGACCTAGAAGAGGGGACAGTGTAGTGTAACAAAATTTGCAGATGACGCAGATTAGTGGGAAAGCGGGTTATGTAGAGGACACATGCTGCAGAGATTTAGATAGGTTAAGCGAATGGGCTAAGGTTTGGCAGATGGAATACAATGTCGGAAAATGTGAGGTCATCCACCTTGGGGGTGGGGGGGGAAAAAACAGTAAAAGGGAGTATTATTTGAATGGGGAGAAATTACAACATGCTGCGGTGCAGAGGGACCTAGGGGTCCTTGTGCATGAATCCCAAAAAGTTAGTTTGCAGGTGCAGCAGGTAATCAGGAAGGCGAATGGAATGTTGGCCTTCATTGCGAGAGGGATGGAGTACAAAAGCAGGTAGGTCCTGCTGCAACTGTACAGGGTATTGGTGAGGCCGCACCTGGAGTACTGCGTGCATTTTTGGTCACCTTACTTAAGGAAGGATATACTTAGCTTTGGAGGGGGTACAGAGACGATTCACTAGGCTGATTCCGGAGATGAGGGAGTTACCTTAGGATGATAGATTGAGTAGACTGGGTCTTTACTCGTTGGAGTTCAGAAGGATGAGGAGTGATATAGAAACATTTAAAATAATGAACGGGATAGACAAGATGGAGGCAGAGAGGTTGTTTCCACTGGTCGGGGAGACTAGAACTAGGGGGCATAGCCTCAAAATACGGGGGAGCCAATTTAAAACCGAGTTGAGAAGGAATTTCTTCTCCCAGAGGGTTGTGAATCTGTGGTATTCTCTGCCCAGGGAAGCAGGTGAGGCTAGCTCATTAAATGTATTCAAATCTCTCAGATTTTTAACCAATAAGGGAATTGAGGGTTATGGGGAGCGGGCGGGTAAGTGGAGCTGAGTCCACGGCCAGATCAGTCATGATCTTGTTGAGTAGCGGAGCAGGCTCGAGGGGCTAGATGGCCTACTACTGTTACTAATTCTTATGTACTTATGTTGTACTTATGTTATGTAACTACTCTGTCTAGATCCCTCATGATTTTGAATACCTATCAAATTTCCCCTCAACCATCTCTGCTCCAAGGAGAACAACCCCAGCTTCTCCAGTCTATCCACATAGCTGAAGTCCTTCATTCCTGGACCTTCTGCACCTTCTCTAAGATCTTCACATCCTTCCTAAAGTGTGGTGTCCAGAGGACACAATACTCCAGTTGAGGCCGAACCCGTGTTTTATAAAGGTGGTTCATAACTTACTTGTTTTTGTACTCTATGCCTCTGTTTATGAAGCCCAGGATTGTGTATGCTTTTTTAACCATTTTCTCAATCGGCCCTGCCACCTTCAACGATTTGTGCACATATACCCCCAGGTCTCTCTGTTCATCTACCCCCTTTAGAATGGTGCCCTTTAGTTTATATTGCCTCTCCTTGTTCTTCCTACCAAAATGCATCACTTCGCACTTTTCTGGGTTAAATTACATCTGCATGACAATCCATTCCACCAGCCTGTCTGTCTTGAATTGTTTCTCTGCAGTCTTCAGATGCCATCTGTAGTATACAAACAGTGCATAGACCTTGTTTATATACTTGTCTTGCCTATATACTTGGAAGGATACACTTGCCTTGGAGGTGGTGGAATGAAGGTTCACTACATTGATTCCTGGGGTGAGGGGGTTATCCTACGAGGGGAGATTGATTAGATTGGGCCTGTACTCTCTGGAGTTCAGAAGTATGTTTCAGTGATATCACTGAGAGGTGATATCATTGAAACATAGAAGATTCTGAGGAGGATTGACAGGGTAGATGCTGTGAGGATGTTTTCCCTGGCTGGAGAATCGAGAACTAGTCTCAGGATAAGAGGTCGGCCATTTCGATGAGGAAGAATGTCTGCACTTGGAGGGTTGTGAATCTTTGGTATTCTCTACCCCACAGGGCTGTGGATGCTGAATCGTTGAGTATATTTAAGGCTGCGATCGATAGATTTTTGTACTCTCGAGGAATCGAGAGATGGCGGACGGGAAAGTGGAGTCATGATCTTATTGAATGGCAGAGCAGGCTCGAGGGGCCGAATGGCGGCCTCCTGCTCCTATTTCTTATGTTCTTAACATTGTCATATTTTTCCATTTTAATTGCAGGTGATGTTGGGAATTACTACTATGGGCAGGGTCATCCAATGAAACCACACAGAATTCGAATGACTCACAACCTGCTGCTAAACTATGGCTTGTACAGAAAAATGGAAATCTATGTAAGTACCATTAAGTAGTGACTAGATTATTTTGTTTGTGCGATTCATCCTTTTATACTTGTCACATCCAATGCAAAGATAAAAACCTGCACGACTAATTTAGGGTAAATTAGACTGTTCGCAACTTAGGCATCATTTGACCCTGAAATGAGCTTCTGGCCAAATATCCACGGCATAACTAAAACCGTTGTTTCCACCTCTAACATCGCCGGTCTCCGCCCCTGCCTCAGCTCATCTGCTTCTGAAACCCTCATCCATGCCTTTGTTGCCTCTAGACTGGACTATTCCAACGCACTCCTAGCTCCTAGAAGACCCACATTCTTCACTACGTAAACTTGGTGATCCAAAACTCGGCAGCCCGTGTCCTAACTCGCACCAAGTCCCGCTCACCCGTCACCCCCTGTGTTCGCTGACCTACATTGGCTCCCGGTTAAGCAATGCCTCAATTTCAAAATTCTCATCCTTTTTTACAAATCACTCCATGGCCTCGCCCCTCCCTATTTCTATAATTTCTCTCAATCTCACGAGATATCTGCGCTCCTCTAATTCTGCCCTCTAGAGCATCCCTGATTATAATCGCTTAACCATCGGTGGCCGTGCCTTCAGCTGCCTGGGCCCCAAACTCTGGAACTCCCTCTGTAAACCTCTCTGCCTTTCTACCTCTCTTTCCTCTAAGACACTCCTTAAAATCTACCTCATCTGTAATTTCTTATGGCTCTGAGTCAAATTTTTGTTTTGTCTTAACACTGTTGTGAATAGCCTTGGAACGTTTTGCTGTGTTGAAGACTAAATATAAATAAAAGTTGTTGTAGTAAATGTGGTCCTCATGAGCTTAAGGATCCTAATGCAGTCTTCAATAGGTTCTAGGTTACAGTGAGAGTACAGCTGCATAGGGGTAAAATGGAACTATGCCTACGCAAGGCAAGTAAAAAATCTGACCTTTGTAAGTGGCAAGTTCCTGAAAAACCTACATAATTAAGTCTTGTATCTAGCATGCATCTGTAGGTGGGGTTTTAAAAAAAAAAAATCATGATCGGCTCAAATCATTACTGTCTGTCAAATTTATTGGTCAGTCAATCTAAACGTTGTCCAATTGACTAAATGTGGACCAGGTAGGTGACAACATTACAACAGTGACTACACTCCAAAAGTACTTCATTGGCTGTAAAGCACTTTGAGACGTCCGATCTTTTTGTTTCTTTCAATAGTAACTAGCAAAACCACAATCACATTTTTCAGTTTTCCAAAGTATTCTAGAACCAGCAAGAGCAGTAAATCCAACTAATGAAATGGCTCAAATTTTGGCAGATGTGGTGCCTTTTGAGCCACTTGACTTTTTTTAAAATCACACGTATGCAAAGGAAAATTTAAACTTGGCCATAAACCTACCTGTTTTATCTTTGAAATGCTTTCCTGTGAAGAGGCCTGTTTGTTTCTGCGAGGCTAGAGTTGTGCTAAGCATCCAGTGCTTACCTGGCTTTTCCTGCTGACCTTTCCCAGGATGCAAGCATAGTATACTTCCGTTTGCAGTCTGGCAATTGGGAGGCTACCACTTTTATACCTGGCAACATTAGCATCCTCGACCAGGCCAACATCCCCAGCATTGAAGCACTGACCACACTCGATCAGCTCCGCTGGGCAGGCCACGTCGTTCGCAGGCCAGACATGAGACTCCCAAAGCAAGCGCTCTACTCTGAACTCCTTCTCGGCAAACAAGCCAAAGGTGGGCAGAGGAAATGTTACAGGAGCACCCTCAAAGCCGCCTTGGAAAAAGTGCAATATCCTCACCGGCACCTGGGAATCCCTGGCCCAAGACCGCTCAAAGTGGAGGAGAAGCATCCGGGAAGGTGCTGAACACCTCGAGTCTCTTCACCGGGAGCACGCAGAAGCCAAGCACAAACAGTGGAAGGAGCGCACGACAAACCAAGCCCCCACCCACCCATCCCTTCAACCACCATCAGTCCCACCTGTGACAGAGACTGTAGGTCCCGCATTTGTTTGTTGCCTGAGAACTCGCGTGTGGAAGCAAGTCATCCTCGACTCCAGGGGACTGCTGAAGGAGGAGGCCTGGCAAAATCTCATTCTTGGCAAATCTTGCTTTCTGTTCCTGCAACAATTTAAATGCTTGAGAATTTCTGACTTTTGCAGTGAAGATTTCAGTAATATAATTAGGCTGCAAAGTGAACTAGCAGGCAGTGTTTGGTCTACTAATTGGGTCCTACTTCAGTCCTTTGGGGCATTCTGTGTAGCAGTTATGATGGAACATTTGGAAATAGACGTGTGAATGCACTGATTTGTTTTTACTACTCAGTTGAGTTATGAATCATAGAATGATACAGTGCAGGTCCCATACGGCCCATCGTGTCTGTGCCAGCTCTTTTGAAAGAGCTATCCAATTAGTCCACACCCCTGTCCTTTATCCATAGCCATACACATTTGTCCACTTTGAGTTTGATCCGATTACCTTTTGTAAGTTGCTATTGAATCTGCTTCAGGCAGTGCATTCCAGTCGTCATAAATCGGTGCATTTATTTTTTTTTAAACTTCTCGTCTCTGGTTCTTTTGCCAATTACCTTAAATTAAGTTTGTTCTAAGGTTACAAGTCACAGAATGAAAACTGTACCAGACATGATCTCCTGACTTTACTTCAGCATGAATCTTGCTGCTCTTCTGGCCAGTTCCCTGACCTAGTGTTGCTCAGTCTTAGTGCCTAGTCCATTCAAACTGTCCCCAAGCCCAGAAAAGAAAGAGATTTGCATTTGTATAGTGCCTTTCACGAACACCGGACGCCCCAGCCAATTAAGTACTTTTGAAGTGCAGTCACTATTATAATGTAGGAAACGCAGCAGCCAATTTGCGCACAGCAAGCTCCCACAAACGCCAATGTGATGATGACCAGATAATCTGTTTTTGATGTTGATTGAGGGATAAATATTGTCCAGGACACTGAGGAGAACTCTCCTGTTTCTCTGAAATAGTGCCATGGGATCTTTTACATCCACCCGAGAGGGTAGACGGGGCCTCGGTTTAATGTCTCATCCGAAAGATGGCACCTCCGACAGTGTAGCACTCCATTAGTACTGCACTGGGAGTGTCGGCCTAGATTTTTTTTTTTTAATGCTCAATTTTCTGGAGTGGGACAACCTTCTGATTCTGAGGAGAGGGTGCTACCAACTGAGCCAGAGCTGAAGGCAATAATAATTGGCAGCCCACAACAGTAGTCCTACAAATATTTATATGTGCATAATTATCTGGAACGGAAGCAGCAACTAAAAAGACTACACAGCCCTACTCCCAACTCCTAGAAAAAAGCTCGATAATGTGACCATCAGGTTTGAAACGTTGGCGGGTGAGAGCAAAAGGGGAGGAAAACGACAAAGTATGCAAGAAGCCTGCAGAGTATTAGATATACAGAAAAAATGAGAGGACGTGCATTTACACAGAGCCTTTAGTGTCATTATTGCATTGTCGAGAAGAGTAGTCACTCGTTTTGTTGGCAACAATTTGCGCAACAGGGACCCAAAATACCAATGAGGTGAATGACCAGTTAATCTGTTTTGGTGGTCGTTGAGGACTAAATGATATCCCTTGCTTCTCGATTAATGGCCTGCGATCGCTTGCCATCTGGCCGAATAGGCAGGCTGGACCTCAATTTAACGTCTCCTCCAAAGGATGGTATAGCTGTAATCCCTCGATGCTGTAATGCAGTGTCAGTCTAGATTATGTGCTCAAATCCCTGGAGTTTGGTTTGGATCCAAGACCTTCTGACTCGGGCTACCACTGAGCCAAGCTGACTCTTGAGGCAAGAGACAAAGTTAAGAGGCAAAATTAAAAAGGATATTGGGAATGCTGAGAGAGAGCATGAAAAATTCTTGGCTAGTAAAATTAAGGAAAACCCAAAGATGTTCTATAAATTAAGAGCACGAGGGTAACTAAAAGGGTAGAGCCTATTGGAAACTATGAGGGCAATGTTTGTGTGGAGGCGGAAGATGTTGGTATGGTTCTTAAATACTTTGCAACTGTTTTCACAAAGGAAAGGGGCAATGCAGATACCGCTATCGAGGAGGAGTGTGATATTCTGGATGAAATAAACATCGTGAGAGAGGAAGTATTAAGGGGTTTAGCAGCTTTGAAAGTAGGTAAGTTCCCAGGACTGGATGAAATGCATCCCAGGCTATTGAGCAAAGTAAAAGAGGAAGTAGCAGCGGCCTTGACCATCATTTTCCAGTCCTCTTTAGATTTGGGCATGGTGCTGGAGGACTGCTAATGTAGTACCCTTGTTTAAGAAGGGAGAAAGGGGATAGGTCATGTAATTACAGGCCTGTCAGCCTAACCTCAGTGGTGGGAAAATTATTGGAAAAAATTCTGAAAGACAGGATAAATCTACATTTGGAAAGGCAGTCAGCATGGATTTAACGGCCGAACGTGTTTGAGGAGGTAACCAAGAGAGTCGATGAGGATAGTGCATACGATGTAGTGTATATGGACTTTAGCAAAGCTTTTGAATAAGGTCCCACATGGTAGATTGGTCACGAAGGTTAAAGCCCATGGGATCCAAGGCAAAGTGGCAAGTTGGATCCAAAATTGGCTGAGGTAGGAAGCAAAGGGTAATGATTGATGGATGTTTCCAGTGGGTTCCGCAGGGTCCCTTGCTTTTTGTGGTATATATCAATGATTTAGATTTGAATACAACGAGGTATGATTAAGGAGTTTACAGGTGACACTAAAATTGGCTGTGTGGTTGATAATGAAGAGGAAAGTCATGGACTGCTGGAGAATATCAATGAACTGGTCAGGTGGGCAGAGCAGTGGCAAATGGAATTTAATTGAGAGAAGTGTGATATGATTCACTTGGGGAGGGCTAATAAGGAAAGGGTATACACATTAAGCGGTAGGCCACTTAATAGTGTAGATGAACAAAGGGACATTGGAGTGCTTATCCCTGAAAGTAACAAGGCAGGTGGTTAAGAAGGCATACAGAATGCTTGCCTTTATTGGCCGAGGCATAGAATAAAAGAGCAGGGAGGTTATGCTTAAATTGTATAATACTCTGGTTAGGTCACAGCTGGAGTACTGCATGCAGTTCTGGCCGCTGTTATAGGAATGACATGATTGCACTAGAGAGGGTGCAGAGGAGATTTACTAGGATACTGCCTGAATGGAGAATCTTAGTAATGAGGACAGATTGGATAGGCTGGGTTTGTTCTCATTGGAACAGAGGGGACCTCATTGAAGTGTACAAAATGTTGAGGGGCTTGGATATAGTGGATAGCAAGGGCCTATTTCCATTGGTAGAGGGGTCTATTACGAGGGGGCATAGTTTTAAGATGGTCGGTGGAAGTTTGAGGGGGGGCTTCTTCACGCAGGGTTGTGGGGGTCTGGCACTCGCTGCCTGGAAGGGTGGTGGATGCAGAAACCTTCGCCACATTTAAAAGGTGGTTGAATGGGCACAAAGTAACCTGCAGGCTTATGGACCTAGAGCTGGTAATTGGGATTAGACTGGATGACCTTTTGTTGGACGGCGCAGATACGATGGTAAGTACTGCAGGGAATCTAATATGGCCAGGGTGATCGCCTGGATCGGTCGGAGAGGAATTTTCCCAGATTTTTTTCCTCAGTTGGCCTGGGTCTTTTCTGGTTCTTGCCCCTCCCCTGGAGATCACATGGCTCCGGTTGGGGTGGAGTGTAGAATGTTTCAGTGTAAGGGGTGTTGCAGTTGTGTGGGGCGGACTGGTTGGGCTGGGTGCTCTTTACCTTTCTGTCATTGTTCATAGGTTTATATGTAACCTTCAGGGCTGCTGACCGAGGGCCGTGCTGCTCTGTTGGCCGGTGTGGACGCGATGGGCCGAAATGGCCTCCTGCGCTGTAAATTTCTATGTTTCTAAATACTGATGGGCATCTAGAACAGAGGGGACAGACAAGGAGCGACAAAGGGAGCAAGAGTGATGAGTTAGAGAAAAATTTGACAGTCCGAGATAAAACAAAAGTGAGGTATATCTGGAACGGGAGAGAGAGCGACGCACATAGTCAAAGAGAGACAAAATAATTGGCTAATGTGACAGAAATGGTGACAGTTACAGGAAGCGAGACCTTTGCGTCTAGTTTTTACCCATGAGCAGTGGTGCAGGAGATCAACTATATTAAATAATACATTGTGTGATTCATGGTATAACAGTTCAGCTATAAATCTCCAGTCAAAAGTGGAGCTGCTTGCTGATGATTGCTGTGTGTTCAGTTTCATTTGCATTTTCTGATAATGAAGCAGTCCATGCCTGCATGCAGTAAGATCTGGACAACATCTAGGCTTAGGTTGTCGAGTAATATTTGCGCCACACAAGTGTCTGGCAATCTTGTATGAGAGCAGAACCACCTCCCCATGACATTCAATGGCATTATCATTGCTGAGACCCTATCAACGTCCTGGGGGGGTCACCTTTGACCAGAAACTGAACTTGACCAACCACGCACGTCATAGCTACCAGAGCAGGTCAGAGGCTGGGTATTCTGCGACAGGTGGCTCACCTCCCCAAAGTACCTCTGTAACATAGCAGTGCACTTGATTGACCCCCTACCCCCACTGACTTAAACATCCACTCCCCTCACCATTGGCATATCGTGGCTGCAGTGTGTACTATCTACAAGATGCAAAGCAACTCACCAAGGCTTCTTCGGCAGCACCTCCCAAACCCACAACCTCTGCTCCCTAGAAGGACAAGGGCAGCAGGTGCATGGGAACATAATCATCTCCAAGTCGCACACCATCCTGACAGATCTATGTCACCATTCCTCCATTGCCGCTGGGTGGGTCAAACTCTCCGCCCAACAGCACTGTGGGAGTACCCTCACCGCACGGGCTGCAGCGGTTCAAGAAGGCAGCCCATCAACACGCTCTTGAGCAATTAGGGATGGGGTATAAATGACGGCTTTGCCTACAACAGCCACATCCCGAAAATGAATTTTTAGAAATGTGTGGGCCTTGGTGAGGACAAAATCTGCATCATTTGTTGGTCCCCTCTGAAGAATGGCCACTTTGGTAAGGTAGTGGAGGGTGCTGGTGTTCACGGAATTAACCCCAGCACAAAGTTGGTGCTTCTGGTTGGTAGCAGTGAAATTGGAAGTATGTGGGTCAATGTACCCGCTAATTTTTTTTTGGGTGCACGGCCCATTCAAATTACCGCACATACGCAGTTTTTCCATTATAATACCGTTGAGCGGCCTGCGCGGGAGCTGAAGATCGCAGTACAGCCACGCTGCTTAAAGGGAATATTAATGTGGATACTGGTGTACGTGCAGAATATTCTACACACTGAATTTCTCAATTTTAAACATACAGCTAAAGTCTTGCATTCTATCTTTTCTATAGCTATCAGTCCATGAAGTATGAAATGTAATTGAAACAAAGGTTTCCCTTTCTGTTCCTCCAAAGCGTCCACACAAAGCTTCAGCTGAAGAAATGACAAAGTACCACAGTGATGACTACATCAAGTTCCTGCGATCCATTCGTCCAGACAACATGTCTGAATACAGCAAGCAGATGCAAAGATGTATGTTACCCTTTATTCGTCTCGTTTAGCTTTAGGATTTTGCATTGAGATGGAGTGCAGAAGTGCTGTAAATGAGCATGTTAATTTACTCAACCATGGTGTTTTGCTGCCCATTTCATGTGTAAGAATGCAGTACGTGTAGCTTTTGGTCTACTGGGTTTTGCACGGGCTACTTACCAAAGAGGAGACCAATGCAAAGGAGGACAATTCAGCAATTTCAAGAGATCTTGTACACCCTTGTACCTGTGTAGTGCCTTTTCTATGTCCCACATTGTGCCTAATATGAAATAGCCACTGATCCTTTTTTTTTATCTTGGTCAGACTTCACTTTCTTGACAAATTTGCAGGCTATCAAGATGTGCTTCTGCATTTTGTCCCGTCAAATCCTTATTTGCATGTGGAGGTCACGACTTAATCATCCTAACCGTTCAATGCTTTTCTGGGGGGGGAATGTGAATGCAGGGTTGTTGCACATGCAGTACAACAGTTTTAAAAAAAATAAAAGACGTATCTTTTCAACAAACTTCAACCTTTTTTGTATTTTAGTTGTATGCAGTGGACAAATCATCTCAAAGGACTTGGAAAGGAAGAGTAGTGAAAACGCTAATGCTTCCAGCACTAAGTTAGAAAGCATTTTACCTCCTTTAGTTTGGCATTTTGCAGAATGATCATTCATGTTGCCAAAAGATTTTCCCCCTCCTGAAGGCACTAGCTCTTGGGACATGGTTCCATTCCTCGGTTTAATTTTTGAGCCTTGAAAACGAGTGTGAACCCCCCACAAGTAGTGAAATTGACTGGCTAGTGATGGGGATCAGGGAATTCCCCCCCCCCCCCCCCGCCCCCAAACCACTTTTATTCTATTTCTTCCTCTCCGCTCTAACCAGGGGTGCTCTGCAACGTTCCCTTTTAAGCTGCATGGCCGCGCAGCAGTCCGGGGGTCCCGTGCAACCGGCTTTTAAATCGAGAAACCACACGTGGCGGTGTTTTGAATGGGCTGCGCAGCTTGCTCATGGGACCATGTGACCTCCACACACACATTACAGGGAACGTCGGTCCTCAACGTTGGTGTCAGCTGTGGCTCAGTGGGTAGCACACTCGCCTCGGAGTCCGAAGGTTGTGGATTCAAGCCCCATTCCACGAACTTGAGCACATAAATCTAGGCTGACATTCCAGTGCAGTGCTGAGGGAGCGCTCCACTGTCGAAGGTGCCGTCTTTCAGATGAGACGTTAAATCGAGGCCCTGTCTGCGCTCTCAAGTGGACGTGGCACTATTTCGAAGACGAGCAGGGGAGTTATTCCCGGTGACCTGCCCAATATTTATCCCTCAATCAACATAAAAAGATTGTGGCCGTTATCAAATGGCTGTTTGTGGGAGCTTGCTGTGCACAAATTGGCTGCCGCGTTTCCCACATTACAACTGTGACTACACTCCAAAAGTATTTCATTGGCTGTAAAGCGCTTTGAGATGTCCGGTGGTTGTGAAAGGCACTATATAAGTGCAAGTCTTTTTTTTTCCCCCCTCAAACCAATTGCATTATCTCAAATGCTGCACTGGCTGAGATCGCCTAACTCCGCACAGTCCAAGCATCAAATATGCTGCTTGTTCTTGTCCATCTGACTTGGTGCTGCGCCAAGCTATGTCTTTGCCCATTGGAGAGTGGCTGGCATTTGGTCTGCTTGAGTTATCTGTAGTAAAATCTGTACGGATGGAGACTCGAGAGCTGGAAGCGATACAGATTGCTGACGAGTTCTGACGGGAGGAAAGAGGCATAGGACATACTAATAAGAATAACAGGAAACTGGTTGCAATTCAGTGGGCATGTCTTTGGGAGGATATTTTGTCCACATAAAATATTTTATTTGTCACTTGGCAATAATGTAATTTTTTGCGATCACTCTTTTATTCTAAAACTTGTGTTTTCTGTTAGTTAACGTGGGAGAAGACTGCCCTGTGTTTGATGGGCTGTTTGAATTCTGCCAGCTCTCAACTGGAGGTTCAGTTGGTAAGTGATGCAACATAGGATTTACAGCACAGAAACAGACCATTCAACCAAATTGGTCCACACAAACCTCCTCCAGCCTACTTCATCTCGCCCTATCGACAGATCCATCTATTTGTTTCTCCCTCATGTACTGATCTAGTTTCCCCTTAAATACACCGATGCTGTTTGCCTCAGCTACTCCCTGTGGTCACAAGTTCCACATTCTAACCACTCACTGGGTAAAGAGGTTTCTCCTGAATTTCCTATTGGATTTATTAGTGATTATCTTGTATTTATGGCCCCTAGTTTTGGACTTCCCCACAAGTGGAAATTGCCTCTGTCTACCCTTCAAAATTTGTATGTCTTCTATTGGGACATGTTTTCTAGAGAAAAGCGCCCCAGCCTGTTCGGTCTTTCTTGCTGGTTATAACCTCTCAGTTCTGGTATCAGCCTTGTAAATCTTATTTTGCTCCTATATCCTTTTTGTAATATGGAGACCAGCACTGTGCACAATACTCCCAAGTGTGGTCCAACCCAGCTTCTATACAAGTTTAACGTAACTTCTCTGCTTTAAAATTCCATTCCTGTATAAATGAGCCCCAGTGTGTTGTTTGCATTTGTCATTGCCTGTTTTCCAGAAGTTCCTTAAGGCATTAATTTTCAACTATTGCTCATCCAATTTTTTATACAGTATTTTAATTTAGTAAAATATTGAATAGCAAATTGATTTCATTGGATAGCAGTGGGGAAACTGAACGTTTTTGTTTTCCTCTGCCATTTTCCCCCATACCTGTCCTGAAGAGATTGCCTCCTTGTTCCATAGGTGCCAAGGGGCATTATTTATGTGGGAGATTCCTCCGATTGTTAGCAGGCTATTCGCCTATAGTGGGAAATCTAAGCTGATCTCAACCCTCACCACATTCCAACATGACAGCACTTACGACAGCGGTCACTCCATAGCGATCGGAGCAGGAACCTGGGCTTAATGGTTCAGCATCCTCTCCCTGTTCTCTTCACCCCACACCACGGCTAATTGTAGTATCCATACTGATAACCCAGCTGATTTAGGCTGATTCAACACAGCCCAGAGATTGAACCTGGAATCATCCTTCTCACCATCTCTCTCTTGGTTCTGACTTGCTGGTGTACGTGAATATTATAAATACAAATGCCCCGGCTTAGAGAGTTTTCACAGTTGAAGCCCCTTGGTGACGTGCCAATATTATCTTTGAAACCCTATATTGCAATTAACCTGTACCTTTTTAATATTTGGCAGGGAAGAATGTAGGGGTATGGTAGCATTGTGGTTGTGTTACTGGAGGCCTGCACTAATGATCCTGGGTCAAGAGTTCAAACCCCACCACGGCAGCTATGGAATTTAAATTCAATTACTTAAATAAATCTGGAATTAAAAAGCTATTATCAGTAATGGTGATCATGGAACTGCCGGATTGTTGTAAAAACCCATCCGGTTCACTAATGTCCTTTTTAGGGAAGGAAATCTGCCGTCCTTATCCAGTCTGGCCTATATGTGACTCCAGCCCCACCGCATTGTGGTTGACTCTTAACTGCCCTCTGAAATGGCCCAGCAAACCGCTCAGTTGTAGTAAAGTCAACACTGAGGGAGTACCTTCATCACGGGGACTGCAGCAGTTCAAGAAGGCGGCTCACCACCACCTTCTGAAGGGCAATTAGGGATGGGCAATAAATGCTGGCTGGCTGGCCAGCAACACCCACATCCCATGAACAAATATATTTTTTTACATGTAGTAACCATTTGTTTTTAATCTTCAAGCTGGTTTAATACATTGCGTCAAAACAAAGTAAAACTCCTGTCGCTACCTTTTTTGAGGTGTGTTTCCCAGGTGTATGAAATGTAGAATGAATGCAAGTTGCTACTTTCCACAGCTGGAGCTGTCAAACTGAACAAGCAGCAAACAGACATTGCCGTCAACTGGGCCGGTGGACTTCACCACGCAAAGAAATCGGAAGCATCTGGCTTTTGTTACGTGAATGACATTGTCTTGGCTATTCTCGAATTACTGAAGTAAGCATATAGCTTATTAACCCTGTACGGGTACAGCAGGCAATTGGGAAAGCAAATGGTATGTTAGCCTTTATTACAAACAAGATTTGAGTACAAGATAAAGCAGTCTTGCAGCAATTATATAGGGCCTTGGTGAGACCACACCTGGAGTATTGTACACAGTTTTATCGGAGATACAGATTTTTGAGCGATAAGGGAGTAAAGGGTTATGGGGAGCGGGCAGGGAAGTGGAGCTGAGCCCAGGTTCAGATCAGCCATGACCTTATTGAATGGCGGAGCAGGCTCAAGGGGCCAAATGGCTTACTCCTATTATATTTTGGTCTCCTTATCTAAGGAAGGATATACTTGCCATAGAGGGAGTGCAGCGAAGGTTCCCTAGACTAATTCCTAGGATGGGGGATTGTCCTATGAGGGGAGATTGCGTAGACGAGGCCTATGTTCCCTAGAGTTTGGCAGAATGAGCGGTGATCACATTGAAATGTATAAAATTCTAAAGAGGCTTGAAGAGGTAGATGATGGGAGGATGTTTTCCCTGGCTGGAGAATCTAGAACCAGCGGGCATAGTCTCAGAATAAGGGGTTGGCCAC
The DNA here is from genome assembly GCF_044704955.1 of Pristiophorus japonicus. Lineage (NCBI taxonomy): Eukaryota > Metazoa > Chordata > Chondrichthyes > Pristiophoridae > Pristiophorus > Pristiophorus japonicus. The sequence goes on from NC_091990.1 coordinate 10,945,769, forward strand.
TTAGGACTGAGATGAAAAATGTCCTCTCTCTCTCCTCTTTCCCCCCCCCCCCCCCCCCGCCCCCTTCTCCCCTCTCCTTATCCCTGCTTTCTCCTCTCTCCTCTTCTTTCTTCCCCCCCCCCCCCCCCCCCCTAGATGTCACCTAAGGCAGTGATTATTGGTAGTTTATTTAACCTAATGGACATCACAACTGTTCTTGAAACCTGTGCTTGCTTAACATCCGCGCATTTGCACTTCTTGCCATTGGTGACTGGATAATCAAGGAGGGGAAATCTGGCTTCTAGCCCCATGTATATTAGCAGTCAAGATTTGTCCATTCCCTCCGCTGCCCTAGCTGAAAGCTGCTAACTAAGCATTGTTTCAGGGTGTTCAGATTATTGTTTGGCTAGCTGGGACTTTGACCATTTAGCTCCAGATAACCCAGCAAGCCAATGGGTGGGGGCAGACCTGATAGACAAGCGACAAACTGAATGAATGTTGAAAATTAAAACCCATGTCCAGGAGGGGGACTTAGCTTTTTGTGGCGGGGGGAGGGAATTCAAAACTTAATTTTTTTCCACTCCTCGCATGAGGCTGTGACTGGGTCATTCCACAAGCTTTCTACTTCATGGCTAGAGACTATCTTTGGCAGAGTATTCAAGTGCTGAGAAATTGCTGCCAAGCTTGATCCCTCCTGCTTTCAACCAAAATCCAGATGTATGAACTTTCCAGCAGGAGTACCTGGATTGTGATCAAGTGTGGTAACTGGCTGAATGCTGTCCCAATTCCCAAGATCCGTTAATTCAGCACATACTCTGAATTGACCCTGGGTAATGGACCCTGACTGGGTCAGAAGGTTGTGGGTTCAAGTCCTGCTCCAGAGACTGGAGCACAAAAATCTAGGCTAACACTCCAGTGGAGTGCTGCTGTGTTGGAGGTGCTGTCTTTCAGATGAGGTGTTAAACAGAGGCCCCTTCTGCTCTCTCGGGCGAATGTAAAAGATCCCATGGTACTATTTTGAAGAGCAGGGGCGTTATCCCTGGTGTCCTGGCCAATATTTATCCCTCAATCAACATCACTAACACAGATTATCTGGTCATTATCACATTGCTGTTTGTGGGAGCTTACTGTGCGCAATTGACTGTTGCGTTTCCCACATTACAACAGTGACGACACTCCAAAAAGTACTTCATTGGCTGTAAAGGGCATTGGGATGTATGGCGGTTGTGAAAGGTGCTATATAAATGCAAGTCTTTCTTTTTCTTTTCTTTCTCTTTGCAATCTATATGGCACAGATCGGCCATGATCTTATTGAATGGCAGAGCAGGCTCGAGAGGCCAAATGGCAGACTCCTGTTTCTTATGTTCTTAGTTGTATAGTGGCTCTACCAACTGAGCCATCTCGACACTGAGCTAGTTTTTAATATCCTTATTGAGCCATAGTTTCAAATCAAATCAATTTTAACTTTTTTCTGCCTTTAAGGTACCATCAGAGAGTGCTGTACATCGATATTGATATTCACCATGGTGATGGTGTTGAAGAGGCTTTTTATACAACAGATAGAGTGATGACGGTTTCATTCCATAAATATGGTGAATATTTCCCCGGTACAGGAGATCTCCGGGTAAGAGGAAGTATATTTCACAGCATTCTTTTTTATGCTGGGCGGGAAAATACAATTCTGAGGAGCGATCCGAGATTTTGAATCTATTTGCATTGCAACAGAGAAGGACATGTTGTGGTTTTTCAAACTATGAAGGGCTTTGATGGGTCAATAACAAACTACCATTTCCTCTTGTTGGAGAATTGTCACTGAGGAGAAAAAGGAAGCATTTGGAAAAAGTTCAGGCTAACAATACTTAGAATCATGAATATTCAAAATGTAGTTGGGATTATAAGGGCGCGAAGAGGAGATAGTCTCAAAGGAAAGACTTTGGCTGCAGCAACTCCTCCCCATACTTATGGCAGCACTTCCCAAATCTGTGACCTCTACCATTGAGAAGGACAAGAGCAGCAATGTTAGTGGAAATCATCCCCAGTTGGACATTTACTGCCATTCCTTCATTGCTGCTGGGTCAAAATCTTGTACTTTCCTATCAAACACTATTGTGGGGGCACCATCACCACAAGTACTGCAGTGCCACCACCATCTCAGGGCTACTAGAGACAACAGTAAATGCAGCCAAGCCAGCATTGCACCTGTCCTGAGAATAAATGCAAAATAGAGAGGCTTTTAAGGGTAGGACAACATGGAAATACGGGAGTCTAAATTGGTGGATGTAGGTACAGCAAAGATAGTCTTTATAAATTGTGGTGGAAGTCAGATTGCAAGTGTGCTTGAGGATATGGAACGATTGTTTGAGATGTAGGAAGGTAACTGGTTTTGCAAATCAATAGCAAATTCGAGGTGGATACGTCGCCGTGCCCTGATAGCCGGCTCCCTAGGCTATTGAGAAGTCAAGGCGATAGCAGAGGCTGTAATTCTTAATTGCAAATTGTGCTGTGGGACTGGAGAGCTGCCAATGTAATGGATAAACCAAGTAACTATAGATCAGTTAGTCTGATGTAAGTTGTGGACAAGCTCTTGGGAATCCATAATTTGAGATAAAGTTAATGAGCGTTTAAGATGTAGGAGTTAATCAAGGATGGGAATTGCAGATTTGTTAAAGGCAAGTTGTTTCGACAATGTTTGTTTCCTTTTGAAGTGGATAGATAAAGGGAATGTCGTAAGGAGTGCATACCGATTTTCAGAGGTCATTTGATAGTGTTGAGGCTTCTTGGAATAATTCAGTTGTATTTCTTATTAATTCTTGGGATGTGGGCGTTGCTGACAAGGCCGGCATTTAATGCCCGTCCCTGGTTGCTCTTGACAAGGGGGTGATGGGCCACCTTGAAACATTGCAGTCTGTGTGGTGAAGGTACTCGCTAAGACATATAGCAGCTTGTATATAAACTCGGCTGACAGAAGAGAGTTTTGGTAAATGAGTGTTGCTCTTATTGGAGAAGGGTTGGCATGGTATACTGCAGAGAGGTCTGTGGTGGGTCGCTTTAGTTCTCTATACAGTCTCCCCACCACTTATAGCGGGTGCGTTTAGTATTGACTCGATTTCCCACTAAGTGGTGGACAAAGTTTGTTTCCTTTTGAGGTGGATAAAAGGAATGTTTTATGTGTAGTGCATACTGATTTTTCAGAAGTCATATTGGGAATTCTGAACTTAAATAAAGGAGATACAGACACCTGGGTTTAGTGGGTGTATGCACAAAGTACATAGATCAGTCGAACACAAATTTAAATAAAAACATAAGCTTGTTCATGCCGTTAAATACTGATTTTGGTGTTTGCGATAACTTTTCAGATTTTGAGTTAATATTAGTATTTATACCTAGTTGGCAGTGCAAACGGGGACATTAATAAACAATTGATATCTGTGACTTCCAAGGAACGTGTGGCATTATCTGATCCATCCATTCATGTCGAAATGCCTGTTGGGCAGTTATTGTGCACTGCATGCAAATCACAGTACAGGATTCAATGAGTAAATACATTCTCTCTCCTCCCCAAGTGATATTGGCACTAAATGTTAGGATATTTTAGAGGATTTTAAATGACAAAGAAATCTGTCTTCAGAGTTAATTTATTCTTTTCCACCCATAACTTTAATGACCAGCGTCATTAAACATTGGGTACAAAGAATCAAGTAATAAAGGTAAACTTACTTTGACGAGGTACAAGGAGCTTATTAAATTGTTTAACGGTATGGTTAACATGTTTCAAGTGGCACCGTTGTAATTGATTTCTATGGTGATGGAAAATGGTTATTGTTAATGTCCGGAATACACGGTTGCCCGCCATAAGTGTGGGCGGTACAGGTGGTGGGGACTTTTTTTAATTATAAATATATTATTTATTCATATGCATATGAAGTGGCCTTGGCAGCAGGGAGCACAATGTCAAACTTAACTGACAAAGTGATGGGTTTGACCAACGGCAAGGAGGACGGACAAGCTTTCAGGAAGGTGCAAACAGTATTGGAAGATGCAATTTAATGAGCATGTAATATTTCAATAGAAAGATGTGGAAGGATGTGAATGAACCCAATGGTTCCTCGATGGCACCTCCTAACCCCGTGACTTCTACCGCCTGCAAGGACAAGGGCAGCAGGTGCATGGGAATACCATCACCTCCCAAGTCGCACCCCATCCTGACTTGGAAATGTATTGCTGTTTCCCCGTCGTCGCTGGGTCAACATCCTGGAACTCTCTCCCTAACAGCTCTGTGGGAGCACCTTCACCACACGGACTGCAGAGTGGTTCAAGGCGGCGGCTCACCACCACCTTCTCGAGGGGCAGTTAGGGATGGGCAATAAATGCCGGCCTTGCCGGCGGCGCCCACATCCCAGGAACTAATTTTTTTTTTTAAACATAATTCCCTGAAAGTGAATGTAGGTTCATAAAAGCCATAAAGCATTTTGGATTTTATAAATAGGGGTCTAGAGTTCCAGAGTGAAGAAGTAATACATTTTTACAAAACTTTGGTTAGGCAACATTGCATCTTTGTTACTATGCACTTTTTTAAATACATTTTTTCGCATACACTAATAGAAAGCACATCATGGAGAAATGCATCTTTAATTATACGTTGTATTTTTGTGAATCTGATTTGAGCTTTTTTGGTGCACAGGATATAGGTGCAGGCAAAGGCAAGTACTATGCTGTAAATTTCCCATTGAGAGATGGAATCGACGACGAATCTTACGAAGCCATATTCAAACCTGTAAGTGTTTTCTTTGCTCGCTAGTAGGTTCCAAGTGCAATTCTCCCAAAGCTAATTTGTAGTACGGCAGGAGGGTATGTGTGGCCACCGCTTGCTCTAGCTGTATAAAGTACAGGAATGAAGTTTTACATTTCTTTTGGCTTTGGGGTGTTCCTTTTAGAAAGCAGGGTACTGAAATTGCATGATCAGCCATGATCATATCGAATGATGGTACAGGCTCAAAGGCTGAATGTCCTACTCCTGCACATATTTTCTATGTTTCTAATGTGGAACATTTTATTGCATGTTGTTATAAGCTAAGTTATACGTACTGATTGTTTGCTGGCAAGTTGTGTGGGACTTTGAGTACAACATTGTAAAACCCTTTCTCTTCCTCACTAGATTATATGCAAGGTAATGGAGATGTACCAGCCCAGCGCCATTGCACTGCAGTGTGGTGCTGATTCTTTGTCTGGGGATAGACTGGGTTGTTTTAACCTTACTATTAAAGGTACAGTAATCAATTTATAGCATACATACATGCATCTGCATGAATGCATGAGCTCACTAAGGTGATGTTTTAATTCATATATTTTTCCATTTGTTAGGAAAGGGAACTTGTTAGGAATATAAAAACTCTGTAAATTAATTATTTTGCACCCCTCCTCCCCCAGATATTTTCTTCTCCCTCCTTCAGGTACTCTCACTCATCCTGGAGCAGTACCCCAGCATGTCAGTGGTCCTCTAATATCTCACTCAAATGACCATCCTTCCTGAACTGCGTGGCACCCCAGATAATGTATTTGCATAAGATATCACAACAGTCCACTTGTGTAATAGCTTGCAGAAAGAGTAACGTTTCTTGTATAATCCTGCAATTTTGCCTTCTGATTTCTCCTCTGAAAGCAGCAAGTCATGTTGGAGTACATTTGAATGACGTAACATGCCTTGCACACCTAGTCTTTACAGTGAATATCAGTTGTCGGGGCTAATTGCAACTGATCTTAAATCCTGTACTCGCCTGATGTAAATGGGTTTCGCTGGGACTGGCCTGGTTCTGCTGTATACGTGCCCAGTAACTGCTTTCCTGGGATTAGGTGGCTCCAGAGCAGTCTTTTAAGTGGGTCTGGAACACTGATTTTCACTGAAATCAATGCTGCTGCAGTTTGCGTGCAGGCAGCCGCCATAATCTATATCACCAAACCAGCTGGAGACCGGAAGGGAGACCTGAAATGGCAGTCTCCATCAGGATGAACTATATTTGCTTGTATAAGTATTCAGTATAGTTTGTGTGTTTTCTGTAGAGAAATGGCGTAGTTTACACACAAAGCTCTTCCCGAGCATTCTTTCCTCTCCCAAGATTTAGCTCATTCTCCCAAGACGTATAGCTTCTGTGCATTTGAAGTCCATCATACCAGCGATTATTGAATTGAATCTTGAAAGGAAGTTTCGTAGCATAACTGGCAGGATTTTCTCATCACATGATGAGTCTTGGAACTATGAAGCGTGCAGTTTTATAGAAAACTCTGGTTCTTGTCCTTTTTTAAAACAGGCCATGCCAAGTGTGTTGAATTTGTGAAGACTTTTAATTTGCCTTTACTGATGCTGGGAGGTGGCGGATATACAATTCGCAATGTGGCTCGATGCTGGACGTTTGAGACATCTGTAGCTTTGGACTCTGAGATTCCAAACGGTAAGCTAATTTGCTGTTTACAGGTCTTCCTTTTGGGAAAAAAAGACTTGGATTTATATAGTGCCTTTCATGACTACCGAACATCTCAAAACATTTTACAGACAATGGCGTACTTTTTGAAGTGTAGTCACTGTTGTAATGTACGAAACGCGGCAGCCAATTTGCACACAGCAAGCTCCCACAAACAACAATGTGATAATGACCAGATAAACTGTTTTTGTTATGTTGATTGAGGGATAAATATTGGCTCAGGACACCAGGGTTAACTTGCCTGCTCTTCTAAATAGTGCCATGGGATCTTTTACGTCCACTTGAGAGAGCAGACTCTGTTTAGCGTCTCATCCAAAAGACAGCACTCCCTCAGCACAGCACTGGAGAGTCAGCCTAGATTTATGTGCTCAGATCCTTGGAGTGGGACTTGAACCCACAACTTTTTGACTTGGAGGCAAGTGTGCTACCCACTGAGCCACAGCTGGGTGGGAGGAAGCGTGCGATGAATGCCCAGGCCTCTACTGATAGTTGCTCCTGGTCCAAGAGGGTCAACTGAGTATGTAAAAACAAGGTTGGGTAGGGGAAACTGCAAACTATAATTAGAAATACTGGGCACCATTGAAGCCTGAGCTTTTGTAAGTTATGCTGCAGTTTGGTGTTTCAGATTCTAGTTCTGTTGCCCAGGATATTTATCCCAATCCTGTACAGGCAATGTTCTGGATTGCTCTTACACTGCACCGAGGAGAACAAGGTGCATCTCAAATATATTAATATACTGGCCAATCACCAGTGAGTACGCAGTAAGTTAGAGGATATGCTAATGAGAAGTATTATCAACATAGGGCAATGCAGTGGGGAGTATAGCAGGAAGAACGTGTAATATATGCAAGACTTTTAATTTATAGCAATAAGATCAATTATTTGAGGTTGGGTACACCTTGCCTCTATTCAGAGCATTCAGTCAGATTCCTGAAACACTCCTTTCATTTCAGTTGAGCCGTATGGATGTTTATGGAGAGCGAGAAACATGGGTGCAGGCATCGGCCCTTCGAGCCTGCACCACTATTCAATATGATCAAGGCTGATCATGCAACTTCAGTACCCCATTCCTGCTTTCTCTCCGTTCTCCTTGATCCCTTTAGCCGTAAGGGCCACATACATCTAACTCCCTTTTGAATATGTCTAACGAGCTGGCCTCAACAACTTTCTGTGGTAGAGAATTCCACAGGTTAACAATTCTGAGTGAAGAAGTTTCTCCTCATCTCGGTCCTAAATGGCTTACCCCTTATCCTTAGACTGTGACCCCTGGTTCTGGACTTCCCCAACATCGGGAACATTCTTCCTGCATCTAACCTGTCCAGTCCCGTCAGAAATTTGCTTCTATGTGATCCCTTCTCGTTGTTCTAAATTCCAGTGAATACAAGCCTAGTCGATACATATGAAGAAAGACTGGAAGCCCTGCCATACCAGGAATCAGTCTGGTGAACCTTCGCTGGACTCCCTCAATAGCAAGAATGTCCTTGCTCAGATTAGGAGACCAAAACTGTACACAATACTCACGGTGTGGCCTCACCAAGGCCCTGTACAACTGCAGTAAGACTTCCCTGCTCTTATACTCAAAGTGGCAGTATGAAGGCAACTGAGACTGTTGGCAATGGCAGCACGTACATTGAAATTTGCAGACCCCAAATATCTGCCTTGGCGTCACCAGTTATCAGTCCACTTGCCCAATGCTGCTGCTCGCTGGCTGAGGCTACAGTTCCGAGGCTTGGTCTGGGATTTGTGGCTGAGGGCCACTGCATGCAGTGAGGGAGTTTAAGGGGTCTAGTGTTGGGAATGTGGGCTGGGGTCTCAGGAAATGAAAGGTGTGTATACATTTTCTTCCACATGTGCGGCTCTTTATAGAGGGGTGAGGATGAGTCCCGCTTGTGCATCACCATTAAAGAGAAAGTGTTACGGGTGGGAGGAGTACTTTCAGAGTAAAATTCTTCTTTCTCATCTCCCCCACCGCCTGCCAGCAGTGTATTACTTTTGTAGGAGAAGTTGAATTATTAAGCTTTCATTTTAGACCACCAATACAGCAGGAATTGACTTGAACTACAAACAGCCTGTACTTGTTACTGAATTTTTATGTCTAGCGGCAGTCTCCGTGGAACTGGAGGCTTAAAAAAATAAAGCTGCTCTTCGGGTAGATTAATACTTCTCGATCTACCTTTGTCAGAGGGAAGTACTTTACACTGGACATATTTTCTCGACTTACCTTTTACTTGAATTAAAGTGACTCATTCAGTTTATCAAAAAAACATTTGCACGATTACCTGGAATTAACAAGGTGTGTATATATTGCAAAGGAAGTTTGGACTTGATGGCTATTGTGAAGAGGGGAGAAGGTTGGAGACTGGCTTGGAAGTACACTTTCAAACTGACCAGTCCCAACACGAGTATTGATTTAAATATTTATAAATGAAGCTATGAAGTGACCAGTTTAGTACATTTGCTTAAAAACTATTGAATGGTCGAATAGATATAAAATGTGGCATAATTTTTTTTTTCATGAACTGAATGTATTGAATTTTGCAGCACAGCATTCCTGTTTAATAAATATAGTACAAAAGATAAATTTATAAATTCTGTGCTGGAAATTGCTTTATTTCACAAGGAGGACAAATAAATGTAAATCAATTGTTGTTTGTGTTTCAGAACTGCCGTACAATGATTACTTTGAGTACTTTGGACCAGACTTTAAGCTGCACATCAGTCCTTCCAACATGACAAACCAGAACACCAATGAATACCTGGAGAAGATAAAGTATATCACTTCCTTTATTGATATTATTAATGATGTCTTGTGATGCCTCTGTTTGATTATTTTCTCAGTCGGCATTATGGCTCACATGCACATCTCTCCTGTGCTTTATAAAAATGGGACGTGTGTTACATAATGAATAACCGTTCTTAAATAGTGTCTCTCTTCCACATAGGTGGTAATATTGTAGGATCTCTGATAGAATGCAAATAACATGAAGCGTGTAAACCGTTTTGCAGTGCTTTATAAACACTCACTAAAACACTTAGTTAGGCCACAGCTAGAGTACCGCTTAGAGTTCTGGTCGTCACATTACAGGAAAGATGTGATTGCACTAGAAAGGGTGCAGAGGAGATTTACGAGGATGTTGCCAGGACTGGAGAATTTTAGCGATGAGGAAAAATTAGATAGGGGTTGTTTTCTTTGGCACATAGGAGGCTGAGGGGAGGCTTAATTGAGGGGCCTAGATGGAGTGGGCAAGAAGGACCCACTTCCCTTAGCAGAGGTGTCAATAACCAGGGGGCATAGATTTAAAGTAATTGGTAGCAGGATTAGAGGGGATTTGAGGAGAACTTTTTTCACCCAGAGGGTGGTGAAGGTCTGGAACTCACTGCCTGAAAGGGTGGTAGAGGCAAAAACCCTCACCACATTTTTTAAAAGTACTTGGATACGGACCGAGAGCTGGAAAGTGGGGTTAGGCTGGATAGCACTCTTTCGGCAGGCGTGGACGCGATGGGCTGACTGTGCCGTAAACTTCTCCAATTCTCACGAGCATTTATACAAGCTGGTACACAACGGTTATGGCTTCATCCCTATTGAAATAAGACCATTTGTTCCTGCGTACTTCACCTGGATTCTGTAACTTTACTGCAGCTATGTATTGATATAAATTAGATGCCAATGTTGGGGAATTGGGTCCTTGCGCTAAAGCACTATCTCTTGCATCTGTCCAGGCTCTGCACTGAACAGTAATATAGTGCTTTTAAAATAGTCAAACATAAGCATAATCAGACACAAACTGATCTTGAGTCAAAGGAGGAGTGGTGACCAAAGGTTTGGTCAAAGTAATGGATCTTAAGGAGGGAATTCCGGAGCATAATGCCTCTGGAGGCACGGCCATCAATGAAGGGCAAAGGAATGGGGATGCAGAAGAGGCCAGAGCCGGAGGAATGCAGAGCTTTTTGTGGCGGGCGGGGGGGGTTGGATTATAGGTTCAAGATTGGGAGACGCCAGGCCATGTTGCGATTTAAACACGGATTTTAAATTGACACCAGTCCCTCAAAACCTCCAATGTTAGGGTAGTGAGCACAGGGTGGAACTTGGTGTGGGATAGGATATAGGCAGCAGAGTTTTGGATGATCTGAAGTTTATGGGAGGTGGAGAGGTTGGCCAGGAGAGCGAGCATTGGAATGGTTGAGTCTGTTGCTGACGACAAAAGCATGGATGAGGGCATCTGCAGCAGTTGGGCTGAGGCAACGGCAGAGGTGGGTGGATGATGCAGGTGGAATTGGGCAGGGTTTGTGATGAGCAGAATATGGAGATAAAAGCTCAGCTCGGGGTTGAGTAAGACATCGACGTTGTAATTGGTCTTCTTCAAGACAGTGTCTGGAGAGGGGACTGGAATTAGTAGCAAGGTTGGTGTCAAAGACGATGGTTTTGGTCTTCCCATTGATTTTAAGTGGAGCAAATTTCAGCTCACCCAAGACTGGATGTTGGATAAGCAGGTGGAACACAGGTGAAGGAGAGACAGTATCCAAGTACAAGGAGGGGAAATGCAACAGTCGCCGAGGCCGTCATTTGTCTTTAATTGGGTCGGTTACAGGGCTGCGGCAGTGACAGAAACCTATTGGAGAGATTCAAACATTGATAATATTGGCAGGGATTTGGGCAGCAAACGCTCGAGAATATTTGAAAAGAAAACCCAGTTGAAGATGGGGTGGCAGTATGCCAGGACCGAGGGGTTGAGAGTTTTTTGATGAGGACGTCTTTTGACTGCAGCTTTGAGGCTGGGATTGGGGTGGATGGGGGGGTGGGAGCGGCGAGGAATGGTGGGGGCAGTGCCAGAGAGACACTAACATCAAGGGAGTAAGAGATGGGTCTCTTAAACAAGGTGAGCTCTGAGAGGGTATGGTGAGAGATGGGAAATAAATTGGAGAAAGATGTCAGTACACAGCCGGCGGGGGGGAGGTATTGGGGAACATTTAAAATTGGGTTTGTTTATACTGTGACATATGGACAGGTGGCTTAGTTCCTGCTTAGTTAAGTTTCATAAAATGTTAAATCTAGCCAAACATTTTTTTTTAAAAAGATAGAAATTATATTTTATTAAATTGATCTTTGTTACCCAGATATAACTCTTGCTTTGTAGCTTTGAGTTCAGGTGAGTTGTTGAAGATTCATAACTGGCAGCTGGCAATATTTGAGTGACTGACTTGTGCTCTCAAGCTCCTGGAGACGTCATTTCTGGTCATACTCAACCAGCTGAAAAATGGATGCTCTTGTGCATTTTCTTTTTGAAAATCATGGTTTATAGCATCTGTACAGAGAGCTGTGGCCAGTAAATTTATACCCATGCAGTCTGAACACAATGGGAGAGAAATCCACTCTTCCAGCTTAGTCAGCGGTGCAATGCCATTAAATGTCGCATGGTTAAATGGTTTATAAAAATGCCAACGGCTCAGTTGTGGTGTGACGTAGAGATGATGGTCGTTCAAGTTCCTATTAAAAACAGATGCGCTGTTTTGCTGTGGGGTTTGGAGATTCTACTGCAGCAGTTCAAAAAGGCGGCTCACCACCAACTTTTTAGGGCAGTTGGGGATGGGCAATAAACACTGGCCTTGCCGGCGATGCCCACATCTCATGAATGAATCATAGAAATTTACAGCACGGAAGAAGGCTGTTTCGCCCATCATGTCCGCGCCGGCTGACCAAGAGCTAACCAGCCTAATCCCACTTTCCAGCTCTTGGTCTGTAGCCCTGTAGGTTACGGCACTTCAAGTGCACATCCAAGTACTTTTTAAATGTGGTGAAGGTTTCTGCCTCTGCCCCCCTTTCAGGCAGTGAGTTCCAGACCCCCACCACCCTCTGGGTAAAGAAACTTCCCCTCATAGCTCCCCCAATTACTATGCCCCCTGGTTGTTCCCTCTGCCAAGGGAAACTGTTCAATCAATTATAATATATATATTTTTAAATAATAATTGGTGGAGATAAAAAGAAAAACAGTAAATGCTGGCAATACACAGGCCAGTCTCTTTCTGTTCAACGCTGCCAACCGCAGTTTTAAATGTTTCTTCAGGTGATGTGATTCTAGCATGTTCTGTCTTCTGGTGCTGTACATGTTTGCGATATAAAATAAATTTGCATCCCTTTTTAAGCCAAATTACTGTTTTCACTGTGTCCCGCAGAAAAGTAATTATTGGCTGTAAATTTACAGGCAGCGTCTGTTTGAAAACCTGCGCATGCTGCCCCATGCACCGGGTGTTCAGATGCAGGCAATCCCGGAGGATGCAGTTCCGGAAGATAGTGGGGATGAAGAGGAGGAGGATGCAGACAAACGCATTTCAAGTGAGTTCTCTTCGTGTTTGTGTTGGACACCTGGCATTGTAAATTTAGGAATTGTAGAACCTTTTGTTTTCTAGTTTCAAAATAGTCAGCTGGCAATGCCTGAGTTGTATTGCAGGCTAAGCTCGGCTCCAACTCGTGCTGCCTGGGGCAAGCTCTGCATGCATTACTGAAGAGGGTATTGCAGCCGGGCCCAATCCTTTCCTCATTTGATGGCCACACAGGTTTATTCCTTATCTGGAGTCTCTGGATAGCAACTAGGAGTGGTAGTACCAGGGGACACAGTCTAAGGATAAGGGGTAAGCCATTTAGGATTGAGATGAGGAGAAACTTCTTCACTCAGAGAAAGCAGGAAAGGGGTACTGAAGGAATGATCAGCCATGATCTCATTGAATGGTGGTACAGGCTCGAAGGGCTGAATGGCCTACTCCTGCACCTATTTTCTATGTTTCTAGTTTAATTTTTCATTACTTTATCCTGCTATCTTGATCAGTTAATTCAACATAGACTAGGGATTGAACCTTTCTAGTTGCTATTGCTCACCTCATTGAATAAACCAGCTGAACAAATGTGGAAAACTAGCATAGCTTCCAGAAATTGAGCACAATGTTCCCTCAGATTTTTTTGGGGGGGGGGATGCCCGGCCCCTTTAACTGGCTGCGCGGCTTATTGAAGATTTCATGCGCATGCAGTTTTTTCCATTTTAAAAGCCGGTGAGCGGCCTGCGTGAAACCTCCAGACCACCGCTCGGCCACACAGCTTAACTGGAGCATTGCATATCAATAAAGAAAGACTTGCATTTATATAGCGCTTTGCACGACCACCGGGCGTCTCAAAGTGCTTTGCAGCCAATTAAGTACTTTTTGAAGTGTAGTCGCTGTTGTAACGTGGAAAACGCAGCAGCCAATTTGCGCACAGCAAGCTCCCACAAACAGCAATGTGATCATGACCATATAATCTGTGTTTTGTTTTTATGATGATTGAGGGATAAATATTAAGCCAGGACACCGGAGATAACTCCACTGCTCCTCTTCAAAATAGTGCCATTGGATCTTTTACGTCCACCTGAGAAAGCAGATGGGGCCTCAGTTTAACATCTCATCCGAAAGATGGCACCTCCGACAGTGCAGCACTCACTCAGCTCAGCACTGCACATGTTCCTGGATTGGGACTTGAACCCACAACCTTCTGACTGAAGCGAGGGTGCTACTCACTGAGCCACGGATGACGCACAATAAACTGCTTGCATAACCGGCGGCGTGCCAATGGCCAAGAAACATGGCGATTTATTGTATTCCCCTCTTGCTTGCTTGATTGTAAACTTGTAGATACTGTCCCATGCACCTAGTGTTCGAATGCAGGTTATCCCAGAGGGTGCAATTCCAGGAGAGTGGGTCTGAGGAAGATGCATACAAACCCACTCAACACTGGGGGAGCTTCCTTGCATGCTTTTGAAAGTAACCCAGTGCAATGGGAAGCAGAGTTTGCGCTTGCTCTCTCCTGAGATGGTATTTTTTGGACTCGTTATAGTTGTGGCTCAGTGGGTAAGCTCCCTCGCCTCCTGAGTCAAAAGGTTGTGAATTCAAATCCCACTTCAGGAACTTGAGCACAAAGATCTAGGCTGACTCTCCAGTGCAGTGCTGAGGGAGAGCTGCACTGCCGTCTTTTGGGTGAGATGTTAAACCGAAGCCCCGTCTGCGCGCTCAGGTGGAAGCAGAAGATCCCATGGCACTATTTTGAAGAGCACGTGAGTTATCCCAGGTGTCCTGGACCATATTTATCCCTCAATCAACATAACAAAAAACCGATTACAGGTTGGCCCTCCCTGGTCCAGCACCACCCCTGGTCCGGCATGATTCTGGGGGCACATGCGCAGAACGTGGCCGGCCGACCACCCTGACTTTGGGGCCATGCTGCCACTCAGCCCACTGACACCCGCGGGTGCAGCGCCGAGACTCGGCCTCTCATCCGGCAAAATCCCTTATTCGGCACAGGCCGGATCCCGAGGGTGCCGGGTAAGGGAGGCTCAACCTGTATCTGGTCATTATCACATTGGTGTTTGTGGGAGCTTGCTGTGCTCAATTTGGCTGCCACGTTTCGCACATTACTACTATGTCTACGCTCCAAAAGTACTTCATTGGCTGTAAAGCGCTGAGACATCCGGTGGCCGTGAAAAGTGCTATATAAGTGCAAGTCTTTTTCTTAATACCCACAAAAAATGAAATACACTGAGATCAAGCAATGATCAAGGCACTTGCCAGATTTTTTAGAAATATAATTCAATTTGGAGTCTATTTTGATTTCTGTACTTGAGAGCTATCCTGTTGTATTTTTATTTTAAAGTCAAAGCAGTCTTGCAATGGTTCAGTGGCTAATCAGACCACCCAGTGTAAAACAGAACCATACAATCCAGATGGGTCTGATATTTTATCTCTGATCTGTACTAAGTTAATGCATTCCTGTGGCGCTGGGGGCACTGCAGTTGCCTCTAATATAATTGGGCAAGAGGGAGGAGAGGGTTTCTGCTCCTCATTGCTCTAATGTATTCCCTACTGGAAGCGTAGCGATAGCCAGTGAGGGCAGTACATTGTTTGTTTGCTGTGTGCTTGCAATCACCCCCTGTTGCAGGGCAACCAAAGCCTGCTGAAACTCGCCATGTTCTTAAAATGTAGAGAAACTTGGACAAAGCAATGATGATGGTGGCTCTGGCATCCCGTGGTAGCAAGAACCACCATCTTCAGAATAAAGGGGAGAAATTGGGGGAGGGGCTAAAACTGATGTCTGCGTACTAGTCGTACAGAAACGTCCGCTTGGCAAAAGGGAAGCATTATTCCAAGAGTATTCTCAATACTTGGAGGAAGTGTTTAATGGAGTGCTGCAAAAAAATCAATGCCGGGGCACTCAAAGACCCAACGCAGAGAGCCCTATACAGTCAGCGCCTCACAGCTAACCTGGCGCGTCTTGATGAACACGAGACGTAGAATGCTCACAGCGCTTGGTTTGCCCTCCAGGCCTCCATAACCAGTGCCTGCGAAGAGAAGTGTTTAATGGATATAAGCACTGGTAAATATTTTGAAGCATTTTGAATATTGGCAGAGAAAAATGGGTGGGAGGAAGATGTAGGGAGTTGTTTCCTGCTCTCTCTGCTTCTGATGGAACTTCTAATTTAAGGGAAAGTGCTAAATGGTAACTAAAGGCACTCGCCAGCCAGCACTTGTTACTCAAAAGTTCACCTTGGCATCTGAATTTGGGGTTGGGATGGGGGTATGTGGATTGCAGTGGACTCTGTGGGGAGTCTAAATGACTTGCTATAAATGACGAACCACACCCAGCTAAATATCACTTACCGATCCAAACAATTCTTTAAATGTCTCCCTCCGCTCTGCTTTCTTGCCAGTCCGCGCTTCAGACAAGAGAATAGCGTGCGACGAGGAGTTCTCCGACTCTGAAGATGAAGGGGAAGGAGGTCGGCGGAACGCAGCCAATTACAAGAAGCTAAAGCGTGCCAAAGTAGAAGAAGAAAAGGAGGGAGAAGAGAAAAAAACAGGTTGGTGACCATTCAGTCATTGTGCTGAGAGTTTAAAGGTTTCGCAGCCCAGTGACTTTCGGTCCTGGCACCAACACTGCAGAGTCAGGTTAATTTTGACTGCTACAGCACAAAGTGTTAAAAATAAGGAATTGACCGGTTCCACTTGGTGGGAGGAAACACACTCTTGTTTACAACACCAGCAATACTCTGTTGCCCCTCTGTATTCGGGGAGGCAAAGCCTGACTCAACATGGGTGTCTGATCAGCACAGTAACAGTAGACAAACTTTTGGGGGCAGCCGAAATGGAGGAGGACGCTCCATAGTCCCTCGCGATTAAGTGTCAAAGGCCATGTACAAGGGTTGGTGTTCCCTGCATTTCTCGCAGTTGTCGCGCCGTGAAGATCATGACTCCGGGAGGAGCTCCTCAGCCACAGGGAGAAGACAGTTGAGGATTCTAGCGATGACTTTCCCAGTGGCCAACAGCTTGGAGATTCCTTTAGTTGCCGCAGTCGGACTTGTCCCCTTTTTTTAAAGATGGTCACTATTACGGCATCTGAGATCTCCAGGCATGCACTCCTTCCAGATGAGACAGAGACTGTAAATCCTGTATTGGACTGTACAGTCACCTGAGAACTCTTAACTTTGAGTGGAAGCAAGTCTTCCTTGATTTTGAGGGACTGCCTATGATGAACAGGAGAGACTGATGTGAAGGTTGTGCATGCAAGATTTCCCAAGTTAAAGGTACTACATTAGGCATATTTAACACTGAATGGCTAGAGATATCTCTCTCATACACAGAATTGATGATGTGCAGAGAATGGGGCTGGAACAGTATCAGCGGTGGCTCAGTTGGTAGCACACTCGCCTCTTGAGACCAAAACTAGGGGCCATAAATACAAGATAGTTACTAATAAATCAAATGGAGAAATAAAGGAGATATTTCTTTACTCAGTGGTTAAAATGTGGAACTCGCTGCCATCGGAAGTGGTTGAGGCAAATAGCTCGGATGCTTTCAAAAGGAAACTAGGCGCATACATGAGCGAAAAGGGAATAGAAAGATGTGCTGAAAGGCCGAGATGGGGTGGATGGAATGGGAGGGGACTCTTAGAAACACCAGCACAGATTAGTTGGGCCGAATGGCCTATTTCTGTGCTGTATATTCTAAGTAACCCTTTTGTCTGATCAAAAATGTTTGGCATCTCAACTTCAGAGTAATTAATGACAACAAATGCCTTTCATTTTCTAGATGGGAAAGAGGAAGAAAAGGCCAAAGATGGTGTTCCAGAGAAATTAGAAACTAAAGGGTACGGTTTTTTATTCATGTATAAAATATTACAGGCTTTTTTAAAGGGCAATAATAAAAAGCTCTCACGATTGTCTCCTTGTTTTCCATTCTGGCTCTTTATTTTGTTCTATTTGTCATCTTCTGCCTCCCCCTCTATGCCTTGTACATTATTTCTGTTTGACTTTCTCCTTGTATGTGTAAGTCATCTTTTCTGTGCCTCCGCCTCTCTTAATCTTTCTAACACTCGTACTTTTTTTCCTGTGTATGATGTCCCTCCTGCTCTGTCTGTTGTGCAATGATTAAACTCTGTCGTGTAGTTTGTCATGTCCCGTCATGCCCATGTGCCTGCTGCATCGCTCTTGCTTGCATGTGCTCTGCCTCTTGCATGCACCCGCTCTCAATTATAGGTGCACTCTGACCTCTGTGCATGTGTTCTCCCTCTCATGCCCTTTCTTTTCCACATACATACTATACTGGCTTGTGTTCTAATATGCATGTGCACCCTCTGCTTTACTTGCTCACACACGCTCTCTACCTGCTGCCCCCTCACTCGTGCATGCTCTCTCTTGTGCATGCTGTCTCCTTTATGTCTCTTGTGCACTCTCTGCCCTGCCAGTGTGTGCCCTCTCTCGCCCCTTCTTGTATTCTTCAGTTCCTCTAGCCTGCTTATGCATCTTGAGTTTCAAACCTCTTCTTTCTCAAAAAAATTATATATATTATAAAAATTATATATATACACCTATCTCTACGGGATGAGGTTACTTTGTGAGGTAGTAGTAATCTGGGGCTTGAGAGTCAGGAGCTTGGGTGCAGAATAATTGATTTGTTGAGTGGTGAACAGCTCAGTGTGTAAGCAATAATTGTTGGTAGCTTGGACCAATTGGATTGGTGTGACATAATCAACAACGGACCAAGTCTTTTGGAGGTACCAAATAGGATATTGATTCCAATGTTCCATAAATTGTGATATTAAAAACCCTACAATCTAGAAATTGTAAACTTAAAAATTACATTACTACAAAAGCAAAATACTGTGGACGCTGGAAATCTGAAATAAAAACAAAATGCTGGAAATACTCAGTGGGTCAGACAGCGTCTGTGGAGAGAGATAGAATTAACGTTTCGGGTTGATGACCTTTCATCAGAACTGCACTTTACCTGCCTCTTCACCTTGCTTAAAACCGGCTATACCTCTAACCTCTTCCAGCTCTGATGAAAGGTCATCGACCTGAAACAGTAATTCTCCACAGGTGCTGCCTGACCTCCTGAGTATTTCCAGCATTTTCTGTTACTTAAAAAATGATAGTGCACTAAAGGAGCCGAGCATTAGAATGATTGTAGTCTGGACATGATGAATTGTGCCCTGTTAATAGCACTTTGGTCCTGGTTTACTCTCCGGCTACATTCCTAGTTGAACAGGCTGTTGGACGGTGCTGGGAACTGGTGATGGTGCTTGTCGTCAGAATGGGCAAGCGGTGGAGCTGGAGGTTTGAGGACTCGAGTCATTGGGAGGAGGGAGGAAACCTTACCAGAAGTGGAGTATGTGGAATGGGCTTTGTTGGAAGGGAGCAAGCAACCTGGAGCCTCAGCACCTGGGTGGACCTGGATAAAACTCCCTGGGGTAGATGATTAACGGAGAGCCACCAAGGCTGTACATGGGTTGGAATATTTTTTTTCCCCCCCCCCCAATAATCTGATTGGTCTCTGCAGTATTACATGGTTAGCACGGACCAATACAATATTAATGACACAACTTTAACATGGAATTTTTGTGCAACTCACCAAATGTGATATGCTTTACTCTCTAGAATTAAGGTGGAAGAGACAAAGCCAAGCAATGCATAACTCAAGACGGAAGCGTATTGGCTCCATTTTCCTCGCAGCATGGTTACTGTAGCGTAGCATTGTTAGATGACCCTAGAAATGCTTATTTTTTTACAATGGACCATGTAATTTATTTGTAAACACCAGTTTTGACCTTGGAAGTTGTTTAATCTGTCATCCAAAAAAAGTTCAATTGTTAAGTGAAGTTGATTAAGGAGTTGTTAAACCTTTCCTGTATTTTCCAGTGTAAACAAATGGCATTTTTTGACTCCTCTTTGCCTGGGCAGTCTTTTTTGCTAAGCACATAGCACTCTTAAGTCAACCCTGTAAAGTTGTTGAAAATGACAACCTGGCTTCCATTTTTACTACTCCATAATGTACCATTTGTATTTCTGTGAAAATACTGAGAATCATGTAACCCTCCCATGTTAAAAGTAGTAATCAGATGTGTGAGATGGATATTCTATTAATTTTTTTTATATATTATAAACTGGGTAAAATCAGTTGACTTATATACTTAGAGAATCCTTAAGGAAATGTTTTCCATTTTTAAAAAAAACTTTATAGTAAAACTCTTATATTGCCCGACTGAAACATGGGTCAGATGCGTGTGTTTTTTTTAAATCTTGCAATGTGTGAATTAAGTTTATTTCATGACATTTTTTGACCAAAACCTAATTAAAATATTCAGTCAAATTATGCCTTCTGCTGTTCTATAACCACAGATCTACAATTTCCATAGGATATACTTCCATAACAGCCTTAAGGTACCAAATGCCCCGGGCATTTCACAGGCATGTGGGGTGAGTGAACGGTCACCGGAGTTAGGGGAGTGAATCGATGCATGGTCGAGAGAACGTTTAAGGTTTCTGAAGATGGAGAGCATTGGGGCAGGGCAGAGGTGTGTAGGAAGACTGTTCCAGAGTTGCAAGATGGGATGACGGACACGATGGGCTGAATGGCTGCCTCCTGTCACTTTTCCATGATGAGATTCTGCCATCAATGATGGAAGTGGGGAGGGGGGAGAAATGCATAATAGTTTCCATGTTCCAGTTCATATTGATCAAATGGGCTTCATAAGAATTAGGAGCAGGAGTCAGCCATACGGTCCCTTGGGGCCTGCTCTGCCATTCAGTAAGATCATGGCTGATCTTCAATACTTTCCCACCTGATCCCCATATCCCTTAATTCCCATGGTGTCCAAAATTCTATCCTCTCTCGGCCTTGACCATACTCACTGGTCCAACATCGACAGCCTGCTGGGGTAGAGAATTCCAAATCCTTTTTTTACTGGCCTCAGGATGTCCCCAAGCGCTTTACAGCCAATGAGGTACTTTTGAAGTGTAGTCATGGTGTAATGTAGGATACACAGCAGCCAATTTGCGCACAGCAAAATGAGAAATTCCTCATCTCAGTTTTAAATGGCCGACCCCTTATCCTGAGACTATGCCCCCTAGTTCTAGACACTCCAGCCAGTGGAAATATCCTCTCGGCATCTACCTTGTCAATCCCCCTTCAGAATCTTGTGTGTTTCAATGAGAAAACCTCATTCTTCTAAACTCCATATAGGCCCATTCTACTCCCATCTCTCCTCATAGGACAACCCCTGCGTACCAGGAATCAGTCCAGTGAACCTTTGTTGCACTGGCTCTAAGGCATGTATATCCTTCCTTTCGATAAGGAGACTAAAACTGTACAGTATTCCAGGTGTGGTCTCACTATCCGAGGGCATTTCTTTCAACCCCTTTGAAAGGCAGAACCCTAGGTACAGGACTTGGGTTTTCCCTACCTGGGCTTTCTTGGGGTTGATCTTACGGCTTGCCGTCTCCAAAGCTCGTAACACCAGGTATAGGGTTGTCTGATGTCCCTCCTTGGTTTCTGAAGCTATTAATATGTCGTCGACATATTGTAAAATACTATTTCCTGCCGGTACTTCTATTTGTTTTAGTTAGTATGTTGCTCATGACTCGGAATATGGCAGGACTATTATGGAACCCTTGTGGTAATCGGGTCCAAGTATATTGTTTATCCTCCACCGTGAAGGCGAATTTCTCTTGTGATTCTGGGTCGAGGGGGAAGTGCCCAGAAGCCATTGGCTATGTCCAGGACTGTAAAGATTTTATGTTCAGGGGATAATCCATTAAGGATTGTGGAGGGACTGGCCACTATCGAGTATAGTTTGGGGGTGACATTAAGGGCGGTGTAGTTAATGGTTAGTCTATAACTCCCATCTGGCTTCCCTACTGGCCACGTTGGGGAGTTAGTGGTGCTAACAGTTTCTCTTAAGATACCTTTTTCCACTAGTCCCTTTACTATTTCTACAACTGCTGTTCTGGCTTTGGGTCTTCTATGGTATTGCTGGTGTGGTTTATGAGATGGTCCAGGGACTTTAATAGGGTCCATGTCCGCCTTTCCGGTATCCAATTTTGTCTGTGCCAAACCCTGGGCACAGAGGCACAAATGTCGCCATATCCTCCAGTCTCTGTATGCCAGTTGGTTTTTGTGGCTGTTGCTACACCTAAACTTTCCATATGGTGAGCTATCTGTCCCAAATCTCCCTTACTGCCATCTGCCTTTGGCCATGTTAATTTCCCCTTGTCACAATCAATCAGGACCTGAAATTCCTTCATTACGTCATTCCCCAATATTGATCCCTCACGATTCTTGCATACGTAAAATCTCATGGGTATACATAAATTATCAATTTCCACCACTTGGGTGGTGCTCAGCTAGGCCGGTGTTGGCCGTCCATCTATTCCGTTTATTAAAGCCTTTTTGTCGGTTACGGGAAGGGGTAGATTGGTAATGGATATTGAGGCTCCAGTGTCCACTAGCATCTCACACTGTCAGCCCCCTACTAGTGCAGACACATGTCCTTCCCTCCTTTTTACTTTGTACAGGGGCCGCTGGGCATCACAGGGTGGCTTTGTACTCCTGCCACTGCTGGTATTCCTGTTCTGACAGGGTCCTTGCCTTATTAGGATAGCCATTTTTACTATAGCAGGTCGCGTCCAAATGTTCCTTTTTGCCGCAATATGTGCATTGTTTCTCCATGCGTTTCCCCTTACATTCTTTGGCAAAGTGACCCACCTTCCCGCAGTTATGGCATGTCCCCTTTTTCTGTCCTCCCCCCATCCCTGCTGCAAAAACCCTTTCTTGTTTTATCTTTGGGATTTTTCATCGCCCCCTCCCTGGACGCCACTAGCCCACTCGACCGGTTCATCATAATCCTGGGTTACAATTACTCCCATTTTTATAATGGTCTGGTGTTCAGCGGATAGTCCGTGCTTAAATACCTGGATAAATGCTTGGTCGCCGCGGCCCAGGTTTCCCTGTCCAGAGCATTCTTGATATAAGTGGAATAATCGTTCCCTATACTCAGAGGCTCCTTCCCCCTTTTGTTGTTTGGTTGTAGTAATTTTACTCCAATTAGGGGCATTACCTAAAACTCGTTGGATCTCGGTTTTAAAAGGGCCAAAGGCCGCCTGTTGACCATCTACTTCAGTGGTTAAAAGGTACCGCATGTGTCCAACGTCCCCCTGAAAAGTCGGCATTGGCTGCTACCTCGGCTCCTCCGGCCACTACTCTCCACCGATCTGCCGGGCAAGCCGCTCGGACTAGTTGGTGGATATCTCTGAGGTGTAGTTGGTGGCCCACCCAAACTATCCAGCACTGACCAGAATTTGGTATTCGCACACCGGGGTTGTAATTTACCCAGGGATGCCAGTATCTGCTGTCTCTCGCCGGGGGTAAATGGTTTATAGGTTGCAGTGGGATTCGCTGCAGTTCCTCCCCTGGTGACTGGCACCGCCGGGAAGGTTTCTAGATCTTCCTGACCCGGGGCTGTTGCCTCACCTTGGTAATCTTCGTAAGAGGGCAGTGAGGCTGTTTCTCCCCCCCCCCCATTGGGAACGTTTCTGAATCTGTTGTTCTAACGCCAGGCATTTCTTTTCCCATTCCTTACATTTTCCTTGTGCCTGACTTAATTGTTTACTTTTCTCTTCCCTCTTCTCTCTAACATCCTTTACTTGCTCAATTAGTCCTGCTAACTAATGTACTAGTAATACTCCGGCCTTTTTGGTTTTATCTTTCTTTTGTTTTGCCATCCAATTTCGTCGTTCTAATGTCTGGGATACATCCCAGCCCTCTTTCTGCATTTTTTTAATTAAGACTTGTCGATCGGTCATGTAAGAGTTAATTAGGGACCCGGGCGGTCCACATTTTACATCTGTTTCCTTACCTGCCATTGAAGATGTTTACTCTCTGTTCCTGTATTCCCCTCTAGTTTATGGAATTTCCGAACTTAAAATACTCACGGCCACGATTCACCTCGCAGAGACCACTTGTCTTGCTCGCGAAGATTAGCGTGTTTCCTGACCACCGGAGTCCGGCTCTTGGTTGGAGCGATCAGCTCCCTTCCACACCGATTTCTATATCACCTTCTATGAACATTGGACTAAAATAATCAACCCCCTGCATCACTAATTACTTTACTTTCAGTCTGCGTTGTACGCCACTACAGTCTGAATTTCTTAACTCTTATCACATACTATCAAGTTATGTCTCTTTCCTCGCATAATCTATTTTATTTGTTTGATACCACTTCGCCGGCCAGCCGCTTACCCCAGTATAATTTCTGGGTGGTCAGAAATTGACTACTAAACCATTCTACTGGGTCATACGACTATCCAGCTCCGCGGTATCCTGTTCGTGACGCCAATTTGTTAGTGAAAATAAATTCACAGACTCTAGTAAAGTAAGAGAGACAACTTTATTGCTAACAGAGCTCTGGGAGAAGAGTTGAGATCCCGCGACCTGCGAAGCACCTTCTCCCCGAGTGCCTAGTGCCGCGGGGTTATAAGCAGTTTACAGGGGGCGGAATACAATCATTTAAATTCATTTACATACAACCAATCAATCCACATGGCAACGCAATTCATTTACATACAACCAATCATATTGTTGCACAACTTTTTAGTCCTAGTGAAACCTGATAGCATGGTGCGAGTTTGGGGGGCCTTCCTCTTTATCTTCTTTTCTGGTTAATTATTCTGTTGCAAAGCTTTCTATGAAACAGTGGCCTGCACCTGGCCATGAGTCACTCGTTGCTGCAGAGTTCATATCAGCGGACAGCAGATAGGCTTCTTGGTGCAAAGTTCATTTAGTGGCAAGGCAGATAGTTGGCTTCCCCCCTCATGCTTTGCTATATCCGAAAATCCACCCCAACAACGATGAGCTGACATTATTCACCATTATGTACCACAGCTCCTGAATCTAATAGTTCTCTGGATGCAGAGGTAATGTATTTGGCATACTGCGTTCACAAATTGCTTCAGCTACCAGTTATCCCCTGCCTTTTTCCCCTCCTGTACCACCCCTCCCACCGCTTCACGGGGACACAACCAGGGTTATCCTCTGCCCCTGACAAGTGAGCATGGGACATCGGAGGAAACTGAACACACACACTATTGCTGTGTGCTGTCGTCCTGCTTTGTGTAACTAGCCCTTCCAGCTCGTTCCCCAACACCCTCCAAGACCCAAGGAGTTCAGCCGACTCTGCTTACAAGCTGCAAAACTGAGAGCAATGCCCCTTGTACAGAATGGCAGCTTCAATCCAGTTCCCCCGTGGGCAATGCCCCAGAAAGACAGACTTGCACTTATATAGCACCTTTCACTACCTCCGGAAATCCCCAAGCGCTTTAGCCAATGAAGTACATTTGGAGTGTAGTCGCTGTTGTAATGTGGGAAACATAGCAGTCAATTTGCGCACAGCAAGCTCCCACTGGTCAATGTGATAATGACCTGATGATCTGTTTTTGTTACATTGATTGAGGGATAAATATTGGCCCCAGGACACCGGGCTTTAACTCCCCTGCTCTTCTTCGAAATAGTGCCGTGGGATCTTTTACATCCACCTGAGAGAGCAGATGGGGTCTCGGATTAACGTCTCATCTGAAAGACGGCACCTCCAACAGTGCAGCATTCCCTCAGCACTACACTGGGAGTGTCAGCCTAGATTGTTGTGCTCAAGTCCCTGGAGTGGGCCCTGAACCCATAACCTTCTGGCTCCAGGCGAGGGCTGGTGCTGTACTGGCCTCTAATTTGGTACTCATTGGCAATCTCATCAGATTCCACCGGATGGGAAAGATGTCATTCTGATACATTGAAGGGTTTTCTCAGGGTTTCGGGCTGAAATGTTGGGGCAGCGTAGGGGAAGCTTTACTCTGCATCTGATTACTATCCTGACTTAGTGCGTGATGCTAACACTGGGTGCATGGAGTGGGAAGGCTTCCATTCCCAGCACCAACATACTTCCTCTTGAGCTGCCACATAATGGGAAGGGCCCACAGTGGATACGTAACCTCGACTGCCATCTGCAGCAGAATGTGAAGGGCCCAACTCAAAGTACACAATGTGTGCATGGCGGGTGACGGCTGGAAGGAGTGTGGTCAGAGAGGTCTATGGTCTAGCCCTGTTCCCCAATTCAACAAACAGAAAGCATGATAAGCCTTACAATCCTACCGACCTGAGCCTATGCCTGTTGGGCTCGCCATTCAACATTGAACCCTCCCCTGGGAGTGGCAAGCTCGTGCAACTTTCACTGCCATTTGCAAGAGGATGTATCTTCCCACTGTAGTGGAGCACTCCACCTGTCTCCCACAGCAAGAGTCTAAGGGACACATCCCAGTGGGAAGGGGTTGATTTTGCAGAGGAATAATCCCCCTCCCACCCTTGCTTCTCCTGGCAGTGAGCGGGAAGCTGTAAGAAGGCGGATCCCCCTTCTGTGGGAGAATGCAGTGCTTCAAACTGGCTGAAACGCATACAGGATATAAATCCCTGCAAGTGATGTTTAGCTTCCTGGAAATAATGAGCAGCCTTGGAAGAGGAACTTGCATTTACAATAGTGCCTTCCGTGATCGCAGCACGTCCTAAAGCACTTCATAGCCTATTTACGGACCTTTTGAGGTGCAGTCGCAGTTGTAATGTAAGGCAGCATAGCAGCCAATTTGTGAGCAAACACCCACAAACAGCAAAAATTGGATAAAAACAGAAAATGCTGGAAATAGGCAGCAGGTCAGATGGTAGCATTTGTAGAGAGAGAGAACCAGTTAACGTTTCAGATCGATGACCTTTCGACACAATTGAAAAAATGTTCCAGCTTCTGTAGTATTTTGCTTTTGTAATCTGTTTTACTGATGGTTGAGGGATAATTTCCCTGTTCTTGTCTCGTGGCTTGGGACCTCTTGTGTCCGTCCACATGAGGGCAGGTGGGGTTCTGGTTTAATATTTTGCCCAAATATTACACGAAATCTACAGCACTAAAACTGGCCATTTGGCCCAACTGGTCTCTGTCGGAGTTCCACATAAGCCTTCTCCCACCTTCCTTCATTTCACCTTAACAACATAGCTTTCTATTCCTTTCTCCCATCTGTACTTAATCTAGTTTCCCCTTCAATGCATTTATATTATTCGCTTCAACTACTCCCTGTGGTAACCTGTTCCACAGTCAAACCTTCATATAGCATCTTGAACAGGGCAGTACTGCACGCGTGTGTCAGCCCTAGATTATATGGTAGTGTCGTGGTTATGCTACTGGATTAGTAATTGAGAGGCCTGGATTAATATTCCAGAGAATGTGATTTTCAATCCCATCATGACGGTTTGAGTTTTTTAAAATCTGGTGTCAGTAAAAATAATCATGAAGCTGTCGAATTTTCATGCAAACCCAGCTCCTAAATGTCCTTTTAAGGACATATACATAAAAAAAAACATTAATAGCCATTTGCCCCCTCGAGCCTGCTCCGCCATTCAATAAGATCATGGCTGATCTGATCTTGGCCACAATTCCACTTCCCCCACCCGCTCCCCATAACCCTCGACTCCCTTATCGTTCAAAAATCTATCTTATCTCCACCTTACCCGCTCTGGCCCATATGTGACTCCAATCCCACACCAACAGGATTGATTCTGAAGTGGGTCTCGCAAGCTGCTCACTTCATGAAATGACAGCACCACCATCTGAGCGCAACTGGGGATGGACAATAAACGATTCCACATCCTGAGAATGATGCTTATTTTTAAAGTGAAGTTTGAACCCTCAACCTTACCCTCTGAGGGTGAAATTATTCGGTATTATGGAACGGAATCTAAATTTTGATGAGTAATACCTAGAAAGGCTTTGGCATATTTTTTTTTAAATTGGTGTTTAATAATGGTATAAAAAGACAGTCTTGCATTTATATGCTGACTTATATCTCATCTATATCAAGGGGCTTCATGTGTAATGAATTAGCTTGAAGTGCACAGGTGGTTCTGTAGACCAATTGTTAGATTATGGGTATTTGTCGACAAGTTGGGCTTTAAATAGTAGAAGCAGTCAAAAATTTCACAAAACTTTGCTTGAAATGTGAAATTGGAGTACTGTAGTTCTGCTTGTGACCACTTGATGGTGCTCGAAGGCCACTGTTTAAGATTTCCTTCCAAAGTTTCCTCATTGGTGTTGACGGGTAAGTATAGTCAAAGTACACGGGTTATAGGCATTTTGATGGTTTTAATTGAGACGTTAATATAAAGTTTGATTCGCAGATACCATTCAGGTATGAACTCGGCAAGCCGTAACTTATGGAAGGTTGCCATTTTTTACGTTTTCAAAAAGTTAACTTCAGACATTCTATTTTGTGTATTTGGTCTGCAGAAAATCATTCAGAACTTGGATTTATATAGTGCCGTATCAAACCTTCAGGACATCCCAAAGTGCTTCACATCCAATAAATTGCTTTTTCATAGAATCCTAGAAATGTACGGCACGGAAGGAGGCCATTTGGCCCATCGTGTTTGTGCCGGCTGAAAAAGCTATCCAGCCTAATCCCACTTTCCAGCTCTCGGTCCGTAGCCCTGCAGGTTACGTCACTTCAAGTGCACATCCAAGTACTTTTTAAATGTGGTGAGTGTTTCTGCCTCTACCATCCTTTCAGGCAGTGAGTTCCAGACCCCCACCACCCTCTGGGTGAAAAATGTTCTCCTCAACTCCCCTCTAATCCTTCTACCAATTACTTTAAATCCATGCCCCCTGGTTATTGACCCCACTGCTAAGGGAAATAGGTCCTTCTTATCTACTCTGTCTGGGACCCATAATTTTATACACCTCAATTAAATCCCCCCCTCGGCCTCCTCAGTTCCAAAGAAAACAACCCCAGCCTGTCTTTTGAAGTGCAGTTACCAGGAGAACTTTGTGTTCCTTTCAAATACTGTAATGCCATTTTTTTTAATGTTCACTAACTGATCATCCAAAAAATGGTACTTCTAACAATGAAGCCCCCTCACAGTACTGCACTGAAGTGTCAGCTGACACTGATGGCTCAGTGGGCAGCACACTCGCCTCTGAGTCTGAAGGTTGTGGGTTCAAGTCCCGGAACTTGAGCACAAAAATCTAGGCTGACTCTCCAGTGCTGTGCTGATGGAGCGCCGCACTGTCGGAGGTGCCGTCTTTCGGATAAGATGTTACACCCGTCTGCTCTCTCAGATGGACATCAAAGATCCCATGGCACTATTATGAAGAAGAGCAGGGGAGTTATCCCCGGTGTCCTGGCCAATATTTATCCCTCAATCAACATCACCAAAACACATTATCTGGTCCTTATCACACTGCTGTCTGTGGGAGCTTGCTGTGCGCAAGTTGGCTGCTGCGTTTCCCACATTACAACAGTGACTACACTCCAAAAGTACTTAATTGGCTGTAAAGAGCTTTGAGACATCCGGTGGTCGTGTAAGACACTAAATAAATGCAAGTCCTTCTATGTGCTCTCAAGTCCTGGAGTAGATGTAAAATAATATTGTTTCAATGAAAACGCCTTTTGAATGCCACTATAATTCAAAAGTTCCATGTCTGAAGATGAGCACTTACAATAAAAAAAAATAAGGCCCTACCCTCTGTTTTAGCATCTGTCATGATAAGTTCCAATTAATATATCAATACGATGATAATGGTAAATGTATACCTGACCCTGACAAAATTCCAGTGTACCATTCATTTTACTCTGGTTACTTAGAAAGGTTAGTCCATGCATAACATGCCTTGTCACACTGAGTTTTAAAGCGAATTGAAAGAACTTTCATTTTGTCTTGACAAATATATTTATTTGGCAAAGAAAGGAAACTCAATGTGTATTTGACCCTCCCACTCTGTGGTACTTATTTTTTTCCCCATGGTTTCATGGTCCTCCCTTCCGATACACCACACAGACCCCAGCGATCCTGATCATAAATCTCTGCTAGTCATTCTGTAATTACAATAGTAGCATAGGTTGATTTGCTTTCGATTTCTCCCCCCCCCCCCCCCTCACCCCCTCCTTTCCCAGAGGCACCTCTCCTCAAACAGTTGAGATTGTGAACGTTTTCTCTACCACAGCACACCACAAAATTGTGTTAAGAATATATTACACACCCTTACTGTCAGCCGTGGCTCAGTGGGTAGCACACTTGCCTCGGAGTCAGAAGGTTGAGGGAGCGCTGGACCTTCAGATGAGACGTTAAACGGAGGCCCCGTCTGCCCCTTCAGGTGGACGTAAACGATCCCACAGCACTATTTCGAAGATGAGCAGGGGAGTTATCCCCGCTGTCCTGGCCAATATTTATCCCTCAATCACCGTAACAAAAACAGATTATCTGATCATTATCGCATTGCTGTTTGTGAGAACTTGCTGTGCGCATATTGGCTGCCGCGTTTCCTACATTACAACAGTGACTACACTTCAAAAGTACTTCATTGGCTGTAAAGTGCTTTGAGGTGGTCATGAAAGGCGCTCTATAAATCAAGTCTTATTCCTGGGTCCTACTTTACTGAGTTTATCGAACACGTATTTATTGAAAGTCTGTTCTTTGCAGAATATTTTAAACTTCGGGTACATATTTGTGTGCAAGTTTGAATGTTTTTGCCTCTTAACCTCCCCCAATCTTTCGAGTGCATGTGAGGCACAGCATTGTGAGGGCAAGTGATTGGTTCATTCTCGGACTGACCACTAGGGGCTGTAGAGGACTGCCTTTGGTTGAGATTTTCCCTCTATCAAGTATCTTTTTCACCGATGTCTACCCAAAACCTAGTGTAGTATTTTGGAATCATCTGAGGTTAAAAGGAACAAAATATGAGCTAGCTGGCCTCGGTGGCCGTGAGAGTGCTGCAGTTGGTCTCAATGTCCTAGACTGGGGAGGAAAAATCAAGCAGGGTCTCTCTCTCTCTCTCTAATGGCTACCCAGCAGGATCTGCGGTAAGTGTGCATAGGTGGAGACTGGGCGAATGACACTCGTTGATGATACCCCCCCA
Organism: Pristiophorus japonicus; assembly: GCF_044704955.1. Lineage (NCBI taxonomy): Eukaryota > Metazoa > Chordata > Chondrichthyes > Pristiophoridae > Pristiophorus > Pristiophorus japonicus. The sequence goes on from NC_091990.1 coordinate 10,976,510, forward strand.
TGGCTGAATAGCTTCCTGACACTTGCTGTCTGGGCTCACACATGGAAGAGGAGCTATTTGGACCAGGTACAAGGGTGCCCAGGGTCTGTGAAAACAGCAAGAGTTCATTTGCATGGTTTTCTTTTTCCTATCACTAATGCACTAGCACAGGTAATTGTTTGCAAGATCCCAGTGCAAGTGTCCATTTTTGCCTGTATCGAATTTGTCTGCCATTCAGTCACTCGGGACAGGCTCCGGAATAGGTCTTGGGCTGGTATGTGGTCGCACTCTCGCCTGCGAGTCAAAAGGTTGTAGGTTCAATTCCCACTCCAGGACTTGAGCACCTAGTCCAGGCTGACAGTCCAGTGCAGTATTGAAGGAACGAGGTCCAATCTGGCAAGGCTCTGTCTGCGCTGTCAGCTGGACACAATTCAAAGAAGAGCAGGGCAGTTCTGCCGATGTCCTGGCCAACATTTATCACTCGCTGAAGCAGATATATCTCATTATGGTTTGTGGGACTGCGATGTGAAATTGGCTGTCATATTTCCACACAACGGTGACTATAAAGTGCCTTGGGACATATTGTGGTCGTGACGGGCACTATATAAATGAAATTTATTTCCTTTTATGTAAGACCTGATTTAAAAAAAAAACATTTATATTGATGACGAGCAATAACTATAATCTAATGCAGTACTGAATGTTTTAATATCGGCTGGGGAATAGGTTAATTTTATTTTTTGTCAATTGAATGTTTTGTGATGTAACTGCTCAGGAACTGTTGTATTCTGGCTTGGGTTCCCCTAACGCCGTATTTCTCCCGCAGTGGTTTGAATCATCCTCCTGAGGCGAGGAGGATTAAATGTAAATCGATGATGCCTCTGCTAGTTGAGTAGCTGAGTCATACAGACAAAAGGTTTAAATCCCCAGTCAGCCACGAGTTAGCCTCAGCTGCTCAGAGAGCCCTGGCGGAACTGTGTGTTCGCTGATCGTGAATGGGGACAGAATCACAACTGGCTGTGATCGCCGCCACAGAGGAACAGCTGTCTGACATTTATTGTCTGGCCGCTTATGCTGGAGGGAACAACAACAACTTGAATTTAGATAGCACCTTCAACATAGTGAAGGTGCTTCACAGGAGTATTATGAGACAAAAAAAATTGACACCGAATCGCATAAGGAGAAATTAGGGCAGGTGACAAAAAGCTTGGTGAGAGATGGGAGAGGTTTAGGCAGGAAGTTCCAGAGCTTGGGGCCTAGGCAACAGAAGGCACGGCCACCGATGGTTGAGCGATTATAATCGGGGATGATCAAGAGGTCAGAATTAGAGGAGCGCAGACATCTCAGGGGTTGTGGGGCTGGAGGAGATCACAGAGATATGGAGGAGTTTGAAAACAAGAATGAGAATTTTGAAATCGAGGCGTTGCTTAACTGGGAGCCACTCGTAGGTCAACGAGCACATGGGTGATGGGTGAGCGGGACTTGGTGCGAGTTAGGGCACGGGCTGCCAAGTTTTGGATCACCTCTAATTTACATATGGTAGAATGTGGGAAGACAGCCAGGAAAAATGTTGGTGGGAACAGCTTGTAGTATTGTATCCATCACCTTGCATTATATTAAGACTAGTCATACTCTACCACATCAGAATTTGAGCACATAAGCTAATGCAGTGGTTGCTGCATTGCTGGAGGTGCTATGTTTCAGACGAGATGTTGAACTGAGGTATCAGTCTGCCTGTTCAGGTGCGTTACAGTTTGCATGGCACTACCAGGGGCAGCATGGGCCCAGCCCACACTGCGATATGTGCACGCATTAGGTCTGTGCAGCAGAGCTGGTCTCCAGTCGTCTTGGTTAGTCATTGCCACTGGACCAAGACCTAGCTCTGTCAAGCCCGTGTGGTGGCTGGTGTGCAACGGCCACCCCACGTTAAAAAAAAATCCACGCACAGGCATCTTCCACCCTTCAGGATATAGTTCGGGATCTGGAATATTAGGTCTTTCATTGAAACACCTGTGAACTCATCCCTTTTTGGCGAGGAAGCAAGTCATCCTCGCTTCGAGGGACTGCCTATGAGACTACCTGAAGTTGCATAGGGAGCTATTCCAGCAGTAAAAACAGAATGCTGGAAATACTCAGCGGGTCAGGCAGCATCTGTGGAGAGAGAAACAGTTAACGTTTCAGGTCGGTGACCCTCCGTCAGGGTTATTCCAGCATCCTGAATAACGATCCTCCCTCGGCAAAATGGCACCAAAAAGGTTTTGAGTCAAGTTTGTGGGATATGGCTGGAGTCGACTAGCTGCTGCCTGCAGAAATTACTGAAGGAAGAAAAAGTAATGTGCGGAAAGAAAGCGAGACATTTTGAAACTGTAAGGCACTATATAAATGCAAGCATTCGTTTTACAATTCGGAAAGGTATACAAATTAATCTATTCTTGAATTATTTTAAATAGTGAAATCCACCCACTCTGGAATATTAATAACCTGGCTGCTGCTGGCTGCTCCAAAGTAAGTTTTTGATCCAGACAGGGAATTACTTAATTTAAAAATTATTTCAAAAGGCAAGTTTTAATTAGGAAAGCAAAATACTACGGATGCTGGAATTTGAAATAAAAACAGAAAATGCTGGAAATCTCAGCGGGACAGGCAGCATCTTTGGAGAGAAGCAGAGTTAACGTTTCAGGTCGGTGACCCTTTCAGTCAGTTTTAATTAGAATGTGTTAATCGTTTTGAAATGATGTGTACCAGGGTGGCTCCGATGGGTTTAGGTGGCCAATGTGCTGCCACTTTGGAACGGAGTCACGCAGACCAACTAGCAAGATCCCAAGTTTGATCCCTACCCTGACCTTGGATCAATTGCCAATAACCCCTGTGTTTGGGGAATTAGTAAACTGCCTCCCCCCCCGTTTCAACAGCCTACAATGCCCACCATTAAAGTTAAAACTGGCCATTTCCACAGGCACTGAATTGAATGTTGGCAACTGCAGAAATGCTCCATCGTAAATCAAATGTCTTCATTGGATAAGGAGGGTTGGGGAATGTGTCAACTTTATTTGACATTGGTTTTACCGATATTCTGATGTGTTGAGCACTTTTGCCAGTATTAACTACCCAATCCTGTGGTAATGAAGGACGCAATAGAATTGTTGATAAGTGCTCCAGCTGCTTTGGAGATATAATGGACAAGGAGATACATTTACTGTATTCTTATACATTTCACACTACGTGCACACACCTACCTCTTGAAGGTCCCCAGCAGCCAGATAAATACTTCCTGAAGTGGGTAATGGAAAACCCATTTAGTCTAAAGCTCTTCCAATGGCTCAGTGAGTTAGTGAGCCGTCGTGCTAGGAGGAAAAATAGACCAGGTTCCTCGGATTACTATCCCTTGGCCATTGCTGGGCGTTAGGTAACAGCAGGACCAGGCACTGCTGATCTTCCATCTTCTCGAGTCGAATAACCTACCAGCACACACCAACCACCAATGGTCATTTATTTGGGTGATGACATGGAGCTCAACCAGTGGCAGTAAAACTGGAGTAATCGTGGCTTCCATCGCACACCTTAATTTAAAGATAAAGGATAAAGCCTCACTGATACAGTGCAACATCCCCACTGACACCTGGGAGTCCCTGGCCAAAGACCACCCTAAGTGGAGGAAGTGCATCCGGGAGGGAACTAAGCACGAGTCTCAGCGCCGAGAGCGTGCAGGGGAAAGAGCGTGCGGCAAACCTGTCCCACCCTCCCTTACTCTCAACGACTGTCTGTCCCACCTGTGACAGGGACTGTGGTTCTCGTATTGGACTGTTCAGCCACCCAAGGACTCATTTTTAGAATGGAAGCAAGTCTTCCTCGATTCTGAGGGACTGCCTATGATAATTTAAAGATATATTAATGCTCCCAAGCTGCTGAAATCATGGACCTTGGGTGTTTGATTTAGTATCCACCAAATGAGACCAACAACAGCAAATGTTGAAACTTCAAGACCCAAAAGAAAAAAATAACAGGAAAAGCCATTTAAAAAAAAAACACACACCAGCACGAATAATATTACGCTGTCTGGGCTTCACGGCCCATAGCTTGGAGCGGTAGATCCAAATTCCAGAACAAGTGAATCTTTTCAAGAGGAAAGAGGGGCAAAAGCAGATTAAACACACCGCAAAGAATCGTCGTCATGGTTTCGGATGGGGCTCACAATTCTAGAATGATTGCTTTGTGCGTAAAGCCTCAGCAGAAGCCAGTGAGCTTAAGAGACACGTTTTCTTCAAACGTTGTGAACTTTGTAGAAGTAGACCCAAGTCAATGGCCAAGGCACAAACAGTATTATTCTCTCCATTTAGTTTATTGGTATTTTTTAAGTCTAAAACTGTACAATTACTACGTTCGTTGAAATCGATTTCCAACTTTTGACAGAAATAAATCAGTATAAATTGTCTTATGTTCACAAGCCCTATTTGTGAAGTTTCATCATTTGTTTCCTTCCTGAAACAATTCTATACCCTTTATAAGAGCAGGTAGTGTAAACTGCTATAAATGGACTGAGGTTGAAGTTCTATATGCACCACTCACAGCCAACACAATATAGCGAGGGAATTTTGAATCACACTTGGAACAGTCCACAGGTGAAATTTATTTCCCTTTTAATGTTACAACGTCATACCACCTTCAAAGTTAGCAATAAAAATTTGCAAAATCAATTTGGCCAAAGTTTTATTTACAGGACAAAAAAAAAACAGCAAAAAAAAACATATCACATTTAAAACTCTTTACACTCCCCCTCAAAAAATAATCAATGGGAACACAGTATACTTAAATTTCATAGTGTTGTAGTCACCGACTTGTAAAACTACAAAAAAAATCTAGAAGCTTCAATCAAAACTGCTGTTTTCCTAAAAAGCACAAAAATGTCTCAAATCGGGAAACGAAGCAGGGATGCAAACGCTAATGAACCGATGGAACGGGACTTTCTGCAGTGTGTCAGTCAAACCCATGTCCAGTTAAAACGTCAAAAGTTCTCAGATCGTGTTGTGACTAAATTGCAAAAAAAAAAGGAACGAATGCCACGTGTTGACAATTGAAGGAATTCAGCATGTTGCCACGTTACATCCTCATTTCTTCAATAAACTTAATAAATTTTTAAATCCCAAAAAACTGGGGACGTGGATATTTATTGCACCCAAGCTTCTCCCAGGAAAATACATTTTAAAATTCAACTGGTGGAAAAAGGCAAAAAAAACACAACTTTTTTTTTGTTATATAATACTGAGACAATTTGAAGACTATAAAGTTGGCTGAACAAGATCTAGCAACAAAAGAAGTGGGCCGTGTACAAGTCCATGGTTAGGGTTGACTGCTCGATGGGGCAATTGGTCTTGTGTGTGTGGGTGTGTGTGTATGTGTGTGTGTGTGTGTGAGAACACGTGGCACAGGTAAAAGTTTGTAAACAGTCCCTTCCGCATTACTCTTCCTTTTGCTCAGCTGGTGCAGTTGTTGAGCTCAGCTCTTCGCTGGTTTCTGCTGGTTTTGTGGGCTCCTCGGTCACCTCTTGCTTGCTCTCTTCTCCCGAAGTCTGTTGCTGTTCCTCCTTTGCGGATCCACCCTCCTCCTTTGTCTGAGACTCATCGTTGTCAGCTTTGGTCTCTTGTCCCTCAGAAGCACTGGCTTCTGCCTGCCTCTCTTCCTTCAGCTCCTCTGCAGCGCTCTCCTTAGCCTCGTTGCCGGTCGTTTTGGCTTCTTCGGCTGCCTTGGCTTCAGTCTTTTCTTCGGTGGGGGAATTTTCGGCTGCCTCGGATTTCTTGGTCTTCTTGAAGGACATTTTGCCCAGCTTGAAGGACTTGAAGGACAGGGCCTTTTTCTTCTTTTTCTTGGGGGTCTCGGTGCCCTCGGTTTTGGCAGCTGCCTCGCCCTCGGCAGGTGGTGCTGGCTCAATGGCATCCCCTGAACTTTCAGCCGCTTCTTTCGAGACCTCGGCCGTGCTGCTTCCGTTGGCTGGCACTGCTGCAGCATCTCCATCGGCTTTAGTCGGGGAAACATCGCCGTTGGTCTTCACATGGCCATTTTCCTGGAAGAAAATGAGATTTGGCAGCGTATTAGCACGAGGATTAAAAGAGAGAACGAGTGTTGTTACAATTCACTTACCCTCCCCAATTTTTTTTAAAATCGGCCAAATGCTACCAGTTTACCGACAAGGCATCTTACCCCCGAGTCTACAACCAGTAACTGCCAGGCCAGCCACTGCCAGTCACGGAAGCATAGGGTTTCGAAAGTTTAAAAAACACTGGGATGAGCTCATTCACATCATGAAACCAACAACAAAAAAAACCCTCTGAAAGTCATCCCGGGGAAAGTACCCATACAACAATTCGAAACAAATTCGTCAAAGCAGAGACTAAATGAGTTAAAACTTTCGCCCACCGATGGGGGAAATTCCCCCCAGGCTCGGCATGCAAATGGAATCAGAATCTTATAGAGATGTTGCAGCCTTAAAAACATTGCACAAAAGCCCCGGCAGCTGTTTGCATTTGAGAACGGGCAGTACTTTGTGCTCAGCGCTGGGTGTGTGGCGGTGCGGGGGGAGGTTGGAATTTGCGCTCTCGCTCACTTACACGGGGCAGAATTGGGGACAGGAAATTGGGGGAGGCAGCGGCTCACAGATGGCGCTGTTGCGCTTCGCAAACGAGAGCGGCGCAAAGATCGATCGGTTGTAACACACACACACACAAAACAGATTAAATCCCAGCTCTGCTCTGCATTCTCTGGGCGAGGAGTGCGCGGCCATTTGGGGGCATTTTTCTGGGTGTGTTGGGAAGGGGGGGGGGGGGTTTGCATTGTGCAATGGAAGGGTTCGAGAGATCCCCCCCCCCCAGCGTTTGAGTAAATGCATTTAGAAGCCGGCGCAATGTGCAGCCTTGCAAACCCCGGGAGCCTTGGTCTTTGTTCTCAAGCCTTTGAATGGAGCAGCCTTTTAGCGCCAGCAATGCAAGGAGTGGTCACGCTGCCAGCAACTGGACACAAATACATGCACTGTATATGTGCATATTACACATACACATGTATGAATGCATGCATGCATACAAAGACTGGAAGATTTTTAATTAAAAGCCATTTAGCAAACTACAACATTAAAAATTGCACTTGCTGCACTGGACATTTAACACAAGACCAATTTGCAATTAGTGGAATTGCAAATTCGCCCCATCGATGGATGGGGTCTGCACAAAAGGTGTCTCAATAGCAAGTCAACCGAACGATCGAGCGCCAGTGTCTTTAACACATTATTTTAAAGGGTCGGTTTAATGCGCCCCCTTCCCCCAAAAAATGAACATTAAAACACTCTAGTTTTCTCGTCGAGTAGTTTGTGGAGATTTTAATTTGCCATGAGATCCACAATAGGCGTGTTTTTTTTAAAAAAACGCGAACACAACGTTGTCTTGAACCTTTTTTTAAAAAACCTTCGATCCAAATAAAATCACAAATAATAGTATTTCAGAAGCAGTGTGGATTTTTGAGTCCCTGTTTAGAGCAAGACTACCACATTCAGGTACCTGCATTTACACATGGGGTGGATTTCATTTTAAAACAAATCACATTTTTTTATATATAATATATATTTGTAAAATAATCTTACCTGGCCATTGGTTTTGCCTGCAACTGCCCCACTGGCATCCTGGGCTTTGGGTTTAGTTAGAGTGCTTCCCATCCTGGAGAATTTCCACACACACACTCTCTCTCTCACACACACACACACACACACTCACACACAGAGGCTCAAACAAAGAAAAACTAGCGAGTCACAGTACAATGCGAGGCTTTCGGCGCTCAGAAGCACAGGTTCGACCAAAAGCAACCTGTGTCCAGGAGAGACTGCGACCGACACGCCTGGGCTACACCAGCATTGAGACCCCAGAACCAAAGAAGCCCCCTTCGTTTATGTTTTTTTCTCTCTCTCTCGGTGTTGAACCCTTTAGCTCCTCTCTCTCTCTGTCTCTCTCAGCGATCCGATCACTAGTTCCCCATCCACAGAAATGAACTGCGTAAAATCCGCCAGTCTCTAATATGCACCAACGCCCCGAACAGATAGAGGGAGGGGGAAAGAGGGCATGGTTATGACGCCATGTCCAATCGTGTGTCACAAGGGGCTGGATCAATAATCAGACAATAGGGGGAAAAGATAGCAAAAAAACCCCTCTATTTAAATAGAAATCCAGATTTTTTTAGGAGGGGTGAGGAGCTGGAAAATGTCTAGACGCTTTGATGATTTAATAAAATTAAGATTTTAGGCTGATGACACTTAAAGACCCCCCCCAAAAAAAAACTAGAGAGACACAGAGGCGGATCTTTATTTGCAAGATTAGATTTGATTGACAAGGAGGCTGACTGAGAATGAAACATTTTATATTAAATAAAAAGAGAATTTGTTCGGGATTTCATGCTGGGAGTCTTGAGTGCTTTTACACGATGCAGCCAGCTTTGTTGGTGAATGTCAGTGGGATTAACATCTGGGCTGGGATATGGATCATCTTTAATGTCTTCTTTATTGTATGTCCACCCCCTCCTCATGTGGAGGCATTGTGCGGGATTTGGCTGTATACTGGGAGGGATTGGGTCTGAGCTCACTGAAACTCACTGTTACAACTCTCCCAACTTCGCTCCTGGTGGCAGACAGTTTTTGCACATTTTAAACCGGACTAATTCTATTTGTTTTGCCAAAGTGTCTTGATAGAAAATGATTGCACTATTTCGTTAAGAAATGATTTATGAGGGTTTTTTTTGCAAAGCCAATGCATCTTTTTGCTCGCCTGCTTTCTGGGTCCCGACGAGATTTTCCCCCGAAAGCAATCCCATTGTGTTGTTGGTTGCTGACGGCAGCTCGATGCTGGCTCTGGACATCTCTGGGACAGAGCTCGCCAGAGAGCAAGGGGGCACAGAGTCACAGGCACACTGAACTTATGGTTTTATTTTATATATTTCAAGTGTTTCCAGTGATCTCGGCGATCTGCTGAACGCATTGGGCTGTGTTGTGAGTGAATGCATGAGCCAAACATCTGCTGCCTGAGACCAGCTTCCATGCCCTTGGTCTAGGGGGCAGTGTTTTTCAGCCTGTGTTACAAATGCAGGGACTTGCACTCAAAGAGGCTGCGGTGGGGAAATTTCACAGCGTTTATATTGGGAATATCCAATGAGTAAGATCGGGGTTTTTTTTGTTGGATAAGTATGATACATTCCTTTTGGTTGTTTAGGGGAATGAGGGACAATTTCTCTCACAATTTAGTTCTTCAGCTCCTTAATTCAGCCAAGACCAGAAGGGAATTCATCCTGCTGACTCCCAATGCTCCTCACGATTGAAAGAGGGAAATTTCCACTCTCTTCCCCGCCCACCAATGGAATACATCGCTAAACCATGAATGGAATACACTGAAAGCTCATCTCTTTCAGCCCTACAACATAGAAACATAGAAATTTACAGCGCAGAAGGAGACTATTTCGGCCCATCGTGTCCACGCCGGCCGACAAAGTGCCGTACGGCCTTTGATCAGCAGCCCTAAAGGTTACATATAAACCTATGAACAATGAACAATGACGGAAAGGCAACGAGCACCCAACCCAACCAGTCCGCCTCACACAACTGCGACACCCCTTATACCCCCCGAGATATCTGCGCTCCTCTAATTCTGCCCTCTTGAGCATCCCTGATTGTAATCGCTCAACCATTGGTGGCCGTGCCTTCTGTTACCTGGGCCCCAAGCTCTGGAACACTCTCCCTAAACCTCTCCGCCTCTCTACCTCTCTTTCCTCCTTTAGGACGCTCCTTAAAACCTCCCTCTTTGACCAAGATCTGCCCTAATTTCTTATGTGGCTCGGTGTCAAATTTATTTGTTTTGTCTTATAACACTGCCGTGAAGCGCCTTGCGACGTTTTACTACGTTAAAGGCGCTATATAAATACAAGTTGTTGAAGTTATCAGTTCAGTTCACCTGGCAGCATTTGCACTTCTGAGTGAGAAGGTTGTGGCTTCAAGCTCTGCTTCAAGACTTGAACACATGCTCTCGGCTGAGCCCAGTCCAGTGCTGAGAGAATGCTGCTTCATCACATGCTGCTGTCCTTTGAATAAGATTTTAAACCAAGGCCACAACGCCAGTTCTATTGCTTCACACGGATGTTAAAATTCCCATGGCATTATTTGAATTCTGGCCTCTTGGGCATCTCCGATTTTAATCGCTCCACCGTTGGTGATCATGCCTTCGGCTGCCAAGGCCCTGAACTCTCTCCCTAAACCTCTCCGCCTCTCTTTCCTCCTCGAAGACATTCTTTAAAACCTACCTCTTTGACCAAACTTTTGGACTTCTGTCCTAATATCTCCTTACATTTCAACAATAAGGGTCAAGGGTTATGGGGAGTGGACGGGGAAGTGGAGCTGAGTCTATGATCAGATCAGCCATGATCTTATTGAATGGCGGAGCAGGCTCGAGGGTCCGAATGGCCTACTCCTGCTCCAATTGCTTATGTACATGGCTCGGTGCCAAACTTTACTTGATGAAGTTCCTGTGAAGCGCCTTGGGATGTTTTACAATGTTAAAGGTGCTGTATAAATGCACGTTGTTGTTGTTGAAGGAGGCCCAGGATCCGAACCAACGTTTCCAATAAAACAGATTTAACAGGTTGCTGTTTGTGGGATCTTGCTGTGTTTACCCATGCAACAACAGCCACTGTATTCCAAAGTATTTAATTGGAAGTTAGATGTAAACATAGAAACATAGAAAATAGGATCCAAAGTATTTAATTGGAAGTTTGATGTAAACATAGAAACATAGAAAATAGGAGCAGTAGTAGGCCATTTGGCCCTTCGAGCCTGCACTGTCATTCAATATGATCATGGCTGATCCTCTATCTCAAGACCATATTCCCGCTTTTTCTCCATACCCCTTGATGTCTTTTGTTTCTAGAAATCTATCTATCTCCCTCTTAAATATATTCAGTGACTCGGCCTCCACAGCCTTCTGTGGTAGAGAATTCCACAGGTTCACCACCCTCGGAGTGAAAACATTTCTCCTCATCTCGGTCCTAAATGTCCTACCCCGTATCCTGAGACTGTGACCCCTTGTTCTAGACTTCCCAGCCCGGGGGAAACATCCTCCCCGCATCCAGTCTATCCAACCCAGTCAGAATTTTATACGTTTCAATGAGATCCCCTCTCATTCTTCTAAACTCGAGTGAATACAGGCCTAGTCGCCCCAATCTCTCCTCATACGACAGTCCTACCATCCCAGGAATCAGCCTGGTGAACCTTCGCTGCACTCCCCCTATGGCAAGTATATCCCTTCTTAGGTAAGGAGACCAAAACTGCACACAATACTCCAGATGCGAAGGCAACATAAGAGACAAGAAATATTTAGCTTGATCATTAGAGCAAAGGAAGTTAGAAGGTGATAGGGGTGTTCAAAATGTTGAAGGGTTTTGATAGGGCAGGTAGGTGAACCTTTGCGCTGGTTGGTGAGTCAGTAACTAGAGGGCGTAGCGTGGAGATCATCACCCAAAGAATGAAGGAAGAGGTTAAGGGAATTTTTTTAAGCAGGGGTTATTAGGACATGGAATGCCCTACCAGGAACAGTGGTGCAAGCAGAATCTATAATATCTTTCAAAAAAAGAAAGAAAGACTTGCATTTATATAGCACCTTTCACGACCACCAGACGTCCCAGTGCGTTTCACAACCAGCAAAGTACTTGTTTTGAAGTGTGGTCACTGTTATAATATAGGAAACACATTACATGTGCATATTTTAAAATTAAAATAATTAAGGTGGTATGAGGAAACGGTAAGGGGACAGTTCTCACAGACAGTCAGCACAGACACGACACACATGCACAGATCGATACATTTTTGGATATTAAGGGAATCGAGGGATATGGGGACAGTGCAGGAAAGTGGAGTTGAGGTCGAAAATCCGCCATGGTTTTATTGAATGGCGGAGCAGGCTCCAGGAGCCGAATGGCCGACTCCTGCTCCTTATTCTGATGATCTCAGACACAATGCAGCAATCGTCACCTTCTGTGCTGTAAAGCTCTATGATCGTACAAATGCAAGCCTTCCCTGATTACGTCACTGTCTGCGATAGGCAAAGCTGGGAGAGGAACAGTAATAGTTTGGAGGCTGCTAAGTCCATGTCCTAATGACTCTGGTATGAATCTTCCTTCAGACTTGACAATGTGCCTCCACGCCCTGAGGATTTTCGATTGGTATTATTGCAATGTACACTGATATCTAAAAAAAACGAGTGTGTTATAGAAGATCGGATACCAAGAACTCAAATTAGTAATGCCCTTGAGCGAGAATATGTGTGGATAATATTTGTGCACAGTTCCCCATGCAGGGAACTCCTTAGTCTGTGGTCTATGGAGTAAAGTCACCACAGAGTGCAACACAGGGCCAAATCCCCAGTGCTGCCAGCACACACAGCAAGCTATAGCTGGCTTCCGTAACACTATGTTAAGCAAAAAGAAGGAAAGACTTGCATTTATATAGCGCCTTTCACCACCACCGAACGTCCCAAAGCGCTTTACAGCCAATGAAGTACTTTTGGAGTGTAGTCACTGTTGTAATCTGGGAAACGCGGCAGCCAACTTGTGCACAGCAAGCTCCCACAAACAGCAAGTGATAATGACCAGATTATATGTTTTTTCAGTGATGTTGATTGAGGGATAAATATTGGCCGGGATACAGGGGATAACTCCGCTGCGCTGCTTTGAAATAGCGCCACGGGATCTTTTACATCCACCTGAGAGAGCACACGGGGCCACGGTTTAACGTCTCATCCGAACGATGGCACCTCCGACAGTGCGGCACTCCCTCAGCACTGCACTGGAGTATCAGCCTAGATTTTCTTTGTGCTCAAGTCCCTGGAGTGGGACTTGAACCCACAACTTTTTGACAGAGAGGCGAGTGTGCTGCCCACTAAGCTACGGCTGACATTGAAATAAGGGAGTGTCAGCCTGGATTTTTCTTGTGCTCAAGAGGAACAAGATCAGCTCGGGCTCCGAGCACATAATCGCCAACTGGTAACTCCTGCTGGAGAGTGGATGTAAGCTGAACACAGGATAGGGATAGAAGGTGCTGACGCCCTCCTTCGCCACAAAGCCTGCTGATGCTCACTGCCTGGGGGGGGTGTCACGCATTGGGCAGGCTGCTAGTGCTGCGGGATCCAACCCTATCATGGGTCAGTGTCTTCATAAGAGGAGGGGAGAAAGCTAGGGGAAGAAACAATTGCACATTCAAGAATTTCATGAATGGGGAGCACTGTCCAAAGTTCACAGTTTGCCTGGAGTGTAATTTCATTGTCACTTGAGACCGAATGTCTGTTCGCTGGATGAGTCTCACCACTAGTTTGAAAGCACGAGGCACAGCTACAAGGGAGGATTGAGAGATGCATGTAATTCACAAGTATCTTATTTTATAACAGTTAGGGTTATATCATAATCAAGGAAGGCAGTATACTAGAAGAGGTAGTATTAGAGTATGGGATTATAGAAAGAAACACTTGCATTTAAACAATACCTTTCACGACCTCAGGAGGTCTCAAAGCACTTTACAGCCAATGAAGTACTCCTTCGAAGTGCAGTCACTGTTGTAATGTGGGAAACGCAGCAGCCAATTTGCGCACAGCAAGCTCCCACAAACTGCAATGTGATAATGACCGGATAATCTGCTTTTTTAGTGATGGTGATTGAGGGATAAAACATTGGTCGGGACACCGGGGATAACACCACTGGTTCTGCTTCAAATAGAGCCGTACATCCACTCGAGAGGGGGCAGATGTCTCATCCGAAAGACGGCATCTCGGACAGTGCAGCACTCCCTCAGTGCTGCCCTGGAGTGTCAGCTGGATTACAGGCTCAAGTCTCTGGAGTGGGACGATGAACCCACAACCTGCTGACTCACGAGAGTCCTATCTTGAGACGAGAGTGCTACCAATGAAGCCATGGCTGACAGCCTATAGGTAGGCATGTTAACCAACTGAAGATGTTCAAGGGATCAGACTTTATTTTTCCTGAACATGCCATGGCTTATACTGATTCTGGTGAGTCCATTGCAGCATGTTCATAAGCATTATGTGTGCGCACTAGGTCTGTGTAGCAGAGCAAGTCTCCAGTCATCCTGGTTACCCTTGCCACGGGATAAAGGCCTAGCTCTGTCAAGCCCGTGTGGTGGCTGATGTGCAACGGTCACCACATGTTAAAAAAAATCCACGCACAGGCATCTTCCACCCCCTCAATTGGAGTTCAGGACTGGAACATCGGGTCCTTCATTGAAACATCTGTGAACTCATCACTTTTAGTGTGGAAGCAAGCCATCCTCGTTCGAGGGACCGCCTATGATGATGATGATGATCTATAGTATGGTAGATACAGAGTATAGAAACATAGAAAATAGGTGCTGGAGTAGGCCATTCGGCCCTTCGAGCCTGCACCACCGTTCAATATGATCATGGCTGATCATTTTTGCAACTTTAGTACCCCATTCCTGCTTTCTCGCCATACCCCATGATCCCTTTAGCCGTAAGGGCCACATCTAACTCCCTTTTGAATATATCTAACGAACTGGCCTCAACAGCTTTCTGTGGTAGAGAATTCCACAGGTTCACCATTCTCTGAGTGAAGAAGTTTCTCCTCATCTCAGTCCTAAATGGCTTACCCCTTATCCTTAGATTGTGACCCCTGGTTCTGGACTTCCCCAACATCGGGAACATTCTTCCTGCATCCATCCTGTCCAATCCCGTCAGAACTTTATATGTTTCTATGAGATCCCCTCTCATTCTTCTAAATTCCAGTGAATATATGTCATAGAAAAGTTATAGAATCTCCTCACAAGACTCCAGGCAAAGTTATTTTTTTACTTTAAATCAGCAAACTAGCAATCATGCTCTGTACCTATGTAAATTAATGTAAACAGCTTACGTGAAACTCCGACGGATGAGGCCGAATCACGTCAGGTTGAGCTGCTGCTGCTCTCTTTACGATTACTAACCATTCCGCCAGGACTTGGTGTCTGTCCTCAGTGCTTCCATTGGGAATTTTTAATATGAAACCGTGTGATATTAGCTTTAATTTCAATCTTTTATCTACTTCTTGATTGTGACACCACAGTGGGGAGCACTCTCGCCTCTGAGTCAGAAGGTTGTGGGTTCAAGTCCCACTCCAGAGACTTGAGCACATAAATCTAGGCTGACACACCCAGTGCAGTGCTGAGAGAGTGCTGCACTGTCAGAGGTGCCGTCTTTCGGATGAGACATTAAACCGAGGCCCCGTCTGCTCTCTCAGGTGGGTGTAAAAGATCCCATGGCACTATTTTGAAGAAGAGCAGGGGAGTTATCCCCGGTGTCCTGGGGCCAATATTTATCCCTCAATCAACATCACTAAAACAGATTATCTGGTCATTATCACATTGCTGTTTGTGGGAGCTTGCCGAGCGCAAATTGGCTGCTGCGTTTCCCACATTACAACAGTGACTGCACTCCAAAAGTACTTCATTGGCTGTAAAGAGCTTTGAGACTATATAAATCCAAATCTTTCTTTCCAAAGTTTGTCACTGGTAGCTGGGGCTTTGGTGAACACCTTTGAGCAGCATCTCTGATAATGCAGCACTCCCTAAATTTGGTACTAACTGACATTAATCCTGCACCCAAACTATTCTATACGCTTGCAAAAAATATTCACCCGTGACAGCATTTAAAAACAATAATCATTTTCGCATTGATGCATCCATGCCTTTGTTACCTCCAGACTTGACTATTCCAACTCACTCCTGGTCAGCCTCCCACATTATACCCTACGTAAACTTGAGGTGATCCCAAACTCGGCAGCCTGTGTCCTTACTCGCACCAAGCCCCGCTCACCCAGCACCCCTGTGCTCGCTGACCATGTCCTAACTCGCACCAAGCCCCGCTCACCCATCACCCCCTGTGCTCGCTGACCATGTCGTAACTCGCACCAAGCCCCGCTCACCCATCACCCCCTGTGCTCGCTGACCATGTCCTAACTCGTACCAAGCCCCGCTCACCCATCACCCGCTGTGCTCGCTGACCATGTCCTAACTCGCACCAAGCCCCGCTCACCCATCACCCCCTGTGCTCACTGACCATGTCCTTACTCGCACCAAGCCCTGCTCACCCATCACCCGCTGTGCTCGCTGGCCATGTCCTAACTCGCACCAAGCCCTGCTCACCCATCACCCCCTGTGCTCGCTGACCATGTCGTAACTCGCACCAAGCCCCGCTCACCCATCACCCCCTGTGCTCGCTGACCATGTCCTAACTCGTACCAAGCCCCGCTCACCCATCACCCCCTGTGCTCACTGACCATGTCCTTACTCGCACCAAGCCCTGCTCACCCATCACCCGCTGTGCTCGCTGGCCATGTCCTAACTCGCACCAAGCCCCGCTCACCCATCACCCCCTGTGCTCGCTGATCTACATTGGTTCCCGGTTAAGCAACAACTCGATTTCAAAATTCTCACCCTGTTTTCAAATCCCTCCATGGCCTCGCCCCTCCCTATCTCTGTAATCTCCTCCAGCCTCACAACCCCCCGAGATGTCTGCGCTCCTCTAATTCTGCCCTGCTGAGCATCCCTGATTATAATCGCTCAACCATCGGTGGCCGTGCCTTCTGTTGCCTGGTCCCCAAGCTCTGGAACTCCCTGCCTAAACCTCTCCGCCTCTCTACCTCACTTTCCTCCTTCAATACGCTCCTTAAAACCTACCTCTTTCCTGCGGTAATTTCTCCTTGTGCGGCTCGGTGTCAAATTTTTATCGCATAATACTCCTGTGAAGCAGCTTGGGACGTTTCACTACGTTAAAGGCGCTATATAAATACAAGTTGTTGTTGTTGTTGATAGGGTGAGATTCAGTAACTAGAGTGGGTGGAAGCTCGTATGGCCTGTAAAGACCGGTACAGATTAGTTGGGCCGAATGGCCTGTCTGTGCAATACAGTCTATGTAATAACCGTCGCCTCAAATTCTGAAGGATTGGGAATAATAATGATCCATTTGTGGTTTTGTTCTATTTTAGAGAGTTATTTTGCAATACTTGAGAATATCAGTGTGAATGCATTAGATGTAATAAGTAGATAGACTACTCTCAGTTTGACTTGATCGAGTCGGTTGGAGATTGTGTTTCTATGGCAATAATTGCACACGATCTGCTGGAAGGCAATAGGTAATTACCAAATATCGGGATAGCACAACAGTCTTCAATCTCACACTCTTTGGAAAAGGGTCACCTTACGGTTTAAAATGGACTGTGATTGCGAGAGACACATAATGCAGGGATTTCGAACTACACCTCGAAAAAAATACATGGCGTGAGAACTAAATATAAACATTTGTGAGACGATGATGTCTTTCAGCCCTGTGTAGAATTCTAGTTTCTATGGAAACAGTAGATGCAGATACCAGAAACCAAAATGGGTTTAATGTGCCGAAACCCAAGCTACCTTTTTTCAGCAATGCATGTTGGCTCGGATTGTGGATGAGCAATAAGCAAATGCTTTTTTAAAAAAATTTGTATTTAATTTTGTTGGGAGGGATTTTTGTTCAGAATCAGGTCGTGATCTCTGGTACAACCCACACTCCCCTTTACCAATGGAGACCATGAGAGTCACAACTGTGTGATTGCAGTGTAACAACATGGAACACAGGGCTGGATTCAGGGCCTGATGGGCCTGGGGCAAACTGATCCACATGAGCCCATAGTTCTGTTTGTTCACGTTCATTACTTAACGTATCTGATTCTGATTCTGAGTGTGGAAACATAGGATAGTATATTCAACACTGAAAGCATATATTCTGTATCAAGTAGGTATATATTCTGGTTCTGGTAACATTGCAATACTAGATTCCTTTACACATATGCAAATTTCTCTCAATAACATGTGAAATAAAACAGGCTAGCACATATTTTGTTCTGTATATCGGTACATTAGTGTATATAGTTACTTCTGTATATAGGTACTTCTGTATATCAGTACATTAGTGTATATAGGTACTTCTGTATATCAGTACATTAGTGTATTTAGGTACATTAATGTATATAGGTACATTAGTGTATATAGGTACATTAATGTATATAGATACATTAGTGTATATAGGTACATTAATGTATATAGGTACATTAGTGTATATAGGTACATTAATGTATATAGGTACATTAGTGTGTATAGGTACATTAATGTATATAGGTACATTAGTGTATATAGGTACATTAATGTATATAGGTACATTAGTGTGTATAGGTACATTAATGTATATAGGTACATTAGTGTATATAGGTACATTAATGTATATAGGTACATTAGTGTATATAGGTACAGCTACACCTTGTTGCTGGTCAGGCAGCAGTGAGTGGTGGCCATGAGCAGCGTGGCGGTGTACCACGGCAAGGTACAGCGCGAGCTGGTGCAGGAGGGTGATGGCAGCGAAGAAGGATGTCACCAAGATCCAGGTCGGTGATTGGAGCGTGGGCAGGTACAGCAGGAGCGGCGAGGTCGGGGCGAAGGAGCGGCGAGAGGCTGTAGAGGGACGTGATCGGGGCCCAGGGGAGGCACGAGTTCTGGGCCAGAACAGGCGAGGGCCCAGGGGCAGCAGAACTGCGATATGTGTGCGCACTGGGTCCGTGCAGCAGAACTGGTCTCCAGTCGTCTTCGTTAACCCTTGCCACTGGACCAAGACCTAGCTCTGTCAAGCCCGTGTGGTGGCTGGTGTACAACGGCCACCACACGTTAAAAAAAATCCACGCACAGGCATCTTCCACCCTTCAGGGTGTAGCTCAGGACCTGGAATATTAGGTCCTTCATTGAAACACCTGTGAACTCATCCTTTTTTGGCATGGAAGCAAATCATCCTCATTTAGAGTCACTGCCTATGATGATGATATAGGTACATTAGTGTATATAGGTACTTCAGTATATAGGTACATTAGTGTATACAGGTACTTCTGTATATCGGTATAAACAAGTGAGTCTATTTTCCTCGGCCTTGTTTCTCCTCTCTTATTGTCAATTCTATTCAGCCTATTTGGGAGGCCTTATATTTTTTTCCCTACATTTATTTGGTGGGCCTGGGACTGCAGCCCCATCTGCCCCGTGGATAGTCCGCCCCATGGTTAATCCACCCCGTGGTTAATCCCCTCCGCGGGTAATCCGCCCTGTGGTTAGTCCGCCCCGTGGGTAATCTGCCCCGTGGTTAATCCCCTCTGCGGGTAATCCGCCCCGCGGGTAATCCACCCCGTGGGTAATCCGCCCCGTGGTTAATCCACCTCGTGGGTAATCCGCCCCGTGGGTAATCCGCCCCACGGGTAATCTGCCCCGTGGTTAATCCCCTCTGCGGGTAATCCGCCCTGTGGTTAATCCGCCCCGTGGGTAATCCGCCCCACGGGTAATCCGCCCCGTGGTTAATCCACCCCATTCGGCCCATCGTGTCTGAGCCGGCCGACAAAGTGCTAGCCGACCTAATCCCACTTTCCAGCTCTTGGTCCGTATCTCTGTAGGTTACGGCACTTCAGGTGCATATCCAAGTACTTTTTAAATGAGGTGAGGGTTTCTGCCTCTACCATCATTTCAGGCAGTGAGCTCCAGACCCCCACCACCCTCTGGCTGAAGAAATGTCCTCTCAAATCCCCTATAAACCTCCTACCAATTACTTTAAATCCTGGTTGTTGACCCCTCTGCTGAGGGAAATAGGTCCTCCCTATCCACTTTATCCAGGCCCTCGAAATTTTATACACCTCAATAAGGTCGCCCCTCAGCCTCCTCTGTGCCAAAGAAAACCCCAGCCTATCCTATCTTTGGAAATATATATAACAAGGTATTTATAGAGAAAATATGTTAATAAAAATAACAAATAAATTGGTCCTCACTACAGATCTGTTCCATCCTATTCTCTCAGTCTGTTCAGGTTTTCTCTCCTCCTCTCTCTCTGAAGGTGCTGAATCTTGCTGAGATACGGCTTTGTGCAGAGTGTCCGCCCTCCAGTACCCCAGCTGCATTGTCATTCTTCATATGTAAATCCAATCGAGTTAGCATTGGCAGGCGATTTGATTACGAGATTATTCAGCGGCCAAACCCAAATCTACTCTCACCTGCCATCAATGCACGTGGTCCCCCCCAGATAACAATCCTGAAATGTCTCTCCGGCTCATGAAGGTGGTCACGAACGAGCTCCAGGAGATAACAATGACCACGAGGCACGTCACCCATCTACCTTTTGTACGTGGCGCTATTCTGCAACGCGCCCAATACACGTTCAACACGCGTTGAATGTTTGCAGCGAATTCCGCGTCCCAAACCGGCAACTTCCTCCAAAAGTCAATCCGCGAAAAGCAGGACCTGCTGACATTGAACCTCATTCTATGCCTTTGCACCTTATGCACATCTCCCCTCGTTCAGTTCGAATTCTCGTCTAAGCTGTCCAACTCCAATCATCTATCCACGCGGACGTAGGCCAGTTCCATCGCCATTTTAGATACTTCAATCAAATTACCCAAAACTACACTTTTCTCTCGGAGCCTTTTGATAATGAATGTTTTTTTACCTAGATATGAATCTAGTGGCCCTCCTCTAACCATTTCCAGGGCCTTTGCATCTCCAACCACATGAGGTGTCCAGGACTGAACACAGTGTTCTCGATGCGACCTAACCAAGGTTTGTACAAGGACAGAGTGGTGCTTCTTGTTCTATATTTGTAACAATGTACCACAACTGTATAGCAAGGGCTCTCTCTTCTCCCGTTTAGTTAGTGCTGAGTATTTTCCTCCAGCATTGCATTTACCCTGCAACTAACCATTTTCTTTCCCATTATGGACTGCATTTCCCTATTTGTGCTTTTACTAAAATAAAGACTTGCATTTATATAGCGCCTTTCACGACCACCAGACGTCCCAAAGCGATTTACAGCAATCAAAGCACTTTTTGAAGTGTAGTCACTGTTGTAATGTGGGAAAAGTGGCAGACAATTTGCGCACAGCAAGCTCCCACAAACAGCAATGTGATAATGACCAGATAATCTGTTTTTAGTGATGTTGATTGCTGAGACATTAAACTCAGGCCCCGTCTGCTCTCTCAGGTGGATGGAAAAGATTCCATGGCACTATTTCGAAGAAGAGCAGAGGAGTTATCCCCGGTGTCCTGGTCAATATTCATCCCTCGATCAACATCACAAAAAAACAAAGGTCCTCCACCAACCTGACCCCACCACACAGCACTGCCCCCCCGGGTCATCAAGAGCACGGCGCAGCCTTGGACAACGTAGACCACTTTCCATACCTCGGGAGCCTATTATCAGCAAGGGCAGACATCGATGACGAGGTTCAACACCGCCTCCAGTGCGCCCGCGCAGCCTTCGGCCGCCTGAGGAAGAGAGTGTTCGAGGATCAGGCCCTCAAATCTGGCACCAAGCTTATGGTCTACAGGGCTGTAGTGATACCCGCCCTCCTCTAGTCATTATCACTTTGCTGTTTGTGGGAGCTTGCTGTGTGCAAATTGGCTGCCGCGTTTCCCACATTACAACAGTGACTACACTCCAAAAGTACCTCATTGGTTGTATAGCGCTTTGAGACGTCCGGTGGTCATGAAAGGCGCTATATAAACCCAAGTCTTTCTTCTTTACAGTGTTAGAACGCGGTTACAAATTTGTGGTTTGCTTTCTATATTTTATATTTTATGTTCCGCGCCCCTGATCACTCACATAAGAGGACCCTGGGTTAATATCTAATAATCTAATAGTGTAAAGTGGGGTGTAACAATGAAACCCCATCTGTAATACAAACTGGATATTGTGATCCTCCACTTGTGTTCTGGTACGTTCCTCCAATTAACTGGAAGGAGGTCCAGTACAAATTTCACCTTCCCAAGGACAATTAGGGATGGGCAATAAATGCTGGCAATGTCCACATACCAGGAACAAATAAATACAATTGTTCAGCTGCTTTATTTTACATTCAGTACGTGACCGTACCGAGCAACAGGTGACAAAGCTCGCCTTACATCAATTTGATTTTGAACCCTCATTGGAAAGAAAGAAAGAAAGACTTGCATTTATATAGCACCTTTCACAACCACCAGATGTCTCAAAGCGCTTTACAGCCAATGAAGTAGTGCCATAGGATCTTTTACATCCAATTGAGAGAGCAGACAGGGGGCCTCGGTTAACTTCTCATCCTAAAGACGGCCCCTCTGACAATGCAGCACTCCCTCAGCACTGCACTGGAGAGTCAGCCTGGATTAATGTGCTGAAGTCCCTGGAGTGGGACTTGAACCCACAACCTTCTGACTCAGAGGTGAGAGTGCTGCCCACTGAGCCACAGCTGACACATGAGAAAAATATTTAAATAAGAAAAATATTGCAAAAAATGTTGTCTTTTTAGATGCCAGTTTTACTAAATATGATAGGTTTATTCTGATATGGCCAGTCTGCAGAATCTGTGCTACACAGCCTAGTGGCTGAAGACCAACAGAAAAATAACTTCCAATTTTCAGTATTTGCCATTTTCTTGTTTAGTGATCCCAATAATCATTGTCACACTTATGGGATGCTAAGTAGAACATTTAATTATTACGATAATGGCGAATAATTTTGACAGCAGTTCAAAAGGGGCTGCATCAGATCAGCCACGCACCCAATCTTCCTTCCCATTGAAATCAGTCTAATACACAAATCTCAAATTAATTCATAATATATTCTATTCTGAATAACTCGATATGGCTTCACTCAGGTGTATACAGTTCTCGGTGTCAAACTCTTGCTCCATTCATGACAGAAGGCCCACTCTGGGCAAATCTGATTGGTGGTATATTGGTATGGTTGTAAGATGCTTCCAGCCATATTTTATCAAAGTAGAGAGGTTCCGCACCATTGTGACTGTCAGACACATTCTTTATTTCCTTCTCAAAGCCGTCTGTATAGCTGTCTTATCGAAACGTATAAGATTATGAGGGGGCTTGACAGGGTGGATGCAGAGATGATGTTTCCACTGGTGGTGGAGACTAGAACTAGAGGGCGTGATCTTAGAATAAGGGGCCGCCTATTTAGAACTGAGATGAGGAGAAATTTCTTCTTTTAGAGGGTTGTAAATCTGTGGAATTCACTGCCTCAGAGAGCTGTGGAAGCTGGGACATTGTATACATTTAAGACAGAAATAGACAGTTTCTTAAACAATAAGGGGATAAGGGGTTATGGGGAGCGGGCGGGGAAGTGGAGCTGAGTCCTTGATCAGATCAGCCATGATCGTATTAAATGGCGGAGTAGGCTCGAGGGGCTGTATGGCCTACTCCTGCTCCTATTTCTTATGTTCTTATGTAATTATAAGTAGAAAAAGGATATATAAAAACAACAACTTGTATTTATATAGCACCTTTAATGTAATAAAACGTCCTAAGGCTCTTCACAAGAGCGAAAAGTAAAAGAAAGACTTGCATTTATATAGCGCCTTTCACGCCCACCAGACGTCTCAAAGCGCTTTACAGCCAATGAAGTACTTTTGTAGTCACTGTTGTAATGTGGGAAACGTGGCAGCCAATTTGCCCACAAACAGCAAAGACCAGATAATCTGTTTTAGTTATATTGATTGAGGGATACATATTGGTCAGGACACTGGGGATAACTCTCCTGCTCTTCTTCGAAATAATGTCAATGGAATCTTTTACGTCCACCCGAGAGAGCAGACAGGGCCTCGGTTTAATGTCTCATCTGAAAGATGGCACCTCCGACAGTGCAGCATTCCCTCAGCACGGCACTGGAGTATCAGCCTAGATTTATGTGCTCAAGGCATGTACAGCAGATACCTCAAGTCGCTGGAGAAATACCACCAACGATGTCTCCGCAAGATCCTACAAATCCCCTGGGAGGACAGACACATCAAAATCAGTGTCCTCGACCAGGCCAACATCCCCAGCATTGAAGCACTGACCACACTTGATCAGCTCCGCTGGGCAGGCCACGTTGTTCGTATGCCAGACACGAGACTCCCAAAGCAAGCGCTCTACTCGGAACTCCTTCACGGCAAACGAGCCAGAGGTGGACAGAGGAAACGTTACAAGGACACCCGCAAAGCCTCCCTGATAAAGTGCAACATCCCCACTGACACCTGGGAGTCCCTGGCCAAAGACTGCCCTAAGTGGAGGAAGTGCATCCAGGAGGGCGTTGAGCACCTCGAGTCTCGTCGCCGAGAGCATGCAGAAACCAAGCGCAGACAGCGTAAAGAGCGTGCGGTAAACCTGTCCCACCCTCCCCTTCCCTCAACGACTATCTGTTCCACCTATGGCAGGAACTGTGGTTCTCGTATTGGACTGTTCTGCCACCTAAGGACTCATTCTAAGAGTGGAAGCAAGTCTTCCTCGATTGCGAGGGACTGCCAATGATGATGATGATGATGTGCTCAAGTCCCTGGAGTGGGACTTGAACCCGCAACCTCCCGACTCAGAGGTGTGCCACAGCTGACACAGCTGCAGAGTGTTCTTAAAAAAAAACAAAATTTGACAGCGAGCCATATAAGGAGATGTTCGGGCAGATGACCAAAAGCTTGGTTGACGAGGTAGGTTTTAAGGAGCATCTTAAAGGAGGAGAAAGAAGTAGAGAGGCAGCAAGGTTTAGGCAGGGAGTTCGGACCTAGGCAGTTGAAGGCACCACCACCAGTGGCAGAACGATTAAAATCAAGGATGTTCCAAGGTGGACCACAGTGGCTTAGGGGCATTATATGGCTGGAGGAGATTACACAGATATGGAGTTTGTCTCTGAGGGCTGTATCTACATTGGGGGTAATTTCAGCAGCCGGCGAGGATGCTGTTAATTTTACACGTTCAGCTTCTCGCACCCCAGCATCGCATAATATAAATTCTGCCCATGGTCTGCCCATTATTCATTTTAATGATCAGAAATCGTGGGCAGTATTGGCAACGTGTCCTGCTGGAGAGCGAGGCTTCCTGCCAAGAGCAGGAACTCATAAAATGACGCCCATTATAAAATATTTTATGAGCTCTGTTGTTAGTTATTTTTCTCCTCCCTATTTTTGCGGTGAGAATAGGATGTGTGCCGACAGGCAGGCTGGCTCCCCCCTAATTCCAGTCCTGACCAAGCGCCGGCTCCCCATGCTTTAACCGCTAACCTCCCCCCCCGCCACTCATTTATCCCCGACGACCGAATCACATTTTCGTGGGCCTCAGATTCTAGGAGCTAGCGTTTGCAAGGTGAACCGTACAGACCCAACCCACAGACATCACTCTGCCACAACCCAAACCAAACCTTGGAGCAGAGAAGGCAAAGAGGAGATTCGATAGAGGTGTTGAGAACCCTGATGGGCTGGAAATTCGGTCGGAGGGTTTTTAAGGCGCTAATGTCGATCTGTCGTTAAATTTAGCGCCGGAAAAATGGTTTGCGACGGCAGCCAAAAAATTCAGCGGTTGGCCCCCTGAGAGTGGAGTGGAGCGCTAGGGAAGGTGTTCCACACCTCTCTCAGGGCGCTAGGCCGGGGGAGCAACTGAATATCCCGCGCTAAAGAGACGGCTTCGGAGCGCCCTGAGAGAGGCAAAAAACGAATCGGAACAAAAAAAACACAAAAAATATTCCCTCTACATTACTCACCCCAAATAAAATTAAATCGCAAAAAATAAAAATATCACTCACGCGTACCTCACGCAGTCATTCCTTCCCGTAGCGCCCCGAGGCAGCTCTGTACGCCAGCTTTCTCTGGCGGGGTCACTAGGGGGCGCTACGGGTGCAGCGCGAACCGAATGTTGCCTCCGTGCCGATACCGGGGGCGTTGCACACCGGCGCGGCGCTCCCGGGCGAGACTCAGCGCCGCAGGTACCGGCACACGGAATTTGCCGAGCGGCATGAATGCCGGCGCTCGCGGCTGCAAACCCTTTAGCGCCCCTGTTCTGACCCTCTCGAGGGACGCTAATCATCAACCATCCGATGGATGGGCCACATTGTCCGCATGCCCGATACTCGACTCCTGAAACAAACGCTCTACTCCGAGCTCCGCCACGGCAGGCGAGCCCCAGGAGGGGCAGAGAAAACACTTCAAGGGCACCCTCAAAGCCTCCTTGAAAAAATGTAACATCCCCATCGACTCTCGGCAATCCCTGGCCCAAGACCGCTCAAAGTGGAGGAGGAGCATCCGGGAAGGGGCCGAACACCTCGAGTCTCTTGGCCGGGAGCCCGCGGAAGCCAAGCGCAAACAGCGGAAGGAGCGCGCGACAAATCAAGCCCCCCCCACCCACCCGTCCCTCCAACCACCGTCTGCCCTACCTGTGACAGAGTCTGTCGGTCCCACATTGGTCTCATCAGTCACCTTAAGAACATAAGAAATAGGAGCAGGAGTAGGCCATACAGCCCCTCGAGCCTGCTCCGCCATTTAATATGATCATGGCTGATCCGATCATGGACTCAGCTCCACTTCCCCGCCCACTCCCCATAACCTCTTATTCCCTTATCAGTTAAGAAACTGTCTATTTCTGTCTTAAATTTATTCAATGACCCGGCTTCCACAGCTCTCTGAGGCAGCGAATTCCACAGATTTACAACCCTCTGAGAGAAGAAATTTCTCCTCGTCTCTGTTTTAAATGGGCGGCCCCTTATTCTAAGATCATGCCCCCTAGTTCTAGTCTCCCCCATCAGTGGAAACATCCTCTCTGCATCCACCTTGCCAAGCCCCCTCATAATCTTATACGTTTCGATAAGATCACCTCTCATTCTTCTGAATTCCAATGAGTAGAGGCCCAACCTACTCAACCTTTCCTCATAAGTCAACCCCCTCATCTCCGGAATCAACCTAGTGAACCTTCTCTGAACTGCCTCCAAAGCAAATATATCCTTTCGTAAATATGGAAACCAAAACTGTATGCAATTTCTGGGTGTGGCCTCTGCGTACAGTTTTGGTTTCCATATTTAAGAAAGGATATACTTGTTTTGGACGTAGTTCAGGGAATCTTAGAACTCATGTTAGTGTGGACAAAAACAGAGAATCTCAGCGGGTCAGGCAGCATCTGTGGAGAGAAAAACAGAGTTAATGTTTCAGGTCAATGACTCTTCGTCCCTTAGTGTGGACACAAGTCATCCTCGACTGCGGGCGATTGCCGAAGAAGAAGAAGAAGACATTTGATAATCGACCAGATGGTTGAGATACCAGCGGTTTAGTGTTACCCAAAATATTTCCCAGTCCCTCCACCCCAAAAACACCATGCGTGGAAGGCCTTATCCAGAACTCCCGTATCCGGCACCATTCCTCGTCCAGAACCATCCCAGCCACTTCGACATGAACAAATTGAAGTCCTTCCTCGCTGCCGACTCCCGCAATCGCTGGCCTGACCCTGCGATCCACCGCCTCCCTCCATGATCTCTCTGCCTCGCTCCCAGCCCCAAGCCAGCCAGCCCCAATATCCCCTTGCTCAGTACCTGTACCATCCAATTTAACGTAACCACCCCTCATCCAGAAAAATCCCTTATCCAGAACAGGCCAGGACCCGAGGGATCAGGATAAGGGAGATTCAACCTGCATATAAATATATATATATATTCCATCAATGGACATGAAATTGAGAATATTATTTAATCTTTCTGAAGGTCATGGGTTCAGGATTTGCAAAGAAACAGGCCTTTCGGACATATGTGTGTGCACTAGGTCCGTACAGCAGGGCTGGTCTCCAGTCATCTTGGGTAGCCCTTGCCACTGGACCAAGACCTTGCTCCGTCAAGCCTGTGTGGTGGCTGGTGTGCAACGGCCACCCCACATTAAAAGAACTCGTGCACAGGCATCTTCCACCCTTCAAGATGTCAGGTCCCTCATGGAAACACCTGAGAATTATTTTTTTTTGGTGTGGAAGCGAGTCATCATTAACAAATGCTGTGGAACTGATCCTGCAGATCAGGAGCACAAGGGAAATAATTTGGGGAAAAACAAGCTAAATTTCTTACATTGTCCAGGGACATTAGGACTGAATGGCTAGGTGTTAAACTGACCAGTTAAATGAAACAATGAAAAGATTCGCATTTATAAAGGAGAAAAGGCACACTCATCTGCTGGTTAATTGTTCATTCTTTGAGGTTAGAGACTGACTGCAGAACCACACATCTCAGTCTGACTCGCAAAGAGCTTCTCACTGCTGTGATGCCATTGTCTTGCAGTTTGTCTACCATCAGAGCACCATCGGAGCAGGCCGGGGAGCAGAAGGAGCAGCACGTGCTGGAGCAGGAGAGCAGAGGCAGTGAAGAGGGACATTACCAAGATCCAGGTCGGTGATTGGAGCGTGGGCAGGTACAGCAGGAGCAGCGAGGTCGGGGCGAAGGAGCGGCGAGAGATTGTAGATGGAGGTGACCAGGGCCCAGGAGAGGCGTGCGTTCGGGGCCAGAAGAGGTGAGGGCCCAGGGGCAGCACGGGCCAGCCCACACTGCGATATGTGTGCGCACTAAGTCTGTTCAGCAGAGCTGGTCTCCAGTCATGTTGGTTAATCCTTGCCACTGAACTAAGACCTAGCTCTGTCAAGCCTGTGTGGTGGCTGGTGTGCAATGGTCACCCACATTAAAAAAATTCACGCACTGACATCTTCCACCCTTCAACATGTAGTTCGGGATCTGGAATATTAGTTCGGAATCTGGAACACTGAAACGCCTGTGAACTCATACCCTTTTGGCGTGGAAGCAAGTCATCCTCGCTTCGAGGGACTGCCGATGATGATGATGACGATGTACAGTCCAATAAGGGAATTGCAGTCTCTGTCACAGACAGACAGTGGTTGAAGGAAAGGGTGGGTGGGGTGTCTGGTTTGTCGCACACTCGGTCTATGGGCCAGGGATTCCCAGGTGTCGGAGGAGATGTTGCATTTTATCAGGGAGGCTCTGAGGGTGTCCTTGAAACGTTTCCTCTGCCCACCTGGGGCTCGCTTGCCGTGTAGGAGTTCCGAGTAGAGCGCTTGCTTTGGGAGTCTCGTGTCGGGGCATGCGAACAATGTGACCCGGCCAACGGAGCTGGTCGAGTGTGGTCAGTGCTTCGATGCTGGGGATGTTGGCCTGATCGAGAACACTGACGTTGGTGCATCTGTCCTCCCAGGGGATTTGCAGGATCTTGCGCAGACAGTGTTGGTGGTATTTCTCCAATGATTTGAGGTGTCTACTGTATCTGGTCCACGTCTCTGATATCGAAAGAGTGCCATGGGATCTTTTCCGTCCACCTGAGGGAGTATACGGGGTCTCGGTTAATCGTTTCATGCAAAAGGCGGCACCTCTGACAATGGAGCACTCCACTGTAGTGTCAGCCTAGATTTTTGTGCTCAAGTCTCTGGAGTGAGATTTGAACCCACAACCTTCTGACTCAAAGTGTACTACCCACTGACAGATAGTTTGTGATGTAGGGTCTACACCTGAAATGTTAAGATATCTTTTCTGCCGTCAGATACTGATAGACCTGTTGTGTTTTCTGGCCTCCTGTATCTGGCACCACCCCTTGTCCAGAACCATTCCCAGCCGCTCCGACATGACCAAATTCAAGTCCTTCCTCGCTGCCGACTCCCGCAATCACTGGCCTGACCCCGCGATCCACCATCCCCCATGATCTCTCTGCCGCACTCCCAGCCCAAAGCCAGCCAGCCCCGATATCCCCTTGCTCAGTATCTGTACCATCCAATTTAACGTGACCACCCCTCGTTTAGAAAAATCCCTGATCCGGAATAGGCCAGGTTCCGAGGGTTCCGGATAAGGGAGATTCAACCCGTATATAAATATATGTATATATATATATTCCATCAGTGGCATGAAATTGAGAATATTATTTAATCTTTCTGAAGTCAGAAGGTCGTGGGTTCAGGATTTGCACAGAAACAGGCCATTCAGGCATATGTGTGCGCACTAGGTCCGTGCAGCAGAGCAGGTCTCCAATCGTCTTGGTTAATTCTTGCCACTGGACCAAGACCTAGCTCTGTCAAGCCCGTGTGGTGGCTGAGGTACAACGGCCACCCCACGTTAAAAAAATCCACGCACAGGCATCTTCCACACATCTCAGTCTGACTCACAAAGAGCTTCTCACTGCTGGGATGCCATTGTTTTGCAGTTTGTCTACCATCAGAGCACCATCGGAGCAGGCTGGGGAGCAGAAGGAGCAGCGTGGCAGAATACCACTCCAGGGAGCAGCACGCCCTGGAGCATGAGAGCAGAGGCAGTGAAAAGGGCCGTCATCAAGGTCCAGGTCAGAGATTGGAGCGTGGGCAGGTACAGCAGGAGCGGCGAGGTCGGGGCGAAGGAGCGGCGAGAGATTGTAGAGGGACGTGATCGGGGCCAGACTTGTTTCCACTCTAAAAGTGAGTTCTCAGGAGGGGCGAAGGAGCAGCGAGAGATTGTAGATGGAGGTGTCCAGGGCCCAGGAGAGGCGTGAGTTCGGGGCCAGAAGAGGCAAGTGACCAGGGGCAGCACGGGCCCAGCCCACACTGCGATATGTGTGCACACTAGGTCTGTGCAGCAGAGCTGGTCTCCAGTCGTCTTGGTTAATCCTTGCCAACTGGACCAAGACCTAGCTCTGTCAAGCCCGTGTGGTGGCTGGTATGCAACGGCCACCACACGTTAAAAAAATCCACGCACAGGCATCTTCCACCCTTCAGGGTGTAGTTCAGGAACTGGAATATTAGTTCGGGATCTGGAACACTGAAACACCTGTGAACTCATCCCTTTTTGGTGTGGAAGCAAGTCATCCTCGATACGAGGGACCGCCTATGATGATGATGATGTACAGTCCATTAAGGGAATTACAGTCGCTGTCACAGGTGGGACAGACAGTCGCTGAGGGAAGGGGTGGGTGGGACTGGTTTGCCGCACGCTCCTTCCGCTGTCTGCGCTTGTTTTCTACATGCTCTCGGCAACGAGACTCGAGGTGCTCAGCACCCTCCCGGATGCACTTCCTCCACTTAGGGCGATCTTTGGCCAGGGACTCCCAGGTGTCAGTGGAGATGTTGCATTTTATCAGGGAGGCTTTGAGGGTGTCCTTGAAACGTTTCCTCTGCCCACCTGGGGCTCGCTTGCCGTGAAGGAGTTCCGAGTAGAGCGCTTGCTATGGGAGTCTTGTGTCGGGGCATGCGAACAATGTGGCCCGCCCAACAGAGCTGGTTGAGTGTGGTCAGTGCTTCGATGCTGGAGATGTTGGCCTGGGTGA
The DNA here is from genome assembly GCF_044704955.1 of Pristiophorus japonicus. Classification (NCBI taxonomy): domain Eukaryota; kingdom Metazoa; phylum Chordata; class Chondrichthyes; family Pristiophoridae; genus Pristiophorus; species Pristiophorus japonicus. The sequence continues at coordinate 11,007,659 of NC_091990.1, forward strand.
GAACATTGATGTTGGTGTGCCTGTCCTCCCAGGGGATTTGCAGGATGTTGCGGAGACATCGTTGGTGGTATTTTTCCAGCGATTTGAGGTGTCTACTGTATATGGTCCATGTCTCTGATATTGAAAGAGTGCCGTGGGATCTTTTACGTCCACCTGAGGGAGCATACGGGGCCTCGGTTAATCGTTTCATGCAAAAGACGGCACCTCCGACAGTGCAGCACTCCCTCAGCACTCCACTGTAGTGTCAGCCTAGATTTATGTGCTCAAGTCCCTGGAGTGGGATTTGAACCCCCAACCTTCTGACCCAGATGCAAGTGTACTACCCACTGAGGCCCTGCTGACAGATAGGTTGTGATGTAGGATCTACACCTAAAATGTTCAGATATCCTTTCTGCCGTCAGAAACTGATAATAGACCTGTTGTGCTTTTTGGAGTTTTTCTGTTTAATTTCAGACGTTTCAACTTCTGAACTTTTTCCTTTTCAGTAAAGGTCATGTTGGCAGAAATTGGATGTAGAGTATCTGGAGCTGTGAGAACTAATTCATTTTTTTTCTAAGTATAAAGATAATTACAGAGAGTAGTGGGAAATGCAAAAATGTTTCACTGGAGAATGACATTCAGAGGCTGTAATTTCTGCTGCTGCAGAAACCGCTATGATTAGAAAGCAGTCGTAATGGCTTTAAAACAACAGCATACGCAATTAGCTTCGTCTCCTCTTTTCATATCGTGTCCTCACCATCCCCTGTTTATAACCAGGACATGGTTCTCCTAATCTCTGCCCTGCCTACGTAACCTGAATTCCCTCCGTGTTAGCTGTGGCTCAGTGAGTCAGAAGGTTGTGGGTTCGGGTCACACCCCAGCGACTTGAGCACATAAATCTAGGCTGACACTCCGAGGGAGGTGCCGTCTTTCGGATGAGACGTTAAACCGAGGTCCCGTCTGCTCTCTGAGGCGGACGTAAAAGAACCCGTGGCACCATTTCAAAGAAGAGCAGGGGAGTTATCCTCGGTGTCCTGGGGCCAATATTTATCCCTCAATCAACATAACATAAACAGATTATCTGGGTCATTATCACATTGCTGTTTGTGGGAGCTTGCTGTGCGCAAATTGGCTGCTGCGTTTCCCACATTACAACAGTGACCACACTTTAAAAGAATGTCATTGTCTGTAAAGCGCATTGGGACGTCTGGTGGTCAAAAAGGCGCTATATAAATGCAGATTATATGCATTTGCAAATGCATTACCTCTAGTTTATGTAGGTTCGAATGTGGGAGGCCAGCCAGGAGTACGTTGGAATAGTCAAGTCACGAGGTAACAAGGACCCAGAGGTGGAGCAGCGTGGACAAGACCAAGGGAAGGCACAGCACGGGCCAAGAGCGAGGCTGTGAGGTGGTGAGGCTCACATTGCGTATTATGAATTTATCGCTTCTCAGCCTTTTGGCTAAGATCATGCGTAACTGACCTGACAGGGGAGTAGCCACCATGACCTCCGGGTGGTTCTCCCTGGATCAGGAAGGTATATGCTTGCTTTTTTGGAAACAGGAGGTGGGTGGGGTGGCTTGACCCATCCACCTCCACGGAGGTGTGTGGGGGACCTGACCCATCCACCTCCATGGCACGAACCTGGTATTGCAGTACTTCCAGGAACGGTGCAGTGGCTCTAGGCCTTTTGGCTAAGAGCATTGGCGCAGAGTGATCCTTGGCGTGTGCAAGGTGACCTCTGGCGTTTGTGATTTGACAAAGAATTGGAACGATTGGCTACGAATTTCAAAAAAAAAAAAAAAAAAATATTATGAATTCCACGTACGCTTCTCGGCCTTTTGGCTAAGATCATGCGTAACTGACCTGACAGGGGAGTAACCATGACCCCAAAGTGGTTCTCCCTGGATCAGGAAGGTGGTTCTCCTATGCTTTTTGGAAATAGGAGGTGGGTGGGGTGGATTGACCCATCCACCTCCACAGAGGTGTGTGGGGGGCCTGACCCATCCACCTCCATGGCACGAACCTGGTATTGCAGTACTTCCAGGAACGGTGCAGTGGCTCTAGGCCTTTTGGCTAAGAGCATTGGCGCAGAGTGATCCTTGATGTGTGCAAGGTGACCTCTGGCGTTTGTGATCTGACAAAGAATTGGAAAGATTGGCTACGATTTAAAAAAAAAAATTATGAATTCCACGTAGAGAGAGATCCTGTGGGAAGGAGGACAGTAGGAGTATGTTTGAGTTTGTGTGGATGTATTGGCACATGCGGCAGAGCTTGGTCTCCAGTTGTCTTGGATCCCCTTGCCAATGGACCAAGCCCGTGTGGCGGCTGGTGTGCAATGGCCAACCCACATTAAAAGAATTCACGCACAGGCATCTTCCACCATTTAAAATGAGTTCATCCGTCAACTCATTTTTACCGTGGAAGCAAGTCACCCTCGACCCCGAGGGACTGCCTATGATGAGGGTGATGATGACATAAATGCAAGTCTTTCTTTCCATTCTCATGTGCTCTTTGGCCACATTCCTGATCCGAGCCCAATCCATCAATCATCCTTATATCTCCCCGTGGCCATTCTCGGGACCTTCTCTCGGGCTTCCTGTCAGCCAGACATGCCAGCTTTCACCTCCCCTTTTGTGGATTTTTCCCTCTCCCCTGCCACTCCAATCCCTTCCCCAATCGATCACTCCTCCTCTGCTGTCCTGCTGCTATCCCAGGCCTGAACCCCCCTTAGATCATCATCGTAGGCGGTCCCTCATATCGAGGATGACTTGCTTCCACACGGAAAAGGGATGAGTTCACAGGTGTTTCAATGAAGGACCTAATATTCCAGATCCCGAACTACATCGTGAAGGGTGGAAGATGCCTGTGCGTGGATTTTTTTAACATGGGGTGACCGTTGCACACCAGCCACCACACGGGCTTGACAGAGCGAGGTCTTGGTCCAGTGGCAAGGATTAACCAAGACGACTGGAGACCTGCTCTGCTGCACGGACCCAGTGCGCACACATATCGCACAGTGTGGGCTGGGCCCGTGCTGCCCCTGGGCCCTCGCCTCCTCTGGGCCCCCTTGCATAAGCTCACAGCGACCCTCTATGCCTCTCTGCACATTTTCAAAAGGGCCCATGGAAACAGCTGCCGTCACTTCCTTACACGCGACAACCCCCCACTGCCCCATGCTCCCCTCCCACACACCTTGCGCCCAGCGCTTGACGTTCAATTCTGACATTAATCCGTCGGGGGCTAATCCCAATGAGCTCCTTCCCATCCCGCTCACTCCAGCCAGACCACCACGTCAGAGTGTCAGCGGATCAGCGATCATCGCCGCTCTCCATAGACCCCTCCTCATTGTCTGTTCACTCGCGGACAAGGCCTTCTCCATTCAGACTGGTTGTTCTCTTTGGAACAGAGGAGGCTGAGGGAAGACCTCATTGAGGTGTTTAAAATTATGAGGGGCCGAGGTAGAGTGGATAGGAAGGACCTATTTCCCTTAGTTGAGAGGTCAACAACCAGGGGGCATAGATTTATAGTAATTGGTAGAAGGATTAGAGGGGATTTGAGGATAAATCTTTTCACCCAGAGGATGGTGGGGGTCTGGAACTCACTGCCTGAAAGTGTGGTAGAGGCAGAAACCCTCACCACATTTAAAAAGTAATTGGATGTGCACCTGAAGTGCCGTAACCTACAGGGTTACGGACCTAGAGCTGGAAAGTGGGATTAGGCTGGGTAGCTCTTTGTCGGCCAGTGTGGACACCATGGGCCGAATGGTCTCCTTGTGTGCTGTAAATTTCAATGATTCCGTGATCTTATTGTTGGCAGTTGTGTATCTGGTGTACACCAGGTTTGGTCATCCATCACCAGATCTGGTTGGACCACATCCTTACTCTCCACTGCCAAAACCATCCCCTACTCCAGGATCATTCTGGAGAGCAAAGTTAACCCACGGCTTCCTTTTGGCACTATCAACCACTCTCGAATTTCACCCTAAACCCCTCTGCCTCACCACCTCCCGCTCCCCCTTAAAGACCCTCCTTAAAACCAAGCTTTGGTCACCTCTCCCAATAGCTCCTTATTTCGGATGAGACGTTAAACCGAGGCCCCATCTGCCCTCTCGGATGGATGTGAAAGATCCCATGGCACTATTTCGAAGAAGAGCAGAGGAGTTATCCCCGGTATCCTGGCCAATATTTATCCCTCAATCATCATAACAAAAACAGATTATTTGGTCATTATCACATTGCTATTTGTGGGAGCTTGCTGTGCACAAACTGGCTGCCGCGTTTCCTACATTACAGCAGTGACTACACTGCAAAAAATATTTCATTGGCTGTAAAGCACTTTGAGATGTCTGGTGTTCGTGAAAGGCGCTATATAAATGCAACTCTTTCATTTGGCTCGGCATCCATTTTGATCAGGTTATGCCTCTGAGAAGCACCTGGGTACATTTTTCTATGTTAAAAATGCCAAAGAAATTAAAGTTGTTCTGTCCTTAGCCTTCCTGGAAGCATTGTAGTTGGGGCATGTTTCCCACAGGTATATCTACCATCCTGTACCTTAACCCAGAAGGCCCTGCTTCCTGTGTGAGGCTGCTTGCTCCCGAAGGGAACACTATGGAGTGATAGCCCAGGGGCACCAAGACCGGTTCCAGCACCTGAATTTCTGCAACTGGCTGTGATCAGGTGACAGTCCGGTGTGGGAATCAAATCTGCTGCCGCAGAGCCTGTGTGGCTTAGTGTTATATCGGGTGGTGCCTTTACCCACTAGGCCATCGGGCAAGGGCCCAGTGATTAGCTCAGTAACCAGTTACTCTCCCAATGGCTGGTTTCTGGGCCAACTGTTGCATGGCATACATGCTATAGCTGCTCAGACCGCCAACCGCTAAAACCATAACTCCCTCCGATGGCAAACTGCCTCAGGTTTATGCCGTTGTTGAACATGGTGCAACCAGTGTAGTTGCAGGATGGAAATTAGATGTTTGGTGTGCACTGCCTCACAGGTTAAAATGCATTATAAAAGACTTAAGAAAGACTTGCATTTATATAGCGCCTTTCACAGCCACCAGATATCTCAAAGTGCTTTACAACCACTGGAGTACTTTTTGGAGTGTAGTCACTGTTGCAATGTAGGAAACGTGCCGCCAATTTGCGCACAGCAAGCTCCCACAAACAGCAATGTGATAATGACCAGAAAATCTGTTTTTGTTATGTTGGTCGACCAGCTCCGTTGGGCGGGCCACATTGTCCGCATGCCCGACATGAGACTCCCAAAGCAAGCGCTCTGCTCGGAACTCCTACACGGCAGGCGGGCCCAAGGTGGGCAGAGGAAACGTTACAAGGACACTCTCAAAGCCTCCCTGATAAAGTGCAACATCCCCACCTGTACCTGGGAGTCCCTGGCCAAAGACCACCTTATGTGGAGGAAGTGCATCCGGGAAGGCGCTGAGCACCTCGAGTCTCGTCACCGAGAGCATGCAGAAATCAAGCGCAGGCAGCGGAAAGAGCGTGCTGCAAACCTGTCCCACCCACCCCTTCCCTCAACCACTGTCTGTCCCACCTTTGACAGAGACTGTAATTCCCGTATTGGACTGTTCAGTCACCTGAGAACTCACTTTTAAAGTGGAAGCAAGTCTTCCTCAATTTTGAGGCACTGCGTATGATGATGATGATGATGAGGGATAATTATCGGCCAGGACACCGTGTATAACTTCCCTGCTCTCCTTCGAAATAGTGCCATGGGATCTTTTGCGTCCACCTAAGAGAGCAGACGGGGCCTCGGTTTAATGTCTCATCCGAAAGGCGGCACCTCTGACTGTGCAGTACTCCCTCAGCACTGCACTGGAGTGTCAGCCTGGATTTATGTGCTTAAATCCCTGGACTGGGATTTGAAGGAAAGAAAGACTTGCATTTATATCGTGCCTTTCACGATCATCGGATGGATCAAAGCGCTTTACAGCCAATGAAGTACCTTTGGAGCGTAGCCACTGTTGTAATGTAGGAAACGCGACAGCCAACTTGCACACAGTAAGCTCCCATAACTCACAACCTTCTGACTCAGATGTAAGTCTTCTCCCCACTGAGCCACGGCTGGCACTGGTAACCTCAGTCATTGAAAGTTGGCGTGCAGGTGCAGCAGGCGGTGAAGAAGGCAAATGATATGTTGGCCTTCATAGCTAGGGGATTTGAGTATAGGAGCAGGGAGGTCTTACTGCAGTTGTACAGGGCCTTAGCGAGGCCTCACCTGGAATATTGTGTTCAGTTTTGGTCTCCTAATCTGAGGAAGGACATTCTGGCTATTGAGGGAGTGCAGCGAAGGTTCGCCAGACTGGTTCCCGGGATGGCAGGACTGACATATGAGGAGAGACTGGATCGACTGGGCCTGTATTCATTGGAGTTTAGAAGGATGAGAGAGGATCTCATAGAAACTTATAAAATTCTGACGGGACTGGACAGGTTAGATGCAGGAAGAATGTTGCCGATGTTGGGGAAGTCCAGAACCAGGGGACATAGTCCAAGGATAAGCGGTAAGCCATTTAGGACTGAGATGAGGAGAAACTTCTTCACCCAGAGAGTTGATAACCTGTGGAATTCCCTACCGCAAAGAGTTGTTGATGCCAGTTCATTGGATATATTCAAGAGGGAGTTAGATATGGCCCTTACGGCTAAAGGGATCCAGGGGTATGGAGAGAAATCAGGAAAGGGGTACTGAGGTGAATGATCAGCCATGATCTTATTGAATGGTGGTGCAGACTCGAAGGGCCGAATGGCCTACTCCTGCACCTATTTTCTATGTTTCTATGTTTCTTCCCATGGCAGATGTTTTCATGTTGGTAAACCTTTGCTACATGTGCTTGTCTGTCAGGTTCACCCTTTGTGCCGTCTCCACCCGGGCCTTGTGCACCACTGTCCTTTGCCGAGGGTGAGGTGGTGTGCCTCCTTTTGCCTACTTCCCCAGATCCACAGCAGCATCCACCAACTGGGGATGGGTCGTTGTTACTGAGACACCACAGGATTAGAAAACCACTTTGGCCTGGGCGCAATGTTTTATCCTCCTACCGTTACATTTCCCTTTTCAGCGGCTTCTGCAGCACCAAGAAACCATGCTCCCCCCACAGCACCTCCCGCCCTCGACCTGCTCTTGTGGGTTAAATGCTGGGACCTCGCATGGATTAATTATCCTTGAATCAAGAGTTGCGGTGGAACTTCTTGCAAAGCGCAGCCAGACTCTTGCCCTCCTGATTTGGCATGTTGAGCTTTTTAACTCGAAGGCAATTAATTGCTCACAATTTCAGAGATCCTGCACAGGGCATCCATTGACGTACCACATTATTTGACTCATGGAGGTAATTTTACCCCATCATCACCACAGGCAGTCCCTCAGAGTCGAGGAAGACTCGCTTCCACTCTAAAAGTGAGTTCTCAGGTGACTGAACAGTCCAATACGGAAATTACAGTCTCTGTCACAGGTGGGACAGACAGACATTGGTTGGAGGAAAGGGTGGGTGGGGAATCTGGTTTGCCGCTCGCTCCTTCCGCTGCCTGCGCTTGTTTTCTGCATGCTCTCGGCGACGAGACTCGAGGTGCTCAGCGCTCTCCCGGATGCCCTTCCTCCACTTAGGGCGGTCTTTGGCCAGAGACTCCCAGGTGCCGGTGGGGATGTTGCACTTTATCCCGGCAGGGAACAGATAGGATCAGATCCGCCGCTGAATTATAGTCAGTGCAAAAGCCAATTGGGGCAGTGTGTGAAACAGGCGGCCGGCCGATCCCACCCCATCAGTTGCTCGCTGGGCGTGTTTGGTTAAAATTCCCCCCCACCCGTGGACTGCCATTTTATTCAGCCTGGGACTTTGAGAGCTGGTCAGAATTGCAGCAATCTTGAGTTTGGACAGGGTTCACGACACTTCCAATTCCAAATCTGATGGGAAGGAAATCCAAAATTGGAATGTTGCCATCATGACATGATGCCATACAGCTACTGGTGTTAGCCTATAGTGCAAATATTGATGAAAGTTGATGCTCTTTTTTATCCATTCCTGGGATGTGGGTGTTGCTGCCAAGGCTGGCATTTATTGCCCATCCCTAATTGCCCCTTGAGAAGGTGGTGGTGAGCCGCCTTCTTGAACCGCTGCAGTCAGTGTGGTGAAGGTGCTCCCACAGTGCTGTTAGGGAGGGAGTTCCAGGATTTTGACCCAGCGACGATGAAGGAACGGCCGATATATTTCCAAGTCAGGATGCTGTGTGACTTTGAGGGGAACTTGGAGGCTATGGAGCTCCCATGCGCCTGCTGCCCTTGTCCTTCTAGGTGGTAGTGGTCGTGGGTTTGGTAGATGCTGCCGAAGAAGTCTTGGCGAGTTGCTGCAGTGCATCTTGTAGATGGTACACACTGCAGCCACGGTGCGCCGGTGGTGGAGAGAGTGAATGTTTAAGGTGGTGGATGGGGTGCCGATCAAGTGGGCTGCTTTGTCCTGGATGGTGTTGAGCTTCTTGAGTGTTGTTGGAGCTGCACTCATCCAGGCAAGTGGAGAGTATTCCATCACACTCCTGACTTGTGCCTTGTAGATGTTGGAAAGGCTTTGGGGAGTCAGGAGGTGAGACACGCGCCGCAGAATACCCAGCCTCTGACCTGCTCTTGTAGCTGCAGAATTTAGGTTTCTGGTCGGTGGTGAACGCCAGGATGGTGATGAAAATATGTTAGATAAAATATCAGGAGATTTGAATGGCTATGGGAGTTGGATACTTGGGAAGTAAGGCTATGAAGGGGAATGGAGAAATAGCAGAGAATTGGGAATAAAGCATTTTGGGAGGGCTAACAAGGCAAGGGAATACACAATAAATTGTAGGACAGTGAGAAGTGTAGAGGAATAGAGGGACCTTGGAGTGCATGTCCACAGATCCCTGAAGGTAGCAGGCCAGGTAGATAAGGTGGTTAAGAAGACATACGGGATACTTGCCTTTATTAGCCGAGGCATAGATTAGAAGAACAGAGAGGTTATGCTTGAACTGTATAAAACACTAATTAGGCCACAGCACGCAGTTCTGGTCCCAACATTGCAGGAAGGATGTGAGTGAACTAGAGAGGGTACACAGGAGATTTACGAGGATGTTGTCAGGAATGGAGAAGTTTAGCCGAAAGATTGGATAGGCTGGGGTTGTTTTCTTTGGAACAGAGGAGGCTGAAGGGAAACCTGACTGAGGTGTATAAAATTATGAGGGGCCTGGATAGAGTGGCTAGGAAGGATCTTTGCAGAGAGATCAACAACCAGGGGGCGTAGATTTAAAGTAATTGGTGGAAGCTTTAGAGGGAATTTGAGGGGAAATGTTCTCACCCAGAGGATGGTGGGGGTCTGGAACCCACTGCCTGAAAGGGTGTTAGAAGCAGAAACCCTCATCACATTTAAAAAGTACTTGGATGTGCACCTGAAGTGCTGTAACCTACAGGGCTACGGACCTAGAGCTGGAAAGTGGGATTTGGCTGGGTAGCTCTTTGTTGGCCGGAACGGACACAATGGGCCAAATGGCCTCCTTCCGTGCCGTAAATGTCTTCGGTTCTATGAAAGAGGTAGAGTCTGACGAGACGAACATTACAGTGATGCAGGTTTCATGAGTCAAATGACCAACACTCATTCCTCTGTTTCTCTGATGCCTTCCCTTTCTTCCTGCTTTCTATCTGTATCTTTATTGCTTTGGACTATAGGCTGGAAGGAGTTAAGTGACCATTTCGTTTACTACAAATTCCCTTTATCAGAAATATTCACATAGCAGGAATTTACTTGAACCATTTGGTGTCGACATTCTGTTGCCAAATATCTGGGATACTTTTAACTGTAACAGAAGCAAAGTATGTGTAAAATCCAAACTATTTTATGCTGTTCCCTGTGGATTGTCCAAAAATACAAGCAGTTGAAACCCTGACCCAGCGGGGAATTGAAAGCATGTGGCTAAATGTTATTATCTTTACTGTAATTGCTGATGTTTGAACGATCAGGAAAGTGTCCATGATGTACACAATTGCGTACAAGTTTATCTCAGCATTGTCCCAGCAGTGGTGGAGAGAATCAGAGCTGTAATGTATTTGCTTCAAGGGTTCTTTGCTGAAGAATTCAAAGCAACGCATCGCTATTAAGAACTTGTTGGTTTATTAGCAATCACACTACACATTACCGCTTCATCCACCAGGCTCACAACCTCATCGTGGATCCCCTGAACCCAACTGGCTGGGGTTTTATTGAGTCTTGTGAACTAAGCCACTCACAGCTCTACAACTATTTTAAGTTGAACCTATAAATCAAGTGCCCTTTATTAAAAGGGCACTAAAACCGACAGATAAACAAATTAAACTTTGGACATTAAAATTTGGTTGCCGGGGGTAACGATGTACTCCAGTCCCTCCGGCGCCCACCTCTCGCGGAAGGCCGCGAGCGTACCGGTGGACACCGCGTGCTCCATCTCCAGGGACACCCTGGCCCGGATGTAGGCGCGGAAGAGAGGCAGGCAGTCGGGCTGAACGACCCCCTCGACCGCCCGCTGCCTGAACCGGCTGATGGCCCCCTTGGCCGTGCCCAGGAGCAGTCCTACGAGGAGGCCCTCGGACCTACCCGCTCCCCTCCGCACAGGGTGCCCAAAGATCAGGAGTGTGGGACTGAAGTGCAACCAGAAATTGAGGAGCAGCTCCTTCAAATAATGGAACAGGGGCTGCAACCTCGCACACTCCGTAAAAACATGGAACACGGACTCCTCCAGACCGCAGAAATTGCAGGCGGCCTGGGAGCCCGTGAACCGGCTTAAAAATTTATTGCACGGGACTGCTCCGTGCACCACCCTCCAGGCCAAGTCCCCGATAAATAGTGGGAGGACTCCCGTGTAGAGTGCCCTCCATCGGGGACCCCCGCCTCCTCCGGACGGCAAGATGGTGCGCCATGGTGTGTCCGGACAGCAGACGAGGATGGCAAGGTGGAGAGTGTGCAGGAGCAGCCCGTACAGGAAACCCCTCCGCGCAGAACTGAAAGGCACGGAGGGGATTTCCCCGAGGAGGCTCAAGTTGTGAGGCGCCGGTTCGCAACAGCTCTACAACTCTTTTTTTTCGGGGGGGACGACAAAATAAACATTAGATCGAGTGCCCCCCCGATCTGGGGGACACTCCAGACACTCTTAACTGCCCTCGTTTTAAAATTTTTTTTTGTTTTTTTTGTTTTTTGTGGGGGGTTTTTTGTGATTTTTTGGGGGTATTAAAACCATATATTTTACAAGTGCTCCCTATAACAGGAGAGGGGGAACAACAGCTCCACAACTCTTTTTGGGGAGTACAAAATAAATATTAGATCGAGTGCCCCCTGATCTGGGGGACACTCCAGACACTTTTAACTGCCCTCTTTTTTTTGTTGTTCTTTTTTGTGTTTTTTTTTTGTGATTTTTTTTTGGGGCATGAAAATCATATAATTTACAAGTGCCCCCTATAAAAGGGGAGGGGGACACTAAAACCCGGCAATTAAAACAAATTAAACTTTAAAACATAAAATCAAATTAAAATTTGGTTGCCGGGGGTGATGATGCACTCCAGTCCCTCCGGTGCCCACCTCTCGCGGAAGGCCGCGAGCGTACACCGACACCGCGTGCTCCATCTCCAGGGACACCCTGGCCCGGATGTATGCGCGGAAGAGAGGCAGGCAGTCAGGTTGAATGACCCCCTCGACCGCCCGCTGCCTGGACCGGCTGATGGCCCCCTTGGCCGTGCCCAGGAGCAGTCCTATGAGGAGGCCCTCGGACCTACCCGCTCCCCTCCGCACAGGGTGCCCAAAGATCAGGAGAGTGGGACTGAAGTGCAGCCAGAATTTGAGGAGCAGCCCCTTTAAATATTGGAACAGGGGCTGCAACCTCGCACATTCCGTAAAAACATGGAACACGGACTCCTCCAGACCGCAGAAATTGCAGGCGGCCTGGGAGCCCGTGAACCGACTTAAAAATTTATTGCACGGGACTGCTCCGTGCACCACCCTCCAGGCCAAGTCCCCGATGAATAGTGGGAGGACTCCACATAGAGAGCACTCCATTGGGGACCCCGGGATGGGAAGATGGTACGCCATGGCGTGTCCGGACGGCAGGCGAGGATGGCAACGTGGCGAGTGTGCAGGAGCAGCCCGTACAGGAAACCTCTCCGCGCAGAGCTGAAAGGCACGGAGGGGATTTCCCCGAGGCGGCTCAAGTTGTGAGGCGCTGGCTCTACAACTCTTTTAGGGAGTACAAAATAAACATTAGATCGAGTGCCCCCCGATCTGGGGGACACTCCAGACACTTATAACTGTCCTCTTCTTTTGTTTTTTTGGGGGTATTTTTGTGTTTTTTTTTTCCTTTTGTGATTTTTCTTTTGGGCATTAAAATCATATAGTTTACAAGTGCCCCCTATAAAAGGGAAGGGGGACACTAAAGCCCGGCAATTAAAACAAATTAAACTTTAAAACAAATAAAATCAAATTAAAATTTGGTTGCCGGGCGTGACGATGCACTCCAGTCCCTCCGGTGCCCACCTCTCGCGGAAGGCCGCGAGCATACCGGTGGACACCGTGTGCTCCATCTCCAAGGACACCCTGGCTCGGATGTAAGCGCGGAAGAGAGGCAGGCAGTCAGGCTGAACGACCCCCTCGACCGCCCGCTGCCTGGACCGGCTGATGGCCCCCTTGGCCGTGCCCAGCAGCAGTCCTACGAGGAGGCCCTCGGACCTACCCGCTCCCCTCCGCACAGGGTGCCCAAAGATCAGGAGTGTGGGACTGAAGTGCAGCCAGAAATTGAGGAGCAGCCCCTTTAAATAATGAAACTCGCGCCGGCTCCACAAACCTGTGAGCATACTCACAGGTGCACACATTATAAGAGGGATTTGAAACAATGCTTGTTTCATTCTGCTGGTGCCATTTTGTTTTCTCCTGCAGATCCAGAAGACGGCTGCAAGATTGGTGTTGCCCTTAATCTCACAGGTTCTAGGCCAAGCTGTTAGAGAAATTTGGGATGGTATTTTAAACCTGTATTATGTCACTGAGAAATCTCGGCTGGAAATGTCCATTCACTCCCTCCACCACCGGCGCACCGTGGCTGCAGTGTGCACCATCTACAAGATGCACTGCAGCAACTCGCCAAGGCTTCTTCGGCAGCACCTCCCAAACCCGCGACCTCTACCACTTCATCATCATCATAGGCGGTCCCTCGAGCGAGGATAACTTGCTTCCACGAGTTCACAGGTGTTTCGATGAAGGACCCGATATTCCAGTCCTGAACTCCAGTTGAGGGGGTGGAAGATGCCTGTGCGTGGATTTTTTTAACGTGGGGTGACCGTTGCACACCAGCCACCACACGGGCTCGACAGAGCTAGGTCTTGGTCCAATGGCAAGGGTTAACCGAGACGACTGGAGACCTGCTCTGCTGCACCGACCTAGCACGCACACACATCGCAGTGTGGGCTGACCCCTGCTGCCCCTGGGCCCTCGTCTCTTCTGGGCCCCGTACCCTCATCTGTCACACCTCTGCTCGATCTCTCACCGCTCCTCAGCTATAAACATACACCGCATCTCACCACAAACACACGCCGCTCATCCGCCCTGACCTTCTCACTCCTCCGTACCTGGGTCCTGCCAATGTTCCTGCCCACGCTCCAAAACGGAGACCAGGATTTCGATGATGTCACCCAGTCGCCCATCTCAACATCATTGCACACTTGGAGCAGCTCGCGCTGGAGGTTAAAGTGATATGCCGCTCCAGCTCTTTATACTTGCTGACCTGCGGAGCTATTCTCTCGCAGGTCGGAGGGGCCACAACCCCCCCAGAAGGACCAGGGCAGCAGGTGCATGGTGACACCGCCACCTCCACGTTCCCCTCCGAGTCACACACCGTCCTGACTTGGAAATATATCGGTCATTCCTTCATTGTCGCTGGGTCACAATCCTGGAACTCCCTCCCTAACAGCACTGTGGGAGCACCTTCACCACACGGACTGCAGCGGTTCAAGAAGGCGACTCACCACCACCTTCTCAAGGGGCAATTAGGGATGGGCAATAAATGCCGGCGTTTGCCAGCGACGCCCACATCCCATGAACGAATAAAACAAAAATGTGACCTAGTCAATCAGCCAAGTGTGCCTAAAACCTGATCTCAGTTATTAGCTATGGATCAGTGGGTCGCAATCTCCTCTCCGAGTCAGAAGGTTGTGGGTTCAAGTCCCACTCCACAGACTTGAGCATAAAATCTAGGCTAATATATTAATGACTTGGATGAAGGGACCGAGTGTAATGTAGCCAAGTTTGCTGATGATACAAAGATGGGTGGGAAAGCAAATTGTGAGGAGGACACAACAAATCTGCAAAGGCTAAGACAGGCTAAGTGAGTGGGCAAAAATTTGGCAGATGGACTATAATGTGGGCAAATGTGAGGTTATCCACTTTGGCAGAAAAAAATAGAAAAACAAAGTATAATTTAAATGGAGAAAAATTGTAAAGTGCTGCAGTACAAAGGGACCTGGGAGTCCATGTGCATGAAACACAAAAAGTTAGTATGCAGGTACAGCAAGTAATCAGGAAGGCAAATGAAATGTTGGCCTTTATTGCAAGGGGGATAGAGTATAAAAGCAGAGAAGTCCTGCTACAACTGGACAGGGTATTGGTGAGGCCACACTTGGAGTACTGCATACAGTTTTGCTCTCCGTATTTAAGGAAGGATATACTTGCGTTGGATGCTGTTCAGGAAAGGTTCACTAGGTTGATTCCGGTGATAAGAGGGTTGACTTATGAAGATAGGTTGAGTAGGTTGGGCCTATACACGTTGGAGTTCAGAAGAATGAGAGGTGATCTTATCGAAACATATAAGATAATGAGGGGGCTCGACAAGGTGGATGTCGAGAGGATATTTCCACTCATAGAGGAAACTAAAACGAGGGGACATAGTCTCAGAATAAGGGGTCGCCTATTTAAAACTGAGATGAGGAGGAATTTCTTCTCTCAGAGAGTTGTAAATCTGTGGAAATCTCTGCCCCAGAGAGCTGTGGAGGTTGAGTCATTGAATATATTTAAGGTGGAGATAGACAGATTTTTCTGCAATAAGGAAATAAAGGATTCTGGGGAGCGGGCGGGGAAGTGGAGCTGAGTCCATGATCAGATCAACCATTCGTATTAAATGACAGAGCAGGCTCGAGGGACCAAATGACTGACTCCTGCTCCTATTTCATATATTCTTTTGCTCCTATGTATCTGGTACTGAGGAAGTGCTGCACTGTCCTAAATGCTGTCTTTCAGATGTGACGTTAAACTGAGGCCCCATCTGCCCCACCTAGGTGGAGATAAAAGATCCCATGGCTCTATTTCAAAGAAGAACAAGAGAGTTCCCCCCAGTGTCCTAGCCAATATTCATCCCTCAATCAACATCACTAAAAAAAACATATTATCTGGTCATTATCACATTGCTGATTGTGGGAGCTTGCTGTGCGCAATTTGACCGCCACCTTTCCTACATCACAACAGTGACTACACTCCAAAAGTACTTCATTGGCTGTAAAGTGCTTTGGGACTTCCTTGAGGCTGTGAAAAAGGCACGCTATAAATACAAGTCTCACTTTTCTGTCTTTCAACGTACTTGGGCATGGGAGGGGGAAACTCAGCCTGGGTCCCTGCTCCTGATTGACTTGCAGTAACCCTTGCTACAAATGTACCTATGTGGGGCCAGGGCAGGACTGAGCATGGCAGGGTTGACCCCTGTCCCTTCTCCTCACGGTCGAATAGCCTGCTGATGCCGACTGCCCAGGTTCTCGCGTGAAATGTTCCAACTTGGTTGAGATATCAGTGGGCTGCCAGAGCCATTAAATCACAGCCTTTAGGAAATGAGAGATGAGCGAAGGCTGAGGAAAGAGTTCCGATTTATTTCACAATGCCCAGGGCCAGTGATTTACAACGAGTGAATAATTCAAATTCCATTTTTAGCTGTATTTTGGGGATTGAGTTCCGCGATTCATCCATTTTTTCATGTAAACCGTAAATCAGGGGGCTACCTTGTCATTAAACAGTATTAACACCATAATTATGGCTTTATCCCAGTTTAGAGGCAGCACTGCGGGAGCAGGAATTTAGCCGGGGATGGTAATATGAAGGAATTCACAAATCTAATTAAAACTATAGTAGGTGTATTTAACGAGTAACTTTAACACCAGTAATGTAAGTGGAATTAGCTCTTTTGCTCGAGTGCCCATATCTGTTTACTAAATGTGTAATTCTGGCAGAAAAAAGTCATAATACATTTCTCATTTTGCTGGCCGATCTTCTCTTAACAGAGTCAAGTTATTGCTCTGAGGAATTTTGGAATCTGAACACTCTGAGTGTCTTAGCTAAATTTCAATCATCTTTTCTTATCAATTTTCTCTACCAATTCACCCCTCCTCCTTTTTTCCTCATGCATTGACTACAGGAAAGATGTGATTGCACTAGAGAGGGTACAGAGGAGATCTACGAGGATGTTGCCTGGACTGGAGGATTTTAGCTATGAGGAAAGATTGGATAGGCTGGGGTTGTTTTCTTTGGAACAGAGGAGGTTGAGGTTTCATTGAGATTTAATTGAGGTGTATAAAATTTTGAGGGGCCTAGATAGAGTAGATAGGAAGGACCCATTTCCCTTTGCAGAGAGGTCAATAACCAGGGGGCATAGATTTAAAGTAATTGATAGAAGGATTAGAGGGCAGTTGAAGAGAATATTTTTCACCCAGAGGGTGGTGGGGGTCTGGAACTCACTGCCTGAAAGGGTGGCAGAGGCAGAAACCCTCATTGCATTGGATATGTACTTGAACTATCATATAACGTACAAGGCTATGGACCAAGAGTTGGAAAGTGGGATGAGGCTGAATGGCCTCATTCTGTGCCATAAATTTAGAATATAAGAACATAAGAAATAGGAGCAGGAGTAGGCCATTTGGTCCCTTGAGCCTGCTCCGCCATTCAATAAGATCATGGCTGATCTGATCTTGGCCTCTACTCCACTTCTCTGCCCGCTCCCCATAACCCTTAACTCCCCGATTGTTCAAAAATCTGTTTATCTCTGCCTTAAATATATTCAATGACCCAGCCTCCACAGCTCTCTGGGGCAGAGAATTCCACAGATTTATAACCCTCTGAGAGAAGAAATTCCTCCTCATCTCCGTTTTAAATGGGCGGCCCCATTTCTATGATGACCAGACTATAGTTGCACAGCCATTAGGTGTTCTTCAGTACCTTGGTTGTCCAGGTGTGAACCGAAACATTGAGTGTCAGCATGTTCATTGACCATGGGTCGTTGGAGGAAAGGGTGGGTGGGGAGTATGACAGAGACTGTAATTCCCGTATTGGACTGTTCAGTCACCTGAGAACTCACTTTTGGAGTGGAAACAAGTCTTCCTCGATTCCGAGGGACTGCCTATGATGATGATGATGACCAAGGGGAGGCAGGTGTCATGGCAGGGCCTGGTCCTATCCACACATGGGCAGTTCCAGCAGGAATCGCTGGGCAGCAATGAGGACCAGGAGCACTCTCTGATGGTTTATCCACAATTCAGGATTACTGAGGTCTCACCACTAACCTAGCTGAGATCAGCCTAACTCAACACACACTGGGGAATGAACCAGTCTCCTGGATCAGTTACTCACTGGATAAACTCACTGAGCCATCGACGTCATTTTAAACATTGAGTGCAACAGCAAGGGGTGAGTCTGTTTTATGTGTTTAATGTCTGTTAGATGCATTTAACATGATGAGAGGATGTGTTTAAAAGTTAATGAGCGAGCTTGAAAGCCATGATCCTGTTTTAAAAATAGAACTATGGCTGACAGGAAGTTTCTGGAACTTTAAGTCTGCTGATTTAATTGCAGACACAGCCAAGCTGGCTTTTGGCTGGTGTTCTCCATCTTGGCTCAGTGGGTAGCACTCTCACCACTGAGTCAGAAGGTTGTGGGTTCAAGTCCCACTCCAGAGTCTTGAGCACAAAAGTCCAGGCTGACACTACAGTCCAATGCTGAGGGAGTGCTGCTCTGTCAGAGGTGCTGTCTTTCGGATGAGACGTTAAATCGAGGTCCTGTCTGCTCTCTAAGGTGGATGTGAAAGATCCCATGGGACTATTTTGAAGATGAGCAGGGGAGATATCTCTTTCCTGACCAATATTTATCTCTCGATCGACATAACAAAATGAGATTATCCACTCATTCTCACATTGCTGTTTGTGGGAGCTTGCCGTGCGCAAACTGGCTGCAGCGTTTCCTACATTACTTCAAAAAGTATTTCATTGGCTGTAAAGCACTTTGGGACGTCTGGTGGTAGTGAAAGGCGCTATATAAATGCAAGTCTTTCTTTGGTTTGGGTCCGGTGCTGGGTCTCATCGAGTGGACGATGAGTATGTCTTTATGTGAGAGGGTTAATGTAACTGTGCGATATTAGAGGACAGCTGTTGCCCATTGAACCATGAGTCAGTGGCCTGGAATGTCCTTGGGGTCTGCACAGCTGTCATAGTCATGTTGGGACAGGAATTCTGACCCCTGACCCCAGGTGCCCCTGACATCATCAGAATTTGAGGGGTCAGTACATTTATGTAAAATGGGCGCACGTACAAAATAGTCGCACAATTTCAATGGCCGGCAAAGTTTTGGGGGCGGAGGGGGAGGGTGAGCTGACAGAATCATGCTTTGCCCTGGTTACCAACCCGCTAGTCTTTGGCCGTCCCGAATATGGAGTTCTCACACTGGATAGGGTGAGGAAACTGGACCCCGGTGTCTGGTTATTATTTAAATGGAGAAAGATTGCAAAGTGCTGCAGTACAGCGGGACCTAGGGGTATTTGTGCATGAAACACAAAAGGATAGTAGGCAGGTACAGCAAGTGATCAGGAAGACCAAAGGAATCTTGGCCTTTATTGCAAAGGGGGTGGAGTATAAAAGCAGGGAAGTCTTGCTTCAGTTATACAGGGTCTTGGTGAGGCCACACCTGGAATACTGCGAACAGTTTTGGTTTCCATATTTATGAAAGGGTATACTTGCTTTGAAGGCAGTCCAGAGAAGGTTCACTAGGTTGATTCCGGAGATGAGGGGGTTGACTTATGAGGAAAGGTTGAGGAGGTTGGGCCTCTACTCATTGGAATTCAGAAGAATGAGAGGTGATCTTATCGAAACATATAAGATTCTGAGGGGGCTTGACAAGGTGGATGCAGAGAGGATGATTCCACTGATAGGGGAGACTAGAACTAGGGGATATAGTCTTAGAATAAGGGGCCGCCCATTTAAAACAGAGATGAGGAGGAATTTCTTCTCTCAGAGGGTTGTAAATCTGAGGAATTCGCTGCCTCAGAGAGCTGTGGAAGCTGGAATATTGAATAAATTTAAGACAGAAATAGACAGTTTCTTAACTGATAAGGGAATAAGGGCTTATTATGGGGAGCGAGCAGGGAAGTGGACCTGAGTCCACGATCGGATCCACCATGATCGTATTAAATGGGGGAGCAGGCTCGAGGGCCGTATGGCCTACCCCTGCTCCTATTTCTTATGTTCTTATGGAGGAGAGGAGGCAAAAATACAGAGGGGGAAAAGAAATATGGTTGAATTTACAACAGCTTCCATTTATAGAGAAGCAAAATACAACGGACGCTGGGAATTTGAGATAAAAAACAGAAAATGCTGGAATTGCTCAGCAGGGTAAGCAGCGGAGAGAGAGAAACAGAGTTAATGTTCCAGGTCGATGACCTTTCAACCCCCGCTCCGCGATGCTTCACAGTCAGTGAAGGAAATATTAGGATGGGCTAGCAAAGAACCAAAGCTTGGTCAAAGAGGTAGGTTTTAAGGAGGGTCTGATAGTCGGAGAGAAGGGGCGAGAGGCAGAGAGAGTTAGGGAGGGAATTCCAGAGCTTCAGGCCTAGGCAGCTGAAGGCACGGCCACCAATGGCGGGGCAAAGAGAGTGAGAGCAGCACAAAAGGCCAGAGTTGAACGTGCACAGAGTTCTTGGAGGGTTACAGGGCAATTTTGCACTAAAGAAAGAAAGATTTGTATTGATATAGCGCCTTTCACAACCACCGGGCGTCCCAAAGCACTTACTGCCAATGTACTTTTTCAAGTGCAGTCACTGCTATAATGTAAGAAACACGGCAGCCAATTTGCGCACAGCAAGCTCCCACAAACAGCAATGTGCTAATGACCAGATAATCTGTTTTTAGATGTTGATGGAGGGATAAGTATTGGCCTGGACACCAGGGATAACTCCCCTACTCTTCTTCTAAATAGTGCCGTGGGATTTTTTGCGGTTTAACATCGCACCCGGAAGATGACACCTCCGACAGTGCAGCACTCCCTCAGCACTGCACTGGAGTGTCAGCCTAGATTATTTGCTCAGCCATGATCGTATCGAATGGCGGAGCAGGCTTGAGGGGCCGCATGGCCTACTCCTGCTCTTATTTCTTATGTTCTTATGTTCTTAATATAAGATAGTCATCAAGAAATCAGATAGGGAATTCAGAAGAAGCTTCTTTACCCAGAGAGCGGTGAGAATGTGGAACTCGTTCCCACAGGGAGTGGTTGAAGCGAATAGTATCGATGCATTTAAGGGGAGGTTAGATAAGCATATGGGGGAGAAGGGAATAGAGGGTTATGCTGATAGATTTAGATGAGGAAAGACGGGAGGAGGCTCAGTGAAACATAAACGGCAGCATGGACTGGTTGGGCCGAATGGCCTATTTCTGTATATCCTGTGTAATCCTATGTATAGATAAACAAGCCCAGGCTCCAGGTTCCACTAAAATGTGCATCTATGATTTGAGCTAATGGATCCAATTTCAATAATTGGTCTCTCAAGTTGTCCAGGGCCTTGTCATGGATCTTGATAATCATAGAAACATAGAAACATAGAAAATAGGTGCAGGAGTAGGCCATTCGGCCCTTCTAGCCTGCACCGCCATTCAATGAGTTCATGGCTGAACATGCAACTTCAGTACCCCATTCCTGCTTTCTCGCCATACCCCTTGATTCCCCTAGTAGTAAGGACTTCATCTAACTCCTTTTTGAATATATTCAGTGAATTGGCCTCAACAACTTTCTGTGGTAGAGAATTCCACAGGTTCACCGCTCTCTGGGTGAAGAAATTCCTCCTCATCTCGGTCCTAAATGGCTTACCCCCTTATCCTTAGACTGTGTCCCCTGTGTCCCCTGGAGCAGTACTGTGTGGTGGGGGCAGGTTGGTGGAAGACCTTTGTCTTACGGATGTTTAATGTAAGGCCCATACTCTTGTACACTTCGGTGAAGGTGTTGATGATGGTTTGGAGTTTGATCTCCGAGTGTGCGCAGACGCAAGTGTCGTCTGCGTACTGTAATTCAATAACAGAGGATGGGACGATCTTGGATCTGGTTTGGAAGCGACAGAGGTTAAACAATTTCCCGCTTGTTGTGTAGCTTAGCTGCATTCCAGCGGGGAGCTTATTGAGGATGTAATGGGGCATTGCAGCAATGAAGATCATTTCAATAATAATTCAATAGTGTTAGTCTCATAGGTTTGTTTCCCATATATCATCATCATAGGCAGTCCCTTGAAATCGAGGCAGACTTGCTTCCACTCGAAAAGTGAGTTCTCAGGTGACTGTGCAGTTCAATATGGGAATGGCAGTCTCTGTCACAGATGGGACAGACAGTGGTTGGAGGAAAGGATGGGTGGGGAGTCTGGTTTGCCGCACGCTCCTTCCGCTGACTGTGCTTGGTTTCTGCACGCTCTCAGCGACGAGACTCGAGGTGCTCAGCACCCTCCCGGATGCTCTTCCTCCACTTAGGGCAGGGACTCCCAGGTGTCGGAGGCTTTGAGGGTGTCCTTGACACATTTCCTCTGCCCACCTGGAGCTCGCTTGCTGTGTAGGAGTTCCGAGAAGAGCGCTTGCTTTGGGAGTCTTGTGTCGGGCATGCGGACAATGCGTCCTGCCCAATGGAACTGGTCAAGTGTGGTCAGTGCTTCGATGCTGGGGATGTTGGCCTGATGAAGGACAGTGACGTTGGTGCGTCTATCCTCTCAGGGCATTTGCAGGATCTTGCAGAGACAGTGTTGGTGGTATTTCTCCAGTGATTTGAAGTGTCGACTGTATATGGTCCACGTCTCTGAGCCATATAGCAGGGCGGGTAAAACTACAGCCCTGTAGACCATAAGCTTGGTGCCAGATTTGAGGTCTTGGTCTTCGAACACTGTCTTCCTCAGGCGACCGAAGGCTGTGCTGGCACACTGAAGGCGGTGTTGGACCTCGTGGTCGGTGTCTGCCTTGCTGATAGTAGGCTCTCGAGGTATGAAAAATGGTCCACGTTGTCCAAGGCTGCACCATGGATTTTGATGACTGGGGCGTAGTGCTGTGTGGTGGGGTCAGGTTGGTGGAGGAGCTTTGTCGTAAAGATATTTAGTGTAAGGCCCATGCTTTCGTACGCATAGGTGTAATACGCCTCCCATGTAATAGAGGCGATTGGTGTGTCTATGGAAACTGGCATCCCAGTATGAATGTAAAAGCATCAGAATGGCACGCAGACGATGGGATACAATATAAGCACAGAAGTGCTCGGACACAATTTAAAAAACCAAAGAATGCTAAATTGTGTTTTCACAAATTAAGTAGCCAATTGACCTGTGAGTGGGTGTAAAGCCTTTTGTATTGTACTAACTATGCATAGTCAGTGTGCAACCATAGAGTGCTACTTGTCACATTCTCACATGATATTTTACCAGTGATTAAAAGCTATCCAGGAGAATGTAATGTGTAATGGCAAACAGTTAAGAGCTTACAAGTGGAAAAGTACCACTAGATGTTGAACAAGTGTAAATGATGAGTGCGTCTCTAGTAAATGTCGGAAAATGGCAGACTACAAAAGCAATGCTGGAAATCTGAAATAAAAATAGAAAATGCTGGACATCTCAGCGGGTCAGGCAGCATCTGTGGAGAGAGAAACAGAGTTAATGTTTCAGATCGATGACCTTTCGTCACAATTTATGATAAGAACGTAAGAAATAGGAGCAGGAGTCGGCCATTTGGCCCCTCGAGCCTGCTCCGCCATTCAATAAGATTATGGCTGATCTGATCCTGGCCTCAGCTCCACTTCCCTATCCGCTTCCCATAAGCCTTGACTCCCTTATAATTCAAAAATCCCCATAACCATTGACTCCCTTATCATTCAATGACCCAGCCTCCACAGCTCTCTGGGGTAGAGAATTCTAAAGATTCACGACCCCCAGAGAGGAGAAATTCCTCCTCATCTCCGTCTAAAATGGGCGACCCCTTATTCTGAAACTATGCCCCCTAGTTCTAGATTCACCCCAGAGAGCAAACATTCTCTCTGCATCTACCCTGTCAAGCCCCTTCAGATTCTTATGTGAATCTTATATGATGTAGACTAAACTACTATACATTATCATTATCATCATAGACAGTCCCTCGAAATCGAGGGAGACTTGCTCCCACTCTAAAAGTGAGTTCTCAGGTGACTGAACAGTCCAATACGGGATTTACAGTCTCTGTCACAGGTGGGACAGACAGTGGTTGAAGGAAAGGGTGGGTGGGGAGTCTGGTCTGTCGCGAGTGTGCTGCCCACTGAGCCTCGGCTGACACTGAACCATGGTGACGTTCAAGATTAGATTTCAGAAGTGGATGAAGAAAAAGGGGACAAAGAGACAAAGCAGCAGGGCAGGTAAGTGTGTTCAGGACTGTGTGCCCCCATGGGGGGGTAAACACCGGCACGGATCGATTGGGCCGAATGGTCTGTTTCCAGGTTGCAAACTTTTGTGCGTTTCTATGTTAGAGAGGAACCAAGCAAGTGAATGCAGTCCCATCGAGCTGGACATTGGAGGAGAGGCGTTGGAGGAGGTTGATGTGGTCAACCACGCTGAAGCCTGAAGAGAAGCTGAAAAAGAAAAATGCACCATCGTCACGGTCACACAGCAGATATCCTTTGTGACTTTGATTCGGGCCGTTTCAGTGCTGTGGCTGGGCAGAAACCTGATTGGAGAGATTCATGCATGGAGTTGCAGGAAACATGGTCAGTGTATAAAAATATAGATGTATGTTAGTAACCCATTACAGAAAATGTAAAAGATAGAAAGACTTTGATTTACATAGCGCATTTCACGACCACCGAATGTCTCAAAACATTTTACAGCCAATGAAGCACTTTTGAAGTGTTGCAATATGGGAAACGCGGCAGCCTACCTGCGTACAGCAAGCTCCCACAAACAGCAATGTGATAATGGCTAGATAATCTGTTTTTTGTGATGTTGATTGAGGGATTAATATTGGTCAGGACACTGGGGATAACTCCCCTGCTCTTCTTCGAAATAGTGCCATGGGATCTTTTACATCAGCCTAGATTTTTGTTTCAAAACACATCTCGTAGTTTTCAGGTTTTTAAAGTAATGAAAACCAATTGCGTTATTTTCATTTCAAGTATGCTTGCGATTTAAAAGACTGGTTCAATAAAAGACTGTTTTTATTACGTCTCTGCTCAGTCTCTCTGTCCTAAATACTGCAAAACCAGCTACTGCAAAAAAATAATCGTATTTGTGTTGATATTTTGATCAACCTGTGTAATTCATTTCAAGGTTTTTTTGTGTGTTCCAACACAGTTTATGCATGTTACCCCTTCATCCATATAAACTTAATCAGCGAGGGCCCAGGGGCAGCACGGCCAGCCCACACTGCGATACGTGTGCGCACTGGGTCCGTGCAGCAGATCTGGTCTCCAGTCGTCTTGGGTAGCCCTTGCCACTGGACCAAGACCTCGCTCTGTTGAGCCCGTGTGGTGGCTGGTGTGCAACGGCCACCACACGTTAAAAAAATCCACGCACAGGCATCTTCCACCCTTCAACATGTAGTTTGGGACCTGGAATATTAGGTCCTTCATTGAAACACCTCATCTCTTTTTGGCGTGGAAGCAAGTCATCCTCGCTTCGAGGGCCTGCCGATGATGACGATGATAATATATTTAATATCTGAAAGAATAATGAATCTATATTTTTGTGACAGACAATTCATAAAGTGGTTCAGCTGAGTATATTGAAATCAGTTATGTTTTGCACTGTCCTTTGACATGAGCCGCAAATCATTGGAAAAAATCTATACAGATTTAATTCCACCTAGTTAACGTAAATGATTCACTGTAATATTCAAGGCTTCCATTTATATAGCTGGAAACAGCAGGTCAGGCAGCATCAGGAAAAAAGTTAACGTTTCAGACCTTACAACCTGGCGCCAGAACTGGAAGATGTTACAGATGAACAGCTTATATGGAGGAAGAACAAGAGAAAAGTGGTCAAAGGGAATAAAAATTATCACATGCGCAGGAAAAGAAAAATACTGATTCACTGGAGGACAAGAGATGATTAAATGGCAGAAGTGATCATAGATTAAGACAAAAGGAAGTATGATGAGAAAAATTTGAGAAATAAAAAATCTACACAAGGCCCAGAGGT
Source organism: Pristiophorus japonicus (assembly GCF_044704955.1). Classification (NCBI taxonomy): domain Eukaryota; kingdom Metazoa; phylum Chordata; class Chondrichthyes; family Pristiophoridae; genus Pristiophorus; species Pristiophorus japonicus. The sequence goes on from NC_091990.1 coordinate 11,033,083, forward strand.
TATGTGAATGGGAAAAGCAGAAGAGGGTGACATGTGGCAAAACGGGCTCCAGAGGCCCAGGAGTGTGCTGGGACTAAATGTTGGGTAAACACCAGGGGTGGCAAGTTCCCAGCCACCCATGGACCTCATCCCAAACACCAACTCACAATCTCCCCTGTCCCCAGACCACCACATCCATCCCTGGCAGCTGTCTGGCCAGTGTCAGCCGTGGCTCAGTGGGTAGCACATGCGCCTCTGAGTCAGCAGGTTGTGGGTTCAAATCTCACTCCAGGGACTTGAGCACAAAAATCTAGGCTGACACTCCCAGTGCAGTGCTGGGGGAATGCTGCACTGTTGGAGGTTCCGTCTTTCGGATGAGACGTTAAACCACGCACAGACATCTTCCACCCCCTCATTTGGAATTTAGGACTGGAACATCGGGTCCTTCATTGAAACTCATGTGGAAGCAAGTCATCCTTGTTCGAGGGACCGCCTACGACGGTGATGATGCAGGGGGAGTGCTGCACTGTCGGAGGTGCTGTCTTTCACAGGTCAGAGAAAGAGATTCTATTGCAGAAGCCTTGCCTTGCAAAATTTAACTTATGTCTTTTGGATGAGACATTAAACCGAGGCCCTGTCTGCTCCCTCAGGGGGATGTAAAAGATCCCATGACACTATTTCGAAGAACAGCAGGGGAGTTATCCCCGGTGTCCTGGGCCAATATTTATCCCTCAATGAACATAACATAACATAAACAGATTATCTGGTCATTATCACATTGCTGTTTGTGGGAGCTTGCTGTGCGCAATTTGGCTGCCGCGTTTCCCACATTACAACAGTGACTACACTCCAAAAGTACTTCATTGGCCGTAAAGCCCTTTCAGACGTCCGGTGGTCGTGAAACGCAAGTCTTTCTTTATGTAAAGGTCGAGTGAATATATCGGCCTCTTAAATTCATTCAGAGGATTCAGATTTCAACAGGAACGTGACTGAATTTACATCATCATCATAGGCAGTCCCTCGAAATCGAAGAAGACTTGCGTCCGCTCTAAAAGTGCGTTCTCAGGTGACTGTACAGTTCAATACGGGAATTACTGTCTCTGTCACAGGTGGGACAACCACTGTCTGAATTTACAATATCTTGGTGGGACCACTCCACTGTTGTCCCTGTGTGCTAGAGGCTGGAGTTGGGGAGAGCAGAGTTCAGCACTGGCTCACTATCGGGTGTTAATTATGTGTAAATAACACGTCCGGGCAGAGCTAAACAATCCAGGCCAGTCCAGTCCAGTCCAGGCATGTCACATGTAACTACAGATGCTTTCTCGGTAAACAGTGCTTACACATTGCTAGCACAACTGCTTCCCTCTGCCACCGTATGCCAGCAGTTGTTGAATGGACACGAGGACGGTTAGAAAACGTCAATCCCCACACTATAGAAAGACTTTGGGCCCGAACTTGGTGGCCTTACCACCCACTGCCGCCGGCTGCCACCGAGTTCTTTGGGCGGTCTCCCCTCGGTGCCATTTTCCACTAGGCCTCCCGCCGGGGTGGGGGAAAGCGGGGAGTACCGCTGGGAACCGTCCGCTGACGCCTGCTGGCGCGCAAGGCGCATAAGTGTCCTCCCGCCCGCCGAGCTGCCATTTTGGTCTGGGCGGGAGTTGGCGGCAGCAGGGGGAAGGGCCACTGCGTGGAGGCCGGTCTAACCCCAACGGTAAGTAAGAAGACCTGCAAAAAAAGGTTAGTGAACTTCTTTTATTAATTTGGTTTTCAGCGATTTACGTGTATGGGGTCACTTGAAGGTCTTCCAGTGTTTTTTTTGGGGGGTGAAAATTTGTATTACTATGTGCTCCCCTTTCCCTGAGCCCGACTCAATCCACGGCGGCACTTTGGCGAGGATTGCATTTGCCGCTGAGATTGGGAGCTCCTGCCCGCTGCCGCCCAGATTCATGCCGTAAGTCCCTTTTTTTGCCGCCGCACACTCTTTCCGTCAGGTATCTCGGCGGTACTGTGGGAGGTACTTGGCTTCCACCAAGTTCGGGCTCTCTCTGATTCCCATCAGCTCCAGGCTACCCCTCAGCCTGATTAACTTGTAGGTGCAACATGATTCATCAAAGAAGTTATCTCTGTTCCCCTGCAGCGATCTGCCTCCCATCAATCCTGCTCCTAAACCAGTCCATGTATGCAAGGATCTCTGACCGGTGATTTCTGAGGTCATGCATTTGACCTGAAATTGACACGGCGATCACTGGACTAGAGATACTGCAACTTAAAACTGTCTCTCTGTTGGTTAAAAGGTGGTAAAATAGCTTGTAGCTGGTGGCCTGTGGTCGAGGTATGATGTCGGGATCAGGTAGTTGCAGATCTGTAGTACGTCTGATCCATGCCATGCCTGACCTGGGAGTTCTTGATACTGTCATTAGGTGCAAAGTTGAAAAATGTCTATTCCCAACCCTGTCTTCCTTTACTAACGCAGGATGAAGCCCATCCTTGGTTAGTATAGTGGTGAGTATCCTTACCTGTCATAGAATCACAGAATGGTTACAGCACAGAAGGAGGCCATTCGGCCCATCGAGCCCGTGCCGGCTCTCTGCAAGAATCATAGGCGGTCCCTCGGGATCGAGGAAGACTTGCTTCCACTCTTAGAATGACTCCTGAGGTGGCTGAACAGTCCAATACGAGAGCCACAGTCCCTATCACAGGTGGGACAGATAGTCGCTGAGGGAAAGGGAGGGTGGGACAGGTTTGCCGCACGCTCTTTCCGCTGCCTGCGCATGGTTTCTGCATGCTCTCGGCGATGAGACTTGAGGTGCTCAGCTCCCTCCCGGATGCACTTCCTCCACTTTGGGGAGTCTTTGGCCAGGGACTCCCAGGTGTCAGTGGGGATGTTGCACTTTATCAGGGAGGCTTTGAGGGTGTCCTTGTAACCTTTCCTCTGTCCACCTTTGGCTCGTTTGCCGTGAAGGAGTTCCGAGTAGAGCGCTTGCTTTGGGAGTCTCGTGTCTGGCCTGCGAACAATGTGGCCCTGCCCAGCGGAGCTGATCGAGTGTGGTCAGTGCTTCAATGCTGGGGATGTTGGCCTGGTCGAGGATGCTAATGTTGGTGCGCCTGTCCTCCCAGGGGTTTTGTAGGATCTTGCGGAGGCATTGTTGGTGGTATTTCTCCAGTGACTTGAGATGTCTACTCTGCAAGAGCACTTCAGCTGGTCCCATTCCCCCACCCTTTCCCCGTAGCCCTGCAGATTTATTTTCCTTCAGATACTTATCGCACGCCCTATTGAAAGGTAAGAATGAGTCTGCCTCCACCACCCTCTCAGGCAGCGCATTCCAGATCCTAACCACTCGCTGCGTAAAAAAAGTTTTTTCTGACGTCGCCTTCGGTTCATTTGCCAATCACCTTAAATCTGTGTCCTCTGGTTCTCGACCCTTCCACCAATGGGACACTTTCTCTCTATCGACTCTGTCCAGACCCCCTCATGATTTTGAGTGTGGGAGACTCTCGTGTTCGGTTCCCCCGACGGGGAGACTTTTAATTTTGGCGCAGGCTTGATGGGCCCAATGGCCTCCTATCCCGCGCCGTACTCTGCTACGATTCTATGATTCGAAGTAAACACCATTGAGGTTGAACTTCTTTTTCTATCTATGCCAAAAAAAATCATGAGATATGCTATGCTGAAACATAAAGTATTTTGTTCTGCTCCTCTTCACCCCCCCCCCCGCTCCCCCCCACCGTGTCCCCCCCAACCCCCACTCACATCTCTTTTGTGGTTTATCATGAAAGAAGCTCCATTTCCTTGATGTACGAATGTAACGACTGAACTATTACAGGCGCAATGGGCCCCGTGTTAAAAAAAGAATCCTCTTTTAAGTCCCCTGAATAGGCCCAGTGTTTGTGATAAAAGTTGGAAGTAATTCCTCACCAATCTCCAGTTGGCTGAAAATTTCTTTAAACAAACTCATGACTATTCCATTGGCAGCACAAAATGAACAAAATAACCAAAACAACATCGTGACAGTGATTGCCACACCTCAAAAATAGAATTCTGTCTTGTGCTCTTAGAATGCAAGAAGGAGACTTTTACATTCGCTGCCTCTGAAGTTCGAGTCGTGGCTGGCTGATGTCTGCGCACCAGCGTTTATTGCTAAATCCACTTCCTTTATCCTAAATTATTGACCAACAAAAATGTGCATCAACATTGTCCGCATGCCCGACACCAGACTCCCAAAGCAAGCGCTCTACTCGGAACTCCTACACGGCAAGCGAGCCCCAGGTGGGCAGAGGAAACTTTACAAGGACACCCTCAAAGCCTCCCTGATAAAGTGCAACATCCTCACCGACACCTGGGAATCCCTGGCCAAAGACCGCCCTAAGCGGAGGAAGAGCATCCGGGAGGGCGCTGAGCACTTCGAGTCTCGTCGCCGAGAGCGTGCAGAAACCAAGCGCAGGCAGCGGAAGGAGCGTGCGGCAAACCAGACTCCCCACCCACCCTGTCCCGCCCGTGACAGAGACTGTAGATCCTGCATTAGTCTCAATCAGTCACCTTAGAACTCATTTTAGTGTGGAAGCAAGTCATCCTCGACTCCAGGGGACTGCCTAAGAAGAATTTAGCACAGTAAAGTGTTCCAGGGCGCTTAACAAGTGCGATATCAACAAAAAAAACAACATTTTTGACACAAAGCCACAGAAGGAGATATCAGGCCAGATGTCCAAAAGCTTGGTGCAATGGTTGGTTTTAAGGAGCATCTTAAAGGAGGCGAGAGGGGTCAAGAGGTGGAGAGGTTGAGGGAGGGAATTCCAGAACTTAGGCTGCTGAAAGTATGGGCGCCAATGGTGGAGTGATTAAAATCGGAGCGGGGGGGTGCAGGGGGTGTGCACAAGAGGCTAGAATTGGAAAAGCGCAGAGATCTCGAAGGCTTGTAGGGCTGGAGGAGGATACTAAATTGGGTTACGGATGAGGTAATGGAGGGATTTGAAAACAAGGATGGGGATTTTTTTAATTGAGGCGCTGTCGGACTGGGAGCCAGTGAAGGTCAGTGAGCACAGGGGTGATGAGGGAACAAGGTTTGCAGCGAGTTAAGATTAGGGCAGCACAAGTTTATGTGGGGTGGAAGATGGGAGGCTGGCCACTCAAGAGGAATAGTCAAGTCTAGAGGTAACAAGGGCATGGATGAGGGTTTCAGCAGGGTCGGAGTTGGGCGATGTTCAAAATCTCATCTCGGGATCAAACACAACACCAAGGTTGAGAACAGTCTTGCTCAGCTTAAGAAAGAAAGACTCGCATTTATATCGCGCCTTTCACGCCCACCGGACATCGCAAAGCGCTTTACAGCCAATGAAGTACTTTGTGAAGTGTGGTCACTGTTGTATTGTGGGAAACACGGCAGCCAATTTGCGCACAGCAAGCTCCCACAAACAGCAATGTGATAATGACCAGATAATCTGTTTATGTTATGTTCATTGAGAGATAAATATTGGCCCCAGGACATCAGGGATAACTCTCCTGCTCTTCTTCGAAATGGGATCTTTTATGTCCAGCTGAGGGAGCAGACGGGGCCTCGGTTTAACGTCTCATCTGAAAGACAGACGGTAAATTTTGGTACAGGCGGTAATGGAACCTCTTTCCCTGACCTGTGCTGCTGTCAAGTGAGGCTTTGCATTGGGAATGAAGCCTTGCCAGATTAGTCATTGGGGGAAAATTGCGGTCAGAAGAGACCCGAAAAAAATCTACGAAATTTCCTGGTGGTCCCGGAGCAACCTATGATTCCGGTCGGAGGCCGAGTTTCGCAGCGCAGCGCACGGGGCTCTGTCTTCCACGTACGGACATCTATGTTGGAGTCACGTGGGCCTGGACCACCACTCACGATGCAGTATTCTCAATGATAAAAATGGGAACTCTGTACGAGCTCCCATTACTATCAATGAGAAAAAACCCTAAAACACCGAAACACAGCACAATAAATAAATAAAACACCTCACATCTTTAAAATTAAATGTAATTAAATGTTTTAGAAAAAATATATTTAAAAAAATTTTTTTTAATAGTGTTAAAAATAAACTTACCTTAATGGATGGGAATTTTAATCTAAAGTGAGTGTTTAAATTTTTTTTATATATGTTTTAAAACTCTATGGGCTAGATTTTACACTTTTGTGCATATCGGCCAAAAATGGGCGTTATTTCCGGCGTGGGTGGTAAAAATGGGCTTTCAGATCGCCGGCAGTCCCTCGTAAAGGAATGGAAGATGCCTGTGCGTGAGTTCTTTTAACGTGTGGTGGCCATTGCACACCGGCAACCACACGGGCTTAGCAGAGCTAGGTCTTGGTCCAGTGGCAAGGGGGTCCAAGACGACTGGAGACCAGGCACTGCTGTATGAGCCTAGTTGCCGACGGCGCGATGTTGGCTGCAAGCTCGACGCTGATGACCGAATGAAGGGCCTGCCGTGAGAAAATTGAAATAATTAGTGGGAGGTTTAGAGGAGAATCTTTTTCACCCAGAGGGCGGTGGGGGGGTTCTGGAACTCACTGCCTGAAAGGACGGTAGAGGCAGAAACCCTCACCACATTTAAAAAGTACTTGGATGTGCACCTGAAGTGCCGTGACCTGCAGGGCTACGGACCGAGAGCTTGAAAATGAGATTAGGCTGGGTAGCTCTTGGTCGGCCGGCGTGGACACGATGGGCCGAATGGCCTCCTAGTGTGCCGTAAATTTCTATCATTCTATCAACAGCCCAAAAAACTGTTCCGGCCTTATCCGATATAAAGTTATGTTGCCGGGGTGCGATGAGTAAAGGTGGGAGGAAGCTCGTGTGGAGCATAAACAGCAGCATGGACCATTTGGGCCGAATGGCCTGTTTCTGCATGGTGCCTTCTGTGCAATTTTACTTGAAAGGTGCAGACTGCAAAGACGTTGAATTATTGTGTTTGAGGAGTGCTTCTTTTTGCATCATCTGTAGGGGGGGGGGGCCTCAATTGCTCTTTGCAGAAATCACGTATAAAATCATGAAAAATCTGGCAAGCACACTGACCTACAATTGCAGGCGTGCTGCCCACAGGCTGACTGTGACCTAGTAACCTGCTTCCTGCAGTGCTGGCCATCAACCCCATCACAACAGCAAGCTGTGCACACTTAACCATTTGCGTACTGAATTTGAATTGCAGTGCTGACCAGAATTACCCACTCGTCTTGTCCATAATAATTAAGAAATAGGAGCAGGAGCGGGCCATTTAGCCCCTCGAGCCTGCTCCGCCATCCAATAAGAACACGGCTGATCTGATCCTGGCCTCAGCTCCACTTCCCTGCCCGCTCCCCGTAACCCTTGACTCCCTTATCGCTCAAACATATGTGTCTATCTCCACCTTAAATATATTCAATGACCCAGCCTCCACAGCTCTCTGGGGCAGAGAGTTCCGCAGGTTTACAACCCACTGAGAGAAGAAATTCCTCCTCATCTCCTGCTTTTTTTTTTATTTTCCTGATTTTCCTGTTTCTTGCTCCTCAATTCTATCCAGTGAAAGAAAAAAGGGCTTGCATTTATATAGCGCCTTTCACGCCCGCTGGATGACCCAAAGCGCTTTACAGTCAATGAAATATTTTTTGGAGTGTAGTCACTGTTGTAATGTGGGAAACCAATTCGCGCACAGCAAGCTCCCACAAACGGCAATGTGATAATGACCAGATAATCTGTTTTTAGTGAATATTGGTGGGGGGATAAATATTGACCGGGACATCGGGGCTAACTCCCCTGCTGAAGGTGTGTGTATCTGTGTGGGTGCGTGTGAGTGAGAGTCACGCAGCCTGGTGTGGACCAGCTTGTTGATCGCATGTGATGCTTCACACGGCTTGAATAACCTGCTGGCTCTTGCTGTCAATCAAGAATGGATCCTTGGGCAAGGTATGTAAAGGTGCTTGTCACACCATACCCAACAACAACTTGCATTTATATAGCACCTTTGACGTCCCAAGCAATGTTCTCTTTAAGCTGCGCGGCTTTTAAGTTGAAACAAGCGCATATGCGTGGACATTTGAATGGGCTGTGCAGCCTGTTAAATTGGCCAAGTAGCCCCAAAAAACCACTGGGTATATTGGTCACAAGGCGTATCACAGGAGCAATTATCAATCAAAATTTGACCCAGCATGGAGTCTGTTTCTATGGGAGAGTAATTGTTTAGAGAAATTTGATTTGAAGTTAATTTTTCAGATGTGTACAATATGCTTGATGGGGGGGTGAGAGAGAGCTTTTCTTTATAAAATATTCTTATTGTTTTTAACAATTTTAAACTGTGCCGGAATCCATTGTAGGTCAATCCATGAGCTCAGCCTCAATTGCCCCAAGCTCTGGAACTCCCTCCCTAAATCTCTCCGCCTCTCTACCTCTTTTTCCTCCTTTAAGTCGCTCCTTAAAACCTACCTCTTTGACCGAGCATCTGCCGTAATTTCTTGCTATGCGCTCGGTGTCAAATTTATTTGTTTTGTTTTATAACACTCCTGGGAAGCGCCTTGGGACGTTTTACTACCTTCAAGGTGCTATATAAATATAAGTTGTTGTTGCTGTCGGCAAATAAGTGGACCAATTGGAGGTCATTTGTACTCACTTATTTGGTTTGCCGTTCAGAGTGAAAATAAAAGTCGTATAACAATGGATCCCACTGAACAGCTGCTGAAGGATTTTTTTTACATCTAAACATAGAAACATAGAAATCTACAGTGCAGAAGGAGGCCATTTCGACCCATCGTGTCTGCACCGGCCGACAAAGAGCCACATGGCCCTCAGTCAGCAGGACTGGATATCCTGCAGCCAAGGTTTCCTGTCATGTTTTTGGGTGGCCGTGGCAGCCGCTTTAACGACCCATTCAAAGTTCCACGCAAGCGTGGTTTTTCTATGTGGAAGCCGGCTCGCCGACTGCTCGGGACCCCCTGGAGCGCTGCACGGCCGCGTAGCTTAAAGGGAACGTTGCCTGTAATGTAGCATTCCTTTGGCTTTGTCCTCTTGGATCATATCACTACTATACAATAAAATAAGGCTACAGTTTTGAATTCTGGTATATAGTCAGTCAGGTGACCTTAGACAGGCTAGCAGAACGGGTTCCAATGTTCCCTCTAATGTCAAAATTCTGCGCGTCTTTTTCAATTTAAAGGCCGACTCACCGGCTGCATGGGACCTCCAGAGCGCTGCACGGCTGTGCTGCTTGAAGGGAACCTTGGCAGGTGCTCTAAGAGCTTTAGGCTAGAGAGGTGAACTGTACCCAACATGCAAAAATCTAGGCTGACACTCTAGTGCAGTGCTGAGGGACTGCTGCACTGTCGGAGATGCCATCTTTTGAATGGAAAACCCTGTTAAACTGAGGCCCCGTCTGCCCTCTCAGGTGGACGTAACAGATCCCATGGCAATCTTTGGAAGAAGAGCAAGGGGAGTTATCCCCGGTGCCCTGGGCCAATATTTATCCTTCAACCAACATCACTAAAACAGATTATCTGGTCATTATCACATTGCTGTTTGTCATCATAGGCGGTCCCTCGTATCGAGGAATACTTGCTTACACGCCAAAAAGGGATGAGTTCACAGGTGTTTCAATGAAGGACCTAATATTCCAAGTCCCGAACTACATGTTGAAGGGTAGAAGATGTCTGTGCGTGGATTTTTTTAACATGTGGTGGCCGTTGCACACCAGCGCAAATTGGCTACCATGTCTCCTACATCAAAAATACTTAATTTGGTTTTAAAGCGCTTTGGGACGTCCGGTGGTGGTGAAAGGTGCTATATGAATGCAAATCTTTTTTCTTTCGGGGTACAGGAATGTGGGGCAGCACAATCTACTTCCTGTGTGGTCCCCTGAAGATTAGTTGTGAACAAGATTTCATATTATGCCACTTGTCCAATATTCCAGCAACCCCTCCTTCACACGACGGATTGCTTAACCAGGCAGACGCAAGAATAGAAGTATTTATTGTGCTGCGGTTCCCTCAGTATTCCCCGGGGGATAGAGCCTGATGGAGCCGAGCTTCCTACCCCGAGGGTTAGGATAGCTTTGTGAGGGCCCTTATTGCGTTGTGTGATAAAGGAATTAAAATTTGCGGCAGAACAAAGTCCTGTCATTCATTTGACGGGAATCAACCCCATCAGCCTGCCCTGTCCCGAGGGAATTCACAGGCAGCCTACAAGATATTCACGCTGTTACACCGGAAGCTTTGGCCTGGATATCCAACTTGGATATCGACGTTTGATTTGCTTTGCTACTCCCGTATGACAGAAGAAGAACTGCACTGGAGTGTCAGCCTAGATTTTTGTGCTCAAGTCTCAGAAGTGGGACTTGAACCCACAACCTTTATGACACAGAAGTGAGAGTGCTACCCACTGAGCCAAGGCTGATACAACAGTGCTATATAAATGCAAGGTTGTTTTTGGCTGGGATTGGTTAGCTAAGCTCAGAGCAGGGATTGAACCAGGAACCTTCTTGATCTGTCATTCTCAATATGATAATACTAAATGCATTTACTCGTTGACGCCGTGTAGAGTTGATAAAATCCACCTCAAAGTTTAAGCAATAGGAACTATCTTGGACCACACCAAAACAAGCATACTTAAAAGCGTGGCGAATAATTGCCTGAGGCAATTTGTGTTACACCAGTGCTCTGCTATTTGTTCCTCTGCAGAATAGGAGACAATTAGGTTATCTAAGCCTGACGGCATATTTGGCGGAGGCGATTCCCTCATAGTGGCTCAGTGGGTAGCATCCTCGCCTCTGAGTCAGAAAGTTGTGGGTTCAATTCCCACTCTGGGGCTTCAGTACAAAAATCTAGGCTGACACTCCAGTGCAGTGCTGCACTGTCGGAGGTGCTGTCTTTCGGATGAGATGTTAAACTAAGGCCCCATCTGCCCATGCCGGTCTATATAAAAGCACTATTTCGAAGAAGAGCAGGGGGGTTATTCCTGGTGCCCTGGCCAATATTTATCCCTCAACCAACATCACAAAAGCAGATTATCTGATCATTATTGCATTGCCATTTGTGGGAGCTTGCTGTGCGCAATATTGGCTGCTGCATTTCCTACATTACAACAGTGACTACACTTCAAAAAGTTCTTAATTGGCTGTAAAGTGCTTTGGGATGTCCGGTGGTCATGAAAGGCGCTATAGAAATGCAAGTCTTTTTATTGTGTCAGTGGTAGTTGTAATGTATGCACCTGTGAGTATGCTCATAGGTTTGTAGAGCTGTTGGGGGCACTTGTAAATTATGGTTTTAGAGCCCAAAAAACCCCACAAAAAATCTACAAAAAAAGACCAAAAAAAGACCAAAAAAAATCAAAAAAGGGCCTTGGGAAATGTTTGGAGTGTCCCCCAGATCGAGGGGCACGTGATTTAATGTTTATGTTTGCCCCCAAAAGAGTTGTATAGCTGTTGCCCTTTAATATGGGGGCACTTGATTTAATGTTTATTATTGGTTGCAACAAGAGTTGTAGAGCTGTTGCAAAAAAAGGCACTTGAAAAATGTTGGGAGTGTCTCCCCCCACCCCGCTTTAATAAGGGGGCACTTGGATTAATTGTTTCTTGTTTTTGCAACAAAAGAGTTGTAGAGCTGTTGCGCTCGAGGCCTTCCGCGAGAGGTGGGCACTGGAGGGTCTGGAGTGCATCATTAACCCCGGCAATCAAATTCTAATTTGAGTTAAGCTTCCTTTAAAGTTTTTATTTGGGAATTTGTGGGCTCTAGTGCCCTTGCCAAAAGGGGGCACTTAATTTAATGTTCTACTTTTAAATAGTTGTAGAGCTGTTGCTTCGCCAGTCACGTGATGTTCACAAGACTCAATAAAACCCCGGCCAGTTGGGTTCGGGGGGATCCACGGTGAGGCAGGTGGTTGTGAGCCTGGTGGATGAACCGGTAATGTGTGGTGTGATTGTTTAACCTTTGCTAATAAACCAAATGGTTCTTAATAGCAATATGTTGCTGTGAAATCTTAAGCAAAGAAGCCGTGATTCAAATAGATTACAGTGGTGATACCCTGAAGCATGTTTTACACCGTTGATGAATGGCTGCATGGCATTGATGGTGAGTCAGTCAGAGAGCATTGTGAGCTTATTGTCTGGAACAGCAAAATACAAATTAATCTGGATGTGGGTAAACAAGGATAACGATCCCACTTTTACAAGGTTGCTCTGCAGAATCAATACTATTGATTTTCATTAACCAGCAACTAAAACCAGTTCCTAATGACCTAACGGCTGTATAAATTTTACATTTTTGATCCGACATTTAAAGGGACACTATCCTAATTTTTTCCAAACTGTTTTTCAAGCACTTGATCAATGTTAATCCCATTCAACTACCTCAAGGAGTCACTTGTTCATAACATCATTGCGACTCATGATTATATGGGTGTGAAAAGTAGGAAGATTTGAATATTTTAGCATCCTTTTTTGTGCTATTTCTAATTTTCTTATACAGCACCTCCCAAACCGCAGACCTCCACAGCCTAGAAGGACAAGGGCAGCAGGCGCATGGGAACACCATCACCTCCAAGTTCCCCTCCAAGTCGCACACCATCCTGACTTGGAAATATATCGGCTGTTCCTTCATCGCCGCTGGGTCACAATCCTGGAACTCCACCTTCCTAACAGCACTGTGGGAGCACCTTCACCACACGGACTGCAGCGGTTCAAGAAGGCGGCTCACCACCACCTTCTCAAGGGGCAATTAGGGATGGGCAATAAATGCTGGTCTTGCCAACGACGCCCACATCCCAGGAACTAATACATTTTATTTTAAAAAGCCTTTTTGATGTTTATCACCATAAATACATATAAGATTCTGAGGGGGCTCGACAAGGTAGTTGCAGAGAGGATGTTTCCCCTCGTGGGGGAATCGAGAACTAAGGGGGCATAGTTTCAGAATAAGGGGTCACACATTTAAAACGGAAATGAGGAGGAATTTCTTCTCTCAGAGGGTCGTGAGTCTTTGGAATTCTCTGTCCCAGAGAGCTGTGGAGGCTGGGCCATTGAATATATTTAAGGTGGAGATAGACAGATTTTTGAATGATAAGGGAGTCAAGGGTTATGGGGAGCGGGCGGGGAAGTGGAGCTGAGGCCAAGATCAGATCAGCCATGATCTTAGTGAATGGCGGAGCAGACTCGAGGGGCCTAAATGACCTACTCCTGCTCCTATTTCTTATGTTCTTATGTACCTGTGGCCCTGTAGTACCTCATCCAAGTGATCATTTTTATGTGTGAGCTTAGACAGCAAGGGGTGGAAATTCAGGTCCTCCCTAAACCGGCAGTGTTTTTTCTGCCGCTGTGGATGAGCTGGCCTCTTTCGCGAAACTCAGGAATTTTTTGGGGGGGCGGGTCAGACATCGGCCATAATGGGGGCGGAAGTGAGGCGGGGAGCACTCTAGAGGGGGCGGGGTGGGGGGGGCGGCACGGAACCTCCACTGCTGTCACTCATCAGCCTGGTGCTGATGATGTCACGACGTGTGAGTGTCACCACGGCTCTGCCCTACACGTAAAGGGGGGAAGCCTTCGCCATTTTAAAACTTCGGTCCACTGGGCCACCAGGGTGGGTTTCGGCCTGGCACCCAAGAGGGGGTGTCAGGCTGCCTGCTGGCGGCCCGGCCGAACCCGGGGGCGGGGGGGGGGGGGGGGGTTGCGGGGTGTGGGGAGGGGAACATAATTGTCGGCCCGACCCGGCAGTCGGCCGGCAAAAAAAAAAACATGGCAGCCACGGCAGTGCGCCCTCCCTTTGAATGAACACCGCACCGCTATGCCGCACACACTGAAAACACAGAAAAGGCTGCCGGGGGCACCGCGCGGAGAGACGGAGATTTTGGCAGGTGAATTTCGATGACGGGGAGGGAGATCGACGGTGGGTGTGCGCTTTGATGACGCAGTTAGGAGAGGAGAGGTCGGCAGCAGCGAGGTGGAAGTGGGAACCACCCCGAAAGCCCCCGAGGTGAACTCCGCGAGCGGCGGCCATTCGACCGTAAATCAGCGGCCACAGGACTCCGCCGCTTGACCACTGCTTCCCGGCGGAAAGAGGCCTTTTCGGGAGGCTGGATTTCGGCCTCCAAGTGTCAGCAAATTATTTGGAGACAGCAAAATTTTACCTCACCTGGGAGATGTCTGCGCTCCTCTAATTCTGCCCTCTTGAGCATCCCTGATTATAATCGCTCCACCATCGGTGGCCGTGCCTTCTGTTGCCTTGGCCCTAAGCTCTGGAATTTCCTGCCTAAACCAAATAAATGGCATGTGTACACCGTGAGTAATGTTGAATAGTTGAGCTGAAGCTAAAAGAGACTCAAGGGTTCATAGTAGCCTTGATGCTAAACATATCCAAACAATACAGATCAGCAATCAACAAAGCCATGTTGAAGTATAGAGCTGTAATGTGTTTGCTTCATGGGTTCTTTGCTTAAGAATCCATAGCAACACATTGCTATTAAGAACTAGTTGGTTTATTAACAAAGGTTTAACAATCACACTACACATTACCAGTTCATCCACCAGGCTCGCAACCACCTGCCTCATCGTGGATCCCCCGAACCCAACTGGCTGGGGTTTTATTGAGTCTTGTCAACATCACGTGACTGGCTAAGCCACTCCCAACTCAACAGCTCTACTAACCTGTGAGCATCCTCACGGGTGCATACAATACAATAGCCAAAACAGCAGAACTCAAATCAGAGGAGGAAAGGATCAAACTTTATAGTGCTCTTGTCAGACTGCACTTTGAACACTACATTCAGTTCTGGTTGTCACTCAAGCATTGGAGGCAGTAAAGAGAAGAACCAGTGGCAAGTATCTGAACTATAGGAAAAGCATTTTTTCAAGGAGGCTTTAAGGGTGTCCTTAAAACATTTTCTCTGCCCTCCTGGGGCTCGCTTTCTGTGACATAGCTCGGAGTAGAACGCTTGTTTCGGGAGGTCTAGCATCGGGCATGCGGACAATGTGGCCCGCCCACCGGAGCTGGCCCAGCATGGTCAATGCCTCGATGCTGGGGATGCTGGCCTGAGAGAGAACGCTGACGTTGGTGCACCTATCCTGCCAAGGTATTTGCAGGATTTTGCGGAGGCAGCGCTGGTGCTACTTCTCCAGTGCTTTGAGGTGCCTGCTGTACATCATCCATGTCTCTGAAGTATATAGGAGGGCGGGTATCACTACTGTTCTGTAGACCATGAGCTTGGTGCTGGGTTTGAGATCCTGGTCTTCGAACACTCTTTTCCTCAGGCGGCCAAAGGCTGCACTGGCGCACTGGAGGTGGTGTTGGACTTCGTTGTTGATGACTGCCCTTGCTGATAGTAGGCTCGCGAGGTATGGAAAGTGGTTCACATTGTCCAAGGTCTCATCGTGGATCTTGATAATCGGGGAGCAGTACTGTGTGGCGGGGGCAGGTTGGTAGAGAACCTTTGTCTTACTGATGTTTAAGGTGAGGCGCAGACTCTCGTACGCTTCAGTTCAACGATGGTTTGGAGTTTGGACTCCGAGTCTACACAAACGCAAGCCTCATCTGCATATTGCAATTCAGTGACAGAGGATCGAGCAACCTTGGATCTGGACTGGAGGCGTCGGAGGTTGAACAATTTACCGCTTGTCCTGTAGATGAACTCCACTCCAGCGGGGAGCCAATGTAGGTCAGCGAGCACAGGGGTAATGTGTGATCAAGTGTAGAATAAACTTCCAGATAATGTCTTGGAGGCAAAACCCTGAAACGTATTGTGTTCCTAACACAGATGGGGCTGCACACAGGGAGGTTAAAGTCACAGTGACCTCAGTCTTTAATAAGACACTCCAGAGTGAGGAACAGGCCTTAGGGGCCGGCTTATATACAGTGCTCCCAAGGGATGCTGGATCCCTTGGAACTTCAGGAGATGCGCTCCCTGGTGGCAGAACATGGGAGTGCATGCTTTACAGATACACAACATCACTCCCCCCCCCCCCCCCCCACAAAGTCAAAGTGAAAACTATTTACAAGGTGAGGCGGTCAGGAGCCTTTCTTTCCCTGGTGGACCGCCTCGGTACAAATGTCTGTTCTGTTGTGTTGGCTGTGCCCTCGCTGGGCTGGCGTGTTGTTGGCCCTGCAGGGCTGCTAGGTGAGTCTGGCCTTGCTGGGCTGTTGGGCGTGATGGGTTCGATTTCCTGGTCTGGCGTGGTGTCGTTGATCCTTTGGGTGTGTGTTGTGGGCTCGAAAAAGGTGGTGTCTGCTGTGGGTTGTTCAGGGCAGTCTGTGAACCGCAGCCTCGTTTGGTCCAGGTGCTTTTTGCAAATTTGTCCATTGTCTAGTTTGACTACAAACACCCTATTCCCTTCTTTAGCTATCACCGTGCCCGCGATCCACTTGGGACCATGTCCATAGTTTAGTACGTACACAGGGTTATTCAGATCAATTTCCCGTGACACAGTGGCGCGACCATCGTTTACATTTTGTTGCTGCCGCCTGCTCTCTACCTGATCATGCAGGTTGGGGTGAACCAGCGAGAGTCTGGTTTTAAGTGTCCTTTTCATGAGTAGCTCAGCCGGGGGCACCCCTGTGAGCGAGAGGGGTCTCGTACAGTAGCTGAGCCGTACTCGGGACAGGCGGGTTTGGAGTGAGCCTTCTGTGACTTGTTTAAGGCTCTGTTTGATGGTTTGTACTGCCCGCTCTGCCTGCCCATTGGAGGCTGGTTTAAACGGGGCTGTAGTGACATGTCTGATCCCATTGCGGGTCATGAATTCTTTAAATTCAGCACTGGTGAAACATGGCCCGTTGTCACTGACCAGTATGTCAGGCAGGCCGTGGGTGGCAAACATGGCCCTCAGGCTTTCAATGGTGGCGGTGGCGGTGCTTCCCGACATTATTTCACATTCAATCCATTTTGAAAAGCCATCCATCACCACCAGGAACATTTTACCGAGAAACGGGCCCGCATAGTCGACATGGATCCTTGACCATGGTCTGGAGGGCCAGGACCACAAACTTAGTGGTGCCTCTCTGGGCGCGTTGCTCAACTGAGCACACACGCTGCATTGCTGTACACAGGACTCTAAGTCAGAGTCGATACCGGGCCACCACACGTGGGATCTGGCTATCGCTTTCATCATTACTATACCCGGGTGTGTGCTGTGGAGATCCGAGATGAACGTCTCCCTGCCCTTTTTTGGGTAGCACTACGTGGTTACCCCACAACAGGCAGTCTGCCTGAATGGACAGCTCGTCCTTTCGCCACTAGAACGGCTTGATTGGCTCTTGCATTTCAATGAGGATGCTGGCCCAGCTCCCATGCAGTACACAGTTTTTTTACTAGGGACAGCAGAGGATCTTGGTTGGTCCAAGTCCTAATCTGGCGGGCCGTGACAGGTGATTTATCATTTTCAAACGCTTCCATGACCATCAACAAGTCTGCAGGCTGCGCCACCATCAACAAGTTTGCAGGCTGCGCCATTTCCACCCCCGTGGTGGGCAATGGTAGCTGACTGAGAGCATCCGCACAGTTCTTGGTGCCTGGCCTGTGGCGGATGGTATAGTTATACGCTGATAGCGCGAGTGCCCACCTTTGTATGCGGGCTGAGGCATTAGTACTTATCCCCTTATTTTCAGCGAACAGGGATATGAGGGGCTTGTGATCGGTTCCCAGCTCAAATTTGAGGCCAAACAGGTACTGATGCATTTTCTTTACCCCGAACACACACGCTAATGCCTCTTTCTCAATCATGCTGTAGGCCCTCTCGGCCTTAGACAAGCTCCTGGAAGCATAGGCGACGTTAGCTTGTTGTAATACACACCAGACTCCGTTCGACGACGTGTCACATGCTAGCACAAGTCTTTTACACGGGTTATACAATACAAGCAGCTTGTTGGAGCATAAAATGTTTTTGGCTTTCTCAAAAGAAATTACTTGTTTTTTCCCCATACCCAGTTCTCACCTTTGCGCAATAACACATGTAGGGGCTCTAAAAGGGTGCTTAACCCCGAGGAAGTTACCAAAATATTTGAGGAGTTCCAGGAACGACCGCAGCTCCGTGACGTTGTGTGGCCTGGGCGCGTTCCTGATAGCCTCTGCCTTGGCGTCTGTGGGCCGAATGTCGTCCGCCGCGATCTTTCTCCCCAAAAACTCCACTTCTGTTGCCATGAAGACGCACTTCGACCTCTTCAGCCGCAGCCCTACGCGATCCAGTCGCTGGAGGACCTCCTCCAGGTTTTGTAGGTGCTCGACGGTGTCCCGACCCGTGACCAATATGTCGTCCTGAAAGACCACCGTGTGTGGTACTGACTTGAGTAGGCTCTCCATGTTTCTCTGGAAGATCGCTGCAGCCGACCGAATTCCAAACGTGCATCTGTTGTAGATGAACAGTCCCTTGTTTTACAGATACACAACAGAACCATTTAAAGAACACAGTTGGATTTTACAATTCATGGGCGGGGACTGTTAGGAAATCTCTGGGTGGATGCATCAATATGGATCAAATGGCCTTCCTCACCCATAATTATCTTGTGATGTTACTCAGTAGCACATCAGCAAGGCACTCACACATCTCGAGGAAGTATTTTAGAAGAAAATATTAAGTGACTCTTGGTCACAACTGCTGGACACCAGGTATAAGGAATTTTCTTTGGTTACAAATAAAAGTTAAGCTGTGGAACATGATGGATTGATTGCTGTCACTTTCCCCTGCCTCGGTTTACCGGACATTGGAAATGGAGTGCTAATCAACATAACAAAAAAAACGGATTATTTGGTCAATATCACATTGCTGTTTGTGGGAGCTTGCTGTGCGCAAATAGCGTGCTGCATTTCCTACATTACAACAGTGACTGCACTTCAAAAAGTACTTCATCGACTCCGAGGGACTGCCTGAGAAGACAAGAGACTTCATTGGCTATAAAGCGCTTTGAGACATCTGGTGGTCGTGAAAGGCGCTATATAAATGCAAGTCTTTCCTTTTTTTCTTTTAAGCAAACTGACAACCTCCAGAAACAGGCCCTTCAGGTGCTGTAAAGGCAAAATGAGTGGGTCGGGTGGCCAGTCTCTGATTGTGCTCCCGGGAGTAATTACCTCAAACCCTTACATCTCCTCCCACTTGGAAGTGGGCGATTAATCATGTGACGGATGCTGCTGACTGTCGGAAGTCGAGCCACATGTGTTAATATAATTATTGCATATCTTACATTCACTTTGGACATTTATTGACCCGCGGAGTCTGTGAGTCTAGATACACACGGAGAGGCTGGCATTAAAAAGTTTATTTTGTATAAATTTCAAGAGTTTACTGAGCGTGTGCATATAAATATTCGCTGTGTTTGGTGTCCTCGGGGACTCAGTCTTTAGGACAGAGTGTTTGGTGGTGTTTTTTGTTGGAGTGAATATTTGAGTGTTTCGGAGTGAGTGTTTGTCTATGTTCCCGTTAAGCTGTGGGACTGCGCGGCGCTCCAGGGGTCCCGTGCAGCTTTTCCACGCAAAGATCGTGCATGTGGACATTTTGTTGAACAGTGGCAAAATAAATTACAGGGAACGTTGGTGTTTGTTACACCCAGGTGGCGGTGCATTTTAATATACTTCTTAGACGGTCCATCGTATCAAGGATGACTTGCTTCCACACCAAAAAGTGATGAATTCACAGGTGTTTCAACGAAGGACCTGACATTCCAGGTCCCGAACTACGTGTTGAAGGGTGGACGATGCCTGTGCGTGGATTTGTTTAACGTGGGGTGACCGTTGCACACCAGCCACCACACGGGCTTGACAGAGCGAGGTCTTGGTCCAGTGGCAAGGGTTGAACCAGGACGACTGGAGACCAGCTCTGCTGCACGGACCTAGTGCGCGCACATATCGCACAGTGTGGGCTGGGCCCGTGCTGCCCCTGGGCCCTCGCCTCTCCCGGGCCCCGATCACGTCGCTCTGCGATCTCTCGCCGCTCCTTTGCCCCGAGCTCGCCGCTCCTGCTGTAGCTGCCCGCGCTCCAATCACCGGCCTGGATTTTGGTGACGTCCAATCCAGTCGCCCTTCTCCAAGTCGTCGCCCTCCCGCACCGATTCGCGCTGCTCCCTGAAGCGACTTGTCTCCACGCCGCTCCCGGGCTGCCACACCTCCGCTACTTTTATGGCCCCGACCTGCGATTGGTGGCTTCTCGCAGGTCGAGGCCTCCATGCATGGTGCCATGTAAGTAAAAGCGTGAAAAAGGATGTGACAAACTCTTTTGGTTTTTAATAAAGATTTCACCCCTTTTAAAGTAGTTGCTTGTGCGCAATTTCTAGAGATTAAATTATCTCTGAATGAAAATTAAATCTCATTATTACCAATGTACGCTGACTGGGAAAGTGATTCTTCCCACTTATTAAGGAGATTTAAAATGCTTTTATTCTCCTGTCGTTAGTGACTCACTCTGAGATTTATTTCTTTGTGTTTTATTGACATATGGTGTAAGCTTGAACAGTTAGTGCCAACACGCTATTCAACTGTGAGGGGCATGATAGCTGAGCCCACTCCTGCCCCCCCCCCCCACACTCACAACAATCCAGTGCGGTACTGAGGGAGCGCTGCACTGTCGGATGGCCGTCTTTTGGATGAGACGTTAAACAGATAACTCCCCTGCTCTTCTTCGAAATAGTGCCATGGGATCTTTTGCGTCCACTTCAGAGAGTAAACAGGGCCTCTGTTTAAAGTCTCATCCGAAAGACGGTACCCTCCGACAGTGCAGCACTCCCTCAGCACTGCACTGGGCGTGTCAGCCTAGATTTTTTTAATGCTCAAATCCCTAGAGTGAGATTGAACCCACAACCTCTTGACTCAGAGGCGAGAGCACTACCCACCGAGCCACGGCTGACACTGTACGCAAATAGGCTCCCGCGCTTCCTACGTTGCAACATTGACTAAACTCCAAAAAGTACTTCATTGACTGTATAATGCTTGGGTCATCCTGCAGTCCTGAAAAGCGCTGTTTAAATGCAAGTCTTTCTCTCTTTCTTTCTTTCTTTCTCTCTCTTTCTCTCGTTCTTTCTTTCTTTCCTTCCTTCCTCTCTTTCTTTCTTTTTCTTTTTCACTCACACTAACAGTATTCAACAAGAGCCAATAGTAATCAGGAGGGGAAATCACGGCTATTCCCTGCCCCCCAATCCCAGACACTGGGGTACATCGCAACACACATTGCTGTCCCAATTCAGATTTTCTCACTCAGCCTGCACAAAAAACAATGATCGCTCTTTAATAAACGATTCTAGTTATAGCTGACAGGGTTTGACATTATGAATACACAAACCTTGTGTAAATATTATTATGAAGGGTTGTTGGTAATCTATTCCTGCCCTGATCTGATCTTCTCCTCCAGCTAATATTTAATGTGAGTTTACATTGTACATTTCAATGGGATAAATTTTATGATTCATCATTCTCGAGGCAGAGCTTTGTGTGATGGAGGTCAGTGTGACTAATTTGCAGCCTCACAATATTAATTTACTGAATGGCAAAAAGCTATGCTGGCTGCAATCTGGAGGCTCGTCCTGTTGTGTGAAGCTTGGTGCCGGGGGGTGATAAGTTATAAAGATTTACCTCATCAAGGCATTTTCCAATTTCTTTTTCTTTATTCCTAAACTCTTTTCTCCTCAAGGTGCTAATTCCTTACTGAGCTACACTTCCATGGGCTGCTTCATCAATAACAACTTACATTTATGTTTCCCCTCATGGGTGAATCCCGAACTAGGGGCCTTATTTCAGAATAAGGGGCCGCCCATTTAAAATGGAGATGAGGAGGAATTTCTTCTCTCAGATGGTCCTGAATCTTTGGAATTCTCTGCCCCAGAGAGCTGTGGAGGCTGGGTCATTGAATATATTTAAGGTGGAGATTGACAGATTCTTGAACTTTAGGGGAGTCAAGGGTTATGGGGAGCGGGCAGGGAAGTGGAGTTGAGGGCAAGATCAGATCAGCCATGATCTTATTGAATGGCGGAGCAGGCTCGAGGGGCCACATGACCTACCCCTGCTCCTCCTATTCCTTATGTTCTTATGATCTTATACAGCGCCTTTAATATAATAAAACGTCCCAAGGTGTTTCAAGCAACATTTTGCACCGAGTCACATGAGAAATGAGATGATCAAAGCTTGGTCAAAGAGGTATGTTTTAAGGAGCGGCTTAAAGGAGGACGGAGAGTTAGAGAGGCGGAGAGGTTTAGGGAGGGAGTTCCAGAGCTTGGGGCCCAGGCAACAGAAGGCACGGCCACCGATGGTTGAGCGATTATAATCAGGGATGCTCAAAAGGCCAGAATTAGAGGAGCGCAGACATATCGGGGGGGTTGTGGGGGGCTGGAGGAGATTACAGAGATAGGGAGGGGCGAAGCCAGCGCACTCTGGTATCATGGCAAAGTGACCATTCCTCTTGCAGGAACTTGGGGTAACATAAGAACATAAGAAATAGGAGCAGGAGTAGGCCATATGGCCCCTCGAGCCTGCTCCGCCATTCAATAAGATCATGGCTGATCTGATCATGGAGTCAGCTCCACTTCCCCACCTGCTCCCCATAACCCCTTATCGTTTAAGAAACTGTCTATTTCACTTAAATATATTCAATGTCCCAGCCTCCGCAGCTCTCTGAGGCAGTGAATTTCTCAGATTTACAACCCTCTGCGAGAAGAAATTCCTCATCTCTGTTTTAAATGGGTGGTCCCTTATTCTAAGATCATGCCCTCTAGTTCTAGTCTCCCCCATCAGTGGAAACATCCTCTCTGCATCCACCTTGTCAAGCCCCTTCATAATCTTATACGTTTTGATAAGATCACCTCTCATTCTTCTGAATTCCAATGAGTAGAGGCCCAACCTACTCAACCTTTCCTCATAAGTCAACCCCCTCATCCCCGGAATCAACCGAGTGAACCTTCTCTGAACTGCCTCGAAAGCAAGTATATCTTTTCGTAAATATGGAAACCAAAACTGCACGCAGTATCCAGGTGTGGCCTCACAAATACCTTATATAGCTGTAGTAAGACTTCCCTGCTTTTATATTCCATCCCCTTTGCAATAAAGGCCAAAATTCCATTGGCCTTCCTGATCACTTGCTGTACCTGCATACTATCCTTTTGTGTTTCATGCACAAGTACCCCCAGGTCCCGCTGTACTGCAGCACTTTGCAATCTTTCTCCATTTAAATAATAACTTGCTCTGATTTTTTTCTGCTAAAGTGCATGATCTCACACTTTCCAGCATTATACTCCATCTGCCAAATTTTTGCCCACTCACTTAGCCTGTATATGTCCTTTTGCAGATTTTTGATGTCCTCCTCACACATTGCTTTTCCTCCCATCTTTGTATCATCAGCAATCTTGGCTACGTTATACTCAGTCAGTTCTTCCAAGTCGTTAATATAGATTGTAAATAGTTGGGGTCCCAGCACTGATCCCTGCGGCACTGCACTGTTACTGGTTGCCACCCCGAGAATGAATCATTTATCCCGACTCTCTGGTCTCTGTTAGTTAGCCAATCCTCTATCCATGCTAATATATTACTCCCAACCCCGTGAACTTTTATCTTGTGCAGTAACCTTTTATGTAACACCTTGTCAAATGCCTCCTGGAAGTCCAAATGCACCACATCCACTGGTTCCCCTTTATCTACCCTGTTTGCTACATCTTCAAAGAACTCCAGCAAATTTGTTAACGACCACGGCAGACTGTTTGACCCCCCCCTCGGGCAGTTCCGGAGCTGATGCTGTAGTCACCCGGAATCCACTGGTGAACTTTCCAGGCAGAGGTCATGGTAGCAATTAGCTGGTTAACCTCTCACCTCCTGCCAGAGCCAGCGAGACAAACTGCAGCGTAGAATCACTAGGACCGTTCAGCTCAGGCTCAGTACAGACTGGGGACCCGACCGGCAAGTTTCTAACGACTACATCTAGCAATATGTTTACCCGTTGATCCAGCTGGAGTATCGATTTCAATTTGAACAGCAATGAAAAAGAAAGACTTGAATTTTATAGCTATTGGACATCGCAAAGCACTTTACATTCAATGAAGTACTTTTTTTTGTAGTCACTGTTGTAATGTAGGAAACACGGAAGCCAATCTTTGCACAGCAAGCTCCCACAAACAGCAATGTGATAATAACCAGATAATCTGTTTTAGTGCTGTTGATTGAGGGATAAATATTGGCCCAGGACACTGGGGATAATTCCCCTGTTCTTGTATAAAATAGTGCCCTGGGATCTTTCACATCTACCCGAGAGAGCAGACAGAGGCTTGGTTTTAACATCAGATCTGAAAGACGGCACCTCCGACAGTGCAGCACTCTCTCAGCACTGCACTGGGAGTGTCAGCCTAGATTGGTGCTCAAGCCTCTGGAGTGAGGCTTGAACCCACAACCTTCTGATTTAGAGGCAAGTGTACTACCCACTGAGCCACAGCTGACACTTTACGCAAAGTCCGAAGGAAGAGGTTGAAGCAAGGAGAAAATTTGTCGTGCGGCTTGTTTTAAAACAAGGTTCGAGGTATGCTTGTTTCCAAGGACATCTTCTGAGACAGTTTGCTTTATAAAGTGGTTATCAAAAAATACCACAAAAAATGCAGGTTGTATATCGTGGACATCCACAGTGCTATGTCCAGGAACACTTGCGGAAGTCCTAGAATGTCACATATGTACTGAGCTAGTCTGTGAAAATGAGGTAGTAATGATACAAATGTTGTAACTGCATGACATTCCTGAAATTCCTGCCAGTTCCGGAATTTCTGCCATTCCGCACATTCTCAGCGCTGCCCAGATGTAGTCGGGACAGGTCATTCACTGACTGGAGCAGTCCAGCTTCCTGTGCGTATGTGTGTGTGTGTGTGTGTGTGCGCGGAGCTGCAACTACATTGTGTTCAGCAGGATGTTGCTGACTCCTGATCTGCTGTTAGTGAACCCCAACTGAAGCCGTCTGGTCAGCTCAGCCTTGCTGTTGGAGGAGACATGTCTTTTACCGAGTCTTGCTGGTGTGTGGCCTCAGAGAATTCGTCATGCTTTATACATAGTCCGGATGTTACCGATCACTGCCGTTCACAAGCACCGGACGTCCCATAAGCAGTTTGCAACCAGTGATGTACTTTTTTTGGAGTGTAGTCGCTGTTGTAATGTAGGAAACACAGCAGCCAATGTGCACACAGCAAGCTCCCACAAACAGCGATGTGATAATGACCCAGATAATCTGTTTTTTAGTGATGTTGATTGAGGGATAAATATTGGGCCAGAACACCAGGGAGAACTCCTCTGCTCTTCTTCGAAATAGTACCATGCGATCTTTTACATCCACATGAGAGAGCAGACAGTACCTCAATTTACCTCATCCAAAAGAAGGCACCTCTGACAGTGCAGCACTCCCTTAGAGCATCAGCCTAGTTTTACATGCTCAAGTCCCTGGAGTGGGACATGAACCCACAGCCTTACTGACACCAGAGATAAGGGTGCTACCCACTGAACTACTGCTGAATTGAGCGAACAAGCCAACTATAGCTTGGGACACCTACTGATAAATGGAAGGGGTGCAATATTACATCAAAACTGAACGTTACAATTTTGACAAAGGATAAAACTTAAGTGATTTTAAGTCCAACAATGTCTTTCTGTCCCTCAAAAGGAATCTCTTGTCTCTTTCTTTGTTGGCAAAGGTTGGTGGAAATCTGGAACACTCTATGTTCTTATGTTCTCCCCAGAAAACTGTTGAGATCGATAGCCTTTTGCTAGGTCAGGGTATTAAGGGTTACAGAACCAAGGCGGGTAGATGGAGTTAAGATGGAGCCATGATCTCATTGAATGGCAGAACAGGCTCGAGGGGCTGAATGGCCTCCTCCTGTTCCTATGCTGCCACTCCCAGATTTGCACCATTGAATCATAGAATGGTTACAGCACAGAAGGAGGCCATTCGGCCTGTTGAGCCCGTGCCGGCTCTCTGCAGGAGCACCTCAGCGAGTCTCACTCCCCAGCCCTTTCCCCACAGCCCTGCAATTTTTTTTTCTTTCAGGTGCTCCCAGGAGATCACATGGCTCCGGTCGGGGTGGAGTGTAGAAATTTCGGTGCAAGGGGTGTCGCTGTTCTGTGAGGCGGACTGGCTGGGTTGGGTGCTCTTTGCCTCTCCGCCTTCGTTCATTGTTCGTAGGTTTATATGTGACCTTCAGGGCTGCTGACCGAGGGCCGTGCGGCTCTTTGTCGGCCGGCATGGACTCGATGGGCCGAAATGGCCTCCTTCTGCGCTGTAAATTTCTATGTTTCTATGTGCTTATCCAATTCCCCTTTGAAAGCCGTGATTGAGGGGCCAGGTGGCCTACTCTCGCTCCCATCTCGTATGTTCGTATGAGGCATTTGAGGCACTCCTGCCCTCCCACCCGAAGAAACAATGATAAAGCTAACAGGAGACGGAAATTCCTTCAACGGGTTAAGGCGATGTAATGTGTTTGACAAGTAGCAGAGTATTCGAATGCTCGGCACAGGATATAGTTAACATAACAGGATCACACGCCCAGGTTGTTCATCAGGGTGATGAGCTGCTCCACTGCTCTTTCAGTTACACACTCCAACAGTTGACCCACGGAGCAATAGATTGTAAATGAGTAAGTGGCAGCTTCAGATTTACATTGCAGATACCACACTGAGGGACAGGAGCCTGATGAGGAGATCATTACTTTAGTGCAGAGGTCTGCCAGACACATACGACGTGCTGGACATCACAATAGGTTTTCACAAGAAAGAAAACGAGTTTTTCTTCCATTTCCCACCATAGATTAAAAAAGAAAGACTTGCATTTATATAGCGCCTTTCACGACCACCGCATGTCAGCAATGAAATAAATGACCAGATCATCTGTCTTTTTTTTTTAGTGATGTTGATTGAGGGATAAATATTGGCCCCAGGACACCAGGGATAACTGCCCTGCTCCTCTTCAAAATACTACTATGGGATCTTTTACATCCACCTGAGAGAGCAGACGGGGCCTCGGTTTAACGTCTCGTCCGAAAGACGGCACCGCTGACAGTGCGGCACTCCCTTAGCGCTGCACTGAGAGATTTTTGTGCTCATCAGAACATAGGAAATAGGAACAGGAGTCGGCCATTCAGCCCCTCGAGCCTGCTCTGCCATTCAATAAGATCATGGCTGATCTTCTGCCTCAACTCCACTTTCCTGCACTAGCCCCATAATCCCTTGATTCCCTTAAGGTTGTGGGTTCAAGTCCCATACCAGGAACTTGAGCACATCAAAAATCTAGGCTGACACTCCAGTGCAGTGCTGAGGGAGTGCTGCATTGTCGGAGGTGCCGTCTTGCGAATGAAGCGTTAAACCCGAGGCCCCGCCTGCCCTCTCAGGTGGACATAAAAGATCCCATGGCACTATTTAGAAGAAGAGCAGGGAAGTAATTCCCGGTCTCCTGGTCAATATTTATCCCTCAACCAACATAACAAATACAGATTATCTGGTCATTATCACGTTGTTGTTTGTGGGAGCTTGCTGTGCACAAATTGGCTGCCGCGTTTCCTACAGTACAACAGTGATTACACTGCAAAGGTGCTTCACTGGCTGTAAAGCGCTTTGAGATGTCAGATTGTCATGAAAGGTGCTATATAAATGCAAGTATTTGTTTTTTTAATATCCAAAAATCTATTGATCTCTGTCGTGAATTCAAGTCTCTGGAGTGGGACTGGAACCCACAACCTTCTGACTCAGAGGAAAGAGTGCTACCCATCATCATCATAGGTAGTCCCTTGGAATCGAGGAAGACTTGCTTCCAAGCGAGGTGACTGAACAATCCAATACGAGAATACGAGAACCATAGTCTCTGTCACAGGTGGGACAGACAGTGGTTGAGGGAAAGGGTGGGTGGGGAGTCTGGTTTGCCGCACGCTCCTTCCGCTGCCTGCGCTTGATTTCTGCATGCTCTCGGCGACGAGACTCGAGGTGCTCAGCGCCCTCCCGGATGCACTTCCTCCACTTAGGGCGGTCTTTGGCCGTGGGCTCCCAGGTGCTGGTGGGGATGTTGCACTTTAACAGGGAGGCTTTGAGGGTGTCTCACAAGAGTGCTACCCACTGAGCCACAGCTGACATAGAGCTAGAACTGTGCAGCTGAGTACCACACTGGGCTGTGCATCAACCCACTGAGCCACCCAGGGAGCTTACAGCTCGAGGTCGAAGTGCATTCGCGAATTGAGAATTCCAGTGAAGGTGTGTCAATGAAAGTTGCTTGATCTTAGCTGTTGTTGTATTTCTCCACAGTGCTGCTGAGGAATTGAGCAATCAATGTACACAAAACTCAGCGGGCCTGTGTACAATGGACAGGCTGATATCATTGTAAAATACCAAGTTACCAAGTCAACATTGATCCCCTCAGGCACTAGGAGCGGCCGAGAGCAATCAATTGATATCAGCAGAATACAGAAACGCTGAACTTCACTCTATCAATCCTGAGGTGGACCAGACGCCATCAATAACACTTTCTCCACACAATCCAC
Organism: Pristiophorus japonicus; assembly: GCF_044704955.1. Taxonomy (NCBI): domain Eukaryota; kingdom Metazoa; phylum Chordata; class Chondrichthyes; family Pristiophoridae; genus Pristiophorus; species Pristiophorus japonicus. The sequence continues at coordinate 11,061,465 of NC_091990.1, forward strand.
TGGCCTCCGCGAGACAACTGACCAATATCAATGAACTGCTGCCGTCGGCTGCACTGGACGTTCGATACTCAAAGAGAAAATGATTGCCACAACACAAAGGCTCCGAGACTGAGCACTGCACTCCGTACCTGAATCTACTGTGCAGCAGCAGCATCATCAGAGGCAGTCCCTCGCAATCGAGGAAGACTCGTTTCCACTCTAAAAGTGAGTTCTTAGGTGACAGAACAGTTCAATACGGGAATTACAGTCTCTGTCACAGGTGGGACAGACAGTGGTTGAAGGAAAGGGTGGGTGGGGAGTCTGGTTTGCCGCACGCTCCTTCCGCTGCCTGCGCTTGGTTTCTGCACGTTCTCGGCGACGAGACTCGAGGTGCTCAGCGGCCCTCCCGGATGCATTTCCTCCACTCAGGGCGGTCTTAAGAAATAAGAGCAGGAGTAGGCCATATGTCCCCTTGAGCCTGCTCCGCCATTCAATAAAATCATGACTGATCCGATCATGGACTCAGCTCCACTTCCCCGCCCGCTCCCCCTAATCCCTTATCCCCTTATCGTTTAAGAAACTGTCTATTTCTGCCTTAAATTAATTCAATATCTCAGCTTCCACAGCTCTCTGAGGCAGCGAATTTCACCCAGGTGTCGGTGGGGATGTTGCACTTTATCAGGGAGGCTTTGAGGGTGTCTTTGAAATGTTTCCTCTGCCCACCTGGGGATACTGTACAGCCTGCCTGAGGTGAAAATTGCAAGTAGCAATGGGGGGGGAGGAGGAAAGAAATAACATTTCACGCAACCAGTCTCAGTTTTTTCAGTGATGCCATCTTTCCGGTGGTTGAAGGGTCGATAACAAGAGGGCACAGATTTAAGGTGATTGGCAAAAAAAACAGCGGCAACATGCGGAAAAGCTTTTTTCATGCAACGAATGGAACGCACTGCTTGGGAGGGTGGGGGGGATACAGAATCAATAGTCGCCTTCAGAAGGGAATTGGATAAAGACTTGAAGGAGAAAAAAATGTCAGGGATATGGGGAAAGAGCTGGGGAGAGAGGACCTGAGGGAGGGAGGGGGTCAGTAAGAATATGTGTGTGTGTGTGTGTGTGTGTGTGTGTGTGCGCTAGGCCCACGCAGCAGAACCTGGTCTTCAGTCGTCTTGGATCCGCCATTGGACCAAGATCTTGCTCTGTCCTGTCTGTGTGCAATGGCTCTTCCACATAAAAGAATTCACGCACAGGCACCTTCCACCCTTTCTAATGTAGTTCGGGACCTGACCTGCATTAGTCTCATCAGTCACCTTCCAGCTCGTTTTTCGTGTGGAAGCAAGTCATCCCCGACTCCGGGAGGAAGGCCTAAGAAGGAGAAGGGACAAACAGGATTGCTCTACGAAAGAGCCGGCGCAGGTTCGATGGGCCGAGTGGCCTCCTTCTGTGCCTTATTATTTTATGATTCTACGATTCAAAATGTCAACGGTGCGTCTATTTAAACTGCTGCCGCTCCTGAAGTTGCCTTGTTTACATTGTGGAGCAAGCGTGTGTTTGTGCAGTTGTTGAAAAGTCCGCCATCAGCACTCTTATCACAAATGCACCACAAGGCCTAACGTGTTGTGAGGACATTGCTAACTGTTCCTGTGTGTCTCACCGTTGAATAAAATACAGCCCCCATTCATTTTACAGTCGGTTTTACTGCCACCTCACTGTTTTAAATTGAACGATCTAATGATGACGGGTATGCCTATGTGTCAACAACAACAACTTGTATTTATATAGCTCCTTTCTCCTTCTTAGGCAGTCCCTCGGAGTCGAGGATGACTTGCTTCCACACTAACATGAGTTCTCAGGTGACTGGTGAGCCCAGTGTGGGACCGACAGTCTCTGTCCCAGGTGGGGCAGACGGTGGTTGGAGGGACGGGTGGGCGGGGGGGGCTTGGGTTGTCGTGCGCTCCTCCCGCTGTTTGCGCTTGGCTTCCGCGTGCTCCCGGCGACAAGACTCGAGGTGTTCGGCGTCTTCCCGGATGCTTCTCCCCCACTTTGGGCGGTCTTGGGCCGGGGATTCCCAGGAGTCGGTGGGGATGTTGCACTTTTTTCAAGGAGGCTTTGAGGGTGTCCTTGAAGCATTTCCTCTGCCCACCTGGGGCTCGCTTGCTGTGTCGGTGCTCTGAGTAGAGCGCTTGTTTTGGGAGTCTTGTGTAGGGCATGCGGACAATGTGGCCCGCCCATCGGAGCTGATCGAGCGCGGTCCATTCTTCCATGCTGGGGATGTTGGCCTGAGCGAGGACGCTGATGCCTTTAACCGCAGTAAAATGTCACAAGGGCCATCACAGAAGTGTTATAAGACAAAACAAATAAACTTGACACCGAGCCCCATAAGAAGAAATTAAGGCAGATGAACAAAAGCTTGGTCAAAGAGGTAGGTTTTAGGAGCATCTTGAAGGAGGAAAGAGGTGGGGCGGCGGAGAGGTTTAGGCAGGGAGTTCCAGAGCTTAGGGCCCAGGCAACAGAAGGCACGGTCACTAATGCTGGAGCAATTATAATCAGGGATGCTCAGGAGGGCAGTCATCGCAGGGGGATTGTGGGGCCGGAGGGGATTACAGAGATAGGGAGGGGCGAGGCCATGGAGGGATTTGAAAACAAGGGTGAGAATTTTGAAATCGAGGCGTTGGCAAAAACATTTCTCATGTCACTCTTTTCTTCCATCTCTGCATAAAACCAAAGAAAACAAAGATCACTTGGTTTAACAACTAAAGGGCTGGAGGTAGTGAGTTGCACAATATGCTGGACATACAATGCCACCACCTGCACATCTCCTCCCAGAGTGATAGTCAAAACCTGAATGCCTTCGAACGCTGCCGAAATCTCCCGCACCCCGTCATGCGCTAAACTGTTTGGGAGTCAGGACATGGTGTGCTTATTGAGAGAGAATTGGCTGGGAAATACTCCTTTTTTGAAAGTTGCTTCTGGCACTCCCAGGTCAGGTGTAGTGCAGGTTCGATGCAAAGTAAACCTCCCTCAGGGAACCATGACCTACAATGAGTCAGTGCTTTCAGAGCAGAAGGGAAGAAAATTAAAAAAAAAAGATCTGTGAAAAATCTCTCTGCAATGGATTTGTGGATAGATTAACTGGTCCTTTGCTTTGATTTTGACTGTGTTTACATTTCATTTAGTAACATAAAGCAGAATAGAAATTGATGAAAGAGATACCCAGAAGAACAGACGAAAAGAAAGACTTGCACTTATATAGCGCCTTTCACGACCACCAGACAACCCAAAGTACTCCAATGAAGTACTTTTGGAGTCCCTGGCCCAAGACTGCCCTAAGTGGAGGAAGTGCATCGGGGAGGGCGCTGAGCACCTCGAGTCTCGTCGCCGAGAGCATGCAGAAAGCAAGCGCAGGCAGCGGAAGGAGCGTGCGGCAAACCAGTCCCACCCACCCTTTCCTCCAACCACTGTCTGTCCCACCTGTGACAGAGACTGTAATTCCCGTATTGGACTGTACAGTCACCTGAGAACTCACTTTTAATGTGGAAGCAAGTCTTCCTCGACTCCGAGGGACTGCCTAAAAAGAAGACTTTTGGAGTGTGGTCACTGCTGCAATGTGGGAAACGTGGCAGCCAATTTGCGGACAGCAAGCTCCCACAAACAATAACGTGATAGTGACCAGATAATGAATGTTTTTGTTATGTTGATTGAGAGATAAATTCATTCATTCCCTTGAAATCAAGGAAGACTTGCTTCCACTCTAAGAGTGAGTTCTCAGGTGACTGTACAGTCCAATACGGGAATTACAGTCTCTGTCACAGGTGGGACACACAGTGGTTGAAGGAAAGGGTGGGTGGGACTGGTTTGCCGCACGCTCCTTCCGCTGCCTGCGCTTGTTTTCTGCATGCTCTCGGCGACGAGACTCGAGGTGCTCAGCGCCCTCCCGGATGCACTTCCTCCACTTAGGGCGATCTTTGGCCAGGGACTCCCAGGTGTCGGTGGGGATGTTGCACTTTATCAGGGAGGCTTTGAGGGTGCCACGAAACAGGGGCTAGCTCCCCTGCTTTTTTTTCCAAAATAGTGCCACGGGATCTTTTACATTGACCTGAGAGAGCAGGCAGGACCTCGGTTTAGCATCTCATTGGAAAGATGGCACCTCCGACAGTGCAGTGCTCCCTCAGCACTGCACTGGAGTGTCAGCTTAGATTTATGTGCTCAAGTTCCTGGAGTGGGACTTGAACCCACAACTTTCTGACCCAGAGGCAAGGGTGCTGCCCACTGAGTCACAGCTGACACTGGGTATATCATTAAATGGGCCCGTAGTTACCAGCACTACATTCCCATGTGGCTCATTTTCTACAGAAAGGATTAGTAAAAAATGTTGTGTTTTTAAATCAAAGTATTTTCACACAAGTTTAGGAGGGAATAAATCTCCTACATACAAGGTAGTTAACAATCAATTAATTACCCCATCTCGGCAATTGGAAAACACCTCACATCCATTGTGGTCAAAGGTCTTTAATCATTTTCTGACTGTGAATAGAAGGAGATAAGACGTGGAGACAGGCACACGTGATCAGTCCATTTTTTTATTAAAAATGGGCGAGGCCCAGCAAAGGCTACAAGAAGGCTAGAATGTCACGGAGTAGTTGTGAATTTGTTTTGTTTAAGTCAAGCAGGACAGAGTGGAAAGCACGGCTTGTTTGTGATTTTCTATTACTGCGTAAAGATGAATTGTACTGTTGGAACTAAGATATAGATCAGCCATCATCATCATCATCGGCAGTACCTCGAGTCGAGGATGACTTGCTTCCATGTCAGAAAGTTCACAGGTGTTTCAATGAAGGGCCTAATATTCCAGATCCCGAACTACATCGTGAAGGGTGGAAGATGCCTGTGCGTGGATTTTTTTAACGCGGGGTGACCGTTGCACACCAGCCACCACACGAGCTTGACAGAGCTAGGGTCTTGGCCCAGTGGCAAGGGTTAACCAAGACAACTGGAGACCTGCTCTGCTGCATGGGCCTAGTGTGCACACATATCGCAGTGTGGACTGGGCCCGTGCTGCCCCTGGGCCCTCAGCTCTTCTGGGCCCCGAATTCGCGCCTCTCCTGGGCCCCAATCACGTCCCTCTACAATCTCTCGCCGCTCCTTCGCCCCGACCTCGCCGCTCCTGCTGTACCTGCCGTACCTGCCCACGCTCCAATCACTGACCTGGATCTTGGTGACGTTCATTCCAGTCGCCCTCTTCACTGCCGTTGCTCTCCTGCTCCAGCACACGCTGCTCCCTGGAGTGGTACACCGCCACACTGCTCCCAGGCCTGCGCCCACTGGTGCCATGATCTCATTGAATTGTGGAACAGGCTCGAGGGGCTGAATGGCCAACTCCTGTTCCTATGACAGTTGTGACTCAGTGGGTAGCACACTTGTGTCTGAATTAGGAAGTCATGAGTTCAAATCCCACTCCAGGACTTAGGCACAAACAATCTAGGCTGACACTCCAGTGGAGCACTCCACTGTCAGAGGTGCTGTTTTTCAGATGGATCGTTAAACCGAGACCCTGTCGGCTCTCTTAAGTGGATTTAAAAGATCCCAGGGCACTATTTTGAAGTAGAGCAGGGGAGTTATCCCCGGTGTCCTGGGGCCAATATTTATCCCTCAATCAATATCACTAAAAACAGATTATCTGGTCATCATCATATTACTGTTTGTGGGAGCTTGCTGTGCGCAAATTGGCTGCCGCGTTTCCCACATTACAACAGTGACTACACTCCAAAAACGTACGTCATTGGCTGTAAAGCGCTTCGAGATGTCCGGTGATCGTGAAAGTCACGAAATAAATGCAAGTCTTTCTTTCTTTATGTTCCTCAGTGAGTCTCACCATAAGTGTTGCTCTGTATGTTCATTGGATTTTAAGTAAAGATACAACTATCTAGTTCAGATCTATTGTTACATACCTGTGTCATGCAGCCGTATAATTAGACATCGGACAGCACCGGCCCACCCCTAAACATAAGATGCTGTACCTCTTACGTGAGTGATGAACACCCCAAAACCCCAGAGACTATCTAAAGCAAAATCCTACATTTATAATAATTTCCTTCATGGCAACCGAGGGAACAAATCTCCAGTTTGATGCAGCAACATCATCTCTAATGTGCTCATGGAATGAGTTCATCCATTCTCCTTCTGCACCAACCATGTCATTCTGTACACAGTAGCGTAGAGGAGGCGGTTACAATGTAGTCATCATTTCCCTCTCCTGATCCTGGTAACGTTGAACTCCCCAAGGATTGATTTCAGACAATGATTGAAAAATGACTTTGTAAATGGCAGAGGGGTGAAATTGCAGGGGGCATCAGGTGGTGGAGTAGGTTAGGTGCCGGCCTTTAGCCTCTTGGATCTGGGGTCAAATCCAGGCTGATTAAATGAAATTCTCCTCTGCGACTGATAGTAAGGGTCCAGTGTAAAATGAGTTTGGACAGTTGCAGTTAGGCTTGGGATACATAGGAACAGGAGTCGGCCACTCAGCTCCTTGAGCCTATTCCACCATTCAATGAGATCGTGGATGATCTGTGACCTAACTCCATATACCCGCCTTTGGCCCATATCCCTTAATACCTTCGGTTAACAGAAAACTATCAATCTCCGATTTATAATGAACAATTGATCTAGCATCAGTTGCTGTTTCAAAACTTCTGTGCGTGAAAGTGTTTCCTAACTTCACTCCTGAAAGGTCTGGCTCTAATTTTTAGGCTATGTCGCCTTGTCCTAGAATCCCCAACCAATGGACAGTTTCTCTCTATCTACCCTATCATCTCCCCTTCATATCTTGAAAACTTTGATCAGATCACCCCCCAGCGGTCTAAATCCCAGAGAATACGACCCGAGTTTGTGTATTAGGTACAAGGAGCTGTAAGGACACTTTTACTTTTGTTCCGGCTTTTTCGGAGGTGGAGTCCGTGTATCGCTCTTCCGTGCTCATGGCCTCAAGTTTACAATTTTCCAATAAAGCCCACTGACCAATGTTCCCTTTAAGCCGTGCCGCTGGGCCGCACTGTGGAGGCCCACGCAGCCAGAGACCCAGCTCTTAAATGCAATTTTGAACTGGTTTTTCATTAAAAATAATGAATGAAAGACTTGCATTTATAATAGCCCCTTTCACAACCACCAGAAGTCTCAAAGCTGCATTACAGCCAATGAAGTACTTTTGGAGTGTAGTCACTGTTGCAATGTGGGAAACGCCAATTTGTGCACAGCAAGTTCCCACAGACAGCAATGTGATAATGACCAGTTAATCTGTTTTTGTGATGTTGATAGAGGGATAAATATTGGCCCCAGGAGATAACTCCACTGCTCTTCTTCGAAATAGGGCCATGGGGTCTTTTACACCCACCTGAGAGAACAGACAGGGCCTCGGTTTAACATCTCATCCGAAAGACGACACCTCCGACAGTGCAGCACTCCCTCAGCACTGCACTGGAGTGTCAGCCTAGATTTATGGGCTCAAGACCCTGGAGTGGCACTTGAACCCACAACCTTCTGACTCTCAGGCAAGTGTGCTGCCCAATGAGCCACAGCTGACACTCTTGGGGGTGTTAGAGGGACCATTACCACTGAACTGCATAATGTACTTTTCTTGCTCAGCTGGTATTGCGACATGTCACTGGGAGCAGGCCTGGGTCTCAACATTCCGGAGCCTGACCTCACGTGATCAATTCTCAGGGCACTGGTTTTCTGGCGGATGATTTGTGACAAAACCAAAAGTGAGGCAGGTCCCACCAGCGCGCATCACCTCATTTTGAAAAGGGTGCCACATCCAGTTTCCCAACTGCGATTGAGGCCTTGCCCATAAAAACTGGGCAGCGGACTAGTCATGGGTCCTGGGGACTACTCCAGTAGGCCTCCCAAAACATCAAAACATTCCAAGCCTTGGGGCATTTTGGCCACGTCTGTCGCTACCTGAGGAACTGCGTTAAGAGACCTCTCCGCACACACCTCAGAGAAGATCTAACTTCAATCTCCTCGGCTTCACAAGACGGGCTGCCGCAGAGCCGTGCCTTCTGCTGCACAGCAGCCTCAACCAAGGAACATCCTTCCTGTGGCAGTGGTGGTAACACCTCAGTGTGAAACTTGCACGCCACTAGATCCATCCACACCAGCCCAGGAGATCTCTGCCACCTCAGGTAATCTGCCGTGCACACAGGCCGCGTCACGTAGCAAAGGCCATGTTTGTGAGGGGGCAACATCTTTATCTCTGTCCCTGTGGAAAGGACACATCAGCTGGACATGATCAGATCAGCCGTGATCTTATTAAATGTGCTGAGCAGGCTCGAGGGGCCAAATGGCCTACTCTTGCTCCTATTTCTTATGACTGGGCCGAGTGATCCCTTGGGTGCAAGACATCGTAGATGACACCCCTGTGGGCATCAAGGGTTTTCCAGTCAACCCCGTGGCCATCACGAGTTGAAAGGGTTTGCACTTAATCGCTCCCAAAGTGATGGCTGAGCAAGAAAAGCGCATTACGCAACGTAAGCGGCCTTTATTCAGGGAGGAGCCATTACAGTGCCTTCACTATAGCAGCTCGCAATTCCTGCGTCATTTGAAGAAGAAACACGAGGCAGTTGGCTCTGGGGGGAGCGGTGATACCCTCTGCATCGACGATGACATCTGGTCCCACTGAGATCACTAAAGGCCAAGATATTCGAGCAAGCTTATCCTGTTATGGAGCTTAGGTAAATTAGGAGGGGGAGGGGCTTCAGTTCACAGCGAGCCTCCTGAAGTGCATCTGCCCAGGGGGAGGGGGGGGGGGGGGGGGGCCATCTCTAATCCCATTCTCGGCTATGATTGGAAAATCGGGGCTTGTATAGTGTGCTGCCTCTCTGCTCTTTAATATGCCTGCTGTTCGAAAAATAGAGACCCAGTCTTTCTGCGTCTGCAAAGTGCTCCTTCATCAAGGAGACGCGGATCAGTAATCAGGATTTTTTCTTTTAAGTGTGTTTAACCAGGCTGCAATTTTACACCACAGTGCAGGCGTAATTCCTGGCCTCCCCCACAGTTAAATAACATCAACCATTTTTAGCCGTTTATATTGTTTCTCGGGGGTCTCCCGCTGTACTCTTGAGGAGTGTTAGGGCCACGGTGCTTATTAGGCATATTGGGAGGTGGTAATATCAGCAGATATTATATATATATATATATATATCGGCTGTTCCTTCATCATCGCTGGGTCAAAATCCTGGAACTCCCTCCCTAACAGCACTGTGGGAGCACCTTCACCACACGGACTGCAGCGGTTCAAGAAGGCGGCTCACCACCACCTTCTCAAGGGGCAACTAGGGATGGGCAATAAATGCCGGCCTTGCCAGCGACGCCCATATCCCAGGAATGGATAAAAAAAGATCTAGAGGCCCAGGAAAAAACAGGTCTCCACTGTCATTGGCTGTGAGCAATGCTCCCCAGAAGCTGCACTTTGCTCTGCGTGGCCTGTTTCTTTAACGCACGGCCCTTTTAAACTTTTGCGCAGGCACGGTATTTAGTCAGAAGGTTGTAGTCCACTTCAGGAACTTCAGTACATAAATCTAGGCTGATACTCCAGTGCAGTGCTGAAGGAGTGTTACAGTGTCGGAGGTGCCTAATTTCGGATGAGACGTTAAACCGAGGCCCCGTCTGCTCTCTCAGGTGGACGTAAAAAGATTCCATGTCACTATTTACGAAGAAGAGCAGGGGAGTTATCCCCGGTGTCCTGGCCAATATTTATCCCTCAATCAACATCACTAAAAAACAGATTATCTGGTCATTATCACATTGCTGTTTGTGGGAGCTTGCTGTGCATAAGTTGGCTGCCGCATTTCCCGCATTACAACAGTGACTACACTTCAAAAAGTACTTCATTGGCTGCAAAGCGCTTTGAGATGCCCGGTGGTCGTGAAAGGCGCTATGTAAATGCAACTCTTTCCCATTACACTAGACTGTGCCTTTGATATTACATAGGGCCCAGAAGAGGCGAGGGCCCAGGGGCAGCACGGGCCCAGCCCACACTGCGATATGTGCGCGCACTAGGTCCGTGCAGCAGAGCAGGTCTCCAGTCGTCCTGGTTAACCCTTGCCACTGGACCAAGACCTAGCTCTGTCAAGCCCCGTGTGGTGGCTGGTGTGCAACGGCCACCCCACGTTAAAAAAATCCACGCACAGGCATCTTCCACCCTTCAACATGTAGTTCGGGATCTGGAATATTAGGTCCTTCATTTGTGATCTCATCACTGTTTGGTATGGAAGCAAGTCATCCTCGATCCGAGGGACTGTCTAATGCTAATACTCTCTTTCTTAATGTGCTTTCAATTGAAGACCTTCACTCCAGAGCCTTCATCTGGCACAGTGTGTGTGAATAAGTGTAGTCACTGTTGTAGATTTCTTTAAACATAGTTTGTGTATTTTAAAATACCCAGAGGTAAATGTTGCGTAGATAAATTAAGGCTGCTACTTCGACTTTTTTAAGATCTGACGTTCAGTGAGTCACTGGGTCACGTCGCGTAAGATGTCAACTCATATTTTTGCTCCACATTTTTCGGCTGTGCGGAGGCCAAGAGAGAAACCTGATTAAATGTCTGAATCAGGGCAGATCCACTGAGCTCTGTACTTAGCTGCGCTGAGAGGCTGCGGAGTGACAATTATCACAGTCAGGAGACCCAGGCTGAGAATGTCGAAATTACATTGGAGCCACATTGAGATGATTTGAGCGTGACCTGGACTGTCCTGCTCGTGACCGGGTGATTATTACTGAAGCAGCGTCAAGAACTGATTAATGTCATTTACAGGGTGGGGCTCAGTGAAAGCATCTTTATCTTCAAACGAGAATGCGTTGTGATTGCTGCTCACGTTTATTTTGCAGAACCTGGTAGTGGGTTGAATTCTCTCAAATTGAAGTTCACATGCACACGTTATTAAAGGACTCCTTAATTCACATTCTTGGCCGTAGAATCACTAATTTTACAATTATCAATCTTACAGATGTTCAGCCAGTCATCAATATTACATGGTAATTAGGCTTCTGATTTTTTTTTGGTCAAAACTGTTGGAACCTCCCCACATCCAGGAGTGGAAATAGCTGCTAAAGTACAAATGTAAAACAAGAAAGGTTTTACAATAAAAAAACCTCAAGGTGCGGTCTCACCAGAGCACCGTACAGGTTAATGGTTGCGGCTTCCTCCGACTTATTCGCTACGGTTTTGACTTTGTAAAAGAAAAGAAAGACTTGCATTTATATAGCGCCTTTCACGACCACCAGACGTCCCAAAGCGCTTTACAGCCAATGAAGTACTTTTGGAGTGTAGCCCTGTTGTAATGTGGAGAAACGTGGCAGCCAATTTGCGCACAGCAAGCTCCCACAAACAGCAATGTGATAATGACCACATGATCTGTTTGTTTTGTTATGTTGATTGAGGGATAAATATTGGCCTCTGGACAACTCCCCTGCTCTTCTTCAAAATAGTGCCATGGGATCTTTTACATCCCCCTGAGAGAGCAGACGGGGCCTCGGTTTAATGTTTCATCCGAAAAACGGAACCTCCGACAGTGCGGCACTCCCTCAGTACTGCACTGGGAGTGTCAGCTTAAATTTTTGTGCTCAAGTCTCTGGAGTGGGACTTGAACCCACAACCTCCTGACTCAAAAGCAAGAGTTCTAGCCACTGAGCCACAGCTAACATTGCAAAAGCCCAGCCTATCTTCATCCAACACCCACATACGCTCTTCAAGCAGGGGGTCACTGACAGGGAGGAGCCCCAGGAAGCCTCCTAAACCCTCACTAACTTATGGTGCTGAGGCCAATTGTAACACTCTGACCACCACCCGGATGAGATCACCTAACTGAGCACCAAACTGGGGCCTGCACCTTGGACCTTACTGGTCGATATGGCTCAGCTGATCATCGAGTAAACTTGGTGAATGATCGGGGGAGTAACTCCAGCAGTTTAGAAGTTCTCCACATTTTATTAGCAAAGTGAATCTTGCTGTTATTGTCTGGAATGACGGGCAAATCTTTTCACTGCCTTTCCGTGTTTGTACTCTCTCCGTTAAACTCCCTCCTGCCAGTGTGACTTCTTTGTTCCCTAACATACATGCGATCCGCCCAGTGCTGTCCTGCATATCTGAGGATTCTTCCATGGGCGAAGGTGGAGGGAGGGGCGGGGGAGGGGGCTGGAAATTTTACAAATATATTCATGTAGGTGTAGCCATTTTCAATTCATTTTTTATATTTTTTGAATTATTCTCTTCAGCCTTGTCTTCTCTTCTTATGCTTTCTTTTTCCCCAAAACCCTGTGGCCTTGAAATTGGTCTGGGCCTGTTTTCGTGACCAGGGCGTGCCTGAACCAAGAGGCCCTAGGATCAGTGGAGATTGCTTCTTGGGCCTCCGCAATGTAGTTATCCCTGATTATAATCGCTCAACCATCGGTGGCCGTGCCTTCTGTTGCATAGGCCCTAAGCTCTGGAACTCCCTCCCTATACTTCTCCGCCTCTCTACCTCTCTTTCTCACTTCAAAATATTCCTTAAAATCTACCTCTTTGGCCAAGCTTTTGGTCACCTGCCCTAATTTCTACTTATGCAGTTCGGTGTACATTTCTTTTCATGTCATAATATTCCAATGTTCATCATCATAGGCAGTCACTCGGAATCAAGGAAGACTTGTTTGCACTCTTAAAATGAGTCCTTATGTGGCTGAACAGTCCAATATGAGAACCACAGTCCCTGTCACAGGTGGGACAGATAGTCGTTGAGGGAAGGGGTGGGTGGGACTGGTTTGCCGCACGCTCCTTCCGCTGCCTGGGCTTGATTTCTGCATGCTCTCGGCGATGAGACTCGAGGTGCTCAGCGCCCTCCCGGATGCACTTCCTCCACTTAGTGCGGTCTTTGGCCAGGGACTCCCAGGTGTCGGTGGGGATGTTGCACTTTATCCGGGAGGCTTTGAGGGTGTCCTTGTCATGTTTCCTCTGCCCACTTTTGGCCCGTTTGCCGTGAAGGAGTTCCGAGTAGAGCGCTTGCTTTGGGAGTCTCGTGTCTGGCATGTGAACAATGTGGCCTGCCCAGCAGAGCTGATCGAGTGTGGTCAGTGCTCCAATGCTGGGGATGTTGGCCTGGTCGAGGACGCTAATGTTGATGCGTCTGTCCTCCCAGGGGATTTGTAGGAACTTGCGGAGAGGCACTGTTGACGCGAATACATTCTTTAATAGGAATTCGCCAAACACCAAACTAGCAGTATAGTGCTCCACAATGATGTGGTTGAAATTACCATGTAAATGGTCACGAACATTTTTTTAATACGTTCGCGGGATGTCGGCATCACTGGCATGGCCGGCATTTATTGCCCATCCCTAATTGCCCTTGTGAAGTTGGCGGTGAGCCGACTTCTTGAATCGCTGCAGTCCACGATACTTCTTTATAGCGGTTTGGTATAACTGAGTGTCTCACTAGACTATTTCAGAGGGCAGTTAAGAGTCAACCACATTGCTGTGGGTCTGGAGTCACATATAGGCCCAGACCAGGTAGGACGGCAGATTTCCTTCCCTAAAGGACATTAGTGAACCAGCTGGCTTTTTCCGACAATCCAGCCATTCCATTACTGACACTAGCTTTTTATTCCAGATTTATTTAATTAACTGAGTTTAAATTCCCCAGCTGCCATAGAGGGATTTGATCTCCTGTCTCTGGAACATTAGTCCAGTTTGGATTACTAGTCCAGTAACATAACCACTATGTTATCATACCCCATAAAAACTTAAACTTGCACTAGAAACAGAAAATGTTTGAAAGATTGGACCACATCTGAAAGGGGAAAGGTCCTTTTACATTGAGCACATTTTGTACTTTAGATCGTGCAAGGCTGAATGTCTGTCGCTCCCCCCAATTAACTTGGCTGAAATCAGCCCTTTGCTAATCCCTTCAGTAACATCATACACCACTTTTCCTAAGTGTGTTTGCAACATCATGTATTTTGTCAGGAGTCAGGCATGGCTCACTTGCAGCATGCTCCTCTGAGTCAGTAGGTCCCACTCCAGAGACTTGAGCACAAATTCCAGGCTGACACTCCGGTGCAGTACCGAGGGAGTGTTGCACTGTCGGAGGTGCCGTCTTTAGGATGAGACGTCAATCCGGGGCCCTGTCTACCCTCTCAAGTGAATGTAAAATGTCCCATGGCACTATTTTGAAGAAGAGTTCTCCCCGGTACCTGGTCAATATTTATCCCTCAACCAACATCACAAAAAGCAGATTATCTGCTGATTATCACATTGCTATTTGTGGGAGCTTGCTGTGCGTAAATTGGCTGCCACGTTTCCTACATTAGAGCAGAGACTGCACTTCTGAAGTACTTCATTGGCTGTAAAGCGAACTTTGGGACGTCCTGAGGTCATGAAAGGCGCTATATAAATGCAAGTCTTTCCTTATTTTTTAATGTCAGATTTCCGCCAGCTGTGGATTTTTTGTTTTCCCCACAGAATTAAATCACTGATGATTTTAGTTTTCAGGATTGTCTTTAGCTGCTTTGGAGGATCGTGATCCATTTTCACACTCGTGCTCGTTCATTTTGGGTTTTGGGAGACCATTGCTTGCTGACCAGCTCCCTGCATTAACACCACTAACGCTGGTTCCCATATCCCTGCGTCATAGACCCATAGGTCGGGGAACGGTGGCATTGTGGTTATGATACTGGGCTAGTTATCGGGAAACATGAGTTCACAATCCCACCACTGCAGCTGGGGGAATTTAAATTTAGTTAATTAAATGAAAATCTGGAATTAAAAAGCTAGTATCAGTAATTACTGGATTGCTATAAAAACCCATCTGGTTCACAAATGTCCTTTACGGGTGAAAATCGACTGTCCTTACCCGGTGTTGGCTATCATCATCACAGGCAGTCCCTGAATCGAGGAAGACTTGCTCCCACTCTAAAAGTGAGTTCTCAGGTGACTGAACAGTCCAATACGGGAATTACAGTCTCTGTCACAGATGGGACAGACAATGGTTGAAGGAAAGGGTGGGTGGGGAGTCTGGTTTGCCGCACGCTCCTTCCGCTGCCTGCGCTTGGTTTCTGCATGCTCTCGGCGATGAGACTCGAGGTGCTCAGCACCCTCCCGGATGCTCTTCCTCCACTTAGGGCGGTCTTTGGCCAGGGACTCCCAGGTGTCGGTGGGGATGTTGCACTTTATCAGGGATGCTTTGAGGGTGTCCTTGTAAATCTCCAGGCCAACAGCTCACCACCACCTTCTTGAGGGCAATTAGAGATGGGCAATAAATGCTGGCCTTGCCGGCGATGAATTTTTAAAAAATAGTTTTCGGTGGCTCACTAATTGTGCGGGTGTGTTAAAGGAGGCGGATTTAACACTGTGGACACAGGGAGCCAAAGGCACAAACATCTGTCTCCCAGAATGCAAACTGATCGAGCACCCAGGCGAAACCAGTTGAGGAACAGGTTCTGCCATTAGAGGTGGAGTTTTGAGAGAGAGAATGGGGAAGTTCAATTCAAAGCGAAGTTGGAGGGACAGGGATGGGGGCAGTGGGACCTCTTCTGATGGCTTACTCAATGAGTAACCAAGCCACACAGACCAGTTCAATGCACAGACTGTAGCTAGGCTAGTTGCAGTAGAGTAGGGGCAGTACATTAGGCCTCAGTACCTGGATTAAGTTTGGGGTGGGGGAAGAGAACCTGCCTTGGATTCCCACTTCATCGAGGCACACGAGTAAACATTTGGGTTTGCTGTGATGCCCCCTCCCCATCCCGTCCCCCCCCCCCCCCAATATGATATACGGCACAGAAAGAGGCCATTCGGCCCAACCAGTCCATGCCGGCGTTTATGCTCCACTCGAGCCTCCTCCTGTCTTTCCTCATCTAAATCTATCAGCATAACCCTCTATTCCTTCTCCCTCATATGCTTGTCTAGCCTCCCCTTAAATGCATCGATACTATTCGCTTCAACCACTCCCTGTGGTAGTGAGTTCCACATTCTCACCACTCTCTGGGTAAAGAAGTTTCTTCTGAATTCCCTATTGGATTTCTTGGTGACTACCTTATATTGATGGCCTCTAGTTTGGCTCTTCCCCACAAGTGGAAACATTCTCTCTGTGTCTACTCTATCAAAACCGTTATTAAATGTATAGACCTCTATTAGATCATCCCTCAGCCTTCCCTTTTCAAGAGAAAAGAGACCCAGCCTGTTCTTCCTTTCCTGATAGGTATACCCTCGCATTTCTGGTATCATTCTTGTAAATATTTTTACACCCTCTCCAGTGCCTCTATGTTCTTGTTATAATATGGTGACCAGATCTGTACGCAGTACTCTTAAGTGCGGTCTAACCAAGGTACGATACAAGTTTAGCATAACTTCTCTACTTTTCAATTCTATCCCTTTAGAAATAAACCCTACTTCTTGGTTTGCTTTTTTGTAGTCCTTCAGCAGTCATGGTCAAGGCTGAAATGGGTCATGTGCACTTGCACGCGGTACCAGAGGATGACCAACATGCATGGAACTGTACTGCAGCAAGGGGTCAATTTCTGGTGCAAATGGGGAATGGTATTGGGTGGTACAGTAGGTGTGTTATTTAATCATTTCTCGCTCTTATTTTCTATCCAGCATTGACCGGTTGGATAAAAGTTTCCTCTTTTCTCCAATCATGAATTGCTCAGGCACTTGGCCACAACCCTGTCCCAGTACAGAACAGGAAGGCCCACAATGAATCATCTGATCTCCAGGCTCCCACCGCTAACATCACACCACAGCAGAAAAAGGTGAACTCCTCATCTTGGACAGCAGCCAGGACCTGAGTACTCGTGGGTCCCAAGAATACCTGTTGGAGGAGTGGAAAACTCAGGCATCTCCCTATCGTCCCTCCAAGGGGAATCAGAAGCACATAGATACAACAGGTACGATGGTAAGTACTGCAGGGAATCGAATACGGGCAAGGTGATCTCCTGGACTAGTTTCGATCGCTTGGATGGGTCGGAGAGGAATTTTTCCAGATTTTTTTTTTTCTCCCCAAATTGACCTGGGTTTTTATCTGGTTTTTGCCTCTCCCAGGAGATCACATGACTCCGGTTGGGGTGGACTGTAGAATGTTTCAGTGTGAGGGGTGTCGCAGCTGTGTGAGGCGGACTGGTTGGGCCGGGTGCTCTTTACCTGTCCGCCATTGTTCATTGTTCACAGGTTTATATGTAACCTTCACGGCTGCTGACCCAGGGCCGTGTGGCTCTCCCGGGATGGGCTGAAATGGCCTCCTTCTGCGCTGTAAATTTCTATGTTTCTACAACAGAATAAGAGACTATTGCCTAGAGATCATGGGCCTCCACTTGAGTGCCGCTCTCCTTAGCACCAGTAGAGAGTACCCTCCGATGGGACAATGGTAGTGCTGCTATAACTAGCCTCAGTATCCTGGGCCACAGAGCAGGAGAGTGATCACCACCCAGTGACCCATACAACAACAACTTGTATTTATATAGCGCCTTTAACAGAGGAAAGCATTCACAGGAGCGTTTTAAGACAAAACAAATAAATTTGACACCGAGCCACATTAGAAAATATTTCGGCAGATGACCAAAAGCATGGTCGAAGAGGTAGCGTCTTGGAGGAGGAAAGAGAGGCAGAGAGGTTTAGGGAGGGAGTTCCAGAGTTTAGGGCCCAGGCAGCTGAAGGCACAGCCACCGATGGTTGAACAGTTATAATCAGGTAAGCTCAAGAGGACAGAATTAGAGGAACGCAGATATCTCGGGGGGGTTGTGAGGCTGAAGGACATTACAGAGATAGGGGGGGGGTGAGGCCATGGAGGGATTTATAAACAAGGGTGGGATTTTTGATATTGAGGCCTGCTTAACTGAGAGGCAATGTAGGTTGGCGAGCACAGGGGGTGATGGACGAGTGGGACTTGGTGCGAGTTAGGACACAGGCTGCTGAGTTTTGGATGACCTCTGATTTACACAGGGTAGAATGTGGGAGGCCAGCCAGGAGTGCTTTGGGTAGAGTCTAGAGGTAACAAGGGCATGGATGAGGGCTTCAGCAGTGGATGAGCTGAGGCTGGGGCGGAGACGGGCGATGTAACGGGGAACAGTTTCTGTCTGGTGAGGTGGGAGATTGTCTTGGCTCTGATACTCTCCACAGCATGTTGATTCTCGGGCAATTTTAACTTAACCCGCCTGTTGGGCAACAGATGGAATCGGGGGCAACACCCAGTCCGATCTTACTCTCCGTTGAGAATAATATTGAGCAAGGTGTAAAACCCGATCCGGTGGTCAAGTTAAAATCCTCCCCTCCCCCCCTTATTATCAAGGCCACTTGGATCAGGTAACAAAGGGACTGTTGACATCCATGGAACCATTCCCAACAGATGAAGTTTTCTAATCCCTCCGTGGCCTCGCCCCTCCCTATCTCTGTAATCTCCTCCAGCCCCACAACCTCCCGAGATGTCTGCGCTCCTCTAATTCTGCCCTCCTGAGCATCCCTGATTGTAATCGCTCCACCATCGGTGGCCGTGCCTTCTGTTGCCTGGGCCCCAAGCTCTGGAACTCCCTGCCTAAACCTCTCCGCCTCTCTACCTCTCTTTCCTCCTTCAAGGCGCTCCTTTGAAACCTACCTCAATGACCAAGCTTTTGGTCACCTGCCCTAATTACTCCTTATGCAGCTCAGTGTCAAATTTTTAAATCTCATAATACTCCTGTGCAGCGCCTTGGGACGTTTAACGACGTTAAAGGTGCTATATAAATGCAAGTTGTTGTCTGTTGGTGGTGGTTGGACACAATTGAGGGGCAATGTGCTGGTAAAAACCCATTCTGCTCAAATGCAATCTATTTGGAGAGCATTAATTTGACATTTAACCTGAACCTAAATCAGTTGGATTTTTTTTTCCCTTTTTAATAGCATTCAAAATAAAGATGCCAAATTTCAGACACAAATGTCAATTAAAGGCCAAGGTGGAACAACGGCAAAACACTGCGGACGCTGTGTATATCTGGAAGAACCCAGAAAATGTTGGAAACAATGGGGCCAAAATTGATCAACTCACCGTCCACTCCCGCCAACATTCCTCCGGAAGATCCGCCCAGTGCCACTTTCATCGTGGCCTGGAGCGGGCGGGAGGGGAGAGCCGCCGGGAACCGCCCGCTGCCGTCGGCGGACGGCCGAGTGGCGCAACTGAGCTCCCGCCCGCCGAGCTCCCAGATTCCTGCGGGCGGGAATCGGGGGCGGTGGGGGGGGCGGGGGGGCAGACCGCTGGCTGGAGGCCGGTCTGTCCCCGACGGTGAGTGTGAAGATCCTGAAAAAAAAGGTAAGTGACCATTTTATATATATTTTTTTTTTCCACAGCGACTTACCTGGATGGGGTCCCCTGAAGGTCTTCCCATAGTTTTTTTTATTTCTTTACTGACCATTTTTTTTTTCCCCCAGCTCTTCGACCCTCCGTGGGGCCCGACTCCATCCTCGGCGGCACTCGGGCGGAGAGCGCCTCTCCCGCCGAGAATGCGACCTCCCGCCCGCTGACGGCCCAGATTGGCCGCGTACGTCGTCCATTTGCCGCCCGCCGACCTTCGAGGGGCCTCGGCCGTGAATATCCCGCCCGAAGTACCGTCCGGTACCTCGGCGGCCACCGGCGGCACTTGGGGCGGGCGGAGGCTTTGACCAAATTCGACGCCAAATTTTCCTCTAATTTTTTAAGTTTGGTGCGCTGTCCCTTTGAAGGGTCTGCGTGGCCCTTTCAAAGTTTCACCCGCGCGTGAAATTCCAACAACAACAACAACAACAACGTGAATTTATATAGCGCCTTTAACGTAGTGGAAACGTCCCAAGGCGCTTCACAGGAGTATTATGAGATAATATTTTCATTTCGGGATAGGTTGGTCTCGTGCAGCGCGGGACCAGCAGAGAGCTATGCGGTTGTGCAGCTTAGAGCGACTATTGGTTGGAAATACTCAGCGGGTCAGGCAGCATCTGTGGAGACAGCGGCAGAGTTAACGTTTCAGGTCGATAAAGGAAAAGAAAGACTTGCATTTACATGGCGCCTTTCACAACCACCGGACGTCTCAATGCGCTTTATATAGCACAATGAAATACTTTTGTGGTGTGGTCACTGTTGTAATGAGAAAACCCTCTTAGCCTGACCTCCACCCATGCCCACCTCACTTTCCCCCCCGCCCCACCCCCCTGGTTTTGAATATGTATCTGAAAAGGACAGCCCTGTGTTCAGTTTTTAAAATATGTTACTTATAGGTTGAAACGATTTGACATTTGAAGCTTTAGCGGTAATTTTGTAGCTCGTTTCTTTTTATACATCGCTACATAAAATATAATTGCATCGCTAGTTTTTTAAAAAAATAGGGCAAGTTTCTGGATCTCTTTGTGCGAGTTGGAAAATTGCCAAATCCTACAAAAAACATGACTAACTCATTTATTGCAAATGTCTACAATGCAAAGCACCCCCTTCCCCCCTGCAGCAAAATGAGATTGAATGGACTGTAACCTTAATCTGTTGATGCTACGCTTTCAGTAGTGACTCGCTCCTGTGCTATATCAGTCCTTGCCCCTGTTTGCTTGCTGCGTTTGGTACCCCCACAGTCTGAAACCAGTTTCTGCTCTCTGTTGGATCTTGCCTAGGTTGGCAAAGTGCAAGACAGAACTGGAGACGCGGGTGTGAGTGGGGGGTTGAAAGACTTTGACATGCCTTCGCCCCCCCCCCCCCGCCCGCCCCACCTTCAATCAGTCGCTTCTAAGCTGGTTTCGAAATGTAAATTGCTTTCAAATTAATTCAGTACTTGCTCATCTGAATTTTGCCTGCATTCTGTGTCAATGCAACTTGACTTTAGATTGGCTGCTGCATCAGACCGAGTGGGAATAAATATTCCCCCCGCCTCCAGTGGGCTCGTGTTACCAGGGGCGCTCTCTCCTCCCCCCACCGACTACATCACGGGCATTGGATGTAAATTAACAAGAGTGTGGGGCGGCGAAATGTCTTTGTGATTTGCTTTTGAACCCATATTAGGGGCAGCCCTCATTTTTTACATCACTGGTAGCCCTCACCCAACCTTTGCATGCAATCCAGCCTCGGAAAAGTTTTGACTGAATCCGGTTCCACATATAAACTGCGCAAAGCCTTTGTCAGGCAAGTTTCCCCTCCCCCTGCCCGTTTCATTCTCTACTGCCTTTCCTTGTTCAACCCCCCGCTGCCAATCACCCTTTCTTCAAATAAAGCCAGCTTTCATGGAGACAGCACATTTTCTCAGTGCAATTCTGCTCAGCGTTTTTGTAGACAGTTTCAAAAAAAAAAAAAATCGGTCCCACTTACTCAAACCCAGGACCGTGACAATATTTTATTGAAGTGTCAATGAGGCATGAGCAGTGCCCCGTGTGCCGGAGACCCAATAAATGTGGCCTCTGTGTTCGAGAACAATGCTACGCAGGCTGCAGGATTTGGTTTCAGGGGAGCAGCTGCCGACGCTTTCTTCATGTCGTTCAGAGAGTGCCAGCAAGCCGGGAGGAGGAGAGCCATCATCGCCCCTCCCCTCCCCCTCCCCCCCCGCCGCTCGCAAAATGAAAGGATTACAGAATGTGCCCCAGAGGGCCAGCCAGTGCCTCAGTGGCTCGCACACAGCTGCCACTGAGTCAGAAGGTCGTGGGTTCAAGACCCCTCTCCGCGGACTTGCGCACAAAAAATCGAGGCTGACGCTCCCAGTGCAGTGCTGAGGGAGTGCTGCACTGTCGGAGGTGCCGTTTTTCGGACAAGACATTAAACCGAGGCCCCGCCTGCTCTCTTGGGTGGACGTAGAAGATCCCACGGCCACTATTTCGAAGGCGAGCAGGGGAGTTATCCCCAGTGCCCTGGCCAATATTTATCAACATACCATAAAAACCAGACGATCTGCGCGTTATCACGTTGCTGTTTGTGGGAGCTTGCTCGGCACAATTTGGCTGCCGCGTTTCCCACAGTGACCACGCTCCAAGAGTACTTCATCGGCTGTAAAGCGCCTTGGGACGTCCGGCGGTCGTGAAAGGCGCTATATAAATGCAAGTCTTTCTTTTCAGAGTCGGGGTTCTGCCGCCTTGCCTGCGCGACTGAAATGAATTCCCTGCCCTGTACTCACCCGTCACTCGATCAGCCCCGCTGGGCAGGGCCACATTGTCCGCATGCCAGACACGAGACTCCCAAAGCAAGCGCTCTGCTCGGAACTCCTTCACGGCAAACGAGCCAAAGGTGGGCAGAGGAAACGTTACAAGGACACCTTCAAAGCCTCCCTGATAAAGTGCAACATCCCCACTGACACCTGGGAGTCCCTGGCCAAAGACCGCCCGAAGCGAAGGAAGAGCATCCGGGAGGGCGCTGAGCACCTCGAGTCTCATCGCCGAGAGCATGCAGAAATCAAGCGCAGGCAGCGGAAGGAGCGTGCGGCAAACCTGTCCCACCCACCCCTTCCCTCAACCCCTATCTGTCCCACCTGTGACAGGGACTGTGGTTCTTGTATTGAACTGTTCAGCCACCTAAGGACTCATTTTTAGAGTGGAAGCAAGTCTTCCTCGATTCCGAGGGGCTGCCGATGATGATGATGATCGATCAACATAACAAAAAAAACAAGACGATCTGGTTATTATGACATTGCTGTTTGTGGGAGCTTGCTGTGCCCAAATTGGCTGCCGCGTTTCCCACATTACAACAGTGACTACACTCCCAAAGTACTTCATTGGTTTGTAAAGCGCTTTTGGGACATCCGGCGGATTGTGAACGGCGCTATATAAATGCAAGTCTTCCTTTACAGAGTTCTGTCGCCTTGTCTGTTCGACTGAAATGAATTCCCTGCCCTGTACTCACCCGGTTTAAAGGGCTCCTATGTTTCTGTGCATCTAATCTCTCAGCCAAAAGCTGTAAAAGGCTGCAAACATTACATTCTTTATTCAGCACAAGGAATAACGCTTTTATTCCCTCCCCACCCCCCACCCCCTTAACGATATTAAGTATTTGTTGTGAATTGGCATGACGCTTTTTTCCTCCCCATCTGTCGCTGCAGCTGTGTTACCATGGTAGGAAGTGGCAGCTCTTTAAGCCGACAGAAACGGGTGACCTATTTCTTCAAAACAAAATGAGTTCCTCACTTTCTGCATCACAGCCCCCTTCGCTGCATGTGCTCACGCAACAGACACAGATCAAACATGTCATTTACATAAGCCCCCCCCCCCCCAGCCTCCCTCCGCTGATCCAAGACATGTAGATGGTGCCTTCCAGGCTGTGAGAGATTTCTGCCGGTGGGGCAGGTTTGCCAGGGTGGGGGCTGGTGTTGTACAATCGCTCTGAATTAACATAGCAGGATTTCATTTCGATCAGCCTCCCGAGGCACTGTTGTCGCCAGAAGAAAGAGTCTGTATTGACAGAGCCGAGAATTATTTTCTGTATGTTTGTACCAAAGACCTGGGGGGTGTGCTCGACTTGCTGTGCCGTGCTATGCCGTGCCATGAATTAGTGCAACGCAGGTTCAAGCCAAAGTTTACTTCCAGACAAAGGTTGCTCTTTAACTTGCCCTCACATCAAGGTATCCAACAGAGGCGTCCTTATTGGAAGGGAGGCAGAGATCTGGAGCCACCCCTCCTCGAGCAACAACAGCAACTTGCATTTATATAGCGCCTTTAACGTAGTGAAACATCCCAAGGCAAGTGCTCTCTACTCGGAACTCCTTCACAGCAAACGAGCCGAAGGTGGGCAGAGGAAACGTTACAGGGACACCCTCAAAGCCTCCCTGATAATAGGTGCAAAATCCCCACTGACACTTGGGAGTCCCTGGCCAAAGACCGCCCTAAGTGGAGGAAGTGCATCCGGGAGGGCGCTGAGCACCTCGAGTCTGTCGCCGAGAGCGTGCAGAAATCAAGCGCAGGCAGCGGAAAGAGCGTGCGGCAAACCTGTCCCACCCACCCCTTCCCTCAACAACTATCTGTCCCACCTGTGACAGGGACTGTGGTTCTCGTATTGGACTGTTCAGCCGCCTACGGACTCATGTTTAGAGTGGAAGCAAGTCTTCCTCGATTCTGAGGGATTGCCCATGATGATGATGATAAGCTAAAAATTTGACACTGAGCCGCATAAGTAGAAATTAGGGCAGGTGACCAAAAGCTTGGTCGAATAGGTAGGTTTTAAGGCGCGTCTTGAAGGAGGAACGAGAGGTGGAGAGGTATTGGGAGGGAGTTCCAGAGCTTGGGGCCTAGGCAACAGAAGGCACGGCCACCAGTGGTTGAGCGATTATAATCAGGGAAGCTCACGAGGGCAGAATTAAAGGAGTGCAGACATCTCGGGGAGTTGTGGGGCTGGAGGAAATTACAGAGATAGGGAGGGGCGAGGTCATGAAGCGATTTGAAAACAAGGATGAGAATTTGAAATCGAGGTGTTGCTTAACCGGGAGCCAATGTAGGTCAGCGAGCACAGGGGGTGATGGGTGAGCGGGGCTTGGTGCGAGTTAGGACACCGGCAGTCGAGTTTTGGATCAGTTTACACAGGGTAGAATGTGGGAGGCCACCCCGGAGTGCGTGGGAATAGTCAAGTCTAACGGTAACAAAGGCATGGATGAGGCTTTCAGCAGCGGATGAGCTGAGGGAGAGGCAGAGACGGGCGATGTTACGGAGGAGGAAATAGGCGGTTTTAGTTATGCTGCCGATATGTGGTTGAAAGTTCAGTTCAGGGTCAAATGTGACACCAAGGTTGCGAACAATGTGGTTCAGCCTCAGACAGGAGTTGGGGAGAGGGATGGAGTCAGTGGCTTGGCAAGAGGCCTGTGAGTGATGTGTGGTCCTGTCTCAACCATTTTGCTCTTTGTCCTGAAGCATTCTTCAGTGTTGCTGACTAAATATTAATGATGGCATTTCAGTGTATCTTGGATCGTGATGTTTCCCAACCAGGAGGCATTTGCTTCCCAGGAAAACCCGATCTCCTGTATTGGATTTCATTGCCTGAGCGGGTCGGAGAAGAATTGCCCAGCGTTTATTGGCCCTGGGTTTCTTTTCCACTTCTCCCAGGAGATTACATGGCTTAGCTGGGGGAGAGGAAATGTCTTGATGCTCCAACCATCATTAGCGTGGGGCAAGCTTGATGGACCAGTTGGTCATTTCGTTCCGTACAAAAGCTGATGAGCGGTCTGCGCAGCTTTGCGGGAACATTGGCAGCAACGTGCCCGCTGTAAATGGTGTGGACAGTACTTCGAAGCAGAGCAGGGGAGTTCTCCCCGTTATCCTGGCCAATATTTATCCCTCAATCAATATCACTTAAAAAAAACAGATTATCTGGTCATTATCACACTGCTGTTTGTGGGAGCTTGCTGTGCGCAAATTGGCTGCTGCGTTTCCCGCATTACAACTGTGACTACACTCCAAAAATATTTCATTGGCTGTAAAGCGCTCTGGGACGTCCGGTGGTCATGAAAGGACGTAAATGCAAGTCTTTCTTTCCTTAAAGGGTCAGTATCACACCATGCAGTAGATTTATTCATTGACTTATTAGAGTAGTCCAGGGACAGGATTTGTTAAAGCTTATTTGAGGGCCAGTTTTATTAATTTGTTTTCATTTTCTCACCAAAATTCATCTTTCCTGTTTACTGCTGCGGGGGTTAACTCATGGACGCAGTTTGGTTCGATAAGCACTGGAGTCTTTGTGACCACTATCCATGTGCCTTTGTTACCTCTAGACTTGACTACTCCAACGCACTCCTGGCTGACCTCCCACATTCTACCCTACGTAAACTTGAGGTCATCCAGAACTCGGCAGCCAGTGTCCTAACTCGCACCAAGTCCCACTCACCCATCACCCCTGTGCTCGCTGACCTACATTGGCTGCCGGTTAAGCAACGCCTCGATTTCAAAATTCTCATCCTTGTTTTAAAATCCCTCCATGACCTCGCCCCTCCCTATCTCTGTAATCTCCTCCAGCCCCACAACCCCGCCCCCCCCCCCCGCCCCTCCCAAGATGTCTGCGCTCCTCTAATTCTGCCCTCTTGAGCAGCCCTGATTATAATCGCTCAACCATTGGTGGCCGTGCCTTCTGTTGCCTGGGCCCCAAGCTCTGGAACTCCCTGCCTAAACCTCTCCGCCTCTCTACCTCTCTTTTCTCCTATAAGACGCTTAAAACCTATCTCTTTGACCAAGCTTTTGGTCACCTGCGTTAATTTCTACTTATGTGGCTTGGTGTTAAATTTTTATCTCATAACGCTCCTGTGAAGCGTCTTGGGACATTTCACTACGTTAAAGGCGCTATATAAATACACGTTGTTGTTTTTTGGTGTAAGTTTTGGCACTGAATACTGATGTGCTATTCAGCCCGTGGGTTTATAGAAAAGCCAGATCTTGCCATTTCCTAATGGTCATGCACACAACATCTAGCAAGAATCATAACAGCATAGTAACAGTATCAAGCAGGAGAAGGCATTGGTTCATCTAGCCCCTGACCCACTGTATTTCCTCAGTGCATACCTAATAACCCAGAATGCTATTTGTTGCTGAGATCCTACATAGTTCCTTCTTGAAACTTGTGAAGGTTTCTTGTTCCATCACCTGTGACAGTAATCTGTTCCACATACTTACTACCCTTTCAGTAAAAACGTTCCTCCTGCCCATCCTTTTTCTTTTGTTGTCTTTAATGGGAAAATATGCTTCAATTCTGTACAAGGCAGAGGTACAGTTTTGGTCTCCTTACCTAAGGAAGGATATACTTGCCATAGCGGGAGCGCAACAAATGTTCACCAGACTGATTCCTGGGATGGGGGATTGTCCTATGAGGAGAGACTGAGTAGACTGGGCCTATGTTCTCTAGAGTTTTGAAGACTGAGAGGTGATCTCATTGAAACATACAAAATTCTGACAGGGCTTGACAGGGTAGATGCTGGGAGGATGTTTCCCCCCGGGCTGGGGAGTCTAGAACCGGGGGGTCACAGTCTCAGAATAAGGGGTCGGCCATTTAGGACTGAGATGAGAAACTTCTTCACTTGGAGGGTGGTGAATCTTTGGAATTCTCTACCCCAGAGGGCTTTGGATGCTGAGTCGTTGAGTATATTCAAGACAGGGATCGATAGATTTTTAGATATTAAGGGAATCAAGGGATATGGGAATAGTGCAGGAAAGTGGAGTTGAGGTTGAAGATCAGCCGTGATCTTATTGAATGGCGGAATGACCTACTCCTGCTCCTATTTCTTATGTTTTTATGTTTATTTGGATCCAAATATTTCATAATTGGAAACATCACCTCCCTTCCTCTCTTGTTGAGATCGAAAAGACTGAGTAGGCAATCTGTCCTCGTAAGTCAAAACCACTTGAAACTAATCAGGAGTTTCCCGTGGTAGATTTCCCCCTCCCTTACCCTGGCCAATTGAAGTGACCCTGTCACCTGACATTAGGGAACCTGGCACAGATTGGCTGTTGAACGTACATCGAGTGCAAAAAGTGCAGACTTGGGTGAGCGATGCCAGAAAGCTTGTCGAATTGATTCAGCGACCGAATACATCGGATAAACGGCACAGAAACAGGCCATTCGGCCCAACCAGTCCATGCCGGCGTTTATGCTCCACTCGAGCCTCCTCCCATCTTTCTTCATCTAAATCTATCAGCGTAACCCTCTATTCCCTTCTCCCTCATATACTTGTCCAGCCTCCCCTTAAATGCATCGATACTATTCACTTCAACCACTCCCTGTGGTAGCGAGTTCCACATTCTCATCACTCTCTGGACAAAGAAGGCCCTATTTGTGAATTGCCTATTTGATTTCTTGGTGATCATCCTATATTGATGGTCTCTAGTTTGGCTTCTTCCTCACAAGTGAAAATTAAATAAAAGTTAGGGGGCTAGAAATTCCAGTTTTGGTCAAAGCGGTATTTTTCAACCAAAAATACCGCTATGATTCCAAGGCCTAACATTCGGGAAAAGATGCGCCCAGCGTTACAAATCAGCGTTGCACGAGGATTCATGGCGCAAACCGCAAATTTTCTGCACCTTTTCTCCGAGGCCGATACCGCTGCAAGTTGGGCCTAGGGAGGGAGGAAAACACCTCCGAAAAATTCCCCAAAGTAAAAGAAATCACTAAACATTCACAAGAACCTTTTCTATGGAATCGCTGCAGAAGAATTAAAAAATAAAAACTTTAACTTACCTTTTTTCGCACCTACCGCCGTTCTAAGGGCTGCAACGCAGGTTTTTCCCGGGCGTTTTTTTCCCCGTCCTATCATCGAGTGCGCTGCGAGCCAAATATCGGGCGAGAGCGCTTTTTCCACTCCCCGGCCGTATTTAAAACCCGCCGGCTCGAGACTTCAGCGAATTTCCCGGATCACCGTATACCGCCAAAATCGGCGAAATAGCGCCGCAAAAACCCGGCGCGAGGTTGGGGAATTTAGTGTGGCCTCCGAAAACCCTCAGATTTTGGGATCGTAGAATTCAAGACACACTTAATCCATCACTCGGGACTATTGGCCTGCTTCTGTGGCGCGTGTGGGGCAATACACGTATATACTGTCCGAGCACCCCACCGGGGAATCAGCCCGATTGTGAAGAAGGAACGTTTCTGAGCTTCCTTAGCATTGGAGATTAACAGAAGATAAGCTTTGCAGCAAATTAATTTAAGACATTGAGAAGGTGGGGGCGAGCCGTCTTCTTAAATAAATGGTTTGCTTGGCCACTTCAAAGGGCAGTTAAGAGTCAACCACATTTCTGTGGGTTTGGAGTCACGTATCACCAGACCGGTTGAGGGCAGCAGATTTTCTTCCCTGAAAGATATTAGTCAATCAGATGGATTTTTACGACAATTGGGTAGTTTCATGTGGTCACCATTCCTGACATGTGCTGGGAGATCCCCTGATGGGTGAGAGTTCATGTTGTGTGCCATTGGGACATATAGACCAGGGAGGTCTCAGGATTATGCCGGCTTCACTGATCTCAGCTGGACAGCGGTGAGGGAGCTAACAGATACTGCCAAAGTGATAGAAAGTAACCCTGAGGTCATTGTGCTAAAACTGCACAGTGCTCTGTTCAGGCCTTACTTCAAGCACTGTGGACAGTTTGGGTTACAAAAATCTAGGCTGGCACTCCCAGTGCAGTGCTGAGGGAGCGCTGCACTGTCAGAGGTGCCGTCTTTCAGATGAGACGTTAAACCGAGGCCCCGTCTGCTCTCTCAGGTTGACATAAAAGATCCCATGGCCACTATTTTGAAGAAGAGCAGGGAAGTTATCCCCGGTGTCCTGGCCAATATTTATCCCTCAATCAACATCACTAAAACAGATTATCAGGTCATTATCACATTGTTGTTTGTGGGAGCTTGCTGTGCACAAATTGGCTGCTGCGTTTCCTACATTACAACAGTGACTACACTTCAAAAATACTTCATTGGCTGTATAGAGCTTTGGGACGTCATGCGGTTGTAAGAGGCGCTATATAAATGCAAGTCTTTCTTTCTTTCCAAGGTACAAAGTACAGAGCCAAGTTGTAGAGATGCATTGCAGAAAAAAGACTGAAGTTTTGAAGAATTGGGTTATGAGCATCAAGTGGAAAAACTTGGATTCTTTATCCTCGAGAGGGGACAGATGAGGCAATACTTCTAGAGGCAAATGAAATAAAAAATGGACTAGAAAAGGTTAATCCAGAGCACTATTTTAAATCAAACCACAATTGCAAAATCAGGAGGCACAGGTATAAACTGGTTAAAGGCAAGTTGAAGATTGACTTTACTCAACGTCCGATCACTTGGAACTGTATTTTGGGTGGAGTCATGGAGTCGTAAAATCTTTGAAATCATTCTTAAGGCACTTGGATTTTAGAATCATAGAATCATAGATATTTACGGCACAGAAGGAGGCCATTTGGCCCATCATGTCCGTGCCGGCCAAAAGAGCTATCCAGCCTAATCCCACTTTCCAGCTCTTGGTCCGTAGCTCTGTAGGTTACAGCACTTCAAGTACTTTTTAAATGTGGTGAGGGTTTCTGGCTCTACCAAACTTTCAGGCAGTGAGTTCCAGACCCCCACCACCCTCTGGGGAACTGTAAGTTTAAATCTAGGAGTTCATCTGAATCACCAGACCATCATCACCACCATTGTAGTATTAGTATCAGGCAGTCCCTCGTATCGAGGATGACCTGTTTCCACACCAAAAAGGGATGTGTTCACAGGTGTTTCAATGAGGGACCTGTCATTCGAGATCCCGAACTACATACTGAAGGGTGGAAGATGCCTGCGCGTGGATTCTTTTAACATAGGGTGACCATTGCACACCAGCCACCACACGGGCTTGACAGGGCTAGGTCTTGATCCAGTGGCAAGGATTAACCAGGGCCACTGGCGACCAAGTTCTGCTGCACGGACGGACCCAGTGCGCACACATGCTCCTACTATCCATAGATTGCAGCGTACAACGGGCATGTCAGGTAGATGGCGAGAAAACAAAAACAGATAAAGACCGAGGTGGCAGCTAGAGAGTGGGGAATAGTCAGGACTGTTACAATTGCGGAAAGGTGGGACATCGAGAAAGCGAGTGTAGATCATCCCCACAGAAATGCCGGAACTGCGGCAGAACCGGCCACCCCAAGGACCGTTGCTAGGCAAAAGTGGGGGGGGGGGGGGGGTGCTGCAGGAAGGACAGGGACCAGATAAGGAAACCCCATGGGCTAACCTAACTGGAGCAACTAGGCAACAACTACTCCAGGCCTTGAAGGAACTGGGGCCTAATTGAAAGTCAGCGGCCCCACTACGGAGTGAAGGTGACCCGGGTATTCACGTGACAGCAGCGTTAGGGGGCCGGCAGTGTGATATGTTCGTGGATACTGGGGCAGCAGTCTCTATTACCGACATCCCCTTGCCAACTACCCGAAAAATCATGATGGTAAGGGACCAGTTCGACTGCCAAATTAAGCGAGGTTGTTTGATTGTAAGTAGCTAGGATCTTACTACCGGCCCAATGAAGGTACCATACTAGGAATAGATTTATTGGATCAATTAGGGGCGCTGGTGGACCCCTGGGGAAAAAAGATAATTTGGGTAAAGGCCAATAATCAGAAGACGAGTGTGTCAGGGAGGCAAGATATGGTCGATGGACATGCTAAAGTAGGAAGTGCCCAGATCATAACAAGAGATTGGGATGCGCTAGGACAGTGGGGGGCAGTCTGCCGGTACCTCAGTGGAGTTTGGGCAACGTCCAAGCAAGACTGCGGGTTGGTAGGTGGGGACCTGTGGTGATCCCAGAACCCGAACATACCTCACATAAACAATATCCCATTATTTTCTGTTTCTATTAGGGGAATCAAGGGGTATGGTGAGAAAGCAGGAATGGGGTACTGAAGTTGCATGTTCAGCCATGAACTCATTGAATGGCGGTGCAGGCTCGAAGGGCCGAATGGCCTACTCCTGCACCTATTTTCTATGTTTCTATGTTTCTAAACCAGAGGCAATGACCGCCGTAAAACAAATCATAAAGGAGTTATGATTCTTATTAATGTGGGAAACACGGCAGGCAATTTGCGATTGCCTTATTCAAAGCTGTGTCGTCAATGGTCAGCCTGTATGACCCATCTTGCTTCTTTACTGGCTACACTGGGGAGTTGGTGTTGGTAATTCCTTCCGCTTCTCGAAGTATCCCATTATTTAATAACCACCGTTGTACAAGCCTGAGAAAGCCTGTCCGACCTGCGACAGAGACTGTATTCCCAGAATTGGACTGTTCAGTCACCTAAGAACTCACTTTTGGAGATCAGAAATCAATGAGGAAGCCTTCACGTGAGTTTTGAAAGCCGAGAGTGACTTTCAGTGGTCAAAGGGCTAGATTGATATGATCCTCAAGTGAATTCATCGCTGCTGTGTCCTCACCCACTCCATCATGACACAGTCCTGCTGGGTTTCCTAGGAGTTAATGCCACAGATATTGAACAACTCCAATCGTTCACACTGGCTCCAGCATGTCAGGAACTAATTTGTTGATTTGACCCTTGACCTGTGTGGTAAGAATCCATACCGTCTGCAACGTGATAGAACATGACATCCAGGATCAAATGCCTGGTTTGTCCTGGTATGGGACGTGATATTGTATACCTTATGTTGTGCCATTTCCGTAAAATTGGAGTTACAACCGGTCTGCTCTTTCTGCAGTGAGTAATTGTATATTATTTTAGAGCTTTGCCTTTAACAGCAGATCAGATCTAAGTGCTTCCTGGGTGATGTTAGATTTTTCCCTCTTTGAAAGAAAGACTTGCATTTATATCGCGCCTTTCATGACCACTGGACGTCTCAAAGCGCTTTACAGCCAATTAAGTACTTTTGGAGTGTAGTTACAGTTGTAATGTTGGAAACTGTTGTAGTGCAGCCAATTTGCGCTCAGCAAGCTCCCACAAACAGCAATGTGATAATAACCACAAAATTTGTTTTCGTGATGTTGATTGAGGGATAAATATTGGCCCCAGGACAACGGGGATAACTCCTCTGCTTTTCTTCAAAACAGTGGCATGGGACCTTTTCCGTCCACCTGAGAGAGCAGACGGGGCCTCAGTTTAACGTCTCATCTGAAAGACGGCACCTCCGACAGTGCAGCACTCCCTCAGCACTGCACTGGGAGTGTCAGCTTGGATTTCTGTGCTCAAGTCCCTGGAGTGGGACTTGAACCCACAACCCTTTGACTCAGAGGTGAGAGTGCTGCCCACTGAGCCACAGCTGACACATGAGAAAAATATTTAACTAAGAAAAATAATGCAAATAAATGAGTCTTTTTAGATGCCAGTCTTAATAAATTTTGACGGCAGTTTAAAAGGAGCCACTTCAGATTGGCTGCCCATTATACACCCACCCAATCTTCCTTCCCATTGAAGTCAGACTAATATACAAATCACAAATGAATTCATAATATATTCTACGCTGAATAACTCGATATGGCTTTAGTACATCGGTTTGATTGAGGGATAAATATTAACCAGGACACCAGGGATAACTCCCCTGCTCTTCTTCAAAATAGTGCCGTGGGATCTTTTACATCCACCTGAGAGAGCAGACATCTCATTTGAAAGACGGCACCTCCGACAGTGTGGCACTCCCTCAGCACTGCACTGGGAGCATCAGCCTACAATTTTGTGCTTAAGTCTCTGGAATGGGGCTTGAACCCACAACCTTCTGACTCAGAGATAAGTGTGCTGCCCACTGAGCCACAGTTGACACATTGTGCAATTGATAACATTGATACAGTGGAGAAGGAGTGCATGGAATAGATTCAAATGAATGTAGACTTGAGCAAAATAACAATAACTCTTCTGTTTAATTCTTCTTGTGGGAGTCATTTAAAATCCACAGAAGAGATATATTCTGATGAGGCTATATGCTTCATTTCATAATCGTGGGACCATAATCTGTGTTTCCTTTTCATAATTCTTGGTCCACGGCACCAATCTGAAGTAGCTGATTTTCTGAACATGCTCAGTAATGGCTATTGCTCCTATATTTGTGAGACAGGTAGATGTTTAAGACGGCATTCAAATTAGTGAGACATTGGCACTGGTAATTTATTCCACATTGTAAATCAGAAAATAACTGGACAAAGGATTGTTGTAATTGGATCATGCTATTGGTAATACAGCTGAATAATAAGTTAAGCAAACGTAAACAGAACTGTCATCTCGCCAAGGAGTGGCCTCCGTGCTATCAAACTACTTGTCCGACATTCAGTCTTGGATGAGCAGTGAACCTTCGCCACACGGACTGCAGCAGTTCAAAAAGGCGGCTCACCACCACCTTCTCAAGGACAAATAGGGATGGGCAATAAATGCCGGCCTTGCCAGCGACGCCCACATCCCATGAATGGATTTTAAAAAGTACATAGTTTTGTGCAGACAGTTCCAAGTCAGATCTAAAACAACTGGGACTTGGTATGATCAAAGTTTCGGATGACTAAGTAAAAACAGGTCTTCCCGGCAGTCAGTCAACAACAACAACTTACATTTATATAGCCTAGTAAAGCGTCCCAAGGGTTTACATGAGGACATAAGCGATAGGAACAGGAGTAGGCCATTTGGCCCCTCACGCCTGCTCCGCCATTCAATAAGACCATGGCTGTTTTGCAGGAACGATTATCAAACAAAATTTGACACCGAGCCACATAAGGAGATATTTTAACAGGACAGGTGACCAAAAGCTTGTTCAAAGAGGCAGGCTTTAAGGAGCATCTTAAAGGAGGAGAGAGAGGCGGAGAGGTTTAGGGAGGGAATTCCAAAGCTTAGGGCCCAGGCCGCTGAAGGCACGGCCGCCAATGGTGAGGCAAAGGAAATCAGACAAGCAAAGAGGCCAGGATTAGAGGAGCGCGGAGATCTCGGAGGGTTGCGGGGCTGGAGGAGGTTACATAGGTAGGGAGGGGCGAGGCCCTGGAGGGGCTTGGAAAACATTTGGCTTGCAAACAGCCACATAAGACCTGTGCTTTGTTAATCTGGCAACATTAGTGCAATATAAAAGCGGAGTAAGTCTCTGAAATTTGCAGCAGACTCCAGCAGGTCGATGTAGATCAGCAGCTGATCACCAATGGGACAGGGGAAAGTCATAACCGAAAGTTGCTTTGTGGAGCCGGAAGCGAAGAAAGTTGGTGAAGGATTTGCCGCCTGACATGGGGGACATACAATGGAATCAAAGCAGGACCATTCTGGTCTCGGTGGTGAGGAGCTGATTTAAATGCTCTGAGGAAAAGTTGGTTCATCGCCAAGGAGGTATAGAGAAGTGTCGAGCAGCAACACTGCCAGCCGATCTCCCAATTTTATGGACTCAACATCGAGTTCAACAAAACCAGTCTAACAGTGTGCCAGGGAGGCGATTTGGCTTACATGAGCACACACATCCAGGTAGTTGTAATAGTCCCACTATAGTTTCCTACGTCATCATCATAGGCAGTTCCTCGAAACGAGGATGACTTGCTTCCACGCCAAAAAAGGATGAGTTCACAGGTGTTTCAATGAAGGATCCGAACTACATGCTTAAGG
This sequence comes from Pristiophorus japonicus, assembly GCF_044704955.1. Classification (NCBI taxonomy): domain Eukaryota; kingdom Metazoa; phylum Chordata; class Chondrichthyes; family Pristiophoridae; genus Pristiophorus; species Pristiophorus japonicus. The sequence goes on from NC_091990.1 coordinate 11,096,395, forward strand.
GTGGAAGATGCCTGTGCGTGGATTTTTTAACGTGTGGTGACCATTGCACACCAGCCACCACACGGGCTTGACAGAGCGAGGTCTTGGTCCAGTGGCAAGGATTACCCAAGACGACTGGAGACCTGCTCTGCTGCACAGACCTAGTGCACACACATATTGCAGTGTGGGCTGGCTCGTCTCTTCCGGGCCCCAGATTCACGCCTCCCCTGGGCGCCGATCACGTCCCTCTACAGTCTCTCGCCGCTCCTTCACCCTGACCTCGCCGCTCCTGCTATCTTTCTTTCTCTCGATCTCTCTCTCTTTCTTTCTCTCTCTTTCTCTCTCTCTCTTTTCTTTCTTTCTATCTTTCTCTCTTTCTCTCTCTCTCTTTTCTTTCTTTCTATCTTTCTTTCTTTCTCTCTCTCTCTCTCTCTACAGCATCTCGGGCTGATATTCTTCAACTCCCACCAGCTGTAAAAGCAAACGTCCCATGAATCAGGGGACCCTTTTAAGCACCTTCACAGACTCCCAGTCCCCATGTGATTTTTGTGGCCTAGAGGGGTCCATATGTCAGTGCGAGAGGATCCTCCAATTTTGGTTGCACTTTAGCCCCACGCTCTGAATCTTTGGCCCTCAGTGCTGAGGGGGGTGGGTATGTCGGAGGGGCTTCTCGCGGGGTCAGGCTAAAACAGCAATTTATAGGTTGAGGTTGGATGGGGCGCGTGGTTGGGTCGGTCTGACTGCACTGCTCATTCCCACGTGGCCCTGGAGAAGGAGCACTGGTGTCCACTGGTACGCTTGAGGCCTTCCGAGATCGGTGAGTACCGCAGGGTATGATCAACACTCACAATCGCATTATGATTTAATTATTATTTGTGCAAGGTCGTTGCATTTACATAGTTATTTATTGTTTGTGAACCATATTTTCGAAGAAGAGCAAGGGAGTTATCCCCTGGGGCCAATATTTATCCCTCAATCAACATCACAAAAACAGATTATCTGGTCATTATCACATTGCTGTTTGTGGGAGCTTGCTGGGCGCAAATTGGCTGCCGCGTTTCCCACATCACAACAGTGACTACACTCCAAAAGTACTTCATTGGCTGTAAAGGGCTTTGGGACGCCCGGTGGTCGTGATGAAAGGCGCTATATAAATGCAAGTCTTTGGGGCTGAAATTGATCATTGCCGTCCACTGCCGCTGACATTCCTCTGGAAGATCCGCCCAGCGCCACTTTGGAGGTGGCCTGGAGCGGGGGGGAGGGGAGAGCTGCCGGGAACCACCCGCTGATGTCAGCGGACGGCCGAGCGGCGCAACTGAGCTCCCGCCCGCCGAGCTCCCAGATTCCTGCGGGCGGGACTCGGCGGCAGAACGGGGATGGACCGCTAGCTGGAGGCTGGACCGCTGTCCCCGACAGTGAGTATGAAGATCCTGAAAAAAAGGTAAGTGAACATTTTGTATATTTTTTTTCCACAGTGACTTACCTGGATGGGCTCCCCTGAAGGTCTTCCGATAGTTTTTTTTTTCCCTGGTGATTTTTTTTCCCAGCTCTTCGACCCTCCGTGGGCCCGACTCCATCCTCGGCGGCACTCGGGCAGCAAGCGCCTCTCCCGCCGACAATGCGACCTCCCGCCCGCTGACGCCCAGATTGGCGGCGTACGTCGTCCATTTGCTGCCCGCCGACCTTCGAGGGACCTCGGCCGTGAATATCCCGCCCAAAGTACCGTCCGGTACCTTGGCGGCCATCGGCGGCACTTTGGGCGGCACTTGGGCGGGCAGGGGCCCTGACCAAATTCAGCACCTTTCTTTCATATTTGTGGTGCCCTAAGGCAGTTGCTTACTGTCCCCGTCTGGTGACACTGGGACAGCTCTTACAGGTTTTCCAAACAGGCTCATTTCCTCATCAATGTGTTGACAGGGTCCTTACATTTCGAATGGACCTCTGTCAGTGGCTTCTTCGGAGTCTGATGCTGGTAAACACAGCAAAGAGAATCGCTTCTCAAAACAGCTGTCCTTATCTCATCAGCCGACCCACCTATCCGAGATTGAATCAGCGCTATATTCACACTCCATGTGGGTGACGACAGCAGCTAGTTCAGTCTTCAGATTAAAATCGCTCCAACCAAACACAATCGCCATTATGGGGAGGAAAAAATTAAATGCCTCTCCTGCCAGGACGTTCAAAAAAGGAACGTGGTCACAAGATCACAGGATAATTACAGTGAAGGGAGGTTATTCAACACACCTCTGCTCATCCATCGAGGGTGATCCTAAATCCAACACCCCTCTTTTACAGCATCCAATTGGTTCTTAGTGTGGGTAGCTCACTTGTCTCTCAGTCAGAAGGTTGTGGTCCCATCCCAGGGACGTGAGCACAAAAAATGCAGTGCTGAGGGAGTGCTGCACTGTCGGAGGCGCCGTCTTTCGGATGCGACGTTAAACCGAGGTCCCGTCTGCTCTCTCAGGTGGACATAAAAGATCCCATGGCACTATTTCGAAGAAGAGCACGGGAGTTATCCCTGGTGTCCTGGGGCCAATATTTATCCCTCAATCAACATCACTAAAACAGATTATCTGGTCATTATCACATTGCTCTTTGTGGGAGCTTGCTGTGTTCAAATTGGCTGCCGCGTTTCCCGCATTACAGCGATAACTGCACTCCAAAAGTACTTAATTGGCTGTAAAGCACTTTGAGATGACCAGTGGTTGTGAAAGGCGCTATGAAAATGCAGGCCGTCCTTGAAATGATCTCCCTTGTGTCGTGACTCCTATTCTACTCTCTCTGTTTAATTGAAAAGCGAGTTCTAGATTTACCTTTTCCCCATCATTCTACACCTCTATAAGATTATTTCACAAACCCTCTCAGTTCATTACTGAAAAACCCAAGTTTATTCTGTCATTCGTCACAAACTGAGACCTTGACCATCCTTGGCTTTACCCCGCACTACTGCCAGTGTTTGACTGTTCCCCCGTGCCTCAGTAACCAGACTGGACGCAGGGCTCAAGGTGCAGTCACACCAGAGCACTGCCCAATTTGATGGCCATGGCCCCCTCTGACTTATTCTGCATCTGTCCTCCCAGAAGATTTGCAGGATTTTGCGGAGACAGCGTTGGTGGTATTTCTCCAGCGATTTGAGGTGTCTACTGTATATGGTCCATGTCTCTGAGCCATACAGGATGGCGGGTATCACTACCGCCCTGTGGATCATAAGCTTGGTGCCAGATTTGAGGGTTTGATCTTCGAACACTCTCTTGCTCAGGCGACCGAAGGATGCGCTGGTGCACTGGAGGCGATGTTGGAGAAATAGCACCAATGATGTCTCCGCAAGATCCTGCAAATCCCCTGGGAGGACAGACGCACCAACATCAGTGATCTCAATCAGGCCAACATCCCTAGCATCGAAGCACTGACCACACTCGACCAGCTCCGTTGGGTGGGCCACGTTCTCCGCGTGCCCGACACAAGACTCCCAAAGCAAATGCTCTACTCGGAACTCCTACACGACAAGCGAGCACCAGGTGGGCAGAGAAAACATTTCAAGGACACCCTCAAAGCCTCCTTGATAAAGTGCAACATTATTGGGGTACTGAGGGAATGATCAGCCATGATCTTATCGAATGGTGGTGCAGGCTCGAAGGGCCGAATGGCCTACTCCTGCACCTATTTTCTATATTTCTATGTCTCTATCCCCACTGACACCTGGGAATCCCTGGCCCAAGACCACTCTAAGTGGAGGAAGAGCATCCGGGAGGGCGCTGAGCACCTCGAGTCTTGTCGCCGAGAGCATGCAGAAAACAAACGCAGGCAGCGGAAGGAGCGTGCGGCAAACCAGAGTCCCCACCCACCCTTTCCTTCAACCACTGTGTGTCCCACCTGTGACAGAGACTATAATTCCCGTATTGGACTGTTCAGCCACCTGAGAACTCACTTTTAGAGTGGAAGCAAGTCTTCCTCGTTTTCGAGGGACTGCCTATGATGATGATGACTTATTCTCCACAGTTTTGATTTTTTGTATGTTCTATTGACTTTGCTGATTGTCGTTTGTCAACAATTGGACATGTTGAGCGTTGAGTCTACTCAGACCTGCTCAACCTCATTCTTGGCTATTTCAGCACGATCCGGGAATTACATTTTTTGTCCATTTTTCCTTCTGATGTGCAGGAATTCAGAAGAAACTTCTTTACCCAGAGAGTGGTGAGAATGTGGAACTCGCTACCACAAGGAGTGGTTGAAGCGAATAGTATCGATGCATTTAAGGGGAGGCTAGACAAAGATATGGGGGAGAAGGGAATAGAGGGTTATGCTGATAGATTTAGATGAGGAAAGACGGGAGGAGGCTCGAGTGGAGCATAAACGCCGGCATGGACTGGTTGGGCCGAATAGCCTGTTTCTGTGCCGTATATCCGATATAATCCTATGTAATACTTTACACTTGTTTGCATTAACTTTCATCTGCCATTGTTTTGTCCAGATACATATGCTGTCCATCTCATTTTGCAACCTCTGAACTGCTTCCCCCTCTTAGTTTAATCTAATCAGCAAAGTTGATGTTTCTATTGGTTTCTGATTCCAAGTAATTTACGTCAATTAGAAATAGTCGAGCTTGCAACGCCGCTCCCTGGGATAAACAGCTCGATGTTCACCTCCGCCCCCACAACCCAAAGCAACACCTCTCAGTTCCCATTATTTCCACCCTTCAACCAATTTCTTGTCAGCTTAATGCTGAATCCGCAGAGCTTTGAGCTTAATTAATAGCCTTTTGTGTGGAATTTTGCCAAATGCCTTGTGGTACGTGTAGGTGCAACTCATAGAAACATAGAAACATAGAAAATAGGTGCAGGAGTAGGCCATTCGGCCCTTCGAGCCTGCACCACCATTCAATAAGATCATGGCTGATCATTCCCTCAGTACCCCTTTCCTGCTTTCTCTCCATACCCCTTGATCTCTTTAGCCGTAAGGGCCATATCTAACTCCCTCTTGAATATATCCAATGAACTGGTCTCAACAACTCTCTGCGGCAGCGAATTCCACAGGTTAACAACTCTCTGAGTGAAGAAGTTTCTCCTCATCTCAGTCCTAAATGGCCTACCCCTTATCCTAAGACTATGTCCCCTGGTTCTGGACTTCCCCAACATCGGGAACATTCTTCCCGCATCGAACCTGTCCAGTCCCGTCAGAATCTTATACGTTTCTATGAGATCCCCTCTCATCCTTCTAAACTTCAGTGAATAAAGGCCCAGTTGATCCAGTCTCTCCTCATATGTCAGTCCAGCCATCCCTGGAATCAGTCTGGTGAACCTTCGCTGCACTCTCTCAACAGCAAGAACGTCCTTCCTCAGATTGGGAGACCAAAACTCAATACAATATTCCAGGTGAGGCCTCACCAAGGCCCTGTACAACTGCAGTAAGACCTCCCTGCTCCTATACTCAAATCCCCTAGCTATAAAAGCCAACATACCATTTGCCTTCTTCACCGCCTGCTGTACCTGTATGCCAACTTTCAATGACTGATGAACCATGACACCCAGGTCTCGTTGCACCTCCCCTTTTCCTAATCTGCCGCCATTCAGATAATATTCTGCTGTCATGTTTTTGCCCCCAAAATGGATAACCTCACATTTATCCACATTATACTGCATCTGCCATGCATTTGCCCACTCATCTAACCTGTCCAAGTCACCCTGCAGCCTCTTAGCATCCTTCTCACAGCTCACACCGCCACCCAGTTTAGTGTCATCTGCAAACTTGGAGATATTACACTCAATTCCTTCATCTAAATCGTTAATGTATATTGTAAAGAGCTGGGGTCCCAGCACTGAGCCCTGCGGCACTCCACTAGTCACTGCCTGCCATTCTGAAAAGGACCTGTTTATCCTGACTCTCTGCTTCCTGTCTGCCAACCAGTTCTCTATCCACGTCAGTACATTACCCCCAATACCATGTGCTTTGATTTTGCACACCAATCTCTTGTCGGGACCTTGTCAAAAGCCTTTTGAAAGTCCAAATACACCACATCCGCTGGTTCTCCCTTGTCCACTCTGCTAGTTACATCCTCAAAAAATTCCAGAAGATTGGTCAAGCATGATTTCCCTTTCATAAATCCATGCTGACTTGGACCAATCCTGTCACTGCTTTCCAAATGTGCTGCTATTTCATCCTTAATGATTGACTCCAGCATTTTCCCCACTACTGATGTCAGGCTAACTGGTCTATAATTGCCCGCTTTCTCTCTCCCTCCTTTTTTAAAAAGTGATGTTACATTAGCTACCCTCCAGTCCATAGGAACTGATTCAGAGTCGATGGGCTGTTGGAAAATGATCACCAATGCATCCACTATTTCTCGGGCCACTTCCTTAAGTACTCTGGGATGCAGATTATCAGGCCCCGGGGATTTATCGGCCTTCAATCCCATCAATTTCCCTAACACAATTTCCCACCTAATAAGGATATCTTTCAATTCCTCCTTCTCACTCGACCCACTATCCCCTAGTACATTCGGAAGGTTATTTGTGTCTTCCTTCGTGAAGACAGAACTGAAATATTTGATCAATTGGTCTGCCATTTCTTTGTTCCCCATTATAAATTCACCTGAATCCGTTTGTCTTCGCTAATCTTTTTCTCTTCACATATTTATAGAAGCTTTTGCAGTCAGTTTTTATGTTCCCTGCAAGCTTCCTCTCGTATTCTATTTTCCCCCTCTTAATTAAACCCTTAGTCCTCCTCTGTTGAATTCTAAATTTCTCCCAGTGCTCAGGTTTGTTGCTTTTTCTAGCCAATTTATATGCCTCTTCCTTGGCTTTAACATTATCCTTAATTTCCCTTGTTAGCCACGGTTCAGCCACCTTCCCCGTTTTATTTTTACTCCAGACAGGGATGTACAATTGCTGAAGTTCATCCATGTGATCTTTAAATGTTTGCCATTGTTTATCCACCATCAACCCTTTAAGTATCCTTTGCCAGACTATTCTAGCCAATTCAGGCCTCATACCATCGAAGTTACCTTTCCTTAAGTTCAGGACCCTAGTTTCCGAATTAACTGTGTCACTCTCCATCTTCATAAAGAATTCTACCATAGTATGGTCATTCTTCCCCAAGGGGCCTCGCACAACAAGATTGCTAGTTAGCCCTTTCTCATTACACATCACCCAGTCTAGGATGGCCAGCTCTCTAGTTGGTTGCTCGACATATTGGTCCAGAAAACCATCCCAAATACACTCCAAGAAATCCTCCTCCACCGCATTGTTACTAGTTTGGTTAGCCCAATCAAAATGTTGATTAAAGTCGCCCATGATAACTGCTGTACCTTTATTGCACACATCCCTTATTTCTTGTTTGAGGCTGTCCCCAACCTCACTACTACTGTTTGGTGGTCTGTACACAACTCCCACTAGCGTTTTTTGCCCTTTGGTATTCCGCAGCTCCACCCATACAGATTCCACATCATCCAGGCTAATGTCCCTCCTTACTATTGCATTAATTTCCTCTTTAACCAGCAATGCCACCCCGCCTCCTTTTCCTCTCTGCCTATCCTTCCTAAATGCTGAATACCCCTGGATGTTGAGTTCCCAGCCTTGGTCACCCTGGAGCCATGTCTCCGTGATGCCAATTACATCATATCTGTTAACTTTTATCTGCGCAGTTAATTCGTCTACCTTATTCCGAATACTTCTCACATTGAGGCACAGAGCCTTCAGGCTTGTCTTTTTAACACACTTTGCCCCTTTAAAGTTTTGCTGTAATGTGGCCCTTTTTGTTTTTTGCCCTCCACTTTTACTATTCTCCTTTCTATCTTTTGCTTCTGACTCCATTTTATTTCCCTCTGTCTCCCTGCACAGGTTCCCATCCCCCTGCCATGTTAGTTTAAATCCTCCGCAACAGCACTAGCAAACACTCCCCCTAGGACATTGGTTCCGGTCCTGCCCAGGTGCAGACCGTCCGGTTTGTACTGGTCCCACCTCCCCCAGAACCGGTTCCAATGTCCCAGGAATTTGAATCCCTCCCTTGTGCACCACTGCTCAAGCCACGTATTCATCTGCGCTATCCTGTGATTCCTACTCTGACGAACACGTGGCACTGGTAGCAATCCTGAGATTACTACTTTTGAGGTTCTACTTTTTAATTTCGCTCCTAGCTCCCTAAATTCGTCTCAGAGGACCTCATCCCGTTTTTTACCTATATCGTTGGTACCTATATGCACCACGACAACTGGCTGTTCACCCTCCCTTTTCAGAATGTCCTGCAGCCGCTCCGAGACATCCTTGACCCTTGCACCAGGGAGGCAACATACATAGAAACATAGAAAATAGGTGCAGGAGCAGGCCATTCAGCCCTTCTAGCCTGCACCGCCATTCAATGAGTTCATGGCTGAACATGAAACTTCAGTACCCCCTTCCTGCTTTCTCGCCATAACCCTTGATCCCCCGAGTAGTAAGGACTTCATCTAACTCCCTTTTGAATATATTTAGTGAATTGGCCTCAACTACTTTCTGTGGTAGAGAATTCCACAGGTTCACCACTCTCTGGGTGAAGAAGTTTCTCCTCATCTCGGTCCTAAATAGCTTACCCCTTATCCTCAGACTGTGACCCCTGGTTCTGGACTTCCCCAACATTGGGAACATTCTTCCTGCATCTAACCTGTCTAAACCCGTCAGAATTTTAAACGTTTCCATGAGGTCCCCTCTCATTCTTCTGAACGCCAGTGAATACAAGCCCAGTTGATCCAGTCTTTCTTGATAGGTCAGTCCCGCCATCCCGGGAATCAGTCTGGTGAATCTTCGCTGCACTCCCTCAATAGCAAGAATGTCCTTCCTCAAGTTAGGAGACCAAAACTGTTCACAATACTCCAGGTGTGGCCTCACCAAGGCCCTGTACAACTGTAGCAACACCTCCCTGCCCCTGTATTCAAATCCCCTCGCTATGAAGGCCAACATGCCATTTGCTTTCTTAACCGCCTGCTGTACCTGCATGCTAACCTTCAATGACTGATGTACCATGACACCCAGGTCTCGTTGCACCTCCCCTTTTCCTAATCTGTCACCATTCAGATAATAGTCTGTCTCTCTGTTTTTACCACCAAAGTGGATAACCTCACATTTATCCACATTATACTTCATCTGCCATGCATTTGCCCACTCACCTAACCTATCCAAGTCACTCTGCAGCCTAATAGCATCCTCCTCGCAGCTCACACTGCCACCCAACTTAGTGTTATCCGCAAATTTGGAGATACTGCATTTAATCCCCTCGTCTAAATCATTAATGTACAATGTAAACAGCTGGGGCCCCAGCACAGAACCTTGCGGCACCCCACTAGTCACTGCCTGCCATTCTGAAAAGTACCCGTTTACTCCTACTCCTACTCCTGGAGTCTCGGTTGCGGCTGCAGAAACACCTATCTATTCCCCTTACAATCGAGATTTACCACAGTACATGTGGGATATCAGTTCCCCAGGCGGGATCATCCCTTTCTGAATCAGTTTCATTATTTGACATGGCATTGAAGGACGACTGATGGGTGTGTAGTTGTCCATCTCTGATTTGTCACTGTTTCTGAATGTAGGTACTACGTTGCACTGCTTCCAATCTACTGGTGCCTCCCTAGTGCCCAGTGATTCCCTCATCTGTTCGTCAATGCCTCCCACATCTCCTCCCAAGTCTCCTTAACCAATCTGACATAAATGTCATCGGCTGGAAATTACTTTGGATAAGGCCCCTCGAGAGGGTCGGAACAGGGGCGCTAACGGTTTTGCAGCTGTGAGCATCGGTCTTGGTGCCGTCCGGCAAATTCCGTGTGCCGGTACTGGCGGGGCTGAGGAGTATCACCCAGGAGCGCCGCGCCGGTGTGCAACGCCCCCGGTATCGCCACGGAAACAACATTTGGTTTGCGCTGCACCCGAGTGACCCCGCCAGAGAAAGCCTGGCGTGCAGAGCTGTCCCGGGGCGCTACAGGAAGGAATGACTGCGTGACTTAAGTGTGATTGATATTTTTATTTTTGCGATTTAACTTTATTTGGGGCGAGCAATGTATCGGGTATGTTTTTTGTGTTTTTTGTTCCGATTCTTTTTTTTTGCGGAGAAGCCTCTCTCAGGGCGCTACGAAGCCTGGTCTTTAGCGCGGGATATTCAATTGCTCCCCCGGCCTAGCGCCCTGAGAGGGGTGAGGAACGCCTCCCTCAGCTCTCTGCCCCACTCTCAGGGCGCAACTGCTGAATTTTCTGGCTGTCATCACAAACCATTTTTCCGGCACTAAATTTAACGACCGCCCAACATTAGTGCCTTAAAAACCCACCAACTGAATTTCCAATCCAGTTTATTGTTTAATTTAGCCCTTTTAGACGGTCTAGGACTTCCATCTGATTCATACCAAAGCCATTATTTTGCTTTGCGGGACGTAGAGTAGCATTTTTGTCTCCATCGCCAGCAGCTCACACCAGAAGCTGTTGTTGTCCGACGAGTTTTAACAGTCAGTTTTCAGAGCATACTGCTGTACATTTTCAGGTCTTTGATTCGTCTACAGTAGCAAAAAAACCCTGTACCGTGGCTAATGGGTGGAATGTGAAGCAAGCGGTGAATGTACAGAGCCTCATCATCATCATCAAAAGGGAGTTAGATATGGCCCTTATGGCTAAAGGGATCAAGGGGTATGGAGAGAAAGCAGGAAAGGGGTACCGAGGTGAATGATCAGCCATGAACTCATTGAATGGCGGTGCAGGCTCGAAGGGCCGAATGGCCTACTCCTGCACCTATTTTCTATGTTTCTATGTTTCTATCATAGGCGATCCCTCGAACGAGGATGACTTGCTTCCACGAGAGTTCACAGATGTTTCAATGAAGGACCCGATGGTCCAGTCCTGAACTCTAATTGAAGGGTGGAAGATGCCTGTGCGTGGATTTTTTTAACGTGGGGTGGCCGTTGCACACGGGCTTGACAGAGCTCGGTCTTGTCAAGGGTTAACCAGGAAGACTGGAGACCTGCTCTGCTGCACGGACCTAGTGCGCACACATATCGCAGTGCGGGCTGGGCCCATGCTGCCCCCTGGGCCCTTGGCTCTTCTGGGCCCCGTACCCTCATTCGCTGCGCCTCCGCCCACGATGATCCAGGGCCCGGCGCTCTATTTATAGCCCCGACCTGCGGTGGTGTTCTCATTGTGGGCCGCCCCGACCTGTGTCACAGCAGATAAGTAGAGTTAACACCATGGCACTAGTTTGAAGAAGAGCAGGGGATTTATCCCCGGTGTCCTGGGCCAATATTTATCCCTCAATCAGCATCACACAAAAAACAGATGATCTGGTCATTATCACATTGCTGTTTGTGGGAGCTTGCTGTGCACAAATAGGCTGCCGCGTTTCCCACATTACAACAGTGACTACACTCCAAAAGTACTTCATTGGCCTTAAATCACTTTGGGACGTCCGGTGGTCGTGAAAGGCGCTATATAAATGCAAGTCTTTCCTTTCTTTCTATTCCCTTTGTTCTCACTGAGTAATTATCCGACTGATCCCAATTGGCAGTAATTCACAGGTGTCAATGCTATTGTGTTTATGAGCAGTATAGGTGTGTGCTATGGAGCCTTTCATGTAACCATTAATTGACATTCTGATTCAGGATTCACACACAAATGAGGTAACTATGCTTAAAGCAGTCCTTTCCAAACCTCCAGATTTACATAATTCAAAACAGGGCAAACCAGTTAATGAGTAATCTGCTCTTGGCCCTCGCTGGAAAAAGACAGAAAGAAAGACTTGCATTTATATAGTGCCTTTCATGGCCTCAGGATGTCCCAAAAGCACTTTACAGCCAATGAAGTACTTTTGGAGTGTAGTCACTGTTGTAATGTAGGAAACGCGTCAGACAATTTGCGCACAGCAAGCTCCCACAAACAGCAATGTGATAATGACCAGATCATCTGTCTTTTGTATGATGCTGATTGAGAGATAAGTATTGGCCAGGATACCGGGGATAACTCCCCTGCTCTTCTTTGAACTAATGCCATGGGATCTTTTACATCCACCTGAGAGAGCAAGCCGGGCCCTCGGTTTAACGACTCATCGGAAAAACGTTGAGTGTAAGTGGACCTCAGGGTGGAGGATTCAGCTTGGCTGTGATGCACCAATGGTTGAATAGTTTGCTGACCCACTAGCTGCTTTACATTGAGTTTAGTGACTGCTGCTGCCTATCCATGGCTTAGTGTCGGATTACCTAACGCCAGGGTCTTCCCAGTAGCTGGCCGGAGAAATCGCTCAGGTTTGCTGTGGTTGCCAACAGCCCTGTGAAACCGCAGGATGGGGCACGGACAGCCCACCAAGCATTGGGCAGTCGGAGGGGGCATTGGAGGGCTGTCACTGTCGGTAGAACCTCCCACTCCAGCAGGAATTGTGGCTTAACGAATGAAGATGACGAAAACTGGAGATTTTAATGAACAGCTGAATAGTTTGTTTCATTATTCATTCTCATCCTGGTTTACAAATCCCTCCATAGCCTCGCCCCTCCCTATCTGTAATCTCCTGCATCGTGGGCCGCCCCGACCTGTGTGAGAACACCACTGCAGATCGGGGCTATAAATAGAGCTGGAGCGCCGGACCCTGGAACATTGTGGGCGGAGGTGCGGCGAGTGAGGGTGCGGGGCCCAGAAGAGTCGAGGGCCCAGGGGCAGCACGGGTCCAGCCCACACTGCGATATGTGTGCACACTAGGTCCGTGCAGCAGAGCAGGTCTCCAGTCGTCCTGGTTAATCCTTGCCACTGGATAAAGACCTAGCTCTGTCAAGCCCGTGTGGTGGCTGATGTGCAACGGTCACCACGCGTTAAAAAAATCCACGCACAGGCACCTTCCACCCCCTCAACTGGAGTTCAGGACTGGAACATCGGGTCCTTCATTGAAACATCTGTGAACTCTTGTGGAAGCAAGTTATCCTCGCTCGAGGGACCGCGTATGATATGAATCTCCTCCAGCCCCACAACCCTCCCGAGATGTCTGTGATCCTCTAATTCTGCCCTCTTGAGCATCCCTGATTATAATCGCTCCACCATTGGTGGCTGTAAAGTCCTGATCCTGCAGTACAGATTCACACGAGGCACATACTGAAGTCAAGGTCACTCAGGACCTGCACCTTTATTACACAGCTCTCGAATGCCACACTTGCCTGAGGCCTGTCCTTATATACCTGTCTGGGACAGGTATCCAGTGTCTCCTGCAAGTGCACCCCTGGTGGTAAGGTAAGCTTGTGGTTACAGGTCATCTCTAGTTACAGTCATGTATAGCATGGTAAGATACAGTTATGTACAGTAGTTTGAGATACATGACATCACCCTCCCCCTTATTGTCTTTATAGGTTCAGTCTTTCAGGTGGTCTACGCTCTCGCGTGGAGCGTCTTAGTTGTGGTTCAGTTGTTTGCCTTGGTGCCTGTTCTTCTTTCGGGTGTGATTGCTGGTATCTCGCCTGGGCTGTCTGTTTCGTTCAGTGTGATTGCTGGTATCTCGCCTGGGCTGTCTGTTTCGTTCAGTGTGATTGCTGGTATCTCGCCTGGGCTGTCTGTTTCGTTCAGTGTGATTGTTGGTATCTTGCCTGGGCTGTCTGTTGGGATTGCCCTTTCCTCAGGTTGTTCCCTCTGTCTGTCCACCAGGTGTGGTGTGAGTTCCACATTGTAGTCTGCCTCTGGTTCAGCAGTGTTGTTGTTAAATCTACTTCTGACTTGGTCTACATGTCTCCGGCAGGTTTGGCCATTGTCCATTTGTACCACCAGTAGCCTGTTTCCTTCCTTGCTTGTTACTGTCCCTGCAAGCCATTTGGGACCCCTGTCATAGTTTAGCACAAACACTTTGTCCTCTATCTCATTCCATCTCCCCCTCGAATTTCGGTCATGGTACTCGGTTAGCTTACGGCGCTTTACCTCAACAATTTCATGCATGTCTGGGAGGATTAATGAGAGCCTTGTCTTTAAGGTCTGTTTCATTAATAGTTATGCAGGGGGAACTCCAGTCAACGAATGCGGACGAGATCTGTATGCCAGCAACAGTCGCGACAGGCGGCCCTGCAGCGTGGGACCTTGGATTTTGAGCATGCCTTGTTTAATGATCTGCACTGCTCGCTCCGCCTGGCCATTGGAGGCAGCTTGAACGGTGCCGTCTTAACGTGATTTATGCCGTGGTCACTTATAAAATCTTGGAATTCTGCGCTGGTGAAGCATGGACCATTATCACTGACCAATATGTCAGGAATGCCGTGCATTGCGAACATGGTTCCAAGGCTCTCCACAGTGGTGGAGGTGGTGTTCGAGTTTAAAATGGTGCATTCGATCCACTTAGAAAATGCATCTACAACTACGAGGAACATTTTGCCCATGAATGGGCCTGCATAGTCTACGTGCACCCGCGACCACGGTTTGGTGGGCCAGGGCCAGGGGCTCAGGGGGGGCCTCCCTGTGGGCATTACTGAGTTGGGCACAAATGGTGCACCGTCGGACGCAGAGGTCCAAGTCCGTGTCAATGCCAGGCCACCAAACGTGGGATCTGGCTATGGCCTTCATGAGAATGATCCCCGGGTGCTCACGGTGGAGCTCCCGGACAAATGCCTCTCTGCCTCGCAGAGGCATAACTACTCAGTTGCCCCACATCAGGCAGTCTGCTTGTAGTGACAGCTCATGCATGCGCCTATGGAAAGGTTTGATCTCCTCAGGGCAGGCATCGCGAGCCTCTGCCCAGTCACCAGTTAAGACACATCTTTTTACGAGGGATAACGTGGGGTCGCTGGTCGTCCAGGCTCTGATTTGGCGAGCCATCATGGGCGAACCTGTGGATTCAAAGGCATTGATTGCCATGACTATCTCACAGTCCTGTTCGTCAGACCCTTCCGTGGTCGCCAGGGGTAGCCTGCTAAGCGCGTCGGCACAGTTGTCTGTGCCTGGCCTGTGCCTTATGGTGTAATCGTAAGACGCCAGCATGAGTGCCACCGTTGAATGCGTGCCGAGGCGTTGCCGTTTATTGCCTTGCACTCGGATAGCAGGGACGTGAGAGGTTTGTGGTCGGTTTCTAACGCGAACTTGGCCCCGAAAAGGTATTGGTACATCTTTTTGACACCGTACACGCACGCGAGTGCCTCCTTCTCCACCATTCCGTACCTGCACTCCACCCGCGAAAGTGACCTGGAGGCATAAGCTATGGGTTGTAATTTATCCGCACTATTGACATGTTGTAAAACGCACTCGACCCCGTACGCTGACACATCACATGTAAGAACTAGCTTTTTACCTGGATCAAAGAAAGCCAAAACACTGTTGGAACACAGAAGGTTGCGTGCCTTATTGAAGGCGAGTTCCTGGGCGTCCCCCCAAAACCAATCGCACTCCTTCCTGAGTAGCACGTGGAGAGGCTCCAGCAGCGTGCTTAAGTTCTGCATAAAGTTCCCAAGTAATTGAGTAGCCCGAGAAAGGTGCGCAGTTCTGAGACATTCTGGGGCCTGGATGCCAGGCGAATTGCTTCGGTTTTGGACTTTGTTGGGTGGATTCCATCAGCGGCAATCCTTTTGCCCAAAAATTCAACCTCGGGCGCGAGAAACAGGCACTTGGATTTCTTAACTCTTAGGCTTACCCGAACCAACCGCTTTAGTACTTCCTCCAAATTGCGGAGATGGGAGTCGGTGTCCCTGCCCGTGATAAGTATGTCGTCTTGAAATACAACCGTGCCCGGAATGGACTTGAGCAGACTCTCCATGTTGCGCTGGAATATAGCAGCTGCCGACCTGATGCCGAATGGGCATCGATTGTACATGAAAAGGCCTCGATGTGTGTTGATGGTGGTGAGTAGCTTGGACTCGTCGGTCAATTCTTGCGTCATATACGCAGATGTGAGATCTAATTTTGAGAAAAGTTTTCCTCCAGCCACTGTGGCAAATAAGTCCTCCGCTCTGGGCAGCGGGTATTGATCCTGTCGGGAGACTCTGTTTATGGTAGATTTGTAGTCCCCACAGATTCGTACGGATCCATCAGGCTTCATGACTGGGACGATGGGACTTGCCCAGTCGCTAAATTCCACAGGTGATATAATGCCTTCCCGCAGAAGCCTGTCCAGTTCATGTTCAATCTTTTCCCTCATCACATAGGGCACAGCTCTAGCCTTGTGAAGGACCGGTCTAGCATCCTGTGTGATGTAGATTTTGACTTTAGCCCCTTTGAAGGTGCCCACACCTGGCTGAAAGAGATGTTCAAATCGACTTAGAACTGTTGAGCAGGAGGTCCGTTTCTCTGACGACATGGCGTGAACATCATCCCATCCTCATCGCCACTGTAAAGTCCTGTCCCTGCAGTACAGATTCATACGAGGCACATTCTGAAGTCAAGGTCACTCAGGACCTGCACCTTTATTACACAGCTCTCGAATGCCACACTTGCCTGAGACCTGTCCTTACATACCTGTCAGGGACAGGTATCCAGTGTCTCCTGCAAGTGCACTCCTGGTGGTAAGGTAAGCTTGTGGTTACAGGTCATCTCTAGTTACAGTCACGTATAGCATGGTAAGGTACAGTTATGTACAGTAGTGTGAGATACATGACAGTGGCCGTACCTTCTGTTGCCTAGGCCCCAAGCTCTGGAACTCTCTGCCTAAACCTCTCCGCCTCTCTACCTCTCTTTCCTCCTTTAAGGCCTACCTCTTTGACCAAGCTCACCTGCCCTAATTTCTCCTTATGTGATTCGGTGTCAAATTCTTGTTTTATAACACTGCTGTGCAGCGCCGTGGAACGTTTCACTACGTTAAAGGCGCTATATAAATGCAAGTTGTTGTTCATTATTGTGAGTGCTCTTGCCGTCAGTGGGATCGGATTGGCAGATACAGTGAGACTGATGCTGGGGAGTTGAATTAACGTCAGCTGAACTGTATCTTGTTGATGTTGTAATTCAAGAACAGCATTTAAATTCATTCACACTGGTGGGCAGTTCCAGTGGATACACTCCGTTAAATAAAATCAAGATCTATGCATGAATGCGCGTGCATGATGCATAGATCGGCACATTCGATGCTCTGTGCATAGTCACTGCAGTGATGCAATCCTTAGTGACTGTAATGTACTGTGCCAATGAATAACACAGACTGTGTTGGTGTCTGCAACTCGTCACATACACTGCTTTCTCACAGTCTGGGTATTTGTAGCCAAGTTTGAAGCACATTGTTTATACATCCATTTCATAAGAACATAAGAAATAGGAACAGGAGTAGGCCATGCGGCCCCTCGAGCCTGCTCCGCCATTCAATAAGATCATGGCTGATCTGATCTTGGGCTCAGCTCTACTTCCCTGCCCGTTTCCTCATAACCCTTCACTCCCTTATCGCTCAAAAATCTGTCTATCTCCACCTTAAATATATTCAATGACCCAGCTTCCAGATCAGTCCGAGGCAGAGAATTCCAAAGATTCCCAACCCTTTGAGAGAAGAAATTCCTCCTCATCTCGGTCTTATTCTGAAACTATGCCCCCTAGTTCTAGATTCCCCCACGAGGGGAAACATTCTCTCTGCATCTACCCTGTCAAGCCCCCTCAGAATCTTATAAGATCACCTCTCATTCTTCTAAACTCCAAAGAGTACAGGCCCAACCTGCTCAACCTTTCCTCATAAGACAACCCTTTCATCCCAGGAATCAACTGAGTGAACTTTCTCTGAACTGCCCCGGATTTTGGATATCACTAAACACAGTGGTTGACGGGGAGAATCTCACCTTGGGAGGCGATGTATCGGAGAGGACCAACTTATGTCATTGGCGCATATCCCAGGGGCACCACCAGAAATCTGAAAGCACACTGCCCTCTGCCCTTTTCAACCAGGGATGAGAAAAAAACAGGAAGGGGTGGAAATAGCCTTTTGAAAAATAGCATTCCATGCACATGGTATTGGGGGTAATATACTGACTTGGATAGAGAACTGGTTGGCAGACAGGAAGCCAAGAGTAGGAATAAACGGGTCCTTTTCAGAATGCCAGGCAGTGACCAGTGGGGTACCACAAGGTTCAGTGCTGGGACCCCAGCTATTTACAATATACATTAATGATTTAGACAAAGGAATTGAGTGTAATATCTCCAAGCTTGCAGATGACACTAAGCTGGGTGGCGGTGTGAGCTGTGAGGAGGATGCTAAGAGGCTGCAGGGTCATCATCATCATAGGCAGTCCCTCGGAATCGAGGAGGACTTGCTTCCACTCCCAAAGTCAGTTCTCTGGTGGCTGAACAGTCTGATACGAGAGCCATAGACCCTGTTACATGTGGGACAGACATTCATCGAGGGAAGGGATGGGCGGAGCTGGTTTTCCGCACGCTTCTTCCGCTGCCTGCGCTTGACCTCTTCACGCTCTTTGCGTTGAGACTCGAAGAGCTCAACGCCCTCCCGGATGCACTTTCTCCACCTCGGGCGGTCTTCGGCCAGGGTCTCCCAGGGAGGCTTTGAGGGTGTCCTTGTAACATTTCCGCTACCCACCTTTGGCTTGTTTACCATGGAGGAGCTCCGCATAAAGCATTTGCTTAGGGAGTCTCGTATCTGGCATGCAAACTATGTGGCCTGCCCAGCGAAGCTGATCGAGTGTGGTCAGTGCTTCCATACTGGGGATGTTAGCCTGGACAAGGACAGGTTAGGTGAGTGGGCAAATGCATGGCAGATGCAGTATAATGTAGATAAATGTGAGGTTATCCACTTTGGTGGCAAAAACAGGAAGGCAGAATATTATCTGAATGGTGACATTAGGAAAAGGGGAGGTACAATGAGACCTGGGTGTCATGGTACATCAATCATTGAAAGTTGGCATGCAGGTACAGCAGCCGGTGAAGAAGGCAAATGGCATGTTGGACTTCATAGCGAGAGGATTTGATTATAGGAGCAGGGAGGTCTTACTGCAGTGGTACAGGGCCTTGGTGAGGCCACACCTTGAATATTGTGTACAGTTTTGGTCTCCTAATCTGAGGAAGGACGTTCTTGCTATTGAGGGAGTGCAGCGAAGGTTCACCAGACTGATTCCTGGGATGGCAGGACTGACATATGAAGAAAGACTGGATCGACTAGGCTTATATTCTCTGGAATTTAGAAGAATGAGAGGGGATCTCATAGAAGCATATAAAATTCTGATGGGATTGGACAGGTTAGATGCAGGAAGAATGTTCCCGAAGTTGGGGAAATCCAGAACCAGGGGTTACAGTCTAAGGATAAGGGGTAAGCCATTTAGGACCGAGATCAGGAGAAACTTCTTCACCCAGAGAGTGGTGAACCTGTGGAATTCTCTACCACAGAAAGTTGTTGAGGCCAATTCGTTAGATATATTCAAAAGGGAGATAGATGTGGCCCTTATGGCTAAAGGGATCAAGAGGTATGGAGAGAAAGCAGGAATGGGGTACTGAAGTTGCATGATCAGCCATGAACTCGTTGAATGACGGTGCAGGCTCGAAGGGCCGAATGGCGTACTCCTGCACCTATTTTCTATGTTTCTATATAGCGATGTATTTTGAGACTTTTATTCTTTCCCCATTGGATGGCAACACAAGACTGTTGAGCTGGTACTGCGGGAGCAATGGTGGACGGCAGAAGCAATGCATTGTGGGACTGGATCATCAGTTTAAGCTGGCAGGTGTCGCCATGTGCCAAGTCAGCCCCCCCATCAGACCTGCCCCTCGGAAGGTGGGGGCCATGGGTCTCATGTAGGCCAGCAGGCGGAAGTTCGCAGTGCCAATTACAGGCATGGTTTGGTCAATTTCAGGCCGACTGTTACGTAAACAGTTTCAAAAAGCGTCAAAAAGACATCAAGGTTGATTAGATTTTGTTCAACCTTTGATTTAAAAAAAGAGGGACAGAGAGTGAGACTTAAGGCGCAGTGCAGCATTGCTGAAATGGTGTCCTGTAAATAGGTCTCTTGCTCTGAAGAGAAAGAAAGACTTGGATTTTTCTAGCAACTTTCACAACCACCGGATGTCTCAAAGTGCTTTACAGCCAATGAAGTACTTTTGGAGTGTAGTTACTGTTGTAATGTAGGAAACACGGCAGCCAATTTGTGCACAGCAAGCTCCCACACACAGCAATGTGATAGTTACCAGATAATCTGGGTTTTTTTGTTATGTGACTGATCACACTTGATCAGCTTTGCTGGGCGGGCCACATTGTTCACATGCCAGACACGAGACTCCCAAAGCAAGCGCTCTACTTGGAGCTCCTTCATGGGAAACGAGCCAAAAGTGGGCAGAGGAAACGTTACAAGGACACCCTCAAAGCCTCCCTGATAAAGTGCAACATCTCCACCGACACCTGGGGGTCCCTAGCCCAAGACCGCCCTAAATGGAGGAAGTGCATCCGGGAGGGCGCTGAGCACCTCGAGTCTCAACGCCAAGAGCGTGCAGAAATCAAGCGCAGGCAGCGGAAGGAGCGTGCGGCAAACCAGTCCCACCTGTGATCGAGTCTGTGGCTCTCGTATTGGACTGTTCAGCCACCAAAGGACTCACTTCAGGAGTGGAAGCAAGTCTTCCTCGATTCTGAGTGACTGCCTATGATGATGATGATAATTGAGGGATAAATATTGGCCCCAGGACACCAGGGATAACTCCCTGCTCTTCTTTGAAATAGTGTCGTGGGATCTTTTACATCCACCTGAGAGGGCAGACGGGGCCTCGATTTAACGTCTCATCCGAAAGACAAGCACTGCCAACAGTGCAACACTCTCCCAGCACTGCACTGGAGTGTCAGCCTAGATTTTTTGTGCTCAATTCTCTGGAGTGGGACTTGAGCCCGCAACCTTCTGACTCAGAGGGCAAGAGTGCCGCCCACTGAGCCACAGCTGACGACACTGCCAGCATTGCAGCACTCCCTCAGTACCGCACTGGATTGTCAGCCGAGATGTAAGTCCTCAAGTCTCTGGAGGAGGCAAAACAGCCAAAGATATAGTAAATTAAATACTTTTTCTGCCGTAGTTTGAATCTCAGTAATTGCTCAGGATCTTGGTGCGTTTGGGTGGCAGATTTGAAGCTTCTCGCAGGACATGAAAAGCAATGCTGGAAGGAGACACTGCTGCAACTCTGGCCACTGGGAGAATCCAAAGATACAGCTGTTCCATAGCGGGAGGGGTTGGCGACAAATGGAACAGTCGCAAGACAAGCTAACGATGTCAAGGGGCTGCGCCAGATATCATGCAAGGGACGTGATCGGGGCCCAGAAGAGGCGAGGACCCAGGGGCAGCACGGGCCCAGCTCACACTGCGATATGTGCGCGCACTCGGTCCGTGCAGCAGAGCAGGTCTCCAGTCGTCCTGGTTAACCCTTGCCACTGGACCAAGACCTCGCTCTGTCAAGCCCGTGTGGTGGCTGGTGTGCAACGGCCACCCCACGTTAAAAAAAGTCCACGCACAGGCATCTTCCACCCTTCAAGGTTTAGTTCGGGACCTGGGATTTTAGGTCCTTCATTG
The DNA here is from genome assembly GCF_044704955.1 of Pristiophorus japonicus. Taxonomy (NCBI): domain Eukaryota; kingdom Metazoa; phylum Chordata; class Chondrichthyes; family Pristiophoridae; genus Pristiophorus; species Pristiophorus japonicus. Next base: position 11,117,789 of record NC_091990.1, read on the forward strand.
AAACACCTGTGAACTTTTTGACGTGGAAGCAAGTCATCCTCGACTCGAGGGACTGCCTATGATGAAGAACATAAGAAATAGGAACAGGAGAAGGACATACCCCCCCTCGAATCTGCTCTGCTATTCAAAAAGATCAAAGCGCTTTACAGCCAATGAAGTACTTATTGAAGTGTAGTCACTGTTGTAATGTGGGAAACGCGGCAGCCTATTTGAGCACAGCAAGCTCCCACAAACAGCAATGTGATAATGACCAGATAATCTATATTTAGTGATACTGATTGAGGGATAACTACTGGCCCTGGACAGTTAAATTGTGAAGGACTATCTATGCTGCTGAACTGAATAGATTCCAATGTTCTTGTGGATTCAGTATTGTGTAAACAGACTGGGGAGATCGCATTCTGAATTGAATTTGACTGCTTGCGCACACAGGGATAAAACAGACGCTCTGGTCAGTAAATTATCACCTCCACAATCGAGCTTTATTTGCACAGTGGGACAGCTTTGTCCCAGAGGACTGTTTTCTAATCAAGCAGCCAAAATAGGTCCCATTCAAATGACATCGTCTTGCACTGTTAACAAGGCAAATTTCAACCTGAACATGTAGTCTGGCTCAGAATTGTAGGCACTTTCAGCAAATGGAGACCAGAACTCTTGATAAGACCCTTAACTGATGTTTTTCAGTGCAGTGGCATAAACACTCAGAAAACTAATCCTGTTTATCCCATTTTGCAAAGCTTTTTAATTCAGATTGGAACATATTTTGCAGAGTAATCTGAATCTAAAAACAAATCCTGTGAGTGCCAGATTGCTTTAACCCTTTGTGGGTTGCAATGGCATGCCTGGATTAAAGTTAACACAACAACAACTTGTATTTATATAGCGCCTTTAACGTAGTGAAACGTCCCAAGGCGCTGCACAGGAGTGTTGAGCGATAAAAATTTGACACCGAGCTGCGTAAGTAGAAATTAGGGCAGGTGACTAAACGCTTGGTCAAAGAGGTAGGTTTTAAGGAGCGTCTTGAAGGAGAAAAGAGAGGTGGAGAGGTTTAGGGAGGGAGTTCCAGAGCTTAGGGCCCAGGCAACAGAAGGCACGGCCACCGATGGTTGAGCAATTATAATCAGGGATGCTCAGGAGGGCAGAATTAGAGGAGCGCAGACATCTCGGGGGTTGTGGGGCTGGCGGAGATTACTGAGATAGGGATGCACATGCACCTGGGTCATAAAAAGAGGCATAAACAGGCTACTTGGATTGCAAGAGTAGCAAGCAGTTACTCTCCATATGATTTTCTCTCTCTCTCTATCTCTATATATATTTACGAGGGCAAGTGCCACGGAGCCAGCCTATGGCAATGCGAATGCAGCTGAAATTGGAAATTCGGCATTGGGTGCAAGCCAGTGTCCAAAGCTGCCCCGACAGCAATCAAAGCTGATTCTCTACTTATCCGAGGAGGCAATCCATGTCCCTTCCTGGCCCTCAGTCCAGCTGACATTGTAAATGGTTCCACGTTCTCAGGTACCGACCCCTCCCTTTCATAACTCCCTTCACCCCTTCATTGATGGCAATCCTTTTGGCTATCTAAGCTCCACATGGGAACACCACCACCTCCAAATTCCCCTCGAGGTCACACACCATCCTGACTTGGAAATATATCGGCCGTTCCTTCATCGTCGCTGGGTCAAAATCCTGGAACTCCCTCCCCAACAGCACTGTGGGAGCACCTTCACCACACGGACTGCAGCGGTTCAAGAAGGCGGCTCACCACCACCTTCTCAAGGGGCAATTAGGGATGGCCAATAAATGCCGGCCTTGCCAGCGACACCCACATCCCAGGAACAAATTTTTTTTAAGTGTCAGCAGCAAGGTTAAGGATGGTGACTGGAAGCATTATCAAAGCAGCAAGTTTCAAAAAGATTTGTAAAGGAGTAGAGAGAGTTAGCGAGGCAGATGTGCCCAGGGAGGGTGATAACAAGCCTCTGTGAACAGAAGTAGTGTGAATGGGAGGAGGGAGGGAAGGGCCGGGCTAGAGTCAGTACAGCACAGGGCACGTGTAGGAGATCGAGCTGACAGAGGTTGCAAAGGACGGGAGAGGTGAAACCACTTGAGGGACTTACAGATCAGGGCAGATATTTAAAAATAGATGTGTATAGGGATAGCAATTCAATGAGGGTTGGCAAGGAAAGGAATGAGAGGGGAGCAGAAATTAGTGTAGGACAGTTATACAGGGTATTGGTGAGGCCACACCTGGAATATTGCGTGCAGTTTTGGTTTCCATATTTACGAAAGGATACACTTGCTTTGGAGGCAGTTCAGAGAAGGTTCACTAGGTTGATTCCGGGGTTGAGGGGGTTGACTTATGAGGAAAGGTTGAGTAGGTTGGGCCTCTACTCATTGGAATTCAGAAGAATGAGAGGTGATCTGATCGAAACGTATAAGATTATGAGGGGGCTTGATGAGGGGGCAGAGAGAATGTTTCCACTGATAGGGGAGACTAGAACTAGAGGGCATAATCTTAGAATAAGGGGCCACCCATTTAAAACTGAGATGAGGAGGAATTTCTTCTCTCAGAGGGTTGTAAATCTGTGGAATTCGTTGCCTCAGAGAGCTGTGGAAGCTGGGACATTGAGTAAATTTAAGACAGAGATAGACAGTTTCTTAACTGATAAGGGGTTATGTGGAGCGGGCGGGGAAATGGAGCTGAGTCCATGATCGGATCAGCCATGATCTTATTAAATGGCGGAGCAGGCTCGAGGGGCTGTATGGCCTACTCCTGCTCCTATTTCTTACGTTCTTATGACAGGATGCGGGCGGCAGTGTTTTGAATAAGTTGCCATTTGTAAAAAGGTGCAAATCAGGAGGTTGGAAAGGGAAGCGATAATTGAGACCAGAGGTGACAATGGGGTGAAGTACGACAACTTGCTAGAGTTAGATGTTGCAGAGCAAGTCATAGACGGTTACTGTGCTGACTAGGATGTGGAATTAAAGGCTAATATATATTAATGATGTGAGACCCAACCACCTTGACCACAGCTTTCTGCAAATATAAAACTCAACATGAAAGAAGAATTGTTGCATTCCTAAAATAGATAGCACTCTTTGCAAATACTGAAACAGCTCACAGTGGAACAAATCCTTTCCTTAAATATTATTAAATTACTCTCTAATACCAGCAGCGAGACAGTCAAAAAACACCGAGTAGGCTTAGTGTCAGTTTAGCTTCTGTTGCTTAAGCTGCTGTTGTTTAAGGTGCTGGATAATTTCAGTCTCTTATCTTAAGGCTGGAAACAAGAGTTGAAGCTGAAACGTCAGAGTCCAAACCTAAATCAATGCTCATCTCTGTCCTTTTTAGACCAAGCTACTGCTAGCAGCAATGGCTCAGTGGGTAGCACTCTCACCTCTGAGTCAGAAGGTTGTGGATTCAAGTCCCACTCCAGGGACTTGAGCACACAAATCTAAGCTGCCACTCTGGTGGAGTGCTGCACTGCCAGAGGTGCTGAGCGATTAGGGTGCTGTCTATTTTAGAAATGCAACAACTGCTCTTTCACGTTGAGTTTTATATTTGCAGAAAGCTGTGGTCGGGGTGGTTTGGTCTCACATCATTAATATATATTAGCCTTTAATTCCACATCCCAGTCAGCACAGTAACCGCCTATGACTTGCTCTGCAACATCCGCCTCTCGCAAGTTGTACTTCACTCCATTGCCAGATGAGACGTTAAACCGAGGCCCCGTCTGCCCTCTCAGGTGGACGTAAAAGATCCCACGGCACTGTTTTGAAGAGGATTAGGGGAGTTATCCCCAGTTTCCTGGCCAATATTTATCCCTCAATCAACATAACAAAAACAGATTTTCTGGTCACTATCACATAGCTGTTTGTGGGAGCTTGCCGTGCGCAAATTAGCTGCCGCGTTTCCCACATTACAACAGTGACTACACGCCAAAAGTACTTCATTGGCTATGAAGCGCTTTGGGACGTCTGGTGGTTGTGAAAGGCGCTATATCAGTCCGAGTCTTTCTTTAACGAGAAACACAATGGACATTTATTAGTCTGCTGTCGAGTTTACAGGGAGTTTCATGTCAGATAGCTTTCAGATGCATTTACATGTAATTGTTCTGATTTTAAAATACCGGTAATCCATTTAAGGTTCTCATACATTATTGGCAAGTATTTCAGCTTTACTTGGTAAGGTCAATTGGGATTTGGAAAATTAGAACAACGGACAGATAATTTTCACTTCTTCTCCGAAGCATTTACCTCTCCGTGAACGTATGATTTGGGAATTTGAGTGCTCTTCGGATGGGAAGGAAGTGGAGCCTGGCCTTTTAATGTGGAGATTTCCTGGGTGCTGGTTCCTGGAGGATAATATTCACCATTTCGTGTGTTCTTCCTGTAAATAAAGGAAAATCAATAGAAGGTCAGAAAATCTGCCCAGCGCAGGGAACAGTGACAGAACAGAGTAAAAGGGCTTTCAGCCTGGTCATGTGATCTAAATATTGATATGCAGTGACACCGAGAGAAGTGACCTGTGATGGGTGGGATGAAATGTGCAGAATTTCCTGTTCAGCTTTTGCAATGACGCACAACTCCTGTGGCATTGCAGCTGTAAAAGTAGTTCGTTTGTAGGCGTAATGCTAACCACCTATTCGCTCGGCTTTGAGTTAGAATAGCAGAGAGGCGTAGAACCACATAACCCTTCCGCGTTGGTGCCCTTTGCAAAATGAAAAAAATAAATACAGCCTCATGTTGGAGGTGGGGAGAGGGGGTTAGAGATTCAGCCGCTTGATGTCATTGATAGATCATCTATGACCCGGTGTTTATCATGGGTGGGCCGGGCTGTGTGTGAATGCTACGCTGCTGTGCTCTTGTTTATATCCTCTCACCACTTCCCTCAACGCTGAAGTCGTGCACGCCTTGTCAGGACACTCTTGCAGGGCTGCACTCGGCTATCATGCCCAGAGAGCGGTGAGAATGTGGAACTCGCTGCCACAGGGAGTGGTTGAAGCGAATAGTATCGATGCATTTAAGGGGAGGCTCGACAAGCAAATGAGGGATGAGGGAGAAGGGAATAGAGGGTTATGCTGATAGAACATAAGAAATAGGAGCCTCCAGTGCGCCAGTGCAGCCTTCGGGCCGCCTGAGGAAAAGAGTGTTTGAAGACCAGGCCCTCAAAACTGCCACCAAGCTCATGGTCGACAGGGCCGTAGTAATACCCGCCCTCCTGTATGGCTCAGAGACATGGACCGTGTACAGTAGACACCTCAAGTCGCCGGAGAAATACCACCAACGATGTCTCCGCAAGATCCTGCAAATCCCCTGGGAGGACAGGCGCACTAACGTTAGTGTCCTTGTCCAGGCCAACATCCCCAGCATTGAAGCACTGGCCACACTCGATCAGCCCCGCTGGGCAGGCCATATTGTCTGCATGCCAGACACGAGACTCCCAAAGCAAGCGCTCTACTCGGAACTCCTTCTCGGCAAACGAGCCAAAGGTGGGCAGAGGAAACGTTACAAGGACACCCTCAAAGCCTCCCTGATAACATGCAACATCCCCGCTGACACCTGGGAGTCCCTGGCCAAAGACTGTCCTAAGTGGAGGAAGAGCATCCGGGAGGGCGCCGAGCACCTCGAGTCTAGTCGCCGAGAGCATGCAGAAATCAAGGGCAGGCAGCGGAAGGAGCGTGCGGCAAACCAGACTCCCCACCCACCCTTTCCTTCAACGACTGTCTGTCCCACCTTTGACAAAGACTGTGGCTCTCGTTTTGGACTGTTCAGCCACCTAAGGACTCATGTTTAGAGTGGAAGCAAGTCTTCCTCAATTCCGAGGGACTGCCTGTGATGATGAGACAAGCATATGAGGGAGAAGGGAATAGAAGGTTATGCTGATAAAACATAAGAAATAAGAACATAAGAAATAGGAGCAGGAGTAGGCCATTTGGCCCCTTGAGCCTGCTCCGCCATTCAATAAGATCATGACTGATCTGATCATGGACTCAGCTCCACTTCCCTGCCCGCTCCCCATAACCCTTTACTCCCTTATCGCTCAAATATCTGTCTATCTCCATCTTAAATATATTCAATGACCCAGCCTCCACAGCTCTCTGGGGAAGGGAATACCACAGATTTATAGCCCTCTGAGAGAAGAAATCCCTCCTCATCTCAGTTTTAAATGGGCGACCCCTTATTCTTAAACTATGTCCCCTAGTTCTAGATTTCCCCACGAGTGGAAACATCCTCTCTGCATCCACCTTGTCGAGCCCTCTCAGTATCTTATATGATTCAATAAGATCACCTCCCAATTTTTAAAACTCCAATGAGTATTGGCCCAACCTGCTCAATAGAGGTTGATGAGGAAAGACGGGAGGAGGCTCGCGTGGAGCATAAACGTCTGCATGGATTAGTTGTGCCGAATGGCCTGTTTCTGTGCCATATATCCCATGTAATCTCTTCCCACATGGCCACGAACCATTCATTGCCTCCACCACCGGTGCACCGTGGCTGCAGTGTGCACCATCTACAAGATGCACTGCAGCAACTCGCCAAGGCTTCTTCGGCAGCACCTCCCAAACCCGCGACCTCTACCACCTAGAGGGACAAGGGCAGCAGGTGCATGGGAACACCACCACCTCCACGTTCCCCCTCCAAGTCACACACCATCCTGACTTGGAAATATATTGCCGTTCCTTCATTGTGACTGGATCAAGCTCTGGAACTCCGTGCCTAAAGCTCTCCGCTTCTCTACCTCTCTTTCCTCCTTCAAGGTGCTTCATAACCCTATCTCTTTGACCAAACTTTTGGTCACCTGCCCTAATTTCTTGTTACCTGGCTCAGTGTCAAATTTATTTTTTTATCATGTAACACTGCTGTGAAGCACCTTGGGATGTTTTACTATGTTAAAGGTGCTATATAAATACAATTTGTTGTTTGTTTTTATTGTATGTGGGCTCTCTATGTGTACATAAGAAAGAGGAACAGGAGTAGGCCCTATGGCCCCTCGAGCCTGCTCCGCCATTCAATAAGATCATGGCTGATCATCGACCTAAACTCTACTTCCCCGCCCGATCCCCATACCCCTTGATTCCCACTGCAGCAAAAGAATGGGATTTTGTATCAGCACTGCTTTACAGCTAGAATACTTGCTTAGAAGGAGCAGCGTGTGGCGGCCCGGCCCAGGAATCGGCGTGGTCCCGGCCTGCAAGACCATCAGCAGGCTGGAGCCATTGGAGGGAGCAGCGTGCGGCATACCACTGCAGGGAGCAGCGCGACGGCTGACTGCAGGAGGGCGATGGCTGACTGCAGCGCGGGCAGGTACAGCAGGAGCGGCCAGGTCGGGGCGAAGGAGCGGCGAGAGTTCGTAAAGGGATGTGATCGGGGCCCGGGAGAGGCGTGAGTTCGGGTCCCGAAAGAGGCGAGGGCCCAGGGGCAGCACGGGTCCAGCCCACACTGCGATATGTGTGGGCGCACTGGGTCCGTGCAGCAGAGCTGGTCTCCAGTCGTCCTGGTTAACCCTTGCCACTGGACCAAGACCTAGCCCTGTCGAGCCCGTGTGGTGGCTGGTGTGCAATGGCCCACCACACGTTAAAAAATCCACACACAGGCATCTTCCACCCTTCGATGTAGTCCGGGATCCGGAATAGCATTGAAACACCCGTGAACTCATCTGTTTTCAGTGTGGAAGCAAGTCATCATCATTTCGAGGGACTGCCTATGATGATGATGACTTGCTTAACTAAGGTTTCGGAGCATTCTGTGTGTGATTACTCTATGGCAGCCTACGAGGCTGGTTGGAAATTTACTCACGGCATGAAACCACTGGGCACTGCACAAACTTGGTTCCCTGTTCATTTGTTGGCCTTTACCTACCCATTTTCAGCTAGTGCCAACTGCAGATTCCATCAACAACAACTTGTATTTATATAGCGCCTTTAACGCAGTGAAAAATCCCAAGGCGCTTCACAGGAGCATTATGAGTTAAAAAATTTGTCAATTTTTAAGTAGAAATTAGCGCAGGTGACCAAAAGCTCGGTCAAAGAGTTTGGTTTTAAGGAGCGTCTTGAAGGAGGAAAGAGAGGCGGAGAGGTTTAGGGAGGGAGTTCCAGAGCTTGGGGCCCAGGCAACAGAAGGCACAGCCACCGATGGTTGAGCGATTACAATCAGGGATGCTCAAGAGGGCAGAGTTAGAGGAGTGCAGATATTTGGGGGGGGGGGGGGGTAGTGGGGCTGGAGGAGATTACAGAGACAGGGGGTCTCAAAGTCTTAGTTATCCCAGAGAGGTCTCGAGGATGGCATGTGCGCAGAACATAAATGCCAGAGTAAAGGACAGCCCTTGAGTTGGGAGGACACGGTTGATATGAATGCAGCACTCGTCAGCTCAAAGTGGCTGCAAACAGTGGCTCTCCAGTTTCCTGCTCAGATGATTGAAACCCATTTTACTTCGCCACGGATAAGTCAAATCCACTTACACATCGTTGTAAATCTTGGGACGGGGAAGGACAAGCTGGTACATCAAGCATTGTTGTTGTGCAACTGTGACAGGCAATGGTTTCTGGGGCACTGTGTTGGCTCCAGCTGTCACAGTAAAACAGACGCAATGTAGACTAGCAGGCTCCTCTAAAACCTTGTCCGTCTATTGACTGTGAATGATATCAGGTTACAATTACACCATATTCTGTAAACTCCACTCCTCAGTTGCAACCCTCGACTCCAGATAAGGTTCCAAGATCGTGCTACAAATACATTAATTACCGTTCCCTTTTGTTGGTCTATTAATCATTTAAATAAGTAAAACTTCAATCTACTCCTCCAACTAGCTGTAGTATCCTTTTCCAATGGTACATCAGTCGCTTTTCAGTCACTTTATAGAACCTGGCGAATTTCAAAAGCTATCGGCTAGATTTGACTATCTCTGTAATCTCCTCCAGCCCCACAACCCCCAGAGATAGCTGCACTCCTCTAATTCTGGCCTCTTGAGCATCCCTGATTATCATCATCATCATAGGCAGTCCCTCGAAATCGAGGAAGACCTGCTTCCACTCTAAAAGTGAGTTCTTAAGTGACTGAGCAGTTCAGTACGGGAACCACAATCTCTGTCACAGGGTGGGACAGACAGTGGTTCAGGGAAGGGGTGGGTGGGGAGTCTGGTTTGCCGCACGCTCCTTCCGCTGCCTGCGCTTGGTTTCTGCACGCTCTCGGCGACGAGACTCGAGGTGCTCAGCGCCCTCCCGGATGCTCTTCCTCCACTTAGGGCGGTCTTTGGCCAGGGACTCCCAGGTGTCAGTGGGGATGTTGCACTTTATCAAGGAGGCTTTGAGGGTGTCCTTGAACGGTTTCCTCTGCCCACCTGGGGCTCGCTTGCCGTGTCGGAGTAGAGCGCTTGCTTTGGGATCCCTGATTATAATCGCTCCACCATTGGCAGCCATGCCTTCAGCTGCGTGGGCCCTAAGCTCTGGAACTCCCTGCTGCAAAGTGCGTTGGGACAACCTGAGGTCATGAAAGGTGCTGTATAAATGCAAGGTCCTTTATTTATTTTGCTGCATAATTCACAGATAATAATCTGCCTGGCAACAGTGGCAAAATATGATGGTTGAGTCACAAATGCTAACGACTGCGCTGTTGCGCGACTTCAGCTGTAGTCCTTTTCGAATTGCGATGATAAAGTGTGTCATTCTGAAACTGGACTGCCTTTCATAGTTGTACCACGTTTCCCTATCAGAAATGACAAAACTTGGAGTTTCTCAGAAGCAGTTGTGAATGTCACCTTATTAATAGAACTATATTCTGAGATTGTTTGATATTACAACCAGAGTAAGAGCACTGATGCATTTCACACCTCCGTGCAGTCAGTAAAATGCGCAACGCTACAGGAACCTGTGGGCGATTGGGAGCCCACTTGTTACGTTCTCCGACAGACTTCAGATCAAACGACCGCTTGCATCGCCACTTTAGCAGCCCGAGGAGGTTTTGTTGAGCAATGGGTGGAGCGAGGCACCCCCCCAACCCCACAACCGAGAGATACGAACAAATAGCAGAGGTTGTGACCCCCGCTTGGACCAGCCTCCAACATCATCCACCAATTTGCTGTAGTAATACCCGCCCTCCTGCATGGCTCAGAAACATGGACCATGTACAGTAGACACCTCAAGTCGCTGGAGAAACACCACCAACGATGTCTCCGCAAGATCCTGCAAATCCCCTGGGAGGACAGACGCATCAACGTTAGCGTCCTCGACCAGGCCAACATCCCCAGCACTGACCACACTCGATCAGCTCCGCTGGGCGGGCCACATTGTTTGCATGCCCGACTCGAGGCTTTCAAAGCAAGCGCTTTACTCGGAACTCCTTCACGGTAAACGAGCCAAAGGTGGACAGAGGAAACGTTACAAGGACACCCTCAAAGCCTCCCTGATAAAGTGCAACATCCCCACCGACACCTGAGAGTCCCTGGCCAAAGACCGCCCTAAGTGGAGGAAGTGCATCCGGGAGGGCGCTGAGCACCTCGAGTCTCATCGCCGAGAGCATGCAGAAACCAAGCGCAGGCAGCGGAAGGAGCGTGCGGCAAACCAGTCCCACCCACCCTTTCCCTGAACGACTATCTGTCCCACCTGTGACAGGGACTGCGGTTCTCATATTGGACTGCTCAGCCACTGAAGGACTCATATTATGAGTGGAAGCAAGTCTTCCTCGATTCCGAGGGACTGCCTATGATGATGATGATGAGGAGGAGGAGCAGCGACGCTGACAGAGTCCACACGAAGGTTTATTTGCTCTTAGTCCTCTGTGTCAGAGTCTGTCATGTAGTGTGAGAGGCAACGAAATGTCAGTACGCTACAACAACAGCTTATATTTATATAGCGCCTTTAATATAGTAAAACGGCTCAAAGCTCTTCATCATCATAGGCAGTCCCTCGGAGTCGAGGATGACTTGCTTCCACTCAGGTGACTGAGGAGTCCGATGCGGGACCTACAGTCTCTGTCACAGGTGGGGCAGACGGTGGTTGGGGGGACGTGTGGGTGGGCTCTCCTTCTGCTGATTACGCTTGAAGGAGAAGACTTTTGGAGTGCAGTCACTGTTGTAATGTGGGAAACGCGGCAATCAATTTGCGCACAGCAAGCTCCCACAAAAGCAATGTGATAATGACCAGATAATCTTTTGTTTTTTTTGATTGAGGGATAAATATTGGCCCCAGGACACCGGGGATAACTCCCCTGCTCTTCTTCAAAATAGTGCCATGGGATCTTTTACATCCACCTGAGAGAGCAGACGGGGCCTCGGTTTAACGTCTCCTCATAATGACGACACCTCCGACAGTGCAGCGCTCCCTCAGCACTGCACTGGGAGTGTCAGCTCAGATTTTTGTGCTCAAGTCCCTGGAGTGGGACTTGAACCCACAACCTCCTGACTCAGCGGCGAGAGTGTTACCCTCATCATCATCATCATCATTATCATCATCATAGGCAGTCCCTCGGAATCGAGGAAGACTTGCTTCCACTCTAAAAATGAGTCCTTAGGTGGCTGAACAGTCCAATACGAGAACCGCGGTCTCTGTCACAGGTGGGACAGATAGTCGTTGAGAGAAGGGGAGGGTGGGACTGGTTTGCAGCACGCTCCTTCCGCTGCCTGCGCTTGATTTCTGCATGCTCTCGGCGATGAGACTCGAGGTGCTCAGCGCCCTCCCAGATGCACTTCCTTCACTTAGGGCGGTCTTTGGCCAGGGACTCCCAGGTGTCAGCGGGGATGTTGCACTTTATCAGGGAGGCTTTGAGGGCGTCCTTGTAACGTTTCCTCTGTCCACCTTTGGCTCGTTTGCCGTGAAGGAGTTCCGAGTAGAGCGCTTGCTTTGGGAGTCTCGTGTTGGGCATGCGGACAATGTGGCCCGCCCAGCGGAGCTGATCGAGTGTGGTCAGTGCTTCGATGCTGGGGATGTTGGCCTGGTCGAGGACGCTGATGTTGGTGCGTCTGTCCTCCTCCCAGGGGATTTTCAGGATCTTGCGGAGACATCGTTGGTGGTATTTCTCCAGCGACTTGAGGTGGAGTGACACTGAGTCATTGGCTGGCACACAAAAAGTGCAGATATTGCGGGGGGTTGGGTGGGGGATGGGGCTGTGGGGGCTGGAGGAGATTACAGAGCTAGGGAGGGGTGAGGCCATGGAGGGATTTGAAAACAGGGTTGGGGATCTTCAAATGTTTTAAATACGAAAGACAAAACTATGTTTTATGAATTCTAGCGAGGGTTGTCCCAATATTGTGATATATCAATTATATGATGTGTGAAGCTCATTGTGATGATAAAACTATGTTCGCTGAGTGATGAGGAAAAGCACATTTTGATCATTCTAAAAGTGCAGCCACTGTTGTCATTTGTTGTGCGTTTCCCACATTACAACACTTCAGTAGTACTTCATTGACTGTAAAGCGCTTTGAGACGCCCTGTGGTCAAGAAAGGAGCAATATAAATGCAAGTCTTTTATTTCATTACACAGTCTCATCAATTTAAGATTTTATCGAGCAGCAGTGTATAAATGTGTTTAAACATACAAACATAAGAAATAGGAGTAGGCGTCGGCCATTTCGCCCCTCGAGCCTGCTCCGCCATTCAATAAGATCATGGCTTCTTGAAGGCACCAACTCGTAAATGGTGCAGTTCCAATGGGACCACGCCGCTTGCCATAGTCGTGGTGATGTAGGGATGGGACAGATCCACATCCCTCCCTCTGCAGTCGCTATGGGGCCTTGTAAGGAGCAGAGAGCCTGGGCTCCCCCTCAGCAGGGCAAGTGGCATAGGACAGGAGGGGGCTCCCAGGCCAGGGGTTTCCACATCGGTAGGCTGGCATGTCAAGAGAAAGCAAGCCTGGTGATCGGCAGAAGTGGGGCCCACTTGACGGTCTAGGCCTGGGACTTTGCCTGGACCCCTGAAGATTTTTTGAAAGTTGCAAACTATTTTCACCGCCCCCCCCCCCACCCCTCCCTGCCCCTTGCCATGCGCCCAGTGGTCTACCGAGAGGCTGTTTCTGAGAGAGGGCTGGCAACGCCTCCCTCCATCCCCTTTCCGGGATGCACTCTGCAACCTTCCTGAGCAGACAGCTGCCGAGATTAAAGCTCCAAAAAATTCTGAGTCAGATATCGACCTGAAAGTTAACCTTTCTCTCAGCATCATAGGTGAGAACTGATCTACTGTGTGTTTCCAACACTTTCTGTTTTTACATCAGATGAAAGAAAGAATGAGAAGAAAAAAAGAAAAACTTGCATTTATATAGCGCCTTTCACGACCACCAGACGTCTCAAAGCACTTTACAGCCAATGAAGTACTTTTGGAATGTAGTCACTGTTGTAATGTGGGAAACGCGGCAATTTATGCACAGCAAGCTCCCACAAACAGCAATGTGATAATGACCAGATCATCTGTTTTAGTGATGTTGATTGAGGGATAAATATTGGCCCCAGGACATCGGGGATAACTCCCCTGCTCTTCTTCGAAATAGTGCCATGGGATCTTTTATGTCCACCTGAGAGAGCAGATGGGGCCTCGGTTTAACATCTCATCCGAAAGACGGCGCCTCCGACAGTGCAGCACTCCCTCAGCACTGCACTGGGAGTGTCAGCCTAGATTTATGTGCTCAAGTTCCTGGAGTGGGACTTGAACCCACGTTAAAGCTCCATGTGCTGTCCCCCAACATTGGGTCCACTACCTTTGCTGTGGTTTCAAACCAGACAGATCAAAATTCATGCTTATATATAAGGATAAATCAGGAATGTTTCTTTAATCCCCATTCCTGTACATTCCTATTTGTGCCAGCAGTGTCTCTCCGCCATACTTCAATGCCTCAGCAGTGATTCCATCTGCACCCGTAGCCTTGTTGTTTTTAAGCTGTCTTATGGCTTTTTCTACCTCGTGCAGTGTTGGGGTATTACTGAGGTGGTGGTGGGTAGCATGCTGCGGGATGGAGTCGAGAACACTCGAGTCAAAGGCAAAGTCTCTATTGAGGAGATTTTCGAAGTGCTCCTTCCAGCGGGTCCTGACTTCCTCAGTGTCCTTGATGAGTGTTTCCCTGTTCTTGGCCAGCAGTGGGGTGGGGCCTTGGGTGTTTGGCCCATAGGTGGCCTTGACTGTGATGAAGAATCCTCGCACATCATGGCTGTCATCAAGATCCACGGCACGGCCCTGAACACCGTGGACCACTTCCCATATCTCGGGAGTATCCTATCAACAAGAGCAGGCATCGACGACGAGATCCAACACCGCCACCAAAGAACTCACTTCAGGAGTGGAAGCAAGTCTTCCTCGATTCCGAGGGACTGCCTATGATGATGATGATGATGACATACCTATGCAATCTGATTTAATCTGATGTTCCAGCAAACATTGTTAGCAGGTTGAAATCAGTTTAAAATGAGTTACAATCAGAGTGCGAAATGTAACAGGAGCAATTCTGTTTTTCAATTGACGTTAATTAGTTATTTGATTGGGTGGCAATGGAAAGGAGGGAGAGTCATTAAGAAGATTGTAAAAAGACAATGTTGTAGGGAGCAATTCTCACTGAATCACATGGTACATGTACCCTGATTGGAGCGTGGGCAGGAGAGGCAGCTTACAGCAGAGGAACGGCGAGAGATTGTCGAGGGACGTGATCAGGGCCCAAGAGAGGCGAGGGTTCGGGGCCCAGGAGAGGCGAGGGCCCAGGGGCAGCATGGGCCCAGCCCACACTGTGCGATATGTGTGCGCACAAGGTCCGTGCAGCAGAGCTGGTCTCCAGTCGTCCTGGTTAACCCTTGCCACTGGACCAAGACCTAGCTCTGTCAAGCCCGTGTGGTGGCTGGTGTGCAACGGTCACCCCATGTTAAAAAAATCCACACACAGGCATCTTCCACCCTTTAATATGTAGTTTGGGATCTGGAATGTCAGGTCCTTCATTGAAACATCTGTGAACCCGTCCCTTTTTGGTGTGGAAACGTGTCTTCCTCGATACGAGGGACCGCCTACGAAGAAGACATACACCCTTAGCCAGCTGCTGCAATGGTTGCTTATCCATGTTTCTGGGATAGTAAAGGTGAGTTACGGTGAATTGGATATCCATTCACACCAAGTACACCTTTTGTTCTTCTTCCATTCAGGTGACTGAGGAGCTGTAAAATGTTGTAAATTACTCATGAACCGAACTGTGCAGATGCATGGAGGAAATGAAAACAAATTGAGTAAT
Source organism: Pristiophorus japonicus (assembly GCF_044704955.1). Taxonomy (NCBI): domain Eukaryota; kingdom Metazoa; phylum Chordata; class Chondrichthyes; family Pristiophoridae; genus Pristiophorus; species Pristiophorus japonicus. The sequence continues at coordinate 11,132,981 of NC_091990.1, forward strand.
CCACTTATTACAGAGCTATGAGCTGCCAAGATTCCCAATTCATTACACATTAGGGCTATAGTAGGGTTTAATCATATCAAAATAGATTGGACAGAGTTAAACCTGTCTCCCAGGTAGTGCCTTTGTTGTCTGGGATTTTTTTTTAAACTTAATTTTAACTCTTGAATTGACGCAATCTGTCTGCCATTTTATGTACATGCTTGCTTGTTTAAAAGTTGTTTACCTGGATGAGAATCATATATTTTCTTGGCAGTAGTTGATGTTCAATAGACACTGGCTCTTTCTCCCCCCAGTTGCCTCTCATAAGAACATAAGAAATAGGAGCAGGAGTCGGCCATTTGGCCCCTCGAGCCTGCTCTGCCATTTAATAAGATCATGGCTGATCTGATCCTGGCCTCAACTCCACTTCCCCGCCCGCTCCCCATAACCCTCGACGCCCTTATCGTTCAAAAATCTGTCTATCTCCACTTTAAATATATTCAATGACCCAACCTCCACAGCTCCCTGGGGCGGAGAATTCCAAAGATTCACGACCCTCTGAGAGAAGAAATTCTTCCTCATTTCTGTTTTAAATGGGCGACCCCTTATTCTGAAACTATGCTCCCTAGTTCTAGATTCCCCCACGAGGGGAAACATCCTCTCTGCATCTACCCTGTCCAGCCCCCTCAGTATTTTATACTTTTTCAATAAGATCACCTCTCATTCTTCAAAACTACAGTGAGTATAGGTCCAACCTGCTCAACCTTTCTTCATAAGACAACCCCTTCATCCCAAGAATCAACTCGTGAGCCTTCTCTGATCTGCCTCCAATGCAAGTATATCCCTCCTTAAATAAGGAGACCAAAACTATACACCGTACTCCAGGTATGGTCTTACCAACGCCTCTCCTTGCTTTCTTCCACAGGTGGGCTGACTCTTTTACTGGGGTGTGGTCTCATGGTTGTTAGTCACCCTCCAGTACCTTGCGCAATATCATCAGTGCAGAGCATCAGTTGGATATTTGACTGTAGCGGCATCACTTTGTCTTGGCTTCACCTGATATCCACATACGTGTACCTCCAGTCAGCCTTGCCAGCTGACAATCGGGAGAAGGAATTTTGATTTTTGTCCCTCGCTCAATCCAGGGGTGCTTGGGCCAACTGTTGCCACTCACGCCACCATCTGCTGACTCGACACAGACTGAGGAAGGAATCTGGGCCACGAATAATGGCTCCCAAGTAGTGGTACCAGAGATATACAGTGCCTAAGAATGTAAGAACATTAGAAGCAGGAGTAGGCCATTTGGCCCCTCGAGCCTGCTCCGCCATTCAATAAGATCACGGCTGATCTTCAACCTCAACTCCACTTTCCTGCACTATTCCCATATCCCTTGGTTCCCCTGAAGTCCCAAAATCTACTGATTTCAGCCTTGAATATACTCAATTACTCAGCATCCACAGCCCTTTGGGGTAGAGAATTCCATAGATTCACAAATTCCAAAGATTCACAACCTTCTGAGTGAAGAAATTCCTCCTCATCTCAGTCTTAAATGGCCGACCCCTTATCCTGAGACTGTGCCCCCTGGTTCTAGTCTCTCCAGCCAGGGGAAACAACCTCTCAGCATCTACCCTGACAACCCCCCTCTCAATGTTCTTTGTTTCAATGAGATCACTTCTCATTCTACCAAACACCAGAGAGTATCGTCCCGATCTTGCCTCATTGAAACCTTACCCCAACAAGGAATTAACACCCTTTCTTAAAAGAAAATCGGTCCGGTATCTTGCTTTCACTCATGTATTGATCTGGAAAATGACATCCTGCTGAAGGTCTTCATTAAAGTAATTACCTCATATTGTGTAAGTATAATCTGTGTGTAGGAGGTAACATGCATGCTGTATAAGAACATAAGAAATAAGAACAGGAGTAGGTCATACAGCCCCTCGAGCCCGCTCCGCCATTTAATAAGATCATGGCTGATCTGATCTTGGGCTCAGCTCCACTTCCCCGCCCACTCCCCATAACCCCTATTCCCTTACCAGTTAAGAAACTGTCTATGTGGCACCTTTTGTCTGGCACCTTGTCAAATGTCTTCTGGAAGTCCACATACACCACATTCACTGGTTCCCCTTTATCCAACCTGTTCGTTACATCCTCAAAGAATTCCAGCAAATTTGTCAAACATGACTTCCCCTTTGTAAGTATGGCTGCAATCCCTCAAATCCGGGTCCTTTACAGGCACCTACCTTTCTGATTCTCCAGAGACTAGGCTGGCACTCCAGTCTGGCTGAGGGAGTGCTGCACTGTCGGAGGTGCCGTCTTTCGGCTGAGACGTTAAACTGAGGCCCCGTCTGCTCTCTCAGGTGGATGTAAAAGATTCCATGGCACTATTTCGAAAAAGAGCAGGGGAGTTCTCCCTGGTGTCCTGGGGCCAATATTTATCCTTCAATCAACATCACTAAAACATATAAAAACAGAAAATATTGCAAATGCTCAGCAGGCCTGGCAGCATCTGAGGAGAGAGAAACTGAGCTAACGTTTCAGGTCGATGACCTTGCGGCAGAGCACTATAATAGATAATCTGGTCATTATCACGCTGCTGTTTGTGGGAGCTTGCTGTGCGCAAATGGGCTGCCGCGTTTCCTACATTGCAACAGTGGCTACACTTCAAAAAGTACTTCATTGGCTGTAAAGCGCTTTGGGACATCCTGTGGTCATGAAAGGCGCTATATAAATGCAAGCCTTTCCTTTACTAACAGTTAGGTTTCGTTAATAATGTGAGCAGTGACTCGCTGGTCATTGTAACTCTGCCTCTGCCTGCACAGTCTCCCGTATGACAGAGCGCAGGTTACATTAACCACACTAAGTGGTACACTATGTGACTAACCACAAATGGATCAGAGCCTGTGTCAGGCCATTGCATTCACTGAAACAGCCTTGTTTCAGCGGCAAGCCATGTCTGCTTCAAAGCTCATTTCAAGTTCACCTATGATTATAACTCGATCGAACTTTCCCAATACTTTTGCTGAAGTGTTTATTGAACATCAGCCATTCTTGGTGGATTCCAGTAACTGAAATTCAGTGAGATTCAAACATTTTATTGATTTCACACACACAAGAAAAATTACATTGCAACTCCCCAAAGATCCCAGGGCTAGATTGTGAAACCTCACAGCACTTAACTTTTTCATTATAATTAACCTACCAGGCCGGGAAAACAAAAGGCCAAATCCTATCGGCCAATCACAATGTGGCACTGATGGCAGCCACCAAGAAATCTACAGCCCCTCCCACAGCTAAAAGAAGAGGCATAATGGTGGGCGTCTGAACCCAAAAGCAGTTACTTAAAAGAGTAAGAGGCCGAAATTGCCCCTTTCCGAAAGACCCGCTAGCTCCTCTGGGTGGCACTAATGGGGCAAGAAGGACATTTCCCCCCTGGGGGCAGGCGGCGGAAGCGACCTGCCCGGAATTGCCTCCCCAGGATGGCACCAGCGAACATTGCTTTGCGCCCCGTGGGTTTCGCCCCGGGCGGCAGCGCACAAGGCCTTCATAGCGAGGGGATTTGAGTACGGGGGCAGGGAGGTGTTGCTACAGTTGTACAGGGCCTTGGTGAGGCCACACCTGGAGTATTGTGTACAGTTTTGGTCTCCTAACCTGAGGAAGGACATTCTTGCTATTGAGGGAGTGCAGCGAAGGTTCACCAGACTGATTCCCGGGATGGCGGGACTGACCTATCAAGAAAGACTGGATCAACTGGGCTTGTATTCACTGGAGTTCAGAAGAATGAGAGGGGACCTCATAGAAACATTTAAAATTCTGACGGGGTTAGACAGGTTAGATGCAGGAAGAATGTTCCCAATGTTGGGGAAGTCCAGAACCAGAGGTCACAGTCTAAGGATAAGGGGTAAGCCATTTAGGACCGAGATGAGCAGGAACTTCTTCACCCAGAGAGTGGTGAACCTGTGGAATTCTCTACCACAGAAAGTTGTTGAGGCCAATTCACTAAATATATTCAAAAAGGAGTTAGATGAGGTCCTTACTACTAGGGGGATCAAGGGGTATGGCGAGAAAGCAGGAATGGGGTACTGAAGTTGAATGTTCAGCCATGAACTCATTGAATGGTGGTGCAGGCTCGAAGGGCCGAATGGCCTACTCCTGCACCTATTTTCTATGTTTCTATGTTTCTATCATCACCGTGCGTGCCGCCCCCTTTGCATGCCTACGGGACAAATTGCTACGGCTGGGTTGCCCCGGCCGTCCTTAAAGGGGGAGGGCCTCGCGCCGTGGCCGCCATCTTTTGTTTTTTTTTGTGGGCTGATGTTGCAGTCGGCCCGACAATGGTTGCCGAGACCACTGGTTCTGGACCAACCCGCTCCCTGGTGGCCCAGTTGGCGACACGCAAACGGCTGCAGACTTCGCAGCAGCCCTCCCCTTTAAGAGAAGGGGAGGGACGTTGTGACGCGTCTGTGCGACGCTATGTGACATTGCCGTGGTCCCACCCCTCTCTCGCCTCAATTCCGGCCGGATGTTTTTTCATGCACCACATCCCCGATTCCGACTCGTTTAGGCTCCGCTTTTGCCGGGCGCTAACTTTTTATTTAATTCGAATTGTGCGCCCCATTGCGCCCCCCTAACTGTTTTGTAGATTCAATTCCTGATAAGTGAGTAACTATATTTTCTTATCACAATTGTGACACCACAGTGAGCAGCACTCTCGCCTCTGAGTCCAGAAGGTTGTGGGTTCAAGTCCCACTCCAGCGACTTGAGCACAAAATTCTAGGCTGACACTCCCAGTGCAGTGCTGAGGGAGTGCCGCACTGTCGGAGGTGCCGTCTTTCGGATGAGACGTTAAACCGAGGCCCCGTCTGCTCTCTCAGGTGGATGTAAAAGATCCCTTGGCCACTATTTCAAAGAAGAGCAGGGGAGATATCCCCGGTGTCCTGGGGCCAATATTTATCCCTCAATCAACATCACAAAAACAGATTATTTGATCATTATCACATTGCTGCTTGTGGGAGCTTGCTGTGCACAAATTGACTGCCGCGTTTCCTACATTACAACAGTGACTACACGCCAAAATAAAAGTACTTAATTGGCTGTAAAGCGCTTTGAGATGTCCAGTGGTCGTAAAAACTGCTATATAAATGCAAGTTTTTTTCTTTTTCAATATTTTATTAATCTGGTGGAAATATTTATTCACTTATGGGGAAATGACCATGGTGCACGAATAAAATATTCATACCGCACATTAACCAAGTGTCACTATTTTGTCTTGTGACCATCACGTGACTGCTGGGCCGCTCACAGTGCAACAGCTCCACATCTATTTTTAAAATAAGTTTATGCCCCTTTTGGTAGGGGCACTCAAACCCACAAATTTATCAATCAACCAGGAACCTTGCCAATTCAAATTCTGTTCCCAAGGGGTGGTGATGCGCTCCAGTCCCTCCGGTGCCCACCTCTCGCAGAAGGCCACGAGCGTACCGCATCTCCAGGGACACCCTGGCTCAGATGTAACTGCGGAAGAGAGGCAGGCAGTCAGGCTGAACGACCCCCTCAGACTTGGATTTATATAGCACCTTTTCACGGCCACCGGACGTCCCGAAGCGCTTTACAAGCAATGAAGTATTTTTGGAGTGTAGTCACTGTTGTAATGTGGGAAATGCAAGCAGCCAATTTGCACACAGCTAGCTCCCACAAACAGCAGTGTGATAATGACCAAATCATCTGTTTTAGTGATGTTGATTGAGGAATAAGGCACCAAGGATAATTCCCCTGCTGTTCTTTGAAATAGTGCCATGGGATCTTTTACATTCCCCCCCCCATACCCCCCGAGAGAGCAGACGGGGCCTCGGTTTAACATCTCTTCCGAAGGACAGTACCTTCTACAGTGCAGCACTCCCTGAGCACTGCACTGGAGTGTCAGCCTAGATTTATGTGCTCGAGACCCTGGAGTGGGATTTGAACCCACAACCTTCTTATTCAGAGGCAAGTGGGCTACCCACTGAACCACAGCTGACACTTCAACAGTCGTACAACTATTTTGTTGTAATCAGTAATCAAGTGCCCCCTGATTAAAGGTGGGGGGCGGGGGCACACTCCAAAAGCCTTTCAGATGCCCCCTTGTTTTTTTTTTTTGCTTTTTTTTTTTGCTTTTTCTTTTCCTGAGGGAACCAAAACACAAATTATACAAGTGCCCCCTGGCTAAAAACGGGGAGCACTAAAACCGACAAACTTAAACAAATTAAACTTTGGACATGAACATCAAATTTAAATCTGGTTGCCGGGGGTGATGATGCACTCCAGTCCCTCCGGTGCCAAACCGGTGAGCACATTCACCGGTGCGTACATCACATCCACGTTATAAATAGTTAAATGTTCAACCATTGGGAGAAAGCTCTGCCCATGGTTGTATCCAGGGAGCGCACAGTGCTCTCTCCCACACAAGACGTCTCCAGTTCCCAGCAGGCCGTTTGAAGGTGGTTGTGCCCGGCAGGAATCGGAATGGTAGCAACATGTCTTGCCCGGGCTGGCGGCTGCAGTGTAAATGCACCATTAGTGAAAGCAGCGTGTACTTGGCTTTGCGTTGTGGTTCCTCTATCTTTACTATCCTTCTGTCCATTTGGTTTCAAATAAATTTGAAAGAGATAAGCATCTGCTTTTTATTGCCTTCATTTCTCTCAAACTATCGCTCACGAGAAGTCAGCAGTAGATGCACAGCGATTATTAAATATTCCCATTGATCGATGCTCAACAGTACTGTTATTGATATTTTCCATTGGAGAATTATTGGGCATACATAAAAGCTGTGTTAAAACAACATCAATATTAATTAGATTGAATTATTTTCACGTTTTACAAGTGTGTGTCTTATCAGGTGGAATGGAAGGCTTAATAAGAGTGGGCCGATACTCTATACAATTTAGAAGAATGAGAGGTGATCACATTGAAACATAGAAGATTCCGAGGGGGATTGACAGGGTAGATGCTGAGAGGTTGTTTCCCCTGGTTGGAGTCGAGAACCAAGGGGCACAGTCTCAGGATAAAGGGTCGGCCATTTAGGACTGAGATGAGGAGGAATTTCTTCACTCAGAGGGTTGCGAAAATTTAGAATTCTCTGCCCCAGAGGGCTGTGGATGCTGAATCGTTGAGTATAGTCAAGGCTGAGATCGATAGATTTTTGAACTTTAGGGGAATCAAGGGATATGGGGATCGGGTGGGAAAGTGGAGTTGAGGTGGAGGATCAGCCATGATCTTATTGAATGGTGGAGAAGGCTCGAGGGACCATATGGCCTACTCCTGCTCCTAATTCTTCCGTTTTTAAAAAATCTCATTAATACTCCTGTGAAGCACCTTGGAACGTTTCACTACATTAAAGGCGCTATATAAATACAAATTGTTCTTAATGAGCAATCGTATTGATTGTTTCGTGATCAAAAATACCATTTGATGGTTAAGTTATGAACTAGAATATAGGAACATAGGAAATAGGAGCAGGAGTCAGCCATTCGGCCCCTCGAGCCTGCTCCTCCATTCAATGAGATCATGGCTGATCTGAACTCTCATTTATGCTCGTCTGTTCCCTCCCTCCTACCCTGGTGCTGTTGGCCCGTGAGTCTGGGCAGCAAGTCTCGGCGCTCTGCTTGACCACTAAAAGCGAGGGCATCACAATGGAGCCTGGTCCCACCCTCTCATAATATCCACGTGTCTGCATTTCCCAGCTGGAGTCTGTCACAGGGTCACCGACCTGAAACCTTAACTCTGTTTCTCTCTCCACAGAGGCTGCCTGACCTGCTGAGCATTTCCAGCATCTTCTGTCATTATCCCAGCCGGAGTCATTGGATTGTGAGCAGGAAGGTTGTTGGGGCCGGAGGAGATTATAGAGATAGGGAGGGCCAAGGCCATAGAGGGATTGAAAATAAGGATGAGAATTTTGAAATCGAAGCGTTGCTTAATTACAACAGTGACTACACAAAAAAAACTTCATTTTGGCTGTAAAGCGCTTTGGGATGTCTGTTGTGAAAGGTGCTATATAAATGCAAGTCTTTCTTTCTTTAAGTATCCATGATCTATTTACATACTTGTCAAACACTGAACTTCCTTTTTCTTTTTCCCAGCATTCCAACTGTGGGATGGTCTCCCAAGTCCAGCTGTGTGATTAAATTTCAGTTCCCCAGCCATCCAGGTATACATTGGGAGTTTCCTGGGAAGTCAATTATACCCCACTCTAAAGCTTCCACTTAATATTTGGCACATTGTCGAACCCGGACATTATCTGCGATGTGAGTTTTAGTGTCCAGTTCCAATTTGCAATTTATGAATTTGCAAGGACAAATGAGATTGGCACCGTGATAACTTAATTGTGTACATCATGAGTGGATTGAACAAATCTCTTTCTTTCCAAAGGAAAGCATTCTCCAGTTTTGAGATAATAGAGTAACTGGAGTCTCGGGGTTGTTTAATCTCCTTTGGCTGGTTTTTGCACCTGAGAAACTGAATATTATAGCGATTGTGTCAGTGAGTTAAAATGTCATATCTTCATGTGAAGTAGCCAAGAATGGGAACGGTAGTGCTTTGCAAATTAACACCGTGCTCACAACTCCCACATATACTGAGTGTTGCCAAGTTCCAGCAATTAACTCCAGAGATCTTATCAAGTAAAGTAAGCGAAGCTCAGTGCTTCCTGCTCATTCCCCGACACGCAATCAACATCAAAAATAAGGTACGAGACGGGAATATTAAAGGAATCTGTAATGTAAGCAGTGATGTAGGTACTCATCACTTCCTCTCCTCCACTCCTCAAGGCACTGCCTTATCTTGGGGCATGCGGCCAGGGCGAAGGTTAGAGGGCATTAACACATTAACACATAGTCACATATAGGCCAGACCAGAAGGGGTTCCCCTCACCCGACGGGCAGTCGTAAACCAGTTGACTTTCTATGACAATTGAAAGAAAGTCTAAGAACATAAGAAATAGGAGCAGGTTTTGGCCATTTGGCCCCTCAAGCCTGCTCCGCCATTTAATAAGATCGTGGCTGAACTGATCTTGGCCTCAACTCCACTTCCCTGCCCTCTCCCATAACCCTTGACCCCCTTATTGTTCAAAAGCCTCTCTTACAGCGCCTTTCACAACCACCGGACGTCTCAAAGCACTTTACAGCCAATGAAGTACTTTTGGAGTGTAGTCACTGTTGCAATGTGGGAAACGCGGCAGCCAATTTGCGCACAGCAAGCTCCCACAAACAGCAATGTGATAATGACGAAATAATCTGTTTTTGTTATGTTGATTGAGGGATAACTATTGGCCAAGACACCAGGGAGAACTCCCCTGCTCTTCTTCGAAATAGTGCCATGGGATCTTTTACACCCATCAGAGAGGGCAGACGGGGCCTCGGTTTAACGTCTCATCCAAAAGACAGCACCTCCGACAGTGTAGCACTCCCTCAGTACCACACTGGAGTGTCAGCCTAGATTTATGTGCTTAAGTCCCTGGAGTGGGATTTGAACCCACAACCTTCTGCCCCAGAGGTGAGGGTGCTACCCACTGAGCCACAGCTGGTACAGTTGAGCAGCTTTGAGGAATATTATTCTCATCCATAAATTACCAATATTTATTCAATTCATTTCACAACTTGCCATCGGAGTTGCGGGTTACCAAACAGGAAGTGGTACCAAGGATGATTCCCTCACCCCCCCGCCCGCCCCTGCCCCCTCCAGAGGGAGTGAGATCTATTAAAATGTCCCTGTAATTACACAAGCTGAAATCACTTAACTCTGCATAAGCCGAGGTTTGGGCCTGGTAATTTTCTTGTCTATTTGCCTCAACAACTTATTGGGGCAACTAAGGGTGAACTAACCCCAGGTGATTTGAATACATTGTTCATCCTACAGCCACACAGGCAGCATCGAAAGGGCAAGACCATTGCAAAGTGCCGTAGTACAGCAGGACCTGGGGGCACTTGTGCATGAAACACAAACGGTTCGTATGCAGGTACAGCAAGTGATCAGGAAGGCCAATGGAATCTTGGCCTTTATTGCAAAGGGGATGGCGTATAAAAGCAAGAAAGTCTTGCTACAGCTGTACAGGGTATTGGTGAGGCCACACCTGGAATACTGCGTGCAGTTTTGGTTTCCATATTTACGAAAGGATATACTTGCTTTGGAGGTAGTTCAGAGAAGATTCACTAGGTTGATTCCGGAGATGAGTGGGTTGACTAATGAGGAAAGGTTGAAGTAGGTTGGGCCTCTACTTAATTAGAATTCAGAAGAATGAGAGGTGATCTTATCGAAACGTATAAGATTATGTGGGGGCTTGACAAGGTGGATGCAGAGAGGATGCTTCCACTGGTGGGGGAGACTAGAACTAGAGGGCATGATCTTAGAATAAGGGGCCGCCCATTTAAAACTGAGATGAGGAGAAATTTCTTCTCTGAGGGTTGTAAATCTGTGGAATTCGCTGCCTCAGAGCGCTGTGGAAGCTGGGACATTGAATAAATTTAAGACAGAAATAGACAGTTTCTTAAATGATAAGGGGTTATGGGGGAATCTGCAACCCGGATGGCGGCTAACCCAAGCGGCGAACCAGGGCGTCAGAAACACCATCCGAGTGACGGTAAAGAAAGTGGAGGGACAGACAACGATCAACCGGGACCTCTTTGTGAAGAAAATCCTGCTTGGAACATGTGGCATGAAAGTTGCCGATGTCTTCGCCTTGCAGGACCTCCCGAAGAGAGGTTACTTTGATGTAACCTTCAGAACCGTCACCCTATGCCTGAAGTTCCTGAAGGGATTGAAGGAGGCCAGTGAACCACTGCGGTCAGTGCTGACTTGGGAACCACTGTTCACCCTCCCGTCGCAGAGAAGACGCACTATCACAGTGCAGATGTACAACCCCCACATCCCGGTCATCGATGTGCTGACTTTCTTCACCAGGTATGTCGATGGGGCAGGAAACAGCAGCGACCTGAAAGACCGCCACGGGATATGGACCAGCAAGCGCCAGATCCAGGTCACCGTGAAAGTGGGACGCCAGCGGGACCATCCTGCACCCGCCCCACTCCAGCCTCACCATCGGAGGAAGTTGAGGCTACATGGTGTACGCTGGCCAACGTGTGCCGGACCTGCGGGAAGGCAGGCCATGTGGCGGCAAGCTGCAAGACAGTTCATCTGCCGCAACTGCAAGGACGAAGGCCACCGGACAAAAGACTGTAAAGAGACCAAGTGCTGCAACCTTTGTGGCCTGGCTGGGCATCCCTATAAGAACTGCCCCAAACGCAACTTCAGCTATGCGCAGGCGGCAAAGAACATTGCACCAGAGGAGGAGGAAGCTGAGGAACACAATGCTCCAAAGGAGACCCACACCCTCCCCCTGACCGACACGCAGGGCAAAGAAGCAACTGCCCTCGTGGACACTGAACAAGTCAGGGAGGAAGAGAATCCTGCTACGGTGAGCTGCGAGACACCAGCACCCAGCAGTGGAGCTCTCCCCCAGCGCACCGAGTCCACGTACGAGGAGACAGCAGATGATGAAGCGGGATGGGAGACCGTCAAAAAAAAAGGCCCGTAAGCATAAGGAAAAGAGGCAAGCAAGGGCCCCTGCTGAAACGAAAGGGAAGAGGCGGCTAACATCCGTGACAGACAGCAGCGACATCTGCTCGTCTGACGATGAAAGGCGAGACAAGACCCCTCACTACCGCCACCAGAACAAGCGGCAAAAAGCCAACCCGCAGTCCCAGGCGACTGAGAGCAGTGAAGTGCCCAGCACAGCCCCAGCTCCGGGATAACGGGAGCAGTGAAGTGCCCAGCACACACGAGCTCCGGAATACCGGGAACGAAGAAGCGACCAGCGCAGCCCACCTCCGGAATACCGGGAGCAGCGAAGTGCCCAGCACTCCCCACCTCCGGAATACCGGGAGCGACGCAGCGATCGAAGCACACCAGCTCGAGAACGTTGTGAGTGATGAAAAGAGGGAACCACCAACACCAGGCGAGGACAGTGCAGAGGACATATCGGACTTTCTGACAACACGACACCAGTCCCCTGGTCGAAACACTCCCACGGCAGAGGACGACCAGTACGCCAGCCCAGGCGAAGTCGACTTTTATAGTGTTAATCTATGCATGCAGAAACTGGCCACTGGGCAGGTCTCCAACATAAAGGACAGTTTATTTGAAATGTAAATGTTTTGAACTGTAACCTGTAACTTAAATATGGATTTAAAAATTGCATCTATTAACGTGCGTAGCGTAAAATCCACTACGCGATGTGTTTCCACCTTGGGGTACCTCGCCAAGGCCAAAGTGGACCTGCTGTTCCTGCCGCACTTCAGCAGTTACCGGCAGTGGTCACGATGGTGGGCCCATGGACCATCCGTCTGGTCAGGAGGCAACGACTGCCGGGTTTCCGGCCTGGGCATTCTGCTGCGGGGAGGCCACTTCACCATCACCGAAGTTAAGGAGGTGGTGGGCGGCCGCCTCCTCGGAGCAGACGTAATGTACAAAAATTCCCCTCGAAGGCTAATTAACGTGTATGCCTCGCCTCTCAGAAGCGAGCGGCTGGCCCTCTTCCAGCAGCTCCCACTGTTGCTGGCGACGTCCAGGCCGGTCATTCTGGGCGGTGACTTCAACTGCATCATCGATGCGGCTGGACGATCCAGCAGAGCCGACAGCAAGCTGGGCACCACGTCCAAACTCCTGATGGATGCGGTAAAAGATGCCAAGCTGTGCGACGTCTTCAGCAACCCTGCAGACGGAGCACCGCTCAGATACACCTGGTCGAGACCAGACGGGTCCGTCCGTTCCAGAATAGACTTCCTGTTTGTGTCCCACACGCTCAAGGTCAGATCCACCGACGTCACGCCGGTGTTCTTCTCTGACCACTGCCTCCTACTGGTCGACTGTCGCCCACAGGAAAACCAGAAAGTTGGCAGAGGGATATGGAAGATAAACGTGAAACTGTTGACTCTGGAAAACGTGGTGGAACTCAAGAGGGATTACAAAGGTTGGAGAACCGTAAAACCCCTCTGCGATTCCCCGATGCACTGGTGGGAAACAATCAAGACGAACATCAAGAGGTTCTTCATCCTCAAAGGTGTTCAGCAGGTGAGAGGGAGACAGAGGGAATTGTCCCAACTCCAGGAGAGCATGCAAAACCTGCTCCTGCTGCAGTCGATGGGGGTCGACGTCGCGGAGGAACTCAAAGAGGTGAAGGGCCAGCAAGCCTCGCTCTTTGCCTCAGAGTCCTCCAAAATCATTTTCCCCTCCAGAGTCCGCTCCGTCGAGCAGGATGAGACGTGTTCGCGTTTCTTCTTCCAAAAGGTACACAGGGGGAGCTCTGTGATCACCAGCCGAAAGGAAGAAGACGGTTCTGTGACGTCTTCGCAGCCTGACATGCTGAGAATGAGCAAATCCTTCTATGCCGGGCTGTATGACGTCAAGCCCACAGACCGCGCGGCCTCCCAGTCGTTCCTGAAGTCTATTTCGGAGGTCCTAGACGACAGCGAGCGGGAGAGTCTGGACCACCCGCTAACTCTGGACGAGCTGACAAAGACCGTCCGGTCCTTCGAGACGAATAAAACTCCCGGAAGCGACGGCTTACCGGTCGAGTTGTATTCGGCTCTGTGGGACTGGATAGGCCCAGACCTGCTGGAAGTGTACGGGGGTATGCTTCTGGCCGGCAGCATGTCAGAATCGATGAGGAAAGGCATCATCACCCTCAGCTACAAGCAGAAGGGGGAGAGGGAGGAAATCAAAAACTGGCAGCCCATTTCGCTGCTCAATGTGGACTACAAGATCCTGTCAAAGGTCATCGCCAACAGGGTCAAGTCTGCTCTTGAGCTGGTGATTCACCCGGACCAGACCTGTGCTATCCCCGGCAGGAAGATCTCTGATAGCCTCGCGCTACTCAGGGATACGATCGCCTACGTGCGGGACAGGAGGGTGGATACCTGCTTAATCAGCTTAGACCAGGAGAAGGCCTTTGACAGGATATCGCACACGTACCTGATGGACGTGCTCTCCAAAATGGGGTTTTGGGAGGGTATCCGCAATTGGATCCAACTGCTCTACAGAGACATCAGTAGCACAGTTCTAATCAACGGGTGGGAAACTCAAAGCTTTCCGATCAGATCTGGAGTCAGGCAAGGCTGTCCTCTCTTGTCTGTCTTGTTTGTGTGTTGTATCGAGCCCTTTGCCGGGTCCATCAGGAAGGATGCGGGCATTAGGGGGGTGACGATCCCAGGCAGCGAAGGCGCTCAGGTCAAGACCTCCCTGAACATGAATGACGTCGCCATCTTTTGCTCGGATCCGCAGTCGGTCCGCAGATTGCTCACAATCTGCGACCAGTTTGAACTGGCCTCGGGAGCAAAGGTCAATCACAGCAAAAGCGAGGCCATGTTCTTTGGCAACTGGACCGACCGATCCTTTATTCTCTTCACTGTTAAACCAGATTACCTGAAGGTGTTGGGAATATGGTTCGGAGCGGATGGGGCGTGCGCCAAAAACTGGGAAGAGTGTATCGCCAAAGTGAAGCAAAAACTGGGATGGTGGAAGCTGCGCTTCCTCTCCATGGCAGGAAAGAACCTGGTCACCAGGAGTGAGGTGCTCTCGGGGTTGCTACACGTGGCACAGGTCTGGCCCATCTCTCGCTCCTGTACCGCGGCAGTCACCCGGGCCGTCTTCCACTTTGTGGACCGTGCCCGCAGAGACACAATGTACAAATCTCTGGACAGTGGAGGAAAGAATGTTCCGAACGTGGCCCTCATCCTGACGGCCACCTTTGTGTGCGGCTGTATCAAGCTGTGCACAGACCCCCGGTACGCAAACACCAAGTGTCACTACGTGCTGAGGTTCTACCTGTCCCCGGTGTTGCGAAGGATGGGCCTGGCCACGCTGCCGCGAAACGCCCCCACCAGCTGGACCACGCCTGCCCACCAGCTGGACCATGCCTGCCCACCAGCTGGACCACGCCTGCCCACCAGCTGGACCATGCCTGCCCACCAGCTGGACCACGCCTGCCCACCAGCTGGACCATGCCTGCCCACCAGCTGGACCATGCCTGCCCACCAGCTGGACCATGCCTGCCCACCTGTCCTTCGTGGAAAAGTTTTTCACAAAAAACCCTTTTGACCACAAAGCCATAAAACAGTGGTCAGCACATAAGGTCCTGGACGCCCTACGAAAGAAGGAGAGAGTGGACCCTGTCGGGTGGTTCCCTGAGCGGACTGTCGAACTCGTTTGGCAGAACGTCTCATCGCCAGAGCTTTCACACAAGCACCAAGACGTAGCTTGGTTGGCGGTGAGGAGGTCCTTACCCGTCAGAGCGTTCATGCACAGCCGGCGTCTCAGCAGCACGGCACGGTGCCCCCAAGTCGGCTGCGGGGTGGACGAGACTGTCACCCATCTCCTTCGGGATTGCCCCTTTGCAAGGCAGGTCTGGATGGAGATGCTGTCGAGGTTCATCCCGAGCAGTTCCGTAACACAGGACTCTGTGCTCTACGGGCTGTTCCCAGGGACACACACCGAGACAGACATCACCTGCTGCTGGAGGGCCATCAACTCGGTCAAAGACGCTCTTTGGTCTTGCCGAAACTTGCTGGTCTTCCAGAACAAGTCTGCGTGTTGCAGACTGGCGCAATCCAAGATCCAGGATTACGTGCTGAGGGACGCACTTAAAATTGGTGCAGTCGCCGCAAAGGCACGGTGGGGAAGGGCAACAGTTTAAAGCCCTTCTGCCATGGTAAACCCAGGGGCTGGTATCAGTATAAAACTCCCCTCGGGCTGCAATGGTAAACCTTTTGTATACATAGAGCACCATGACCTGCAAACACCTATGTAGTGGCATGTATAATGCAAGTTCTGTTACGTAATGCATGTTGGAAAGAAATGTAACTGTACCCTCACTGTGCACCGTACGGTGACACATGTAATGTAACTTGATGAACGTACCACAATGTATCCTGGATTGTATGAATTGTACCTTGAAATGTAAAGTAAAGAAATGTATTGAACGGAACTGCGGTCAGCATCCAAATGTACTGAACTGCTTTCCAATGTATTGTGCAAATTTTTTATATGAATAAAGTATATTTTGAAATTTTAAAAATACAAATTTAAGACAGAAATAGACAGTTTCTTAAACCAATAAGAGGTTATGGGGAGCGGGCAGGGAAGTGGAGCTGAGTCCATGATCAGATTAGCCATGATCTTATTGAATAGCGGAGCAGGCTCGAGGGGCCGTATGGCCTACTCCTGCTATTTCTTATGTTCTTTATGAGATGTTCTATGTCATCAAGGTGGAAGAGTACTGTAATGTATTTGCTTCATGGGTTCTTTGCTTAAGAACTCATAACAACACATTGCCATTAAGAACTAGTTGGTTTATCAGCAAAAGGTTTAACAATCACACGACACATTACCAGTTCATCCACCAGGCTCACAACCACCTGCCTCATCGTGGATCCCCCATCGTGGGGTTTTATCGAGCCTTGTGAACATCTCGTGACTGGCTAAGCCACTCACAACTCAACAGCTCCACAAACCTCTGAGCATACTCACAGGTGCAGACATTACAAGCACCACCTGCGCTCTGCAGAGAGTTTGCAAACCAATTGTAAATCTGCTGCTTCCTGCTCTGAACTGAACCCTGCCGATTATGCTTTGCGTTCTTGTTTAGATTACCAGGGTGTGTGCACTCTGCAACATATATAGAAAAACGACACCAATTACCTATTACATTCTCCGGAATGCAGTGCCTGGAATGATGAACTGTGGCAGATAATAGGGCCTGTGTTTAGCGTTTTAAATTCTCATGCAGCAATCTTGCAGGTCAGCGTGATCTGATCTAAACTCGATAAACACACTCGCCATGCTGGAGGAGGGGAAGGAAACGCTGACAGGTGCAGCAAGTCACTGAGAACATCAAAGATGTTTTTTTGTAATCATTGCGGGCTCATGGAGTAAAGATGTTACAATTTTACTGAAGCGGGTTTAGTTTTGGTCTGCATTGAGGTTTCATAAACATCCTGGAACCCCTCTTCCTTTATGACTTTAGAGAGATTGCACCATCTTGTGTGATTATTGTAGTCAGCAATTGTGGCTAGGCGTTGCCTTCTGAAATATGTTGATTATATTGACTCTTGCAAGTGCTGTGTCCCACTATGATGTCAAAGAAAGACTTGCGTTAATATACAGCGCCTTTCACGTCCATCAGACATCCCAAAGCCAATTAAATCCTTTTTGGAGTGTAGTCACTGTTCTAAGTTAGGAAACGAGACAGTCAATTTGCGCACAGCAAGCTCCCACAAACAGCAATGTGATAATGACCAGATAATCTGTTGATTGAGGGATAAATATTGGCCAGGACACCGGGGATAACTCTCCTGCTCTTCTTCAAAATAGTGTCATGGGATCTTTTACGTCCACCTGATAGAGCAGACGGGGCCTCGGTTTAATGTCTCATCCGAAAGACGGCACCTCCGACAGTGCAGCACTCCCTCAGCACTGCACTGGAGTGTCAGCCTAGATTTATGTGCTCCAGCCAAGAGTGGGACTTCTGATTCAGCGGCAAGGCTGCTACCCACTGAGCCACAGCTGACACAGCAACTCATTCCATTCCTCCTTTGTAGAATTATAGAAGTTTATAGCACAGAAACTCATGGGGGGGGGCAGGGGGGGTGGATTTTGAATACTGTCTGAAACCCGACCCCAACCTGCCGCGAATGCGTCTGCTTCCAGTGTAACCGGGGCAGATTAAGGGGGGGGGGGGGGTTGGGAGCGGAACCGCCCCTCGAGAGGCGGGTCAGTAATTTAAATATGCTAATGAAGCTGCGTGCCTCAAATTTAGCAACCGTGCAGCTTTAGGACGTGCTTATTTGCACGACCACAATGCTCTGATTGGCTGCCCGTGATCACATGACCTGATTGCTGATTGGTCCCCTTGGAGGATAAGACACACCCAGCAATTTCTCTGGAACATGTTCAGGGCAGTGAACTCCACGCAGATTGTGGGTCGGCTGCACCATCGGCTTCCGCGTACCTTGTGCTGCGCATGCGCAGAAAATGGGCGGAGTCCAATGCACGCATGCGCAGAAGGACGACACAAGAAACCAGTGCAAATAATCACTCTGCTAGCTTTATCAGCTGTGGGCGAGTTTTCTCAGGGGCTTAGGCCGGGAGTTGCCAGGTCCAGCAGTCAGTGCTTTTTCAGCACTGCTTGTGGGGCCAGGAGCAGCAGGGACACTCCCACCCAAGCTAACTTGCTCCAGCAGACCCCCCCCCCCCCCCACCACCACCCCCACACACCCCGCAATCCCTCCCTCCCTCCTCTCCGGTCGAAGTACTTCTAGTGCAGGCCTTCCCACCCACCCGACAGCCTGTCAATCTGGCCGGCTGTCCACCGGGAAATGGAGGAGGAAAATTCCGTCTTCTCCATACCTCCCGGTTTCTCACCCCCCCTGGATCCCATCATCATACAGGGAAGCGCGAGTCAATTCCAATAAAAGCAACATGCTCTGACCATTTACGTGACTGAACCCGCGAAAGTATCTGAGTTAGACCCAAATTGGCAACCGTGTCTGTGTTGGATGATATATGTGATGCATGTTGCAAACTGCGTAACATGAACGTGTGCAGAAGGTATTTTCAAATCCACGTGGGTGGTTGTTCCTCAGCATGATGCAGCTCAGCCTTCGATGCTGTTTTTTAGTAAAAGATGTCTGCAGTTGGTGCAGAGGGAGTTGCGTTTTTTCAGGGCCCCAAAGCCGTCCATGTGTAAACAGGAGATTCCCGAGGACATAGCGTACCCATCGTTACCTGCTAATGTTGCTGCAATATGTTTTACACTAACCCTACCAGTTTGAGAGTCTATTTCTTTCACTGCTGTGACCAGATTTGCCGTTCACGATGTTTCAGTTCCTTTGCCCGCCGATAATCATTCCGCTCAGAAACACCGTACGACCGAGCTGGGGGAGAAATTCGGGACGTTTGTGTCTCCCGTGGCACTAACAGGGTGCAAATGTGAATACATGAGGCAGATGGCCCATGCCTTTACACAGAGGACAATCAGCATGGCAACATATTGCTCCAATGGGAACAGCCAGTTGCCTTTCTTTTCAGTGTCAGCAGTGGCAAGTTGTGGGTTCAAGTCCCACTCCAGGGACTTGAGCACAACAAATCTAGGCTGACACTCCAATGTAGTACTGAGGGAGTGCTGCACTGTCAGAGGTGCCGTCTTTCAGATGAGATGTTAAACTGTGGCCCCGACTGCCCTCTCAGGTGGATGTAAAAGATCCCATGGTGCTATTTTGAAGAAGAGCAGCGATAGTTATCCCTGGTGTCCTGGCCAATATTTATCCCTCAATCAACAGATTATCTGGTCATTATCACAGTGCTGTTTGTGGGAGCTTGCTGCGCGCAAATTGGCTGCTGTGTTTCCTGCATTACAAGTGACTGTGCTTCAAAAGTACTTCATTGGCTGTAAAACGCTTTGAGATGTCTGGTGGTCTAGAAAGGCGCTATATAAATGCAAGTCTTTTTTTTTCTTTTTAAATCTTTCTATGAAGGAAGCAATGAGACTTGATGGATCCCCTGTGACATCAACAACCTCAGCTCAGCACTTTCTTTGGCGTCTTCAGAAGGCCCAGTACGGAGTCCACCCTGCTGTGTGGAATTCTCGGTGTAGCCCATCAATGCCCCAACTTATTGCTTGGCCATTGGGAAGGGGATGAGGGGTGTCGGTGGTGTTTGGGCTTGAGCATGAGACCAAGCCCAAGCGCAGGTTCTGCAGAGCAGTGGTGACACCTGCCCTCCTTTATGGCTCAGAGACATAGGGCTAGACTTTCCATCGGGATCTATATCACCCAAAACTGCGCGATATTTCCGGCGTTAGTGATAATTAGGGATTGCCGGAATAGCGCCCATTTTAAAAACCGCTTGTTTCGATTTTTTTTTTATTTGGGTGTTAGCTGTAGCGATGTGAAATGGGCGTTAGCAATTTATTCCGTCGTGCAAGGCCGGCATCCATAGCAACGGTCGTTCTGCGCATGCATGTTTTTTTTTTGGTGATTAACGTTTCCCGTGATTCGGGAGGTCAGGGGTCATCTGCACAGGAGAGAGAGAGAGAGGGAGAAAGTGATTTTTTTTTAATGAAAATAATTAAAAGGAAATAATGGAGAACGTAGAGGAGGTGTTGAGTGATGTCGCAAAGGTGAAGGGAGTGATCTGGGTGAGGTGGGAGAGGAGATGGGTGGCAGGCGGCACGCAAAGCATTTCTCTGAGGAGGCCAATGTGCCCTCGCCCATGAGGTAGAAACTCGTTGGGCCCAATTGACCCGGGGTGGTCGTGGAAAACCACCCCCCAGGGTTTATCAGTGAATATGGGCGGAGATCGCCAAAGTGGTCTCGTCTGTGGCACATGATGTCCGTGGGCCGAACCACTGCCGCAAGCGCTGGAACGACCTTGTTGGTTCCGGAAGAGTAAGTATTAAATTTATAAATTGTAATAAAGCAGTGGCTCATTAATTCAAATGTAGATCTGCTGGATTGTAATTAGGCTGGTAATCTTGGTGTCCTGCGTTAGCTCCGAACCTCGATCTTATTCAATTTATTCTCAGACCGTGGATATAACCATGCATTCAATTGCATACAAAGCGTATTAGCATATAACGTTAACAATGAATAGCAAGGGCGATGACTAATTGTGGATTATTTGTGTGTTGTGTTGTGTAATAGTATCTATTAATATCTGCGATATCTGTCATATCTAATATCTGTAATAGTATCTCGGCAATGAGCTTATGCCATGCTTTTGTCACCTTTGCCGAGGAAACTGCCGAAAAACCGGGCCGAGCAGAGGCGGACTGGAGGAGGACCGACAGATCCCTGTCAACTGACCGACCTCGAGGAGCGGGCGTTGGCATTAGTGGGGGTCCACAATTGGTCGGCCATCCGTGGTGGTGCTGAACCTGTTCTTGTGCCACGTGAGTAATGTATAAACCATTGGTGATTTAAAGTAATTTAATGCCATTTCAGTACAACATATGATTGATGTAATTAATGACAGGATCATGAAATATCATAGTACAGAATCTGCATTGCATTACAGTCATGATGTTAATTATATGTGATATCTGTCAGTGATATTTATAGCAGTGGTGTTGCTCCTCGTACATATGCCTGCGTAGCGCGAGCATTCTCATGTCACCCTGGCAGCCCCTTCTCGTCTACTAACCTCATTTATGTTTTCTAGGTCACCAGGCTTCGCAGACTCCCCAGGCTGTATCTGGAGGTGATGAGGCAAGAGCCTCTCCTCTACTAGTGCAAGTCCTCTTGTCCACCGAGGACAGTGTGGAGGTGAAAGAAGAGCCTGCAGCAGGTCCTTCAAATGTTCCTGCGACCACGTTGTCGTCCACCGAGGAAGCAGCGGGGCCAAGCTCTTTGCAGCAGGGCACCGCGAGTGGTTCAATGCCGGCGCCGACCCCGCGGAGGTTGGTTCGACGAGGTGGGATTGCTCCAAGGCCAGCAGATGTCAGCCTGGACATGGTGTAACTGTCTCGGACGAGCATCGACATTGGTCGAGAGCTCCTCCAGGCAATGGGCGGGTTAACTGGGCACGTTGCCGCTCTGACCGCGATAGTCTCGGAGGACATGCCGCGGATGGTTGCGCCAATGGAGAGAATAGCCGATTCCGTGGGTGCCAGACGGCAGGCTGTGGTCTCGGAATACGGCACTGCACCCCAAGGTGCCGTACCGCCATTGCCGATGGATGCGAGTCAGGAGGAAGTAGTTGCTTCTGACTCGGAGGACGTTTCTTTGCAAATTTCAGCCCCATCTTTGACTCTACCACCATCAGCCCCCATACAGCAGCAGCGCTCGAAGTGCTCTTGGTGTGGGTACAAGGGGGAGAGGTGGGGTTCAGACACGGGGGGGGGCGGGGAGTAAAGGCAAGGTGTCCGCAAGTAGGGGAGGAAATGTATTTTTTTGTATTCTTGTTATTAATAAATTTGTTGACGGGTGGGTGGGTCTTTGTTATATGTGTAATGGTTTTTGAAAGTTTGTTATTTTTATACCGTTATATATCATGCTGTTAATGTTATTGTTATTTTAAAACATTTCACTGTTAAAGTGGGGATGGGGGGTAGATGGGTGTTTATTGTTAAAAAAAATATATTTAAAACTTTTATAATCATTAAACTTTTTTTATTAAGTTAACATTGTTGTGCAGTGTCTTCCAATAACAGAAAGGTTAAACATCAATACAAAGGTTGCAAACAATGGCCAGGCCAGGCCAGGCAAGGATGAAACGTAATGTAACGCAACTGTAACTCTCACCAACGTAACTTCACGCAAAGCCGTGATCTTATTGAATGATGGTGCGGGCTCGAAGGGCCGAATGGCCTACTACTGCTCCTATTTTCTATGTTTCTATGTTTATGAGCTGCTGACACAACAGTCTTGCAGCTGCGTAACTACCACGGGGCTTTTCCTGCGGACTAGGGTGGGGTGGGGGCATGGTTTCAACGCCAGCCTGATTGTGCTCCCTGAGGTCCTCGTCCACCTCATCCTCCTCTTCTGCCTCCCCTCTCTCCTGAGGTGGACCGGCAGTCCCATCTGGCAATTCTTGTCCTCTCCTGATAGCTAAGTTATGCAACATGCAGCACACCACAATCAACTGAGCGACCTGCTCAGGGTGGTATTGTAAGTCGCCTCCTGAGTAGTCCAGGCATCTAAAGCGCTGCTTAAGCACTGCAATTGTCTTTTCGATGATATTGCGTGTGGCTATATGATTTTTGTTGTAGCGCTTCTAGGCTTCCATCTGGGTTTTATGCAGGGGGGTATTGAGCCAGCTGGCAAGGCCATATCCCTTAGTCCCCAGTATCC
Source organism: Pristiophorus japonicus (assembly GCF_044704955.1). Taxonomy (NCBI): domain Eukaryota; kingdom Metazoa; phylum Chordata; class Chondrichthyes; family Pristiophoridae; genus Pristiophorus; species Pristiophorus japonicus. The sequence goes on from NC_091990.1 coordinate 11,155,831, forward strand.
AACGGTGACCTTGTGGCTGACCCTTAAACAAGTCAGACATAATACTCTCATGCAAAATGTGCACATCATGGATGGTCCTTGGAAATTTTGCATTTACTGCCATTATTATTTGCTTGTGGTCGAAAGCAAGTTGCACATTCAGGGAGCAGAATCCCTTTCGGTTCCGAAACACCCCTGCATCCTGTAAAGGTGCTCCCAGGGCGATGTGCGTATAGTCTATTGTTCCTGCACCTTGGGGAAGTTTGCTATTCACGAGAAATCCAAAGTGTTGTGTATCTGTAAAGCATGCACTCCCATGTTCCGCCACCAGGGAGCTCATCCCCTGAAGTCCCAAGGGATCCCAGCATCCCTTGGGAGCACTGTATATAAGCCGGCCCCTAAGGCCTGTTCCTCACTCTGGAGTGGCTTATTAAAGACTGAGGTCACTGTTACTTTAACCTCCCTGTGTGCAGCCTCATCTGTGTTAGGAACACATTAACTGGCGACGAGAATACGAATCCAACGCAATGATGCAGCAAACTGTGGACATCCTGGAGAAGTTCTCGGAGGGTGAGGACTGGGAAGCTTATGTCGAACGGCTAGACCAATACTTTGTAGCCAACGAGCTGGACGGAGAAGGAAGCGCTGCAAAAAGGAGAGCGGTCCTCCTCACGGTCTGCGGGGCACCGACCTACAGCCTCATGAAGAATCTTCTGGCCACAGATAAGTCGTATGAGGAGCTGTGTACACTGGTTCGCGAGCAACTTAACCCGAGGGAGAGCGTGCTGATGGCGAGGTATCGGTTCTACACGTGCCAGCGATCTGAAGGTCAGGAAGTGGCGAGCTACGTCGCTGAGCTAAGGCGACTTGCAGGACAATGTGAGTTTGATGGCTACCTGGAGCAGATGCTCAGAGACTTTTTTGTACTGGGCATTGGCCACAAGACCATCCTACGAAAACTTTTGACTGTAGAGACACCAACCCTCAGTAAGGCCATTGCGATAGCACAGGTGTTTATGTCCACCAGTGATAACACCAAAGAAATCTCTCAGCACACAAGTGCTAGCAATGTTCATAAATTAACTGGAACTGTGTTTGCGAGCAGAAATGTACAGGACAGAACCCACGAGTCTGCAACTGCCAGCAGGCCTCAGGTGACCCAGAGTCCCCAAAAAAGGATGAATGCAAGGCAATTCACACCTTGTTGGCATTGTGGAGGCTTCCATTCAGCCTATTCATGCCGCTTCAAAGGGTATGTTTGCAAGAGCTGTGGAACAATGGGGCACCTCCAACGAACTTGCAAACGAGCTGCAAGCTCTGCAAAATCTGCTAACCACCACGTGACAGAGGAAGATCAGTCCATGGTGGACCAAAGCAATTTCGAGCCTCAGAGAGAGGAGGCAGATGCTGAAGTACACGAGGTGCACACATTTTCGACGAAATGTCCACCTATAATGCTAAACGTAGCCATGAAACTGGACACTGGCGCTAGCCAATCCATCATGAGTAAAAAGATGTTTGAGAGACTGTGGTGCAACAAGGCATTCAGACCAGCCCTGAGCCCCATCCACATGAAACTGAGAACGTACACCAAAGAGCTTATCACTGTCCTGGAAAGCACCATGGTCAAGGTCACCTACGAGGGCATGGTGCATGAACTGCCCCTCTGGATTGTCCCGGGCGATGGCCCCACACTGCTTGGAAGGAGCTGGCTGGGCAAAATCCGCTGGAACTGGGATGACATCCGAGCGCTATCACATGTCGGTGAAGCCTCATGTACCCAGGTTCTTAACAAATTTCCTTCCCTTTTTGAGCCAGCATTGGAAACTTTTCCGGGGCGAAGGTGCGGATCCATTTGGTCCCAGAGGCACGACCCATTCACCACAAGGCGCGAGCAGTACCTCACATGATGAGGGAGAGAGTGGAAATTGAGCTGGACAGGCTGCAATGCGAGGGCATCATCTCCCCAGTGGAATTCAGTGAGTGGGCCAGCCCGATTGTTCCAGTACTCAAAAGTGATGGCACGGATTTGCGGCGATTATAAAGTAACTATTAATCGTTTCTCGTTACAGGACCAATACCCGCTACCTATAGCAGATGACCTATTTGCGACGCTGGCAGGAGGCAAGACGTTCACCAAGCTCGACCAGACTTCGGCCTATATGATGCAGGAGCTGGAGGAGTCTTCGAAGGGCCTCACCTGCATCAACATGCACAAGGGACTGTTCATCTACAACAGATGCCCGTTTGGAATTCGGTCGGCTGCAGCGATCTTCCAGAGAAACATGGAGAGCCTACTCAAGTCAGTACCACACACGGTGGTCTTTCAGGATGACATATTGGTCATGGGTCGGGACACCGCCAAGCACCTACAAAACCTGGAGGAGGTCCTCCAGCGACTGGATCGCGTAGGGCTGCGGCTGAAGAGGTCGAAATGTGTCTTCATGGCAACAGAAGTGGAGGTTTTGGGGAGAAAGATCGTGGCGGACGGCATTCGGCCCACAGACACCAAGAAAGAGGCGATCAGGAACGCGCCCAGGCCACAGAATGTCACGGAGCTGCGGTCGTTCCTGGGACTCCTCAACTATTTTGGTAACTTCCTACCGGGGTTAAGCACCCTTTTACAGCCCCTACATGTGTTATTGTGCAAAGGTGAGAACTGGGTATGAGGAAAAAACCAAGTAATTGCTTTTGAGAAAGCCAGCAACATTTTATGCTCCAACAAGCTGCTTGTATTGTATAATCCCTGTTAAAGACTTGTGCTAGCATGTGACGCATCGTCGTACGGAATCGGGTGTGTATTACAACAAGCTAACGTTGCGGGGAAGTTGCAACCTGTCGCCTATGCTTCCAGGAACTTGTCTAAGGCCGAGAGGGCCTACAGCATGATTGAGAAAGAGGCATTAGCGTGTATGTTCGGGGTAAAGAAAATGCATCAGTACCTGTTTGGCCTCAAAGTTGAGCTGGAAACCGATCACAAGCCCCTCACATCCCTGTTCGCTGAAAACAAGGGGGATGAGCTCCCTGGTGGCGGAACATGGGAGTGCATGCTTTACAGATACACAACACAAAGCCCTCTCACTCTGTGTCTTGTTGGTTATAGGAAAGTTTAAAAAGTCCATTCTGCGGCATAAAGGGCTTCAGTCACCTGTCGAATGCAGCAATGTGTGGCCTGCTGAAAGATACCGCAAATGTCGTCAGCTGAGGCCTGAAAGGAGCCTGATGCATAGAAGGATAGTGCTGCAGTAACCTTTACCACAACGGGCAGTGTGCTGTTAGACTGCAGATCTCCCTTAATTAGCTGGAATATCTCACTGATGACCTCCTTTTGGAAGCGCAGTCTCCTGAGGCACGTGTTATCGGACAAGTCCAGGTATGATCGCTTATCCCTGTAAGTGCGTTTGCTGTAAGGTCTCCTCCTCCTCAGCAGTCTGCCAGCTCTTTGATTGGGCACATAATGCTCTTCAATAAACCTTCTCCCATCTCCAGTCTGTAGCATGTGAATAGTCATCAATACTGGCTGAGAAACTACAGGCCCCATTACTATAAATGCCCGATTTATATGTCTTCAAAATTATTAATTTGTCCTCTAAAAATGCAATAGAAACTCAAAATTCACCACAATCTGATTAAATGGTTGTCAAGAGATTTTAAAACCACCTTAAAAGCACTCACGATTTACTTCAAAGCTCCCATGAACTTGAAACAGCCTTTTATGAAAAGTCCTTCAATTTACAAAATGGCGTCCGTATCGCTGGGTTAAGGTCAGGTGAGTGCAGCTTTTCTTGAGCATCTTTTTGGGCGCGTGATCATTTGGGCGATATATGGGCGAGAAGCCAAAAGTAACGCTCGCCGATAATCTCGGTGACATTTGGCCGTTACTTTCCATTATAAACAGTATTCTGGGCCTTGTACGAGTGATGATGTCAGATTTAAAAAAAATTATGGGCAGGTGGCTCAGCTAATTCCCAGCGTTAACTGTATGCCGAAAGTTACTGGCAATAATTGGGCGTTAGTTTCCATTTTTAATCAAATATGGGCGTTAAATTCAATCTCAGCGGTTAAATGGGCGAACCCGATGGAAAGTCTAGCCCATGGACTATGTACAGTAGGCACCTCAAAACACTGGAGAAGTATCCTGCAAATCCATTGGCACCAACGTCAGTGTCCTCACTCAGGCCAACATCCCCAGCATTGAAGCACTGACCGCACTCGACCAGCTCCGCTGGGCGGGCCACGTTGCCCGCATGCCCGACACAATACTCCCAAAACAAGCGCTCTACTCGGAACTCCGACACGGCAAGCGAGCCCCAGGTAGACAGAGGAAACATTTCGAGGACACCCTCAAAGTCTCCTTGAAGAAATGTAACATCCCCACCGACACCTGGGAATCCCTGGCCCAAGACCGTTCAAAGTGGAGGAAAAGCATCCGGGAAGGCGCCGAACACCTCGAGTCTCTTCGTTGAGAGCAAGCTGAAGCCAAGCGACGACAGCGGAAGGAGCGTGTGGCAACCGAGGCTCCCCGCCCACCCGTCCCTACAACCACTGTCTGCCCCACCTGTGACAGAGACTGTAGGTCCCGCGTTGGACTCTTCAGTCACCTGAGAACTCAGTGCTAGTGTGGAAGCAAGTCTCCCTCGACTCCGAGGGACTGCCTATGATGATGATGATTATTGCTTGGCCATTGGGAAGGGGGTGAGGTGGGGTGGGGGGGGAGTGGAGACCGTGAGTGGGGCGGGGGAGCTGGTGAGGTTGGGGATCCGAAACTTGTCTATCCGAATTGCTGATGGTGAAGAAATGGTGCAGATACCCAGCATCAGGCCTTCCTTGGCCTGTGGAATGTCCTTCACTTGTACACATCAAAAACAGTTGCTACAGTGGTTGGGATCTGGAATGCGCTGCCTAAATGGGCGGAGGAGGCACACGCAATCGTGGCTTTGAAAAGGTAATTGGATAAGTACCTGAAGAAAAAAAGAAAGGTCGAGGGAGTGGGGCTAGCTGAGGTGCTCTTGCAGAGAGCCGGCACGGGCTCGATTGGCAGAATGGCCTCCTTCTGTGCTGTGACCATTCTATGGTCCAACCTTCACTGTTCCATGTTCATTTGCAATAGTTCATAGTTTTATCATTATTTAATCCCTGAAAATGTGAACACGATGCACAGCAATTCTTTGTCACCTGTACAGTGGATGATGGACACTATAAGTTGGATCTTGCATCGCTCCGCCTCGAAGCAAGTCCACCTTCTGACCATGCAATGCACGCTTTCAAGTTTACTCTACGTCAAATGGAACTAATTGAGCAGAAGTATTTGGATTACTGAATTAAAATAGGATGTGTTTTATTAATCCTTGTTAATCCAATCATTTAGTTGCTGATAAAACTGCTCCAAATGACAAGTTGTGTGAGTGTATTGAAGATTAGCAAATGACCTCCTGTCAAATCTGGGCCAAATCGGAGCAGTTAATAGACCTGTTCCTCTCTGCCAGTGCTTGGCAGAATTCCTGCTTTCCATTTTGTCAGAAAAGACACAAAATAAATAAATAAATTTAAGTTTGCCCCAAGTGCAATTGCTTCAGCTTTGCATGCTGTCAGATCTTCTGCCTGCATGTATTATTTACGAGGGAGGGACGGAGGAACACGCAGGGGATTTTGAGTGGCTTGTGATGAGATGACTAGCCCTCGCTGAGTCCCTGGAGATGAACTTTTATTTTGTCCTGTCGATTGGTTCAGGGGGGGAAACGGACCACCTCTGTTTCACTTCTGACCTGCTGTCGGGAATCATTTCAAAGGGTGCAGCAGCATTTCCTCATTGGAATATTAAAATGCTGTTACCTTTCAAGCAAGCAAACCCTTCTTTTCATCGCGTTTTATAATTTAAATTAAAGACTTTTTCAGAAAATCCGCTCCGTGGGAGTCTGTCCAATGATGAGCTGAGCTGGACTTTGATGCCCGATCTGTGTGTTTGTTAGTTGCTCCGAGCCGGGATGCACGAGAGTAATTACAATTGCTCCCTGTGTTCCAGAATTGGGAAGGGAAAAATCATTCCCCGTTCCTGCTCCTAGTCGCGCATTTCCCGGAGGATCCTTGATGGGTGTGTTTTGGGCATTGAATGAGGATTGGATCAGACTTGGCTTGAGTAGCCTAGCAATTGTTGAAAAGGCTGCCGATTATTGTCAAGATTCAACGTGAATAATGGTCTCTTTGAGAAGCACAGAGTGCAAGAGTCGGGTTTTCAAATCGCTCCGTGGCCCTCGCCCCTCCCTATCTGTGTCACCTCCTCCAGCCCCACAACCCCCCCCGAGATATCTGCACTCCTCTAATTCTGGGCTCTTGAGCATCCCTGATTTTCCTCATTCCACCTTTGGTGGCCCTGCCTTCAGCTACCTGGGCCCCAAGCTCTGAAATTCCCTCCCTAAACCTCTCCACCTCTCTACCTCTCTCTCCTCCTCCTTTAAGACACTCCTTGAAACCTACCTCTTTGACCAAGCTTTTGGTCATCTGCCCTAATATCTCCTTTTGTGGCTCGGTGTCAAATTTTGTTTTATAACACTCCCAAGAAGCGCCCTGGGACGTTTTACTACATTAAAGATGCTATATAAATACAAGTTGTTGTTGTTGTTGGAGTCCTTAGGAACTAAACATTAATCTCCAGGATAATCCCAGAGGCATTAAAAAAATGGTGCGTTTTTTAAATTCTCTTTGAACACTTTTGTTTATTAGTTATTAAAATATTGAAGACGGGAAACAAGGCCACTTGACTGGGTTGGGTGCTTGGATATTCATGTGGTGAAACTCCAGGAATACATCCAATCACAATTGGCAATCCTAGGCACGAGGGTCCAGATAGATTCACAGCCCAGCATGAGTCACATCCTCAGCACAGGGAAAATTTCAAAAAAATGCACCTTTAAGAAAATTAATTTGTATGAACGAAATGTATTATGAAGGCTGAAAATGGACATTTATTCAATTAGAGTGCCTATATATATATGTGTGTGTGTGTGTGTGTGTGTCTGTATGGGCGACAGGGCAGTAGTGATACCCGCCCTCCTATATAGCTCAGAGATGTGGACCATATACAGTAGACATCTCAAAGTGCTGGAGATGTACCACCAATGTTGCCTCCACAAGATCCTACAAATCCACTGGGAGGAATTGAGGAAGACTTGCTTCCACTCTAAGAATGAGTCCTTAGGTGGCTGAACAGTCCAATACGAGAACCACAGTCCCTGTCACAAGTGGGACAGACAGTCGTTGAGGGTAAGGATGGGTGGGACTGGTTTGCCGCACGCTCTTTCCGCTGCCTGCGCTTGATTTCTGCATGCTCTCGGCGACGAGACTCGAGGTGCTCAGCGCCCTCCCGGATGCACTTCCTCCACTTAGGGCGGTCTTTGGCCAGGGATTCCCAGGTGTCGGTGGAGATGTTGCACTTTATCAGGGAGGCTTTGAGGGTGTCCTTGTAACATTTTCGCTGCCCACCTTTGGCTCACTTGCTGTGAAGGAGTTCCGAGTCGAGCGCTTGCTTTGGGAGTCTCGTGTCTGGCATGCAAATAATGTGGCCCGCCCAGCGGGGCTGATCAAGTGTGGTCAGTGCTTCAATGCTGGGGATGTTGGCCTGATCGAGGACACTAACATTGGTGCGTCTGTCATGCCAGGGGATTATGTATATGTATATGTGCGTGTGTGTAATGTGTATATAGATGTGTGTGTGTGTATATTTATATATGTGTGTGTGTGAGTGTGTATATATATATAGTTGTGTGTAATATATATATATATATATATATATATGTGTGCATGTTTTATCAAGATCCACAGCGCGACTCTCCCATATCTTGGGAGACTCCTATCAACAAGAGCAGGCATCAACGACGAGATCCAACACCGACTCCAGTGCGCCAGTGCAGCCTTCGGCCGCCTGAGGAAAAGAGGCCCTCAAAATTGCCACCAAGCTCATGGTCTACAAGGCTGTAGTAATACCTGCCCTCATGTATGGCTCAGAGACATGGACCATGTACAGTAGACACCTCAAGTTGCTGGAGAAATATCACCAACGATGTCTCCACAAGATCCTCCAAATCCCTTGGGAGGACAGGCACACCAACATCAGCGTCCTCATTCAGGCTAACATCCTCAGCATTGAAGCACTGACCACACAGGCCACATAGTTCGCAAGCTAGACCCAAGACTCCTAAAGCAAGCGCTCTACTCGGAACTCCTTCACGGCAAATGAGCCAAAGGTGGGCAGCGGAAACGTTACAAGGACACTCTCAAAGCCTCCCTGATAAAGTGCGACATCTCCACCGACACCTGGGAGTCTTTGGCCATAGACCGCCCTAAGTGGAGGAAGTGCATCCGGGAGGGCGCTGAGCACCTCGAGTCTCAACGCCGAGAGCATGCAGAAATCAAGCGCAGACAGCGGAAAGAGCGTGCAGCAAACCAGTCCCACCCATCCCTTCCCTCAACGACTATCTGTCCCACCTGTGACAGGGACTGTGGCTCTCATATTGGACTGTTCAGCCACCAAAGAACTCGCTTCAGGAGTGGAAGCAAGTCTTCCTCGATTCCGAGGGATTGCCTATGATGATGATGATGTGTGCATGTATATATGTGTGTGTATATATGTGTGTGTGTATATATATAATATATATGTGTGTGTGTGTTCATATATATATATATGTGTGTGTGTGTGTGTGTATGTGTGAGTGTGTGTATATATGTGTGTGTGTGTATATATCTGTGTGTGTATATGTATATGTGTATATATGTGTATATGTGCAAATATATGTGTGTGTGTGTGAATTATATATATATATATATATGTGTGTGTGTATATATATGTGTGTGTGTGTGTGTGTGTATGTGTGAGTGTGTGTATATGTGTGTGTGTGTGTATGTGTGAGTGTGTGTATGTGTGAGTGTGTATATGTGTGTGTGTGTATGTGTATGTATATATATGTGTGTGTGTGTATGTGTGAGTGTGTGTATATGTGTGTGTGTGTATGTGTGAGTGTGTGTATGTGAGTGTATGTATATATATATGTGTGTGTATGTGTGTGTGTGTATATATATGTGTGTGTGTGTATGTGTGAGTGTGTGTATATGTGTGTGTGTGTATATATATGTGAGTGTGTGTGTATGTGAGAGTGTGTGTATATGTGTGTGTGTATGTGTGAGTGTGTGTATATGTGAGTGTATGTATATATATATGTGTGTGTATGTGTGAGTGTGTGTATGTGTGAGTGTGTGTATGTGTGTGTGTGTATATATATGTGTGTGTGTGTATGTGTGTGTGTGTATATATATGTGTGTGTGTGTGTATGTGAGAGTGTGTGTATATGTGTGTGTGTATGTGTGAGTGTGTGTATATGTGTGTGTGTGTATTAATTGCCCAGTGTGATTAGCTGAAGTTTGATCTTGAGTTAGCTGCAAGCTGGGCGGGGTGCAGAATGGGCAGACAATTGCTCCCCGTGCTGCTGAATCGGACAGTGGGACTGTAAGATATCAATAGAATGGAGTTTTGTTCTCCTTCTTCTTCGAGGGGTTGGTGTGGGGTCCTGTTTAAAAACCCGGTCGGAGGCCCGGTTGTTGAGGTTCAGGGACAATCCACATTGTCATGTTTCTCAGCCGCTGTCGGGCCACCTTCGACTTCACCCTTCACCCTGTGCAAACAATGTGGGGGATTGACAGCTCACATGGCAGGGCGCCTGCCCAAAGCACACAGTGATCCCACTGTCTGAGTGTCACTGCTGCTGCAGCCCCGGGCTGTACACTCTTGTCTTTGTTCATTAAATCCAGGCGATTTATCTCTGAAAATATTCCAAGTACATTACTCCACACCAAGTTGATGTCGGCTGCTTTGTATCTTCTTGCATCAGAGCTTTATACAATGAAGAGCAAATAAACAAATATGCAACGACAGTGGTGTTAATGGGAAACAATAGCCACACATTCTGTCCTGCTGTACAATACAAACCTTTCATTGTGTTGGATGGGGGAGGGGCTCACAGGATGCTTAACTTGATTACTTTAAGTGGAGAACATCTTTAACACAGTTGCCTCTCGTAAACTGACCAGACATATTAATTTTTTTTGTTGACACCATCTTGAGGTCCAGTAAATTGTTGTCTTGTTTAATTAGCAGGGCGAATCTCATCCCCTGGTTGTGCTTATAAAGACTGTTCATTTGCTGTTTTAATTTGGACATCTTTCTTGGAAGTTGTGAAGACCTGTGAATCAAAGTGAAATGATTTTTTTTCTCCCAAAGTTCTGAAGGTGTTGACTCCTACCGGGGTATCATCATCATGGGCAGTCCCTCGGAATCGAGGAAGACTTGCTTCCACTCTTAACATGAGTCCTTAGGTGGCTGAACAGTCCAATACGAGAACCACAGTCCCTGTCACAGGTGGGACAGATAGGCGTTGAGGGAAGGGGAAGGTGGGACAGGTTTGCTGCACGCTCCTTCCGCTGCCTGCGCTTGATTTCTGCATGCTCTTGGCGACGAGACTCGAGGTGCTCAGCGCCCTCCCGAATGCACTTCCTCCACTTAGGGCAGTCTTTGGTCAGGGACTCCCAGGTGTGAGAAGGGCCTTCACAGCCCTTGGGTTTCTGCCCCAGGTGGCCTAGAAAGTGAGTGTTGGCAGACCATTCAACCTCAGGAGGCATCACTGGTAGGACACTGAGAAGTGTAGAGGAACAGGGGGACCTTAGAGTGCATGTCCACAGATCCCTGAAGGTAGCAGGACCGGTAGATAAGTGGTTAAGAAGGCATGTGGGATATTTGCCTTTATTAGCTGAGGCATAGAATACAAGAGCAGGTGGGTTATGCTTGAACGGTATAAAGCACTCCTTAGGCCACAGCTGGAGTACTGCGTGCAGTTCTGGTCACCACATTACAGGAAAGTACTCAAGAGGATACAGAGGAGATTTATGAGGATGTTGCCTGGACTGAAGAATTTTAGCTATGAGGAAAGATTGGATAGACTGGGTTTGTTTTCTTTAAAACAGAGGAGGCTGAGGGGAGACCTTATTGAGGTGTATAAAATTATAATGGGCCTAGATAGAGTGGATAGGAAGGATCTATTTCCCTTAGCAGAGAGGTCAATCGCCAGGGAGTGTAGATTTAAAGTAATTGGTAGGAGGATTAGAGGGGAGTTGAGGGGATTTGTTTTCACCCAGAGGGTGGTGGGGGTCTGGGAACTCACTGCCTGAAAGGGTGGTAGAGGCAGAAACCCTCACCACATTTAAAAAGTACTTGGATGTGCACCTGAAGTGCCGTAACCTACAGGGCTACGGACCGAGAGCTGGAAAGTGGGATTAGGCTGGATAGCTCTTTGTCGGCCAGCGCTTATACGAGGGGCCGAATGGCCTCCTTCTGTGCTGTAAATTTCTCTGATTCTGAGATCACAAGCAGGGCAGGGAGAGGAAGGGAAGTAAATTAAAAGTTAGTATAAAGTGTTTTTCAATTTTGAAATCTGCTCATCTTACCGTTTACTGATAATAACCACTTGCAATTAGTTCTGATGAGGGGTCATCGACCTGAAACATTAATTCTGTTTCTCTCTCCACAGATGCTGCCTGACCTGCTGAGTATTTCCAGTAATTTTCTGTTTCTATTGCATTTATATAGCACCTTTAACGTAGTAAAATGTCCCAAGGCGCTTCACAGGGGTGTTATAAAACAAACTTTGGCACCAAGCCACATAAGGAGATTTTAGGACAGGTGACCAAAAGCTTGGCTATAGAGGTAGGCTTTAAGGAGCGTCTTACAGGAGAAGAGAGAAGCGGAGAAGTCTAGGGAGGGAATTCCAGAGCTTGGGGCCCAGACAGCTGAAGGTACAGCCGCCAATGGTGGAGCGATTACATTCGGGGATGCTCAAGAGGCCAGAATCAGAGGAGATCACGGAAGGCTGTTGGGCTGGAGGTGTTTGAAAACAACGATGAGCTATTTAACGTGGAGGCGTTGCCAATCTTGGGGTGATGGGTGAGAGGGATTGGTGCAAGTTAGGATATTGGCAGCTTTGGATGAGCTCAAGTTTATGGAGGGTGGACGATGGGTGGGTGGCCAGGAGAGCATTGGAATAGACAAGTCTTATTGAATGCTTTGAAGAAGTAACAGAAAGGGTAGACATAAGAAATGTTGTAAATGTAATATATTTGCATTTTCAAGAGGCCTTCAATAGGGTACTGCATAGCAGACAATGTTCAGGACTTGTGGAGTCAGAGGACAAATAACAAGCTGGCTACAAAACAGAGAGTTGGGGGTTAAGGGTACTCAAGGTTACTCAGACTGGCAAAAGTGATGTTCCACAAGGACTGTTCGGTGATCACACCACTTGGAAGAAGCACTGAGGGTCGCAAGGCCACAGGGTGCACTCTGGGTGGGGGACTTCAATGCCCATCACTAAGGGTGGCTCGGTAGCACCACTACTGACCGGGCTGGCTGTGTCTTGCCAGCCTGGGCTTGCGACGGGTGCTAAAAGAACCAACAGGAGGGAAAAACCTACTTGAGCCCATCCTCACCAATCTACCTGTCATGGATGCATCTGTCCATGACACTCCAGTGCAGTGCCGAGAGAGTGCTGCACTGTCGAAGGGGCCGTCTTTCGGATGAAACATTAAACCGAGGCCTCGTCTGCTCTCTCAGGTGGACGTAAAAGATCCCATGGTCCGATTTCGAAGAACAGCGGGGGAGTTATCCCCGGTGTCCTGGCCAATATTTATCCCTCAATTAACATTAAAAAAACAGATTATCAGGTCATTATCACATTGCTGTTTGTGGGAGCTTGCTATGCAGCCACGTTTCCCACATTACAAAGTGACTACACTTCAAAAAAGTATTTCATTGGCTGTAAAGCGCTTTGGGATGTCCGGTGGTCGTGAAAGGCGCCATAGAAATGCAAGTTCCTTGCGACACATTTTTCACCAGGTTGTTTGAACGTGTACCAAGGGTCTAAGTGTACCTGTGGCAGTGTGACGTGCAAGAATGTTCCGGACTCCTGGTGTCGCATTGTGATGTCATCAATGGTGTCAATGGTATCATCAAGGATGTGACATGCTGAAGAAAATCGGAGATGCTTTCTGCGTAATGACATCATGATTGAATGCCATTAGAATAAGTCTAGGCTGGCACTCTGGTGCAGTGCTGCACTGGCAGAGGTTCACCCGTCTGCCCTCTCAGGTGGACATAAAAGTGCTCCATGGCACTATGAGCAGGGGATACATTTATTTTAATGCAGTCTGTCTATCTCCCAGCCACCCTGTTCCAGGATATCCTGCCAGGCTGTGTTTCACTTAGCTCCTTGGAGAGAAGCCAAAGTGTGCCACTCTCCTGAATTTAAAATTCCCATTCTTGTTTTCAAATCCTTCCATGGCCCCATCCCTCCCTATTTATGTAACTTCTCAAGCACCATAACCCACACTCCCCAAACTTTGTTCCTCTGACACTGGCCTCTTGTCCCTCCCCCTCACCTCACCATTGGCATTTGTGCTTTCTGTTCCCGAGGGATCTTGAATTCCCTCCCTCAGTCTCTCCAACCCCCTTTCCTCCGATAAAACCCTCTTTTAATGCTCTGATGAAGTGTTTGTCATCACACCGAGGGGTTGAAATTCGGCGCCGCCGTTTGTGAGGCGGTGTCACCGCCTGAGTGCCGATTTTACTGCCGGGCCTTCGGTGCGGGTTCCAACTGACCAATTCAGTTTTTACGGCCAAAGATGAGAGAGCGGCGCTAAACAATGGGGTTTCACACTCCCCCGTCGGGCGGGGGCTCAGGGGGCCGACTGACTCTCGCATCGGGAGGCTGCCGACGTGCCCGCTGGGAAACGGGAAGAACAGGGAAGAAAGAACTTCCCCGACCCCCCCACACACAAACTTCCCCGACCCCCATACACACAAACTTCCCCGACCCCCCCACACACACACTTCCCCGACCCCCCCACACACACTTCCCCGACCCCCCTCACACACACACTTCCCCGACCCCCCTCACACACACACTTCCCCGACCTCCCCACACACACCCTTCCCCGACCTACCCACACACACAAACTTCCCCGACCCCCCCCACACACTTCCCCGACCCCCCACACACACAAACTTCCCCGACCCCCCCACACACACAAACTTCCCCGACCCTCCCACACACACACACTTCCCCGACCCCCACACACAAACTTCCCCGACCCCCCCACACACACAAACTTCCCCGACCCCCACACACAAACTTCCCCGACCCCCCCACACACACAAACTTCCCCGACCCCCCCACACACAAACTTCCCCGACCCCCCACACACAAACTTCCCCGACCCCCCCACACACACAAACTTCCCCGACCCCCCCACACACACAAACTTCCCCGACCCCCCCACACACACAAACTTCCCCGACCCCCACACACACACTTCCCCGACCCCCACACACACAAACTTCCCCGACCCCCCCACACACACTTCCCCGACCCCCCACACACAAACTTCCCCGACCCCCCCACACACACAAACTTCCCCGACCCCCCCACACACACAAACTTCCCCGACCCCCCCACACACAAACTTCCCCGACCCCCCCACACACAAACTTCCCCGACCCCCCCCACACACACAAACTTCCCCAACCCCCACACACACAAACTTCCCCGACCCCCCCCACACACACAAACTTCCCCGACCCCCACACACACACTTCCCCGACCCCCACACACACACTTCCCCGACCCCCACACACACACTTCCCCGACCCCCACACACACACTTCCCCGACCCCCACACACACACTTCCCCGACCCCCACACACACAAACTTCCCCGACCCCCCCACACACACTTCCCCGACCCCCCCACACACAAACTTCCCCGACCCCCCCACACACACAAACTTCCCCGACCCCCCACACACACAAACTTCCCCGACCCCCCCACACACAAACTTCCCCGACCCCCCCACACACACAAACTTCCCCGACCCCCCCACACACACTTCCCCGACCCCCCCACACACAAACTTCCCCGACCCCCCCACACACACAAACTTCCCCGACCCCCCCACACACACAAACTTCCCCGACCCCCCCACACACACAAACTTCCCCGACCCCCACACACACAAACTTCCCCGACCCCCCCACACACACACAAACTTCCCCGACCCCCCCACACACACACTTCCCCGACCCCCCCACACACTTCCCCGACCCACACACACACACTTCCCCGACCCCCACACACACACACTTCCCCGACCCCCCCACACACACTTCCCCGACCCCCCCACACACACACTTCCCCGACCCACACACACACACTTCCCCGACCCCCCCACACACACTTCCCCGACCCCCCCACACACACACTTCCCCGACCCACACACACACACACTTCCCCGACCCCCCCACACACACTTCCCCGACCCCCCCACACACACACTTCCCCGACCCCCACACACACAAACTTCCCCGACCCCCACACACACACACATCCCCGACCCCCCACACACACACTTCCCCGACCCCCCCACACACACACTTCCCCGACCCCCACACACACACTTCCCCGACCCCCCCACACACACACTTCCCCGACCCCCCCACACACACACTTCCCCGACCCACACACACACTTCCCCGACCCACACACACACACACTTCCCCGACCCCCCACACACACACACTTCCCCGACCCCCCCACACACACACTTCCCCGACCCCCACACACACACTTCCCCGACCCCCACACACACACACAAACTTCCCGACCCCCCACACACACACACTTCCCCGACCCCCACACACACAAACTTCCCCGACCCCCACACACACAAACTTCCCCGACCCCCCCACACACAAACTTCCCCGACCCCCACACACACAAACTTCCCCGACCCCCACACACACTTCCCCGACCCCCACACACACACTTCCCCGACCCCCACACACACAAACTTCCCCGACCCCCCCACACACAAACTTCCCCGACCCCCACACACACAAACTTCCCCGACCCCCACACACACTTCCCCGACCCCCACACACACACTTCCCCGACCCCCACACACACAAACTTACCCGACCCCCACACACACACTTCCCCGACCCACACACACACACTTCCCCGACCCACGCACACACACTTCCCCGACCCCCACACACACAAACTTCCCCGACCCCCCCACACACACAAACTTCCCCGACCCCCACACACACAAACTTCCCCGACCCCCCCACACACACAAACTTCCCCGACCCCCCCACACACAAACTTCCCCGACCCCCACACACACAAACTTCCCCGACCCCCCCACACACAAACTTCCCCGACCCCCACACACACAAACTTCCCCGACCCCCACACACACTTCCCCGACCCCCACACACACACTTCCCCGACCCCCACACACACACACTTCCCCGACCCCCACACACACACTTCCCCGACCCACACACACAAACTTCCCCGACCCACACACACACACTTCCCCGACCCACACACACACACACTTCCCCGACCCCCACACACAAACTTCCCCGACCCCCACACACACAAACTTCCCCGACCCCCACACACACAAACTTCCCCGACCCCCCCACACACAAACTTCCCCGACCCCCACACACACAAACTTCCCCGACCCCCACACACACTTCCCCGACCCCCACACACACACTTCCCCGACCCCCACACACACAAACTTCCCCGACCCCCACACACACACTTCCCCGACCCACACACACAAACTTACCCGACCCCCACACACACACTTCCCCGACCCACACACACAAACTTACCCGACCCCCACACACACACTTCCCCGACCCACACACACAAACTTACCCGACCCCCACACACACACTTCCCCGACCCACACACACAAACTTCCCCGACCCACACACACAAACTTCCCCGACCCACACACACACACACTTCCCCGACCCCCACACACACAAACTTACCCGACCCCCACACACAAACTTCCCCGACCCACACACACACACACTTCCCCGACCCCCACACACACAAATTTCCCCGACCCCCACACACACAAACTTACCCGACCCCCACACACACACATCCCCGACCCCCACACACACACACTTCCCCGACCCACACACACACTTCCCCGACCCCCACACACATACTTCTCGACTGTTACAACTAATGGAAAAATGAAGAAATAAAGAAAGAATAAAACGTACCTTGCTCTCTGGCCGATTGCGCCTGAGTTCCGTTGTTTAACCACGGCTATTTTCAGGCTGTATGGCAACTAAATATCGCGACAGAGGCACCAAGGGGGCGGGCCTTCCACGTGTACTGACGACATGATTTCCATTGCGTCACCCGACGGGACGTAACGTTTTAACGCCCTTAAAAAATGACCTCCGAATTTTGCGTCAGGCGTGAGCAGCACCCAGCGCCAGTCCCAACCGTCCAACTCCCAGTTAACACCCAACACCGGCGTTATCAGCAGGCGGTAGCAACCCAATTCCGACCCCCTAATCTTTCTTTCTGTGGCTCAGTTTTCACTTTCCCTGACACCTCTGTGACCACACTCGACCAGCTCCATCATCTGCATGCCCGACACAAGACTCCCAAAGCAAGCGCTCTACTCGGAACTCCTACACGGCAAGCGAGCCCCAGGCGGTTTCAAGGACACCCTCAAAGCCCCCTTGATAAAGTGCAACATCCCCACCGACACCTGGGAATCCCTGGCCAAAGACCGCCCTAAGTGGAGGAAGTGCATCCGGGAGGGCGCTGAGCACCTCGAGTCTCGTCACCGAGAGCGTGCAGAAACCAAGCGCAGGCAGCGGAAGGAGCGTGAGGCAAACCAGACTCCCCACCCACCCTTTCCTCCAACCACTGTCTGTCCCACCTGTGACAGAGACTGTAATTCCTGTATTGGACTGTACAGTCACCTGAGAGCTCACTTTTAGAGTGAAAGCAAGTCTTCCTCGATTCCGAGGGACTGCCTATGATGGTGATGATGGTTTTACTGCATCAAACGTGAATGCAAGTCAGTGAACCAGACCTCCGATCCCAAGCTGCGATCCCCATGGCGATGATGACTGAAACAGTTTTCCTACCCAGACAGCCAAGGTGCCCTCAGCTGTGACAAACCCTTTGTGTAAGTCCCACAGCTGTTTCGGATGCATTTCTGCACAGCAGATTCCCCCTCAGTTATGCAGCTCTCTGGTCGGACTGAGAACATGAACAGGCCCTGCCCGTGCTCTGCGCATATCTTTCATTTTAAGTACCAGGATAAATGCCGTACAATGCTAGCACTGGATGCACTAAAGGTATTGGTTTACTGGCTGCTTTGAAGTCTCTGCCTCCCTCCTCCAGTTCCTCGAGCTGGTCCTGGGTGCAACAAGATACAACTGACCACAAATTGATGGATTAGAAACCTGATCAGCGTAAAACTCCAGCTCGCCAGTGATTTCCCGTTGTGCAGAAGTTCAGCACCAATATAAACGAAAGAAAGACTTGCGCTTATATAGCGCCTTTCACGACCACCGGGCGCCTCAAAGCGCTTTGCAGCCAATGAAGTACTTTTTGGAGTGTAGTCACTGTTTTAATGTGGGAAACAGGGCAGCCAATTTGCGCACAGCAAGCTCCCACAAACAACAATGTGATAATGACCAGATAATCTGTTTTTTGTGATGTTGATTGAGGGATAAATATCGGACAGGCCACCGGGGATAACTCCCCCTGCTCTTCTTTGAAAAAGTGCCGTAGGATCTTTTACGTCCACCTGAGAGAGCAGACGGGGCCTCGGTTTAGCGTCTCATCCGAATGACGGCACCTCCGACAGTGCAGCACTCCCTCAGCACTGCACTGGGAGTGTTAGCCTAGATTTTTGTGCTCAAGACTCTGCAGCGAGATTTGAACACACAAGCTTCTGACTCAGAAACGAGTGTGCTCGGTTGTGGAGGTTGGAAGTGATGGGAACCTTGATTAGCAGGTTTTGTGCCCTCCAGAATTACACACACCAACATAGTCACGTGACCAACTTGCAACATGTGTGGGTTGCACCCTCACCTCTGAGTCAGAAGGTTGTGGGTTCAAATCACACGCCACAGGCTTGAGCACAAAAATCCAGGCTGTCGCTCCAGTGCAGTGCTGAGCGAGTGCTGCACTGTCGGAGGTGCCGTCTTTCAGATGAGACGTTAAACCGAGGCCCCGTCTGCTCTCTCAGCTGGATATAAAAGATCGCACGACACTATTTTAAAGAAGAGCAGGGGAGTTCTCCCCGGTGTCCTGGGGCCAATATTTATCCCTCAATCAACATAACAAAAAAAAAACAGATTATCTGGTCATTATCACATTGCTGTGTGTGGGAGCTTGCTGTGCGCAAATTGGTTGCCGCGTTTCGTACATTACAACAGTGACTACACTTCAAAAGGTACTTCATTGGCTGTAAAGCACTTTGAGACCTCCGGTGGTTGTAAAAGGGGCTATATAAATGCAAGTCTTTCAAGCCTTGTTGTTTTTAAAACAAACCCCTTTCTGCCCTTTCCAGTCATTTTTAAGAAAAATGCTCTCACTGTATCTATAATAAAGATGCCTTAGGATTTAAAGATGGAGTTTTCGGATGAAGACTCTTTTTAATTTAACAAAAATCAAACTGCTACAAAGGATTCTGACGAACACCCGTTTGCTTTCAGTATCAGGCAGGACTGGTATTGGGGGAGGGAGAGTGTCTGAGCCCAACACTGTGACAAAGCCCCATTAACATAAATTGATGAAATCACATGATTGCACAAGTATGCCTGGGGAATGACTGTGTCCGTACTGATGCTGATTCTTCCAATTGACACAGTCTGGCTGCAGAACTCCTCCAATCCACTTCAGATGGAGGTCAGCAACATTCATTGCTGAAATAATTCGAGAAAATGAACAAATACACATCCAAAGAGGACAGCAACGGAGTGTGTCGTCTTGAAGCGGGGCCGTGATGACAAGGATCCTCTTTGAAGGTGAAGAGGAAAAAAAAGCTGGAATTCTGAAATGAGACGTATAAAACATTGAGAATGCAGACATTAGCTTCATGTTCTGGGTCCTACAAATCCCCTGGGAGGACAGACGCACCAACGTTAGCGTCCTCAACCAGGCCAACATTCCCAGCATTGAAGCGCTGACCACACTTGATCAGCTCCGCTGAGCAGACCACATTGTCTGCATGCCAGACACGAGACTCCCAAAGCAAGCGCTCTACTCGGAACTCCTTCACAGCAAGTGAGCCAAAGGTGGGCAGAGGAAACGTTACAAGGATACCTTCAAAGCTTCCCCGATGAAGTGCAACATCCCCACTGACATCTGGGAGTCCCTGGCCGAAGACCGCCCTAAATGGAAGAAGTGCATCCGGGAGGGCGCTGAGCACCTCGAGTCTCATCGCCGAGAGCATGCAGAAATCAAGCGCAGGCAGCGGAAGGAGCGTGCGGCAAACCAGTCCCACCTTCCCTTACCCTCAACGACTGTCTGTCCCACCTGTGACAGGGACTGTGGTTCTCGTATTGGACTGTTCAGCCGCCTCATCATCATCATCATCATCATCATAAGCAGTCCCTCGGAATCGAGGAAGACTTGCTTCCACTCTTAGAATGAGTCCTTAGGTGGCTGAACAGTCCAACAGTGCAGTGCGTGGATCTTGATGACTGGGAGGCAGTGCTTTGCAGTGAGGACAGGCTGGTGGAGGACCTTTGTCTTACGGATGTTTAGCATAAGGCCTATGCTTTCGTACGCCTCAGTTAATATGTCGACTATGTCCTGAAGTTCAGCCTCTGAATGTGCGCCCTAAGGGCTCATTTTAAGACTGGAAGCAAGTCTTCCTCGATTCCGAGGGACTGCCTATGATCGGGCAGTCCCTCGGAATCGAGGAAGACTTGCTTCCTCTCTAAAAGTGAGTTCTCAGGTGACTGAACAGTCCAATACGGGAATTACAGTCTCTGTCACAGGTGGGACAGACAGTGGTTGAAGGAAAGGGTGGGTGGGGAGTCTGGTTTGCCGCACACTCCTTCCGCTGCCTGCGCTTGGTTTCTGCATGCTCTCGGCGACGAGACTCGAGGTGCTCAGCACCCTCCCGGAAGCTCTTCCTCCACTTAGGGCGGTCTTGAGCCAGGGACTCCCAGGTGTCGGTGGGGATGTTGCACTTTATCAGGGAGGCTTTGAGAGTATCCTTGTAACGTTTCCTCTGCCCACCTGGGGCTCGCTTGCCGTGCAGGACTTCCGAGTAGTCTGTACACACAAACAAATTATCAGCCGCAATGCTCTCCACGTCAGCGACTGATCTGCTAATTGTTCAAATTGGGTCCATTTAACAGCTGACTTCAATAATTGCTAAAGTTCAGGTGACGCAAATACAAACAAAATCCATTTTAATTTTCCTGACCTTTCCTGCTATGTTCAAATCTTTCAAAAGAAGTTATTTTGTGCTTTAGAATTCAATGGAAACTGAGGGTCAATGCAATATAGTGGAAAATCCGTTTTGCACTTGAAGGGGATACACTGCACATCTTGGAAGCTCCATCTGCAGTTCCGAAGTGTCAGCCCTTCACCCCTGTGAGCATCCGCCCCTCCCTCCCTTTACACTGGAGATTGAGTGAGGACCTCATGCACTTCTTTGTATCAGACTGAGACCATCCGATCAGCTGCCTCTGTGTGTTCCCTTCCTTCACCCAGCCCACAGGGCCAGACTTCAACAGCCGCTCCCACCTGCCCTAGCCCTAAACTCATATCTTTCTCTAGTTTCTCTTTGATCTCCCCTCTTGTTCTCTCCAAGCTCATCCTATTCATGAGACCCACACCCTGCTCTCATGGCCCTATTCCCACTAAACTGCTAACCACCCAACTTCCTTTTCTGGCTCCCATGTGAGCCGACATTGTTAACGGTTCTCTCTCCTCAGGTACCGTTCCTTTCTCCTTCAAATCTGCTCTCATCATCCCTCTCCAAAAAAACCAACCCTTGACCCCAGTTTGCTTGCTAGCTATCGTCCCATCTCCAACCTCCCTTTCCTGTCCAAAGTCCTTGAATGTGTTATCGCCTCCCAAACCCGAGCCCATCTTTCCATGAATTCAATGTGTGAATCCCTTCACTCTGGTTTTCACCCCTGCTACAGTACCAAAACGGCTCTTGTCAAAGTCACAAATGACATCCTTTGTGACTGTGACAAAGGTAAACTATCCATCCTTGTCCTTCTCGACCTGTCTGCGGCCTTTGGCATAGTTGATCATTCCATCCTCCTCCAATACCTCTCCACCACCATCCAGCTGAGTGGGACTGCACTCGCCTGGTTCCATTCTTATCTATCTAATCGTAACCAGAAAATCTCCAGCAATGGCTTCTCTTCCCACTCCCGCAGCGTTACCTCTGGTGTCCACCAAGGGCCTGTCCTTGGTCCCCTCCTATTTCTCATCTATATGCTGCCCCATGACGATATCATCCGAAAACACACAGTCAGTTTCCACATGTACGCTGACGACACCCAGTTCTACCTCTCCCCCACTTCTCTCGACCCCTGCTTGGTATTTAAATTATCAGATTGCTTGTCCGACATCCAATACTGGATGAGCAGAAATTTTCTCCAATTAAATATTGGGAAGACCAAAGCCATTATATTTGGTCCCTGCCACAAACTGTGTTCCTAACCACTGACTCCATCCCTCTCCCTAGCATCAATCTGAGGATGAACAAGACTGTTCACAGCCTAGGTGTCATATTTGACCCTGAAATGAGTCTCCAGCCACATATCCGCGGCATAACTAAAACCGCTTTTTTCCACCTCTGTAACATTGCCCGCCTCCGCCCCTGCCTCAGCTCTTCTGCTGCTGAAACCCTCATTCATGCCTTTGTTACCTCTAGACCTGACTACTCCAACTCACTCCTGGCTGGCCTCCCACATTCCACACTTACCTAAACTTGAGGTCATCCAAAACTCAGCTGCACATGTACCAACCCGCACCAATCACGATCACCCATCACTCCTGAGCTTTCTGACCTACTTTGGCTCTCGGTTAAACAATGCCTCGATTTCAAAATTCTCATCTTTGTTTACAGATCACTCCATGGCCTTGCCCCTCCCTATCTCTGTAATCTTTTTCAGCCTCACAATCCCACACAATATCTGTGCTCCTCAAATTCTGCCTTCTTGAACATCCCTCATTATAACTGCTCAACCATTGGTGGACGTGTCTTCACCTGTTTGGGCCCTAAACTCTGGAACTCCCTCCCTAAACCTCTCCGCCTCTCTTTCCTCCTTTAAGACGCTCATTAAAACCGACCACTTTGACCAAGTTTTTGATCACCTGCCTTAATTTCTTCTGTGGCTCGGTGTCAAATTTATCTGTTTGTCTGTAACACTGTTGTGAAGCGTCTTGGGACATTTTACTACGTTAAAGGTGCTATATAAATATAAGTTATTATTATTATTGAATTCAATTTGGATTAAGTTGAGCTGCGGCTGAACGCAATCTCCTCCAGCATTAACACTGACCCCTGACCCAAACCAGGGCATGTATTGGACAGTATTGTATTACAGTCAACACTCCAGGAAAGGAAGGGTGGGGGGATGGGGGGGGGGTGGTGGATTGTGAGGGGCAGCACTGTGCGTGGAGCAAAGATTTCAATGATCAGACCTTCCATCAGCTCTGTGCTGCTTCACTGGTGCTTTGTTTGCTCAACCCCAAAATCCCAACCTCCCATTGTCAGTACAAAGTGCTCAGGTTTCATGCTCTGACTTGCCCCTGGCATTACGCACACCTCTCTTGGCTAGGCATGATCCTGCGACGTACTCTGAGGCAATACAATAGAAATGGTTATCAGGTTTACGGTTGTACCTCTCCGATTTGTTCCATCTGCCTAATCCACTCTCTGCTGTGGAGTAAAACAAATTGTGCAATAAAACCGCAGCTGGTAGTTTAAACAGGCACTCCTGTTCAATACATGCTTGAGGACTCCTATACAGCCCTGCAAATCCACATTAACCAGGCAATAAGGGGGCACTTGATTTATAGGTTAAACTAAAATAGTTGTAGAGTTGTTGCATCATGAGTGGCTTAGCCAGTCACGTGATGTTCACAAGACTCAATAAAACCCCAGTCAGTTAGGTCTACATCATTCACGATGAGGTATGCAGTTGTGAGCCTAGTGGATGAATTGGTGTGAGTATTAAACCTTTGTTAATAAGCCAACTATTTCTTAATAAAACATTTTTTTTTTTAAATAACTTTGGGAGGTGGCTTATTTTGCAACTCTCTTTACAGTTTACAGTCCCTCGGAATCAAGGAAGACTTGCTGCCACTCTTAGCATGAATTCTTAGGTGGCTGTACAGTCCAATACGAGAACCACAGTTTCTGTCACAGGTGGGACAGACAGTGGTTTGAAGGAAAGGGTAGGTGGGGAATCTGGTTTGCTGCACGCTCTTTCCGCTGCCTGCGCTTGATTTCTGCATGCTCTCGGCGACGAGACTCGAGGTGCTCAGCGCCCTCCCGGATGCACTTCCTCCACTCAGGGTGATCTTTGGTAAGGGACTCCCTGGTGTCAGTGGGGATGTCGCACTTTATCAGGCAGGCTTTGAGGGTGTCCTTGTAACGTTTCCGTCGTCCACCTTTGGCTCGTTTGCCATGGATGAGTTCCGAGTAGAGCGATTGCTTTGGGAGTCTCGTGTCTGGCATGCAAACTATGTTGCCTGCCCAGCGGAGCTGATCAAGTGTGGTCAGTGCTTCAATACTGGGGATGTTGGCCTGGTCGAGGACGCTAACGTTGGTGCGCCTGTCCTCCCAGGTGATTTGTAGGATCTTGCGGAGACATCGTTGGTGGTATTTCTCCAGCGACTTGAGGTGTCTACTGTACATGGTCCATGTCTCTGAGCCATACAGGAGGGCGGGTATTACTACGGCCCTGTAGACCATGAGCTTGGTGACAGTTTTGAGGGCCTGGTCTTCAAAAACTCTTTTCCTCAGGCGGCCGAAGGCTACACTAGCGCACTGGAGGCAGTGTTGGATCTTGTCGTCAATGCCTACTCTTGTTGATAGGAGGCTCCTGAGATAAGGGAAGTGGTCCACGTTGTCCAGGGCCGTGCCGTGGATCTTGATGTTTGGGGGGCAGTGCTGTGCGATGAGGACAGGCTGGAGGAGGACCTTTGTCTTATTGATGTTTAGCGTAAGGCCCATGCTTTCGTATGCCTCAATAAATATGTCGACTATGTCCTGGAGTTCAGCCTCCGTGTGTGCACAGACGCAGGCATCGTCCGCGTACTGTAGCTCGACGACAGAGGTTGGGGTGGTCTTGGACCTGGCCTGGAGATGGCGAAGGTTGAACAGGTTCCCACTGGTTCTATAGTTTAGCTCCACTCCAGCAGGGAGCTTGTTGACTGTGAGGTGGAGCATGGCAGCGCGGAAGATTGAGAAGAGAGTTGGGGCGATGATGCAGCCCTGCTTGACCCCGGTCCGGATGTGGATTGGGTCTGTGATGGATCCGTTTGTCAGGATCACGGCCTGCATGTCGTCGTGGAGCAGGCGGAGGATGGTGACGTACTTTTGGGGGCATCAGAAATGGAGGAGAATGCTCCATAGTCCCTCGCGGTTGACAGTGTCAAAGGTGTTTGTAAGGTCGAAGAAGGCCATGTATAAGGGCTGATGCTGTTCTCTGCATTTTTTCTGCAGCTGTCGCGCTGCAAAAATCATGTCCGTTGTACAGTTTACAGTCTGCTTGCCTGCTGCTAGACTCCCGAAACAGGCGCTCTACTCTGAGCTACGTCACGGCAGGTAAGCCCCAGGTGGGCAGAGGAAACGCTTAAAGGACATCCTCAAAGCCTCCTTGAAAAAATGCAACATCCCCACCGACTCCTGAGAATCCCTGGCCCAAGACCGCTCAAAGTGGAGGGGAAACATCCGGGAAGGTGCTGAACATCTCGAGCCTCTTCGCCGGGAGCACGCGGAAGCCAAGCGCAAACAGCGGGAGGAGCGTACGGCAACCCAAGCACCCCCACCCACCCGTCCCTCCAACCACCGTCTGCCCCACCTGTGACAGAGACTTAGGTCCTGCATTGGCCTCATCAGTCACCTGAGAACTTATTTTAGTGTGGAAGCAAGTCATCCTCGACTCTGAGGGGACGGCCTAAGAGAAGATCTTTACAGTAGATAGATCTTTGAGGAGTCCATCCGATGGAGGCTGGAAGTGATGGGAACCTTGATTAGCAGGTTTTGTGCCCCCCCGGAATTACACACACCAAATCTAGGCACATGACCAACTTGCAACATGTGTGTCAGCTGTGGCTCAGTGGGTAGCACCCTTGCCTTGAGTCAGAAAGTTGTGGGTTCAAGTCCCACTCCAGAGACTTGAGCACAAAAATTCCAGGCTGACACTCCAGTGCAGTGCTGAGGGAGTGCTGCACTGTCGGAGGTGCCGTCTTTCGGATGAGATGTTAAACCGAGGCCCCGTCTGCTCTCAGGTGGATGTAAAAATCCCGTGGCAGTATCTTGAAGAAGAGCAGGGGGAGTTAACCTTGGTGTTCTGGCCAACATTCATCCCTCAATCAACATCACTATAAAACAGAGATTATCTGGTCATTAACTGTTTGTGGGAGCTTGCTGTGCTCAAATCGGCTGCCGCGTTTCCCACATTATAACAGTGACTACACTCCAAAACAAAAGTACTTCATTGGCTAGGAAGTGTTTGGGATGTCCTGAGGTATGAAAGACACAAGTCTTTATTTTGTATATTGTATCAGCGAGCAACGTTCTCTTTAAACCGTACGACCGCATGGCCGTCTGACACCACACTCAGCGCCGGTGACCGACATCTCCAAGGTGAAATTTCACACGTCCGCAAAACTTTGAATGGACCGCGCAGCCCACTAAAGGGTCCGTGAGCTCCCCCCACCCCCTGCAAAAAATGAGGGGGGATCATTGCCAGTGAGTGGGAGCTCAGTGTTTTGGGAGCAGCATGTGTCGCACTGCTGGGGGAGGGGTTCGACAGCGTGCAGCAGCAGTTTACACGGAAATCGGTGTTGGCATGGAGTTGCTGCTGATCGATGGGTGTTCGGTCTGGCTCGCCAGGCCACAAGCGAGCGGTCTCAAGTGCGCGAGAGAAGCTGATGTTCTGAGTGAATGTTGCGTCCAATGCCAGGAGGACCTGGCTGCACGTTCTTTCGGCGCTTAGATACCGAATCAAATTAGCCTCGATTTCAAAATTCTCATCCTTGTTTACAAATCCCTCCATTGCCTCGCCCTCTCCCTATCTCTGTAATCTCCTCCAGCCCCACAACCCCCCCCCCCCCCCGAGATATCTGCGCTCCTCTAATTCTGCCATCTGGAGCATCCCTGATTATAATCGCTCAACCATTGTTAGCCGTGCCTTCAGCTGCCTGGGCCCCAAGCTCTGGAACTCCCTCCCTAAACCCCTTCGCCTCTCTACCTCTCTTTCCTCCTTCAAGACGCTGCTTAAAACCTCCCTCTTTGACCAAGCTCATCTGCGGTAATTTCTTCTTATGTGGCTCGGTGTAAAAATTTTTGTCTTATAACACACCTGTGAAGCGCCTTGGGACATGTTACTATGTTAAAGGCGCTATATAAATACAAGATGGTGATAGACGACCCACTGCTGTCTCCCCTTCAGACGACCTTACAGCCATTTGAATGCTGACCATGCATTGAGGAAAATAGCATGGATGTATTTAAGGGCAAGCTAGATAAGTACCTGAGGGAGAAGGGCAGGTTACCTGGATAGGGTTGGAGGGAGCAACACGTGCTGCTGCAGGAGAGCAACAGCTGATTGCAGTGCGGGCAGGCACAGCAGGAGGGGCGAAGGAGCGACAAGAGTCCATAGAGGCCCAGTGAACGGGGCCCAGGAGAGGCGTGAATCTGGGACCCAGAAGAGGCGAAGGCCCAGGGACAGCACGGGCCGGCCTACACTGCGATATGTGTGCGCACTGGGTCCGTGCAGCAGAGCTGGTCTCCAGTTACTCTTGGGTAATCCTTGGACCAAGACCTAGCTCTGTCAAGCCCCGTGTGGTGGCTGGTGTGCAACGGCCACCCCACGTTAAAAAAATCCACGCACAGGCATCTTCCACCCTTCAGGATGTAGTTCGGGATCTGGAGTATTAGGTCCTTCATTGAAACACCTGTGAACTCATCCCTTTTTGGCGTGGAAGCAAGTCATCCTCGCTTCGATGGGACCGCCTCTGATGATGAGATGACGTAGGGGGGGAGAAGGCTGGTGTGGAACATTGACACTGGCATCGACCAGTTGGGCCGAATGGCCTGTTTCGGTGCTGTACATTCTCAGTAATTCTATGCTTGCACATTCTGTAGCAAGGCACATCTTCGGGAACTTATATTTGAAACGCGTTCGACAATGACATCATAAAAGACTTTCATCCAACGGATTCTTCTCACAAAATCTAGCTGCCTGATGCATATATGACTGCAGTTATAAAGGGCAGCAGGGTGTTCATATGGGTACCACTGTCTGTGCAAGATTCAACACTGGTTCTTCATTTGCAGGGGAAGTGGAACCAGATCTGAGGGAGAAGATGCATGTGGGAGAACTCCATTGTCTCAAGCTGTTGAACGAGTTTGAGGGAATGAGGTGAGAATTCAGAGGCCGTGCCCAATCTCAGGACGAGAGCAGCCCTTCTAATGTTGGACTTGAGCACATAAATCGAGGCTGATGCTCCCAATGCAGTACTGAGAGAGTGCTGCACTGTTGGAGGTGCCGTTTTTTGGTTGAGACTTTAAACTGAAGCCTCGTCTGTCACAGTCACAATATCCAGAAGGAATCACTCGATAGTGGGCAGGAACCAACAATGGTTCTCCCATCCCGAATGCACGAGCACTGAGCACTGCAGGTAAAATAACTGGCGGATTCTTCTTTTAAAGATGGGTTCGTATTTTTAGTCTGTATTTTTCCTGGTGTTCCAATTGGGGTTTTGGTCACAATACCATTTTGAACTTGAAGCAGAAGTTAGTGATCTAATGAGCTCTTTGTGGAGCTGATGAAAGGGTTAAAAGTGATTTACTTAAGTGGAATGGACTGCATCAGCCAGGTTGGGACAAAGCTCCATTCTTTCGATGCTTTGTTTAGTGGAATTGCTTGTGAAGGTAATTTTTCAACCTTTGACCCTTCACGGTTGACATCACTATAAGCTGACGGGCACTTTCTTTGGCTCCTGTCCAGCCCGACGCAGGGCGACAGAAGTGAGATCAGTTGAATCGAGATGAACAGAACTCCTTTGAACAAACAAACAGTGGACAGGTGGCCAGCTTTCAACATTTAAATCATCATCTTTACAGCAAAACAACAGGGTGACAATTTGACAAATCCACTTGTTTGGTATTGGCGTCAATGTATAATGTCCAACCTTCTTCCCCGAGGAGTAAATCACGCCTTTGTTTAATACAGCAAGTTTCATTCAAAATCCAATCATAGATCGACTATTTCTTTTGTTGTCTGCTAGTTCTCTCCCTTTTGCTCTTCTCCTGACGTTGTTAACTAACGAATAAGTTAGTCAAACTCGAGTTACATGCTGTTCAGCTACAGTACGCAGACGACACCTGCGTCTGCGCACGTTCTGAGGCTGAACTCCAGGATATAGTCGATGTATTCACCGAGGCATATGAAAGCATGGGCCTTACGTTTAACATCCATAAGACACAGGTCCTCCACCAGCCTGTCCTCGCCGCACAGCACTGCACTCCCCCCAGTCATCAAGACTCACGGTGCGGCCCTCGACAACGTGAACCATACGTGAACCACTTCCCATACCTTGGGAGCCTCCTGTCAACAAAGGCAGACATTGATGCGAAGGTTCAACACCGCCTCCAGTGCGCCAGTGCAGTCTTCGGCCGCCTGAGGAAAAGAGTGTTCGAAGACCAGGCCCTCAAATTTATCACCAAGCTCATGGTCTACAGGGCTGTAGTAATACCCGCCCTCCTGTATGGATCAGAGACATGGACCATGTACAGAAGACACCTCAAGTCGCTGGAGATATATCACCAACGATGTCTCCGCAAGATCCTGCAAATCCCCTGGGAGGACAGGCGCACCAACATCAGTGTCCTCGTCCAGGTTAACATCCCCAGCATTGAAGCACTGACCACGCTCGATCAGCTTTGCTGGGCAGGCCACGTGGTTCGCATGCCATACACGAGACTCCCTAAGCAAATGCTTTATGCGGAGCTCTTTCACGGCAAACGAGCCAAAGGTGGGCAGTGGAAACGTTACAAGGACACCCTCAAAGCCTCCCTGGTAAAGTGCGACATCACCACGGACACCTGGGAGTCCCTGGCCGAAGACCGCCCTAGGTGGAGAAAGTGCATCGGGAAGGCGTTGTGCTCTTCGAGTCTGAAAGCCGAGAGCGTGAAGAGGTCAAGCGCAGGCAGCGGAAGGAGCGTGTGGCAAACCAGTCCCACCCATCCCTTCCCTCGGCAAATGTCTGTCCCACTTGTGACAGAGTCTGTGGCTCTCGTACTGAACTGTTCAGTCACCAAAGAACTCACTTCAAGAGTGGAAGCAAGTCTTCCTCGATTCCGAGGGACTGCCTATGATGATGATGACCTGCTGTTCATTTATTACCTCATACTCTTTCAAATGCCAATTAATTTTCTTCCGGATTATTGTCCCTAAAGGATTTCCCACCACCGACGTTAGGCTCTCTGGCCTGTGGTTACCAGGTTTATCCCTCTCCCCTTTTTTGAACAGGGGTATAACATTTGCAGTCCTCCAGTCCTCTGGCACCACGCCCATATCTAAGGAGGATTGGAAGATTGTGGCCAGAGCCTCTGCAATTTCCACCCTGACTTCCCTCAGTAACCGAGGATGCATCCCATCCGGACCGATCGGATGGCTTTTCAACTTTGAGGTACTTAATTGGCTGTAAAGCGCTTTGAGTCATCCGGTGGTCCTGAAAGGCGCTATAGAAATGCAAGTCTTTCTAGTTTTATCCGATCCAATATCGCTACTGCCATCTCCCTTACTGCTACATTGGCAGTATCCTTACATTGTTAAGTTGTGTTGTTGTTGTGTAGATGGAAGAGCCAGTCATTTTGTGCACAGCAAGGACCCACAAGCAAAAAGAAGAAGAATGACCAATCAATCTCCTGCTGGCTGGTCTTGGTTGAGGGAGGAATGTTAGTCACGACAGGAGGAAATCTCCCTGTTCCTCTTCATATATTGGCGTGGGATCTTTGCTCTACACTGAAACCAGCAGATGGGTGCTTCAGCCTGACATCTTGTCCCAAGGTCTGCACCTCCCGACAATTCAGCACTTCTCTGTGTTATGCATTAATGGCTTGGGGGTCACCAAACACCAGAGGGCGCCGCGGTCGGAGGTCATCGGGCCGCACGCATGTGGCACGTGTGCTTGGTCACCTGTATATGAGCTGGGCGTCTTTGTCACGCTGGCACTCTCGGGCTGGAATAAAGATGGATCAGGTTGCACCCGAGTGAGTTTACAGTAACCAGACTCTTGAGTCATTACAATTTGTCTGGTGACTGCCCCCCCAAGCATTATTACATAACACTCTGCTACTGTCTGGAACGGAACTGTCAGGCGAGGTCGCGGTCAAGTTCTGGAGTGACGCTCCAGCCCACAATACTCTGATTGGAAGCAAGAAAGCGAGCACTGAGCCAAGGAAGCACAAGATTGTTCCCGAGTTACTGGAGTGTATTGGGTGTCACTCAATCCTGATCCTGCCCTCATTCAACGTTGGAGTTGTTCTCCTCAGAAATGACCGTTGTGTGCAGTACACTTCCGCCACCGTGCCCCAAACTCCACTAAACAGCAATTCGGTTCGTACTTGGCAAGAAACGAGATTGAAGTTGGATATGATTAACTAGTTCTAAACATGTGGTATGCTCTTTGGTGCATGTCAAGAATACATGGAGGAAACTTGGGGCCGGAATTTGATGAAGGCCTCCGCCAGCCCAATGGCCGCCGATGGCCGCCGATGGCCGCCGATGGCCGCCGATGGCTGGCGAGGTACCCCACGGTACTTTGGGCAGGGTTTTCATCAACAAGGTCCCTCGAAGGCCGGCCGGCAGCAAATGAGGGACTTGGGCCGCCAATCTGGACGGGAGCGGGCGGGAGGTCGCATTCTCCGAGGCAGAGGTGTTTGCCGCCCAAGTGCCGCTGAAGATGGGGTCGAAGACCTGGAAATAAAAAGCATCGGGAAAAAAAAAAACCCCACCGCAACACCTTCGGGGGACCCCATACAGGCTAGTTGCTGTGGAAAAAATATTTGCAAAATGTTTACTCACCTGTTTTTCAGCTCCTCAGGACCTGCCGTCGGGACAGAGCAGCCTCCTCGCGGCCGACCACCCCCGTTCTGGCGCCGACTCCCGCCCGCACCGATCTGGGAGCTCGCCGAGCGGCGGGAGACCACGTGCCACTCGGCTGCCCCGCTGACGTCAGCGGGCGGTTCTCGGCAACTCTCGCCTCCCGCCCGCACTGGGCAAAATCGAAAGTGGCACTGGGGCGGACCCCGAAGGGGAATGTCAGCGGCAGTGGGCGGTGAGTCCATCAAATTCGGCCCCTATATCTTTTGGCTTTTTTGGAGTATAATTCACCTCTCTCTCTCTCTCTCTCTCTCTCTCTCGAGGATTTTGGTCTGGGTTAGTTGGAGGTCAGGGCAGTGTAAGTGTGCCTGGGACACTGGAGGGATTGGGCTGAGTGGTCACAGTGGCCAACTGCAGTCGCCTGCACGTTGATTGAGCTGAGCTAACCTAGTATACACACCAGACATCAGACACGGGGCCTCCCTAGTCTATATTGCACAACCACTCAGTGCTTAAACTCGCTGAACCATCGGGGGAGTCAACTCTTACTCATCGTTGCGACCCTTGTGTGCTGGCCATGCACAGCATGGTTTGTTGGGTTTCTGTGCTAACACCCACTCTATCATGCATGCGCTGGCTTCCCGTGCTGGCTTCCAGTGTTGCTGGCAATATTGAGGAGACTTTTCACTAAAATGGGAGCTTGATGGAATTTGTAAAGCTGAAATTTGTATAAAATTCCCATCTAGTGTCAGCTGTGGCTCAGTGGGTAGAATCCTCGCCTCTGAGTCAGAAGGCGGAGGGTTCAAGTCCCACTCCAGAGACTTGAGCACATAAATCTAGGCTGACACTCCCAGTGCAGGGCTGAGGGAGCGCTGCACTGTTGGAGGTGCCGTCTTTCGGATGAGATATTAAATGGAGACCCTCTCAGGTGGACGTAAAAGATCTATTTCGAAGAAGAGCAGGGGAGTTACCCCCCCCCTGGTGTCCTGGGGCCAATATTTATCCCCAATCAACATAACAAAAACACAGATTGTCTGGTCATTATCACATTGCTGTGTGTGGGAGTTGGCTGCTGTGTTTCCCCACATTAGAACAGTGACCGCACTCCAAAAGTTCTTCATTGGCTGTAAAGGGCTTTGCGATGTCTGGTGGTCGTGAGAGGTGTTATATAATTGCAGGTCTGTCTGTCCATCTGAGCTCTCTGCAGCAGAACTCATGGGTGACCTCGCCCTCCAGCGAGCTGGCACCTGCCCTACCCTTGCCCCCTGTCCTGGCTGCAGCGCACCTGTGCCCGGTGTCTCACCGCATGCAGATCCCACCTCCACCCTCTAAATTACACGCGGTGCCGGTATCTGAGGTATGGCCGCGCGCAAGAAATCAAGTGACGGTGTGTATTTTCATCTTCACTGTCTTCCAGCTCTTTCTCCACTGCCTGGGCAGGGTTGCAGTTCCTGGGTATCTGAAGGGAAAAAGAGTGACAAGGGTCGGGTTGTGGCGAGGCGGGAGGGGAAAGTGAGGAGCGCATGGTTGCACCATCTGCAGCTTGTAAGTCGGAAGAGAGTGTGGGATGAGAGAGGAAGCGGGATGATGGGGGAGGTGAGAAGGCGAACTAGGTGCAGGGGATACTGTCATCTTCAATGGATTCAGCCCCGCCGGTGGCCACGGCCTCAGGGAACGGCCCTCCCCACACTGGCCGGCACTGTCTCCTCCCTGGGAATTTGGAACATGCAGCAGGCATGTCTCTCCCACTCCAGTTAGTCCCTGCAGCCTCCGGTTGTACGCCACCTTCTCCTGCAAAAGAGAGGGAAGTTTGTCAGTGAACATTGCGCACTATGCTTGGGTGATGTGTCCGTCATAGTTGAATAGCTGGCCTGTGTGCACAAGGTGTGAGATGTGTGCGCGAGGCTTGCAACAGTGCTAAATGTGTGCTGGTGAGGTGAAGCTAGGATTGTGAGCTTTGAGTGGTAATTGTTAGAGGTTGTTGGTGGGCGAGTGATGGGGGCGTGGTGCATGGAGCAGTGTGTGAGGCTGGTGGTGCAGATGGTGGGATATGGCGTCTGAAGGTTCATTCACTGATCCTGACCACTCGCGTGAGGCCATTAAATGTCTTGCCCCACTGCATCTCGGTCCCCGGGGCTTAACCCTCTGGTATTGACCTCCGCAGCTATCTGTTCCCACTGCCCCCTCATCGTGTGTCTGGAGGGCTTCCTGGCCTCTTGCGGATACAGGATATCTCTCCTCCTTTCCACCGCTTCCACCAAGTGCAGCATCCGAAAACCTTGGTGCCCGCTCTCTCCCGTGGTCGGCCATTGTCGATTGTTGCGCAGCACAGTTCTCCCACGGATCTCAGCCCCTCCAGCAGCCACACGCGCACATGCCCTTTAAGAGGTGCAGGCTAGCTTTAAGTGGTGTGAGGAAGTAACCATATCGGGGCCCTCGCCGATGCATGCAGCCAATGAACAGTGCGGGTTAGCGCTGGCTACACACAGAAATCATTCTAATGAGCGGGCAGCAAGAAGTTGGCGTGTTGCTGCATTACTCTGAACCGGTGTGGGTTAATCGCCCACCGTGATCCCCTCAACAGTCTTCAGGGTTTATCCCATATAACTATTTTTAAGTAGAAACTTTAAATCAAGTGCCCCCTTTTGGCACTAGAACCCACTGTAAAACTGTAACGAAAAGGTTTAATCAAATTAGAATTTGGTTGCCGGGGGCGACGATGCACTCCAGTCCCTCCGGCGCCCACCTCTCGCGGAAGGCCGCGAGCGTACCGGTGGACACCGCGTGCTCCATCTCCAGGGACACCCTGGCTCGGATGTAACCGCGGAAGAGAAGCAGGATTCCCAGTGTGTATGAAGTTATTTACTGGGATGAATATATTTGCATCCGCAAAGGCTATCACACCTGAAGTACCTTATCTGTGAAGAAATGAGTTAATGCTTACGATTGTTGTCTTTAATAAGAACCCTGTGGCAACCGAGCGCCGAAGGTATTTAAATCAGACAACCGAAAACCTTGCAGATTTAAAGGGACACTGTCTTAGAATCATAGAACGGGGTTACAGCACGGAAGAAGGCCATTCGGCCCGTCGAGCCCGTGCCAACTCTCAATTAATCCCACCCCTCCCTCCCCCCCCCCCCACCCCCGAACCTTTCCCTGTAGCCCTGCCAATTAAGAACATAAGAAATAGGCGCAGGAGTTGGCCATTTGACCCCTCGAGCCTGCTCCGCCATTCAATAAGATCACCGCTGATCTGATCTTGGCTCAGCTCCACTTCCCCGCCCGCTCCCATAACCCTCCACTCCCTGTTTCCGCCAGATACTGGTCCGACTCCCTTTGTCAGATAAAATTGAGTCTGCCTGCACCACCCTCTCGGGCTGTGCTTTCCAGATCTTAACCACTCGCTGCGTGAAAGTTTTTTCTTATGTCATCTTAGGTTCTTTTGCCAACCACCTTAAATCTGTGTCCTCTGGTTCTCGACCCTTCCGCCAATGGGAACAGTGTCTCTCGATCTATTCTGTCCAGACCCCTCATGATTTTGAACACCTCGATCAAATCTCCTCTCAACCTTCTCTGCTCTAAGGAGAACGACCCCAGCTTCTCCCTTCTCCAGTCTATCCACGTAACTACAGTCCCTCATCCCTGGAACCATTCTCGTAAATCTTTTCTGCGCCCTCTCTAAGGCCTTCACATCCTTCCTAAAGTGCGATGCCCAGAATTGGACACAATACTCCAGTTGGGCCCGAGCCAGTGTTTTATACAGGTTCATCATAACTTCCACACTTTTGTACTCTCTCTATACCTCGATTTATGAAGCCCAGGATCCTCTAAGTCTTGTTTGGTAAATCGGCCTTTGTTTGGAGAGGGCGAAAAGTCGAAAGAGCCACATTGGTATTGTCATTACACAATGCTCTGTCTTTTTAATTGAAATTAAACTCATCAAACACCTCTTGAGGCAGTGCCTCTTTATTGTTGCTACCTGAAGTGAAAAATGAATATTGGGAAGTGAAATGTCCTCAAACTAAAAGTATTTTTAGATGGTTATTTTTCTCATATACAGTAGACACCTCAAGTCGCTGGAGAAATACCACCAACGATGTCTCCGCAAGCTCCTGCAAATCCCCTGGGAGGACAGATGCACCAACGTTAGCGTCCTCGACCAGGCCAACATCTCCAGCATCGAAGCACTGACCACACTCGACTAGCTCCGTTGGGCAGGCCACGTTGTTTGCACGCCTGACACGAGACTCCCAAAGCAAGCGCTCTACTCGGAGCTCCTTCACGGCAAGTAAGCCAAAGGTGGGCAGCGGAAACGTTTCAAGGACACCCTCATAGCCTCCCTGATAAAGTGCAACATCCCCACCGACACCTGGGAGTCCCTGGCCCAAGACCACCCTAAGTGGAGGAAGTGCATCCGGGAGGGCGCTGAGCACCTCGAGTCTCGTCGCCGAGAGCGTGCAGAAATCAAGCGCAGGCAGCGGAAAGAGCGTGCGGCAAACCAGTCCCACCCATCCCTTTCCCTCAACCACTGTCTGTCCCACCTGTGACAGAGTCTGTGGTTCTCGTATTGGACTGTTCAGCCGCCTAAGGACTCATGTTTAGATTGGAAGCAAGTCTTCCTCTATTCCAAGGGACTGCCTATGATGATGATGAGACTGGGATGTCTGAGGTCAAATAACATTTACTATTTAAATGTTTTAATTAATGTAACGAGCACTTAGCACCCAGGATTGACAAGAACATTAAACTCACCATTAGAAATGGAGTCGGTTTAATGTGACTCAATGACACTTCTCTTCAAAAGCTCAAGGTGTATATTGGCTTTTCGTATGGTGTTGTAGTTCAAGATGCTCATGCTTCCCTCTACCCAAAGGCAATACAGTCACAAGATCTTTGGCCCTCACAATAATGGGAAATAATCACTTTGTTTCCAGACATTGGAATACACAAGCAGTAAAACTGCAATGCAAGCGGCTGAAGGGTTGTCCAAACGGAGGCTTTGTGGCGGGAGACACTATATATGTATATGTGATTATACACAGTACAGTGTCAGATGTATGAGTGACGCAACACAGATTGCAAACAGCGGGGAGAGACAGCAATCCTCAGATCCTTTAGTACAAACTCAAAGCGGCACCACAAACCTGACTGTACCACCGAACAACGACTGGACTTTGTTCGGAATGACTCTTTTTGGGGCTTTCTTTTGAATACCGGAAATTGCTGTACTTTGCACCCTGTTCCCACTGCACAGTTTCGAAGAAGAACAGCGGAGCTCAGTGGGGAGGCCCTGTTTTCCCGAGAAGGTTGACAGGGTCTCGGTTTGACATCCATAAAAGGAGCGGTGAGTGGCGGCCATGGGGCAGCGTGGCGGTGTACCACTTCAAGGTACGGCGCGAGCTGGTGCAGGAGGGGGACGGCAGCGAGGAGCGACGCCATCACGGTCCAGGTCGGTGATTGGAGCGTGGGCAGGTACAGCAGGAGCGGCGAGGTCGGGGCGAAGGAGCATAAGGACATAAGAAATAGGAGCAGGAGTAGGCCATATGGCCCCTCGAGCCTGCTCTGCCAGTTAATAAGATCATGGCTGATCCGATCATGGACTCAGCTCCATTTCCCCGCCTGCTCCCCATAACCCCTTATCCCCTTATCACTTAAGAAACTGTCTATTTCTGTCTTAAATTTATTCAATGTCCCAGCTTCCACAGCTCTCTGAGGCAGAGAATTCCACAGATTTACAACCCTCTGAGAGAAGAAATTTCTCCTCATCTCAGTTTTAAATTGGCGGCCCCTTATTCTAAGATTATACCCTCTAGTTCCAGTCTCCCCTATCAGTGGAAACATCCTCTCTGCATCCAACCTTCATAATCTTATATGTTTCGATAAGATCGCCTCTCATTCTTCTGAACTCCAATGAGTAGAGGCCCAACCTACTCAACCTTTCCTCATAAGTCAACCCCCTCATCCCCGGAATCAACTTAGTGAACCTTCTCTGAACTGCCTCCAAAGCAAGTATATCCTTTCGTAAATATGGAAACCAAAACTGCATGCAGTATTCCAGTTGTGGCCTCACCAAAACCTTGTATAGCTGATAGCAAGACTTCCCTGCTTTTATATTCCATCTCCTTTGCAATAAAGTACTTGCTGTACCTGCTTACTATCCTTTTGTGTTTCATGCACAAGTACCCCCAGGTCCCGCTGTACTGCGGCACTTTGCAATCTTTCTCATTTAAATAATAACTTGCTCTTTGATTTTTTTTCTGCCAAAGTGCATGACCTCACACTTTCCAACATTATACTCCATCTGCCAAATTTTTGCCCATTTACTTAGTCTGTCTATGTCCTTTTGCAGATTTTTTGTGTCCTCCTCACGCATTGCTTTTCCTCCCATCTTTGTATTGTCAGCAAACTTGGCTACGTTACACTCAGTCCCTTCTTCCAAGTCGTTAATATAGATTGTAAATAGTTGGGGTCCCAGCAGCACCCCATTAGTTACTGATTGCCAACCAGAGAATGAACCATTTATCCCGACTCTCTGTTTTCTGTTAGTTAGCCAATCCTCTATCCATGCTAATATATTACCCCCAACCCCGTGGGCCAAGAAGCGGTGAGAGAATGTAGAGGGATGTGATCAGGGCCCAGGAGAGGCGTGAGTTCGGGGCCAGAAGAGGCGAGGGCCCAGGGGCAGCACGGGCCAGCCCACACTGCGTTATGTGTGTGCGCACGAGGTCCGTGCAGCAGAGCTGGTCTCCAGTCGTTTTGGTTAATCCTTGCCACTGGATAAAGGCTTAGCTCTGTCAAGCCCGTGTGGTGGCTGGTGTGCAACGGTCACCACACGTTAAAAAGATCCACACACAGGCATCTTCCACCCTTCAGGATGTAGTTCGGGACCTGGAATATTAGGTCCTTCATTGAAACACCTGTGGCGTGGAAGCAAGTCATCCTCGTTTCGAGGGACTGTCGATGATGATGCACTCTCTAAGTACCTCCCTATCTCTGTAATCTCCTCCAGCCCCACAACCCCACCCCGAGATATCTGCGCTCCTCTAATTCTGCCCTCTTGAGCATCCCTGATTATAATCGCTCAAACATCGGTGGCTGTGCCTTCAGCTGCCTGGGCCCCAAGCTCTGGAACTCCCTGCCTAAACCTCTCCACCTCTCTACCTCTCTTTGCTCCTTCAAGATGCTCCTTAAAACCTACCTCTTTGATCAAGCTTTTGGTCACCTGCCCTAATTACTCCTTATGTGGCTCGGTGTCAAATGTTTTGTCTCACAGTGATTATTACATTTTCCCATTGATCGATGCTAAACATTATTATTATTGATACTTTCCATTGGAGAATTATTGCACATACATAAATGATGCATTAAAACAACATCAATATTAATTAGATTTAATTATTTTCTATTTTTACAAGTGTGTATCTTATCAGGTGGAGTGAAAGGCTGAATTAGACTGGGCCTAGAGGAATGAGAGGTGATCACATTGAAATGTACAAGATTCTGAAGGGGATTGTCAGGGTAGATGCCGAGAGGTTGTTCCCCCTGGGTTGGAGAGTCTAGAACCAGGGGTCACAGTCTCGGGATAAGGGGTCGGCCATTTAGGACTGAGATGAGGAGGAATTTCTTTACTCTGAGGGTTGTGAATCTTTGGAATTCTCTGCCCCAGAGGGCTGTGGATCCTGAATCGTTGAGTAAATTCAAGGCTGAGATAGATCCATTTTTGAACTCTCGGGGAATCAAGGGATATGGAGATTGGGTGAAAAAGTGGAGTTGAGGTAGAAGTTCAGCCATGATCTTATTGAATGGCGGAGCAGTCTCAAGGGGCCACCTAGCTGACTCCTGCTTCTAATTCGCATGTTTTGTAAAATGTGATAATACTCCTGTGAAGCGCCTTGGGATGTTTCACTACGTTAAAGGTGCTATATAAATACAAGTTGTTGTTGTAGTAGCACCATCCCAGAGTTTGTGCTCAGGGTTCTGGACTGGGACTTGAACCCATGTCCCTTTTGGCTCCGAGGTAAGAGAGCCACTGCAGGGCCGAAGCTAACGCCTTGAGATTGGTGGCTGTCAGCCGGCTCCCAGAATTGCCACGTAATAAAGTCACTTCCCTTCCCTCCGACAGCAGGGTTGTAGAACCTGGGAAAACGGGGCCTGTGATTCTGCTGCCAGGGTAAGGGAACTGAATGCAGCAAACATCGACACTGCCTCATGAATGCTAGTTTCCTGGAATTGGAGCTAAACAACAACATCAACTAAAAACAATTTGTATTTATATAGCGCCTTTAACGTAGTGAACCGTCCCAAGGCACGTCGCAG
Source organism: Pristiophorus japonicus (assembly GCF_044704955.1). Classification (NCBI taxonomy): domain Eukaryota; kingdom Metazoa; phylum Chordata; class Chondrichthyes; family Pristiophoridae; genus Pristiophorus; species Pristiophorus japonicus. The sequence continues at coordinate 11,196,389 of NC_091990.1, forward strand.
GAGTGTTATAAGACAAAAAAATGAATTTGACACCGAGCCGCATAAGAAGAAATTCCGGCAGATGACCAAACACTCGGTCAAAGAGGTAGGTTTTAAGGAGCGTCTTGAAGGAGGAAAGAGAGGTAGAGAGGCGGAGAGGTTTAGGCAGGGAGTTCCAGAGCTTGGGGCCCAGGCAACAGAAGGCACGGCCACCGATGGTGGATCGATTATAATCAGGGATGCTCAGGAGGGCAGAATTAGAGGAGCGCAGACATCTCAGGGATTGTGGGGCTGGAGGAGATTACAGAGATAGGGAGGGGCGAGGCCATGGAAGGATTTGAAAACAAGGATGGAAATTTTGAAATGGAGGGCGTTGCTTAACCGGGAGCCAATGTAGGTCAGCGAGCACAGGGGTGATGGGTGAGCGGGACTTGGTGCGAGTTAGGACACAGCCTGCCGAGTTTTGGATGACCTCAAGTTTACGTAGGGTAGAATTTGGGAGGCCGGCCAGGAGTGAGTTGGAATGGTCAAGTCTAGAGGTAACAAAGGCATGGATGACGACTTTCAGCAGTGGATGAGCTGAGGCAGGGGCGGAGACGGGCGATGTTACGGAGGTGGAAAATGGACGGTCTTAGTTATGCCGTGGATATATGGTCAAAAGCTTTTCCGGGTCAAGTATGACTCCTATGTTGCGAACATTCTGGTTCAGCCTCAGAGGCAAGGGAGCGGGATGGAGTCAGCGGCTAGAAAACGCAATTTGTGACAAACATCAGTACAAAGAGAATAAAAACAAATCAACAAACTGAAATTGGTGGATACCTGAAACCAAAACAGAAAATGCAGACACAGGCAGTGGTGCCAGTTATCATCCGCATGGAGCAAATACAACTGGGCGTGTTGGGCAGAATCATCCTTCACAACTGTTGTGAAGGTTCCTGCCCAAAATGTTGACCTGTCCTTTCACTCAATTAGCTGCTGCGTGTTCCCAACATTTCATGTTTCATGTTTTGTTGCCGTATAAGGTGCTTTAGCAGGAGTTTCTGGTTAACAATAAGGAGCGTAAATTCTGGCTAACTTTGGCCCTTCCTAGCCTAGGGCAGCTGAGCAAATAAATAAGCTGTTGTATTACAGCATACCCATACCTGGGAACTGTCAGTGTTTAACATGGTATCCCGAGGTGTCTTGGATACTGAAATTCCATAAATACCACTATTTCTTTTTCATCTGTTCGTGGGATGTGGGTGTCGCTGGCAAAGGCCGGCATTTATTGCCCGTCCCTAATTGCCCCTTTGAGAAGGTGGTGGTGAGCCGCCTTCTTGAACCGCTGCAGTCCGTGTGGTGAAGGTGCTCCCACAGTGCTGTTAGGGAGGGAGTTCCAGGGTTGTGACCCAGCGACGATAAAGGAACGGCCGATATATTTCCAAGTCAGGATGGTGTGTGACTGGGAGGGGAACGTGGAGGTGGTGGTGTTCCCATGCGCCTGCTGCCCTTGTCCTTCTGGGTGGTAGAGGTCGCGGGTTTGGGAGGTGCTGCCGAAGAAGCCTTGGCGAGTTGCTGCAGTGCATCTTGTAGATGGTACGCGGCGGTTTTACAGCACGGTGCTCAGTGCCACATGATTCTGCTTTGGGGCCATGTGGGCACCAGCCCCCACTGAGGGTTTGTCTTCCCACCACGTGTGTGCCTTACTTTGATTTCTGACCCGTTAACGCACGCAGAAACTGGCTTGGGTAAGAAATGAATGACAAAAATGCGCGCACCATGCAGCAAGGCGAAGATGGTACAGAAAGTCATGGAGTGCTCATGACCGATTGTGCAGTGAGTCTCTGTCACATCAAGCTCGAGAATTCTGATGCTGAAGAGAAACATTTACATCTTCGGGCCTTTAATTGATTGGCGAGTGACCAATGTGGATCAGTGGGTGACACCCTCACCTCTGGGTCACAGGTTGGGGTTCAGGTCCCAGCCCAGGGACTGGAGCAAAGAAAGAAAGACTTGCATTTCTATAGCGCCTTTCACAACCACCGGACGTCACAAAACGCTTTACAGCCAGTGAAGTACGTTTTTGAAGTGTGGTCACTGTTGTAATGTATGAAACGCGGCAGCCAATTTGCGCACAGCAAGCTCCCACAAACAGCAACGTGATAATGACCCAGATAATCTGTTTTTTTGTAATGTTGATTGAGGGATAAATATTGGCCCAGGACACCGGGGAGAACTCTTCTTCAAAATAGTGCCGTGGGATCTTTTACATCCACCTGAGAGAGCAGACGGGGCCTCCGTTTAATGTCTCACCCGAAAGACGGCACCTCCGACAGTGCGGCACTCCCTCAGCACTGCACTGGGAGTGAGCACAGCATAAATCTAGGCCGACACACTTGGGTGTGCGTGACACGGATGTGCCGCCTCGCGCTGACGCTAAGCTACATCCCTTCCCCTTCACTTAAAGGGAAGGGACGCTGCCGAGCCTACTTGGGCGCCCACTGGGCTACCAGGGAGGGCTTCGGCCGGGCCAGTGGCCCGATACCCAACAAGCCATGTCGGGCTGCCTGTTGGCGGCCCAGCCGAACCCATGGCCGCCATTGTCGGGCCGATCGCAGAGTCGGCTGACAATTAAAATAAAATGGCGGCTGCGGCAGTGCGCCCTCCCCTTTAAGGGTGGACGTACCGCCCAGCCACTGGCCGCGCGAAGCTGTCGGGGGCACTGACCGGCCGTGCGACGATTACTTGAGGGCGATGTTGCTTCTGGGTAGGGACCAGGCAGTGCGCGCTCTAATGGTGTCACTGCCGCCGTGCTCTCAGGAGCAAACGGGCAATGTCCCAATCGTCGGGGAGTCCGCCTAGTTTCCGTCTCTAACTGCTCTTTAAAAAAAAAGGGGGCAATTTCGTCCCTATTATCTGGACATTATCACGTTGCTGTTTGTGGGAGCTTGCTGTGCGCAAATTGGCCGCCCCGATTCCCACATTACAACAGTAACTGCACTTCCAAATGTACCTCATTGGCTGTAAAGCGCTTTGGGACGTTCGGTGGTCGGGAAAGGTGCTATATAAACGCAAGTCTTTCTTTCTTCCAAAAAGGAAAAAAAAGTATGCTGCTGTGTCTCTTTAAAATATAACTCGATTGTCGCTGCCTGGGGCTCCCAGTGGGAGATAAGATTATCTCACAACACTAGCTCATTGCAATCATAGTGCCGCCATGTGCAGAATGCAAATGAGCGCCTTTGCATTTTGTGCCAACGTACTCGCCGTGAAGCTCAGCACTCACACTGTCCCTGATCGTTGTGAGGTGTGACCATGTTTCTTTCCCCAGTCAGTTCGATATTGCCGCGGCCATATTGCTAGCAATTGTGAGAATTTTAAAATCCTTGAGCAGCATGATGTTTTAAAGTGACTCAAAGAGGAAGGATTACACTTGCTTTACAGTGAACAGTAACTTCCTTGAGGCAAGTAATGCTTGTTGGGTCTGACTGCAACTTTCAAAATGTCTTCAACCTACCAATGGGATAGCTATTTGGTCTCCCTTAAAGGGTTCAACAATGCTGGTTATTCTCCAACAGGGTCCTTGAGTCATATTCAGGAATGTGCCTGAACTGCCCAATATCTTATCATATGATGGCGTAACCTGGGGGCCCAACACTAGTACCCTATTGTGATCCGAACTGGATAACATACTTACTCCCTGGCTCATACATCATCATCATAGGCAGTCCCTTGGAATCGAGGAAGACTTGCTTCCACTGTAAAAGTGAGTTCTCAGGTGACTGAGCAGTCCAATATGGGAATTACAGTCTCTGTCACAGGTGGGACAGACAGTGGTTGAAGGAAAGGGTGGGTGGGGAGTCTGGTTTGCCGCACGCTCCTTCCGCTGCCTGCGCTTGGTTTCTGCATGCTCTCGGCGACGAGACTCGAGGTGCTCAGCGCCCTCCCAAATGCTCCTCCTCCACTTAGGGTGGTCTTTGGCCAGGGATTCCCAGGTGTCAGTGAGGATGTTGCACTTTATCAAGGAGGATTTGAGAGTCTCCTTGTAACGTTTCCTCTGCCCACCTGGGGCTCGCTTGCCATGTAGGAGTTCCGAGTAGAGCGCTTGCTTTGGGAGCCCTGTATCAGACATGCGAACAATGTGGCCCGCCCAACAGAGCTGGTCGAGTGTGGTCAGTGCTTCGATGCTGGGGAATGTTGGCCTGATCGAGAACACTGATGTTGGTGCGTCTGTCCTTCCAGGGGATTTGCAGGATCTTGCGGAGACATCGTTGGTGGTATTTCTCCAGTGATTTCTGATTTCCCCATCATCCTGGGGTCACCATTCTCCACAATCTGAACTGGGCCAGCCATTATCAACACTGAGACAATAAGAGTTGAGGCTGGATACTCCTCAGTGAGTGGCTCATTTCCTGATCCCTCAAAGCCTCTCCACCATCTACAAAGCTTAAATCAAGAGTGTGATGGAATACTCAGCACTTGCCTGGATTTTAACAAATTAGTTCCTGGGATGTGGGCGTCGCTGGCAAGCCCAGCATTTATTTCCCACCCCAATTGCCCCTTGAGAAGGTGGTGGTGAGCTGCCTTCTTCAACCGCTGCAGTCAGTGTGGTGAAGGTGCTCCCACAGTGCTGTTCGGGAGGGAGTTGCATGATTTTGACCCAGCGACGAGGAAAGATATATTCCCAAGTCGATATATTTCCAAGTCAGGATGGTGTGTGACTCGGAGGGGAACGTGGAGGTGATGGTGTTCCCATGCGCCAGCTGCCCTTGTCCTTCTAGGTGGTAGAGGTCGCGGGTTTGGGAGGTGCTGCCGAAGAAGCCTTGGCGAGTTGCTGCAGTGCATCTTGTAGATGGTACACACTGCAGCCAGGGGGCGCCAGTGGTGGAGGGAGTGAATGTTTAAGGTGGTGCTTGAGGGGCCAATCAAGTGGGCTGCTTTGTCCTGGATGGCGTTAAGTTTCTTCAGTGTTGTTGGAGCTGCAACTCATCCAGGCCAGTGGAGAGTATTCCATCACACTCCTGACTTGTGGCTTGTAGATGGTGAAGCGGCTTTGAGGAGTTAGGAGGTGAGTCACTCGCTGCAGAATACCCAGCCTCTGACCTGCTCTTGTAACCACAATATTTATGTGGCTGGTGCAGTTTAGTTTCTGTTCTGGGTGGGTGCAGCTATAGCAACACTCAAGATGCTCGATAGCGTCCAAGATAGGAGAGTGTGCTTGGTCGGCAGGCCTGCTACTGAACTCAGTATCAACATCCCCAATCACTGCACACTGTGCCTGTTGTACGCTCGATCTACAGGATGGTGTGTAATATACACAGGGACAGTAACAGTGTAATATACACAGGCAGCACGGGCCCAGCCCACACTGCGATATGTGAGCGCACTGGGCCCGTGCAGCAGAGCTGGTCTCCAGTCGTCTTGGTTAACCCTTGCCACTGGACCAAGACCTAGCTCTGTCAAGCCCGTGTGGTGGCTGGTGTGCAACGGCCACCCCACGTTAAAAGAATCCACGCACAGGCATCTTCCACCCTTCGGGATGTAGTTCGGGATCTGGAATATCAGGTCCCTCAATGAAACATCACTTTTTGGTGTGGAAGCAAGTCAATCCCCGATACGAGGGGCCGCCTGCAGCAACTCCCATCCTCCCAACTACCAAGTAGGACAAGAACATGACAAAGCATGAGAACACTATTACCCCCAAGTTCATGTCCAAGTGATACATCATCCTCAGTTGCACATGTCCAGCCATTCCTCGGTCACTGAGTTCTGGAATTCTCTCATCATCATAGGCGGTCCCTCGAACGAGGATGACTTTTGCTTCCACAAGGGTTCACAGGTGTTTCAATGAAGGACCCGATGTTCCAGTCCTGAACTCCAATTGAGGGGGTGGAAGATGCCTGTGCGTGGATTTCCAGCGTTGGTGTTGGACCTGTTAAAAAGCTGGAAATCTCAGCGGGTCAGGCAGCATCTCAGATTCCAGCTTTTCTCTCCACTGAAGCTGCCTGACCCGCTGAGATTTCCAGCATTTTAACAGCATCTCATCTTCAGATTCCAGCATCCGCAGTATTTTGCTTTTGTAGTGTTGGATCTACTGTTTGCTGGATGCGATTTGGGATATTTGTAGCAATGCAAAGGAGGTCTCTAAAGCGGTGTGCAATCGGAACAGAATCACACGCAGCCACATTTTAGTAGTAAACACTGGATTTTAATCACAATAATAAGCTTGTAGTCTAACTGGCAGGTAAATGATTAGAAAAAGCCTTGTCCTGGGAAGCTTAGCATAATCTTCACTGTCAGTTGCAGATGCTCAGTATGTTTGCTTGTTTCCAACAAAGAAGGCGACAATGTCTGTCTGTAGGAGTCTCAACCTAGAAATAAGAAAAGAAAGAATAACAAAGTTATCTCGAATAAAGCATGGTTTAATTTGAAGTATAATATCTCCAAGAGGCTGTGAACCAGATGCATTAGTAACTTTTCAACATCCTTCTGCCGGTTCTCTCATTATTAAGTAACCCCGTGCTGCACCGTGCTTGTGATCGTTACGTACTGATGTCACCCCTTTTCACAGCCCAGTGATCAGGGAATCTTCCAAACTGCAAAGCAGAATCTTTGTCCTTACCCACCAATCCCGCCAGAGTCTCGCCCCCTCTGCAATTTTCGCCAGCCCTCCATGTCAGTGCAGGCCACACACGCTCCCGGCTCTGGCCTCCCCTGCCCACTTTGTGTCACAGTCAGTCATCGAGTCCTGACTTCATCTTGGCCTTATCTTCTGGACTGCTTTCCCTAAATTAGCAGCAACATCGTGCATTTATATAGCGCCTTTAATGTAGTGAAACGTCCCAAGGCGCTTCACAGGAGTGTTATGCGATAAAAATTTGACACCGAGCCGCATAGGTAGAAATTAGGGCAGGTGACCAAATGCATGGTCAAAGAGGCAGGTTTTAAGGAGCGTCTTGAAGGAGGAGAGAGAGGTAGAGAGGCGGAGAGGTTTAGGCGGGGAGTTCCAGAGCTTGGGGCCCAGGCAACAGAAGGCACGGCCACCGATGGTGGAGCGATTATAATCAGGGATGCTCAAGAGGGCAGAATGGAGAGGAGCGCAGATATCTCGGGGGGGTTGTGGGGCTGGAGGAGATTACAGAGATAGGGAGGGGCGAGGTCATGGAGGGATTTGAAAATAAGGATGAGAATTTTGAAATCGAGGCGTTGCTTAACTGGGAGCCAATGTAGGTCAGCGAGCACAGGGGGTGATGGGTGAGCGGGACTTGGTGCGAGTTAGGACACAGGCAGCCGAGTTTTGGATCACCTCTAGTTTACATAGGATAGAATGTGGGAGGCCAGCCAGGAGTGCATTGGAATAGTCAAGTCGAGAGGTAACAAAGGCATGGATGAGGGCTTCAGCAGCGGATGAGCTGAGGCAGGGGCAGTGAGGGGCGATGTTACAGATGTGGAAATAGTTACGCTGTGGATGTGTGGTCAAAAGCTAATTTCAGGGTCAAATATGACATCAAGGTTGTGAACAGTCTGGTTCAGCATCAGACAGGAGTTGGGGAGAAGGATGGAGTCAGTGGCCAGGGAACGGAGTTTGTGGCTGGAACCGAAAACAATGGCTTCGGTCCACTATTCAATCCCTCTACTTTGCTTCCTCTTATTACAAACTTCCTCAAACATAGCCTTTGACCAGGCCTTTGGTCACTTCCTGTAACTTTTCCCCCTTTACTGGTGTCTGGTTTAACCTCCCCCATGTCGGGCAGGAGAGTGGACGCGGTGTTAAACCGTCCGATGCACAAAGCACGGCAACAATCCGCCACGCACAGGGTCGTTGCCGCTTTTACCGCGATGGATAGCGTGACATCAGAGTGCCTCGTCACGGAGAGGCGGGGCATCTCATTAACATGTTTAAATTGGGTTCCCGCAGTGCAATTGGGAGCCCGGTTCACATTCACTGCTGGTGCTGGGTGGGTTTCCCAGGCCTCGGGAAACCCGACAACGAAAGGGAGGCGGGAGCAGCTGGCTCCACCAGGGAAGGGCTTTTCCAGCACTCCTTGTGGGCTCGGAGGTGCAGGGCTGCTCAGCTAGGCCCCTCAAGGAAACCTTCTGTGATATATTGTTTACGACATCACCAACAAACACACTCTGCAAGACGGCTCCAATTGTTATCATGTGACTTGTGACCCCATTTATTGTCTTTACATCAGTAGTTGCATTGCATCGGTTGTCCACTAGGTGGAGCAGTAGTCCACTAAGGGGAGCTATATTACACTTTTGGCCTCTCCAAAGCCCCGATGGTCGACCTCTCCCCCCCCCCACTCCCGATCAGCAACCTTCTCTTCCCACCATGATGTCCGATCTCCCCCCCACCCCCCTCCCTCCCCCCACCGCTGTGATGGCCGACAGTCCTGCCCTGATTGTCAGGTACCATCCTCAAGGGTCCCCGGTTGCGGCCTCCTGCCTCTGGTTTTCCTTTCAGCCACCGGATAGGCTGACAATTTGTCTGAATGCCGGGCGGGAAACAGACCCAAAAGATTGATAGTGAGGTCCTGCTGTTCAGTCCCAGGCCTTGTTGGGTTCATTGCAGGTATAGCTTAACCACGGGGTGGATTAACCACGGGGCGGATTAACCTCGAGGCGGATTAACCTCGAGGCAGATTAACCACGGGGCGGATTAACCACGAGGCGGATTAACCACGAGGCGGATTAACCACGGGGCGGATTAACCATGGGGCGGATTAACCGTGGGGAGGATTAACCGTGGGGTGGATTAACCACGAGGCAGATTAACCACGGGGCGGATTAACCTCGGGGCGGATTAACCACGGGGCGGATTAACCGTGGGGCGGATTAACCACGGGGTGGATTAACCACGAGGCGGATTAACCATGAGGCAGATTAACCACGAGGCAGATTAACCGCGGGGCGGATTAACCATGATGTGGATTAACCACGGGGCGGATTAACCGCGGGGCGGATTAACCATGATGTGGATTAACCACGGGGCGGATTAACCGTGGGGCGGGTTAATCACGGGGCGGATTAAAATCAGATGCATTAACCATGGGGCAGATTAACCGTGGGGAGTATTAGCCACGGGGCGGATTAACTGTGGGACGGATTAACCACGGGGCAGATTAACCGTGGGGAGGATTAACCATGGGGAGGATTAACCACGGGGTGGATTAACCGTGGGGCGGATCAACCACGGGGCGGATTAACCGTGGGGAGGATTAACCGTGGGGTGGATTAACCGTGGGGAGGATTAACCATGAGGCGGATTAACCGTGGGGTGGATTAACCATGGGGCAGATTAATCACGGGGCGGATTAACCACGGTGTGGATTAACCGTGGGCGGATTAACTGTGGGGCAGATTAACGGCGGATTAGCTACAGGGTGGATTAACCATGGGGCGGATTAACCGTGGGGCGCATTAACCACGGGGCGGATTAAACTCAGGGCAGATTAACCATGGGGCGGCTTAACCATGGGGCGGATTAACCGTGGGGAGGATTAACCGTGGGGAGGATTAACCACGTGATGGATTAACCGTGGGGAGGATTAACCATGGGGCGGATTAACCACGGGGCTGATTAATCGTGGGGAGGATTAACCACGGGGTGGATTAAACTCGGGGCGGATTAACCACGGGGCGGATTAACCACGAGGCGTATTAACCACGGGGCGGATTAACCTCGGGGCGGATTAACCACGGGCGGATTAATCGTGGGGAGGATTAACCACGGGGTGGATTAACTGCGGGGCGGATTAACCGTGGGGAGGATTAATCACGGGGCAGATTAACCACGGGGCGGATTAACCACGGGGGGGATTAACCACGAGGTGGATTAACCACGGGGTGGATTAACCACGAGGCAGATTAACCGCGGGGAGGATTAACCACGGGGCGGATTAACCACGAGGTGGATTAACCACGGGGCGGATTAACCATGGGTGCATTAACCACGGGGCGGATTAAAATCAGATGGATTAACCGTGGGGCAGATTAACCACGGGGAGGATTAACCACGTGATGGATTAACCGTGGGGAGGATTAACCACGGGGCGGATTAACCACGGGGCGGATTAATCGTGGGGAGTATTAACCACGGGGTGGATTAAACTCGGGACGGATTAACCACCAGGCGTATTAACCACGGGGCGGATTAACCTCGGGGCGGATTAACCACGGGGCGGATTAACCACGGGGCGGATTAATCGTGGGGAGGATTAACCATGGGGTGGATTAACCGCGTGGCGGATTAACCATGGGGAGGATTAACCACGGGGCAGATTAACCACGGGGCGGATTAACCACGGGGGGGGATTAACCGTGGGGTGGATTAACCACGGGGTGGATTAACCAAGGGGTGGATTAACCGTGGGGAGGATTAACCACGGGGTGGATTAACCAAGGGGTGGATTAACCGTGGGGAGGATTAACCACGGGGTGGATTAACTGCGGGGCGGATTAACTTCGGGGCGGATTAACTGTGGGGCAGATTAACCACGAGGCAGATTAACCGCGGGGTGGATTCACTTCGGGGCGGATTAACCACGGGGCGGATTAACCACGAGGCAGATTAACCGTGGGGTGGATTAACCGTGGGGCGGATTAACCATGGGGAGGATTAACCGCGGGGTGGATTAACCGCGGGGTGGATTAACCGTGGGGCGGATTAACCACGGGGCGGATTAACCGTGGCGCGCATTAAACACGGGGTGGATTAAACTCAGGGCAGATTAACCGTGGGGCGGATTAACCATGGGGCGGATTAACCATGGGGAGGATTAACCATGGGGAGGATTAACCGTGGGGTGGATTAACCACAGGGCGGATTAACCGTGGGGTGGATTAACCACGGGGCGGATTAACCAAGGTGCGGATTAACCATGGGTCGGATTAACCATGGGGTGGATTAACTGTGGGGAGGATTAACCGCGGGGAGGATTAACCGTGGGGAGAATTAACCATGGAGGGGATTAACCGCGGGGTGGATTAACCATGGGTCGGATTAACCATGGGGTGGATTAACTGTGGGGAGGATTAACCGCGGGGCGGATTAACCGTGGAGAGGATTAACCACGGGGTGGATTAACTGCGGGGCGGATTAACCGTGGGGCGGATTAACCATGGGGAGGATTAACCACGAGGCGGATTAACCGTGGGGTGGATTAACCGTGGGGCGGATTAACCATGGGGCGGATTAACCGCGGGGCGGATTAACCGTGGGGCGGATTAACCACGGGGCGGATTAACCGTGGCGCGCATTAAACACGGGGTGGATTAAACTCAGGGCAGATTAACCGTGGGGCGGATTAACCATGGGGCGGATTAACCATGAGGAGGATTAACCGTGGGGTGGATTAACCACAGGGCGGATTAACCGCGGGGTGGATTAACCACGGGGCGGATTAACCAAGGTGCGGATTAACCATGGGTCGGATTAACCACGGGGTGGATTAACTGTGGGGAGGATTAACCGCGGGGAGGATTAACCGTGGGGAGAATTAACTATGGAGTGGATTAACCGCGGGGTGGATTAACCATGGGTCGGATTAACCATGGGGTGGATTAACTGTGGGGAGGATTAACCGCGGGGCGGATTAACTATGGGGAGGATTAACCGTGGGGAGGATTAACCATGGGGTGGATTAACCGTGGGGAGGATTAACCGTGGGGTGGATTAACCACGGGGCGGATTAACCATAGGGAGGATTAACCACGGGGTGGATTAACCACGGGGGTGAATGAACCATGGTGCAGATTAACCACGGGGTGGATTAACCACGGGGTGGATTAACCAAGGGGTGGATTAACCACGGGTTGGATTAACCAAGGGGTGGATTAACCGTGGGGAGGATTAACCACGGGGTGGATTAACTGCGGGGCGGATTAACCGTGGGGAAGATTAACCACGGGGCGGATTAACCATGGGGTGGATTAACCATGGGGCGAATTAACCACGGGGCGGATTAGCCGCGGGGTAGATTAATCGTGGGGCGGATTAACCACGGAGTGGACAGGGCCGCAGCCCCAGACCCAGGAAATAAATATGTGTGCGTCTATTTGTACTAACTGAAATGCAGCCGTTTCGCTGATTGGCTCTCCAGACCTATTGCTGATTGGTCCTCTTGGAGGATAAGCCACACCTGGAAGTTCCTCCGGAATGTTTAACTGGAACCGCCCAGCCCAAGTTCTGCGTGAATTTCCAAATTATAATTTGATCCATTCTGAAGCCACAGAAGCCACCAAGTTCCAGCCGAAGTTCCTTACCCCAACGTAAGTGCATTCCACCCCCAGCTGATGACCCTTACCCAAACGCAAGACCTTACCCTTCCCTCCTCATAGATGGGCATTGTGTGCGGATTGTTAACAGATTTATTGGGTATGAAGTGAATAGTGACAGTGCCACCATGACTTCTGGATTTCATCCACCCCAACGATGTCGCTTGTAACACGCGCACCGAGCTTGCACGCACCAGTGGGTAGGAAGAACACAAGCCATCTTCTCTGAGTTCCCTCTCTCTCCTCCAATCCCCTCCCAACTCTGTCTCTCTCTTCCCCCTCCTCCCCCCTCCCCAGGGTCTCTCTCCTCCCCCCCCCAAGCTCTCTCTCTGACCCCCCACCCCCCCACCCCCCAAGCTCTCTCTCCCCACTTCTCGCTCTCCCCACCGCCTGCTCTCCCCGGCGCTGCGGGAGACTCAAGGAGGCTCGGTGGATGCGTACAGCTGCTCAGTGGAGGCAACGTGGTGTTGAACACATGCGCAGAAAAGGGTTAGTGGGAATTGCGCTGGAGGGGGGGGGGGCGGAGTCGGAGATATTTGTTTTCACTCTCGCTTCTGCATATGCGCGGGAGACTGAGTACAAATAGTTACTCTGAAAAAATATATAAGGCCTCCCAAATAGGCTGAATTGAATAGACAATAAGAGAGAAAAAACTAGACCGAGGAAAATAGATTCATTTGTCTATACCAATATACAGAAGTACCTACATACACTAATGTACCTATATACACTAATGTACCGATATCTGTATACATACACTACTATACCTATATACAGAACAGAATATCTACTAGCCTGTTTTATTTCACGTGTTATTGAAAGAAATCTGCATATATGCATAGGAATCCAGTTACCAGAACCAGAATATATACCTACTTGATACAGAATATAGTTCATTGTTGAATATACCGGCCTATGTTTCCATACTCAGAATGAGAATCATATACGTAATGTAATGAACATGAACAAACAGAACCATGGGCCCATTGGGATCAGTTTGCCCCAGGCCCTGAATCCGGCCCTGGCCCCGGCCCCAGGCCTCAGGCCCTGAATCCGGCCCTGCCCCAGGCCCCAGGCAACAGGCCCTGAATTCGGCCCTGCCCCAGGCCCCCCAGGTCCTGAATCCGGCCCTGCCCCAAGCCCCAGGCCCTGAATCCGGCCCTGCCCCTGGCCCCAGGCCCTGAATCCGGCCCTGCCCCAAGCCCCAGGCCCTGAATCCGGCCCTGCCCCAGGCCCCCCAGGTCCTGAATCCGGCCCTGCCCCAAGCCCCAGGCCCTGAATCCGGCCCTGCCCCTGGCCCCAGGCCCTGAATCCGGCCCTACCCCAGGCCCCAGGCCCTGAATCCGGCCCTCCCCAGGCCCCAGGCCCTGAATCCGGCCTTGGGTCTTCGACGGTTTCCGGCACACCCCATCCCTGCCCCATCTTCCCGCAAATATCATGCCAACGGATCCACTGTGGGATAAGGGAGCGGGTTTTAACAATGTAAACGGGTGGATGGTATATGGAAATCGGTCATGTGTGAGCCAAGGTACAGAAACACCATATGCAAAAGTATCTAAACAGTCACCAGGAACTTTCAGAACTGAACAAATGTAAAAAATAAATCTGCATAACAAATAATTAGATCAGAGGTGGTTTCAGTTTATGTAAATTCCGGAAGCTTCAGTCTCATTTCTTATGTCATGTGAATCATCTCATTGCGAAAATCCCGTGTGACATTCCCTTACTGTTCGGGTATAGTTGAATTATAATGAATGTATAATTGGTCTGCCAAGATATTAATGCTTGGATCAGGATCTCTATAGATTGCTTATTAAAAACAAATGCTTAATTTGTACCTCGGTTCATTTAATCATATGTACACGGACCGAATATCTCTCCAACCCCTTCATTAGACAAAGTGCCATCTTTTACATCAAGTAATTGTTCAGTTAATGAAAGATGACTGACAGGTGCTGCATTGACAAATTTCAGCTTATGAGCATAACAAAAGCAGATAATTATGGAGCATTTTATAAGTGCATAAAATACGGCAACATAAGAAGGATTAAAGCCATTCCTCTGTGAATGAGTGGACTGCAGTTTTGCTTAGCACGGCAAGGATAACCTTTGTAGTCTTTCGAAGTAAAGCCAGGCTAACGAGATATAGGTTACCTAGGATCCTTTGGTAAGTCGGAATGTGTACATAGAACATAAGAATTAGGAGCAGGAGTAGGCCCTATGACCCCTCGAGCCTGCTCCGCCATTCAATAAGATCATGGCTGACCATTGACCTCAACTCCATTTCCCCACCCGATCTTCCATATCTCTTGATTCCCCTAGACTCCAAAAAGCTATCGATCTCAGCCTTGAATACATTCAGCATCCACAGCGTCTGGGGCAGAGAATTCCAACGATTCACCACCCTCTGAGTGAAAATGCTGTGAGAGATTTGGTTAAAAAACAAAGACTTGGATTTATATAGCGCCTTTCACAGCCGCTGGACATCCCAAAGTGCTTTACAGCCAATGAAGTACTTTTGGAGTGTAGTCACTGTTGTAATGTGGGAAACAGTACAACCAATTCACACACAGCAAGTTCCCACAACAAATAATCTGTTTTTGTTATGTTGATTGAGGGATAAGTATTGGCCAGGACACCAGGGATATCTCCCCTGCTCTTCTTCGAAATAGTGCCATGAGATCTTTTACATCCACCTGAGAGAGCAGACAGGGCCTCAGTTTAACAGCTCATCCGAAAGACGACACCTCCAACAGTGCAGCACTGCACTGGGAGTGTCAGCCTAGAATTTTGTGCTCAAGTCCCTGGAGTGGGACTTGAACCCACAACCTTCTGACTCAGAGGCAAGTGTGCTGCCCACTGAGCCACAGCTGACACATTAAAAGCTGAGCAAGTTCATGTCCCGTGCTTAAGATCAATAAAAATGTATCCCTGCAAGAGGAATTCTTGCACTGTTCGGTTTTTATGATCTTTATAAAAGCAAAAGGTACATGTCCTCTTCAGGCACCTTGTTTTGACATCAAAGTTGCAATTCATTGCCTGTTTTAGCTCCACAATAAGTGTTCCTTCTTCCAATATATAGGAGTTAAAGAGGCCAAACTGTTCAAATGTTCCCAGCGTCAGCCATTATGAAAATAGTCAAGATGTCCCATAGGAAAATCAATTTTCATACTTTGTGGTTTATATACACTATCCACTGACCTTTTGCTCCAGGTTACTATCAACCGAAAAGCCCGAGCTGTGGGGTTAAAGGGCACAGATCAGCTGCCTGAGTGCACATACTGACCTCCACTGGGAAAACTTGGCTACTTTCAAAAAGGAAAGTTATTTTTTTTAGATCATTTGTTTTGCATTGGGACCCACATCACATCAGAAAGGCGTAATTGCAGAAAGACTGAGGGAGCTACCACTTTAATGTTTCATTTAATATCTGACTGCAATTACGGCAAGCTAGGTTTTATGTTTATTATGTTTGCACTTTGAACCTGCTGCTACTGGCTTTACAGTCAGCCCATCCCATTCCCATTAGAACCTTCCCCCTGTCAATGTTATCTGTCCGGAAATGTAAGTAATCTGCATTAAATGGCCCACCTATTTTATACTACCCATATCAATGGCTAACCAGCACAACCTTGGCATGGGCAGACGGCCCAGTCCACACCCAGTGTTGAGGGATTTTTACTGGATTGCAGGGGAATACTGCTCAAAGGGACATTTCCAAACAACACTTTACCCTTTTAACTGCACCTGCGTGCTGCTGGGCCCCACCAGTGAGGCATTAGAAAGACATGCTCATTATCTGTATCTCTGAAGGCTTGGAGGTACGGAGTTTATTTTGTTTGTATTGTAGTGTACCATTGGCAGAATTGTGACCCTGCAGCCCATAACACACTTCTTAAAATTCATGTGGGCGTCTCTGCCAAGACCGGCATTTATTGCCCATCCCTAATTGCCCCTTGAGAAGGTGGTGGTGAGCCGTATTCCTGACAACTGAGTGGCTCGCTGGGCCATTTCAGAGTCAACCACATGGCTGTGGGTCAGGCCAGGCTGGGTAAAGACGGCAGATTTCCTACCCTAAAGGGCATTAATGAACCAGATGGATTTTTATGACAATTCAGTGGTTTCATGGTCACCTTTACTGATACGAGCTTTTTAGTCCAGATTTAAAGAAAGAAAGACTTGCATTTATATAGCGCCTTTCACAACCACCGGATGTCTCAAAGCACTTTACAGCCAATGAAGTACTCTTTTTCAGTGTAGTCACTGTTGTAATGTGGGAAACACGGCAACCAATTTGCACACTGCATGCTCCCATAAACAGCAATGTGATAATGACCAGATAATCTGTTTTTTTGGTTATGTTGATTGAGGGATAAATATTGGCCAGGACACCAGGGATAACTCCCCTGCTCTTCTTCCAAATAGTGCCGTGGGATCTTTTACGTCCACCTGACAGGGCAGACGGGGCCTTGGTTTAACATCTCACCCTCAGCACTACATGGGAGCATCAGCCTAGATTATGTGCTGAAGTCTCTGGAGTGGGACTTGAACCCACAAATTTTTGACTCAGAGGCGGGAGTGCTGCCCACTGAGCCATGGTTGGCACTAAGGCAGTGATTTTGCTGACCTCGGTGGGTCTGTGGCGGGTGATGTTGGTGGCGGGTCCCAACCCCGCTGCTGGTTCGATCCCGGCCTCTGATATGAACTGCCCCGTTGCTGGGGCTTGTTAATCCCACCCAGCGTGTCTCCCGGCCAATTAGAGGAAGCGGCTTCTGGTGACCCCATTTGATGACGTGTCATCAGCCAGTTTCCTTCAGTGGACCATGGCCAAGTTTAGTCTGACAATTGTGCTGGTCAGTGTTTTAGGCCGCTGGGTGTCGGGAAAGGCACATGGCGACGGGTTCACAGCGGGGTCATGTCCCGCTGGGGTCAAAAAATACTATCCCACCCGACCCGCCACCAATGGCGCTTCATGTAACTCCGCCCCTGCAAAATCTCGGCCTAAGTACGTGAAAACCTGAAAGAATATAAAAAGAAAGGAACAAGATATATTTTTAAAGATATCTGAGACCATGTCCCTCCCTAACAAAATGTTAACTTTTGACAAAGTACTTGATGTATTTTCCAGTATTCTGGAATTGACAATGAACATACATATTGTATTTTCATCCTCGTAAAAGGAAAAAAAAGACTTGCATTTATACAGCGCCTTTCACGACCACCGGACGTCTCAAAGCGCTTTTCAGCCAATGAAGTACTTTTGGCGTGTAGTCACTGTTGTAATGTGGGAAACGCGGCAGCCAATTTGCGCACAGCAAGCTCCCACAAACAGCAATGTGATAATGACCAGATAATCTGTTCTTGTGATGTTGATTGAGGGATAAATATTGGCCAGGACACCAGGGATAACTCCCCTGCTTTTCTTCAAATAGTGTCATGGGATCTTTTACATCAACCTGAGAGAGCAGACGGGGCCTCAGTTTAACGTCTCATTCAAAAGACGGCACCTCCGACAGTGCAGCACTCCCTCAGCACTGCACTGGAGTGTCAGCCTAGATTTTTGTGCTCAAGTTCGTGGATTGGGACTTGAACCCACAAGAGGCGAGAGTGCTGCCCACTGAGCCACAGATATTAGCTCAATTTTATAAAAAGAATTACACTGTAATTGCCATTTCGCAATTAATTATTTTTCTTTATGTTTTAAAAGTTCCTCCGAGGAGATGATCTATCACTGGGAGAGAAAAAGATTAATTAATATTAATTTTTTTAAATTGCTTTTTATCAACTAGGGAATTTGAAGCCTATCTTGTTATCCACGAGATCAGCTTTCGGCAGTAAAGTTAGAATTGTGCAAATGCTGCCACCACCAACAGCTTCGCAAGCCTGCCACCCCCCCCCCCCAATCCCGACCCCCACCCCAACCCTCACTCTGACCCCCACCCCGACCCCTAACACCCTGATCCCCACCCGACCCCCACCCTGACCCCCACCCTGACCCCCACCCGACCCCCACCCGACCCTTAACACCGTGACCCCCACCCCGATCCCTAACACCATGATCCCCACCCCGACCCCCACCCGACCCCCACCTGACCCTTAACACTGTGATCCCCACCCCGACCCCCACCTGACCCCCACCCCTACCCCTAACACCGTGATCCCAACCCCAACCCCCACCTGACCCCCACCCCTACCCCTAACACCATGATCCCCACCCCGACCCCCACCCGACCCCCACCTGACCCTTAACACCGTGACCCCCACCCCGACCCCCACCTGACCCCCCCACCCCTAACCCTAACACCGTGACCCCCACCCCGATCCCCACTGACCCTCACCCCGACCCAAAACACCATGACCCCCACCCCGACCCCCAACACAGTGACCCCCACACCGACCCCCACCCTGACCCCCAACAACCCGACCCCCACACTGACCCCCATCCCAGCCCCCACCCCGACTCCCAACACCGTGACCCCACCCCGAGCCCCAACATTGTGACCCCCACCCTGACCCCCAACACCCCGACCCCATCCTGACCCCCACCCTGACCACCACCCTGACCCCCAACACCCCGACCCCATCCCGACCTCCACCCTGACCACCACCCCGACCCCCAACACCGTGACCCTCAACACTGTGACCCCCACCCCAACCCCCACCCCCAACACTGTGACCCCACCCTGACCCCCAAAACCCCCACCTCGACCCCCAACACCCCGACCCCCACCCTGACCCCCAGCACCCCCACCCCGACCCCCAACAGTGTGACCCCACCCTGACCCCCAACACCGTGACCCCCACCACCCTCGCCAAACCACCCTGCCCTTCCTCTTGCTCTGTCCCGTCCTCCGAAATGCTTCCCTCCCTGCTCCCTCTCCCAGGCTTCTCTCTTCTCCTGCCCTCCCAAAGCAACCCGCTCAGCCTCTACTCTGCCCAAAGTGGTGCTGCCAGTTTCTGCCCGCTCCCTCGTGGACATTCGAGCCGCCGTACAATGCCAGGCCGGGCTACTGCCAGAAGGCTTGTGACCGTGGAGCGATCACCCTCCTGACTGGTCGCGACTCCTCTGGTCTGCATTTGACATCTTTGCACAGATGGGTGATCTTCCAGCGATACTGAAGGCTGGAACATCGCTAAGGCTGGAACATCGCCCATTTTTTGGGCCCTAGCGATCTGAGTGGAAAGTCCAGCCCTTTAACCCAGCCTCTCCAATCTCTCCTCATAGCTAAAATTCTCCAGTCCAGGCAACATCCTCGTAAATCTCCTCTGTATCCTCTCTAGTGCAATCACATCCTTCCTGTAATGTGGTGACCAGAACTGTACGCAGTGATCCAGCTGTGGCCTAACTAGTGTTGTATACAGTTCAAGCATAGCCTCCCTGCTCTTGTATTCTATGCCTCGGCCAATAAAGGCAAGTATCCAGCAGACCCACGACATGTAAAACCAAGTAATTACATTGAAAGTGCAGCTACAAGATAGTAACTCGAGATGTGGACATACTCAACATTCCTTCATGTGTAGTGGAGGAATAAAGCGTAAAAAAAAGAAAGACTTGCATTTATATAGCGCCTTTCATGACCACCGGACGTCCCAAAGCGCTTTACAGCCAATGAAGTACTGCTTTGGAGTGTAGTCACTGTTGTAATGTGGGAAACGCGGCAGCCAATTAGTGCACAGCAAGCTCCCACAAACAGCAAAGTGATAATGACCAGATAATCTGTTTTTGTTATGTGGACTGAGGGTAAATATTGGCCAGATGAGAGCAGGAACTCAGCGAGGGACAGAATTGAAGAAATGCACAGGTGCACTAATACTGCTTTACAATGTGCTATAGATGGAATTTTTACCCTGTTTTTCTCACCAATACAACTTAAAGAGAATGTTCACATGGGAGACTTAAAAATGATGCGTTTCCAGTGCTGACATGGATTTAGTTAATAGCAGTGAAGCAGCCAGCCCCAATCTATTCTACTGTTTCCCCGAAGAGCTTTTTGTTGGTTCTGACACATCGCAAATAACAAAGAACCCACTATAGTTCTGAGAATTGTGCATGAATCATATTAACATTTGTTTAGGAAAATATTCAAAAGTAACATTTGTAAAAATGATATAAAGCCAACCGCAATAAATTCCAAATTGTTCTGTGTGTAGCCATCTGTGTGTATAAGGCAGTGAGCGGAGGGGGGAGTGGGGAGTGGGGGGAGGACAGAATGAATTCTGCTTCCAGCCTGTTGAAGGGACAGAGCCTACAGCAGGCGGGTAATAGTAACCAAGTCCTACCCGGACACATAAGAACATAAAAATTAGGAACAGGAGTAGGCCATCTAGCCCCTCGAGCGTGCTCCGCCATTCAACAAGATCATGGCTGATCTTATTGAATGGCGGGATCTTATTCAATGGATCGGGGCCTCCTCGCCCGCCGACGGCCCATGCTCCTGGGTGCCCAGTAATGGAGCCAGGCTCTATTGTGGGCCTAGTGAAATGGGCAGAAATACAGCATTGCAGTAAACAGCCTGAATTGTTGGCTTCTACGTTAAGTTACTTGCGGATTTGGGTGAAATTTGCCGATAGAAAACTTTGCAGGAATTCAAGCAGCAGAATTATTTTTCTTCTCCCTAAGGAAAGCCGTCAGTTTGGAAAACAAAAGCCCCAGGGTTGGACCGCGAATGTCAACAGGATATTTCACCATGGGCAACATCATGGTGGAACCCAGCCTGACCCCAACTGACACACAGATATACACCTATATACACACACGCACGTATACGTCTATATACACACACACACGTATACGTCTATATACACACACACACGTATGCACCTATAAACACACACACCTACACACTAACACACACCTACACACAGACTCATCTATACACACACATACACACACACTCACCTGTACACACACAGCTACACACACTCACACCTACACACACAGACATGCACACATACACACCTACACACACTCACAGACACCTACACATGCTCATAAACACACAGACACATACACACACACCTACACACACTCACAGACACACACACACACCTACTCACACACACCTACACACATCACACACACCTACACACACTCACAGGCGCACACACACCAACACACACGCACACACCTACACACACAGGCATGTACACATACACACCTACACACACTCACAGACACCTACACATGCTCACAAACACACAGACACACCTACACACACATCACACACACCTACACACACTCACAGACACACACACCTACACACATCATACACACCTACACACACACCTACTCACACACCTACACACACACACGTACACACACGTACACACACCTACATACACCTACACACACACCTACACACACACCTACACACACACCTACACATACACCTACTCATCGTCATCATCATCATAGGCAGTCCCTCGAGCCGAGGATTTGCTTCCACGGCAAAAAAGTTCACAGGTGTTTCAATGAAGGACCTAATATTCCAGATCCTGAAGGGTGGAAGATGCCTGTGGGTGGATTTTTTAACGTGGGGTGGCCGTTGCACACCAGCCACCACACGGGCTTGACAGAACCAGGTCTTGGTCCAGTGGCAAGGATTGTCCAAGACAACTGGAGACCAGCTCTGCTGCACGGACCCAGTGCGCACACATATCGCCCTGTTTAAAATTGTCTCTATATGAATTGGTTCAAAGAGCAGCACTTGCAATAAAGTGGAAATAACTATGGTGGATAAATTAAACTGTTACTCTGTAATCATTTACACCTCCTCTGGGCCCATCTTCTGTTTCTTTATTACCCTATCACCTCATTTTGCCTTGAGCCATCATCCCTTGCGTCATTTAATCACTCCTCCTGTTACAGACCTCTCCCTTTTGTTCTTTCACTGCCCTCGCTTTTCCCTGGTTCTGTATTTGCTTCAAAACTGTTACTTCTCAAACTTCTTCCAGTTCTGATGAAAGGCTGTCATAAGAATGAGGAGCAGGAGTAGGCCATTCGGCCCCTCGAGCCTGCTCCGCCATTCAATAAGACCTTGGCTGATCTTCTGCCTCAGCTCCACCTTCCTGCACCAAGCCCACATGCCTTAGTGTCGACCTGAAACATTAACTCTGTTTCTCTCTCTCCACAGATGCTGCCTGACCTGCTGAATATTTCCAGCATTTTCGGTTTTTATTTCTACGTTACACTGGGCCATAATAGAGAGCCATCGCTTTTTTAGAAAGTAGATTTTAAAATCATCGCCCATCTTCTTGTCGCTGGTCAACCAGGAATCCTCTCAGTTACATCAGAAAACCCGAGTCAGAACAGGAAACGGTGTTCCATAGGAGTAGAAAACAGTTCATAGGATCATAGAATGATCCAGCACTGAGACACCATTCAGCCCATCGTGCCTGTGCCAACTCTTTGAAAGAGCTCTCTAATTAGTCCCACATCCCCTGCTCTTTCCCCACAGCCCTGCAAATCTTTCCACTTCAAGTTCAAATCTAGAAGTTAAATATTCAGTTCTTCTACACAGTAGGAGTGTGGCCGAGTGCTGATAGAATGAGACAGCGCAGAAGGAGGCCATTCGGTCCATTGAGCCTGTGCCAGTAAGGGTTAACTCCATCAGCTGCACTCTCAGCAAGCCCAGGCTTATAAAACTGTGGGCCTACGATTCTGCTACTGAAAGAAAGACTTGCATTTATATAGTGCCCTTCACAACCACCGGACGTCTCAAAGCGCTTTACAGCCAATAAAGTACTTTTTGGAGTGTAGTCACAGTTGTAATGTGGGAAACGTGGCAGTCTATTTGCGCACAGCAAGCTCCCACAAACAGCAATGTGATAATGGTTGGCATTCTCTGGTTGGCAACCAGTAACTAGTGGGGTGCCGCAGGGATCAGTGCTGGGACACCAACTATTTACAATCTATATTAACGACTTGGAAGAAGGGACTGACACACACACCTACACGTATACCTACACACACCTCTACTCACACGCACACACACACCTACACACACAGATTTCCAGTCGGTGTCAATCGATGATGACTAGTCTGAGTTTCCCCCTCTCTAACCTCTGAGGACACATGCGGCAACCTCACCAACAATGCAGAGAGGGGGGTCAGAGCTGAGACGCTGCTGGTCTGTACGGAGCACCTACTCACCGCCTGAACTAACCGAGGCATCAGGGGAGCAGACAGTTTTAAAGGTTACACAATGTCGGAAAAATGCCATCAATTCTTTTATCACTGGACTGCGTGTTTGGATTCTAAATGATCTAGACGAAGTGATTGCCCAGGCACGACACTGATTGTGGAGATATTTTTTCTGTTCCGGCGAGTGCAATTGTAATGATGAAGGATCCATTTCTGAGCCCGCCTGATCCTAGCAGCTGTGAGGGAGTTACACGTTTCGTAGCTCATTTGCGTAGATCCGTTTTAATATCGGCAGACACAGTCTGTACCTCAACACCGCAGTTACTTCATCATGATGACCGAATGTGTACTTTTCTTTACCATTGGAGCACAATTGTACAGAAAGAAAAGGAACACTTGCATTTATATAGCGCCTTTCACGACCACCGGACGTCTCAAAGCACTTTACAGCCAATGAAGTACTTTTGGAGTGTAGTCACTGTTGTAATGTAGGAAACGCGGCAGCCAATTTGTGCACAGCAAGCTTCCAGAAACAGCAATGTGATAATGACCAGATAATCTGGTTTTTAGTGATGTTGATTGAGGGATAAATATTGGCCCAGGACACCAGGGGGATAACTCCCCTGCTCTTCTTGAAATATTGCCGCCAATTTTTTTCCGTCCACCTGAGAGAGCAGATGGGGCCTCGGTTTAACGTTTCATCCGAAAAACAGCACCTCCAACAGTGCAGCACTCCATCAGCACTGCACTGGAGTGTCAGCCTAGATTATTGTGCTCAAGGCTCTGGAGTGGGACTTGAACCCACAACCAAAATCCAACCAGTCCAAAATCAAGTGTTGGAATGCCGCAGATATAGCTTTTACTTCCCCCTCCATAGTCCAGCATTTACATAGAAATATAGAAAATAGGTGCAGGAGTAGGCCATTAGGCCCTTTGAGCCTGCACCGCCATTCAATGAGTTCATGGCTGAACATGCAACTTCAGTACCCCATTCCTGCTTTCTCGCCATACCCCTTGATCCCCTTAGTAGTAAGGACTACATCTAACTCCTTTTTGAATATATTTAGTGAATTGGCCTCAACAACTTTCTGTGGTAGAGAATTCCACAGGTTCACCACTCTCTGGGTGAAGAAGTTTCTCCTCATCTCGGTCCTAAATGGCTTACCCCTTATCCTCAGACTGTGTCCCCTGGTTCTGGACTTCTCCAACATTGGGAACATTCTTCCTGCATCTAACCTGTCTAAACCCGTCAGAATTTTAAACGTTTCTATGAGATCCCCTCTCATTCTTCTGAACTCCAGTGGATACAAGCCCAATTGATCCAGTTTTTCTTGATATGTCAGTCCCGCCATCCCGGGAATCAGTCTGGTGAACCTTTGCTGCAATCCCTCAATAGCAAGAATGTCCTTCCTCAAGTTAGGAGACCAAAACTGTACACAATACTCCAGGTGTGGCCTCACCAAGGCCCTGTACAACTGTAGCAACACCTCCCTGCCCCCGTACTCAAATCCCCTCGCTATGAAGGCCAATCGGGAAACCCCCATCACCAAGGTGCTCCCTATGCCCCACGGCCGAGCAGGCCGCTTGCCTGCTTTCGAGCGGGAGATTCTGCGCGTGCATGCGCGAAACGTTGAACGGGCCACGCAGCCCGTTAAAGGGACCCCGCACCCAAAAAAATATTAAAATGGGGGGCGGGGGGAACATTGCTCTTTGCTGGCCTGTATAGACAACCCGAGCATAAGTGAAGAACTGCAAACACTGTGCACCCAATGCCCCAGGGAGCATTCTAATATCTCCCGCTGGTATAAAGATTGGTCGGCACGTCCCTGACGACCGCACCATCTCACCTACTTTGCCGCGCAGCTACCGTCAGTGGTGCTGCAGTCTCCAGGCTCGCTGCGCGGTAAATGGGCCGTGAAGCTGTCTTCCTGGCTCCTCGTCGGCCCGTTTACTGTAACACGAAGGTTCGGTGCTGGAGGTAAAACGGGAATACCTGCGATCTCATCTCTTGTTTCCGCCACTGCTATTATAGTTGTTTTTAAAAAACCCAGCGAATATTAATTACCGCAGAGTACACGAGTCCCTTTTACACAGCAGCATTTTATCGCACAAGTTATATTTTCAGCCTGGGACACTGATGTAAATCTGCGGGTTTTGCTATTTCTGGCTGCCCTGCCTTCGTTTCCCGGTTGATATGTGACAGAATATTGATTTTCCGCATGTTTCCAAACTGTTCGTTTTACTTAGCAGATTGCAAACCACTTCGACAGATTGCCACTTCTTAAGTGTGTGTGACGTAATTAAGTTGTGGTGGTCCGCACATGCCCAGTACGCTTTATACGGTCCACCATCGGTGGCCGTGCCTTCTGTTGCCTGGGCCCCAAACTCTGGAACTCCCTCCCTAAACCTCTCCGCCTCTCTACCTCTCTTTCCTCCTTCAAGACGCTCCTTAAAACCTACCTCTGTGACCGAGCTTTTGGTCACCTGCTCTAAAATCTACTTCTGTGGCTCGGTGTAAATTCTTTTGTCTCATAACGTTCCTGTGAAGCGCCTTGGGACGTTTTACTATGTTAAAGGCGCTATATAAATACAAGTTGTTGTTGTACTGTATATTGTAATTTATTTTAAGAAGCCGTATGTTTGCAGTTTGCGAATTGTGCAAAATGATTCAGGTGGTGTTGGATGGAGTGAGAGCAGAATCATCCTGGATCGCACCTGCCCTCAGTCAGTGTGATTGTATGTTAAAACGGCAGCATTGGTCGTGGATTCAAGTCCCACTCCAGAGACTTTGAGCACAAAGTCTAGGCTGACACTCAGTGTACTACTGAGCGAGTGCTGCACTGTCGGAGGGGCAGTACTGAGGGAGCGCTGCACTGTCGGAGGGGCAGTACTGAGGGAGCGCCGCACTGTCGGAGGGGCAGTACTGAGGGAGCGCCGCACTGTCGGAGGGGCAGTACAGAGAGAGCGCCACACTGTTGGAGGGGCAGTACTGAGGGAACGCTGCACTGTCGGAGGGGCAGTACAGAGAGAGCGCCACACTGTCGGAGGGGCAGTACTGAGGGAGCGCTGCACTGTCGGAGGGGCAGTACAGAGAGAGCGCCACACTGTTGGAGGGGCAGTACTGAGGGAACGCTGCACTGTCGGAGGGGCAGTACAGAGAGAGCGCCACACTGTTGGAGGGGCAGTCCTGAGGGAACGCTGCACTGTCGGAGGGGCAGTACTGAGGGAGCGCTGCACTATCGGAGGGGCAGTACTGAGGGAGCGCCGCACTGTCGGAGGGGCAGTACTGAGGGAGTGCCACACTGTCGGAGGGGCAGTACTGAGGGAACGCTGCACTGTCGGAGGGGCAGTACTGAGGGATTGCTGCAATGCCGGAGGGGTAGTACTGAGGGAGCGCTGCACTGTCGGAGGGGCAGTACTGAGGGACTGCTGCGCTGTCGGAGGGGCAGTACTGAGGGAGCGCTGCACTGTCGGAGGAGCAGTACTGAGGGAGTGCCGCACTGTCGGAGGGGCAGTACTGAGGGATTGCTGCAATGCCGGAGGGGTAGTACTGAGGGAGCGCTGCACTGTCGGAGGGGCAGTACTGAGGGATTGCTGCAATGCCGGAGGGGTAGTACTGAGGGAGCGCTGCACTGTCGGAGGGGCAGTACTGAGGGAGTGCCGCACTGTCTGTGGTGCCGTCTTTCAGATGAGATGTTAAATCGAGGCCCCACCTGCCTTCTCCGGTGGATGTAAAAGATCCCACGGCACTATTTTGTGCAGGTGTCCTGCCTAATATTTATTCCTCAACCCACATAATTAAAAACAGATTATCTGGGTCATTATCTCATTGCTGTTTGTGGGAGCTTGTTGTAGGCAAATAGGCTGCCACGTTTCTTTCATTACAGCAGTGACTACACTCCAAGAGTGCTTCATTGGCTGTAAAGTGGTTTGGGATGTTGAGGACATGAAAGGCGCTATATGAATGCAAGTTCTTTCTTTACTTCTAACAATGCTGCAGAGATAGTAGACACAGTGGTGGAGACCTGTAAACCCTTGCCCTGTCACTCACGATATGGGACGCTGTGAAGCAGCACACAGCGCTACCTCGCTGCTCTCTACTGTGCTATTAAAGTGAAAGCTACTTAAATATTTCACCAGCTATGCCTCCTGATTAATGTTAACATAACTGCAGGTTTCGACAGAGCTACTCGTTTATATCAGTTTGTGCACACTGGGGAATATTTAAGATCAAAGAAACATGAAGTAAATTAACTTTGTTGTCTTAATGTGTGGGTAGGTAATTGAACTGTTGAGCTATAATTCTTGTACTGAAATAAAGAAAGATTTGCATTTACGCAACACCTTTCACGACTACCGGATGTCTCAAAGTGCTTTACAGCCAATGAAGTACTTTTTGGAGTGCAGTCACTGTTGTAATCTGGGAAACGCGGCAGCCAATTTGCACACAGCAAACTCCCACAAACAGCAATGTGAAAATGACCTGATAATCTGTTTTTTTATTATGTTGATTGAGGGATAAATATTGGCCAAGACACCGGGGATAACTCCCCTGCTCTTCTTCGAAATAGTGCCATGGGATCTTTTACATCCTCCTGAGAGAGCAGATGGGGCCTTGGTTTAACATCTCATCCAAAAGACAGCACCCCCTCAGCACTGCACTGGAGAGTCAGCCTAGATTTTTGTGCTCAGGTCCCTGGAGTGGGACTTGAACCCACAACCTTCCAACTCAGAGTGCTACCCACTGAGCCACAACTGACAGATTGAGTAAATACCAGGATCAAAAGGTGCCTTCTCCAGTGGCTTAATGAAAAAGTATATTATCTAATGTAGTATTGAACTATGTAGACCAACAAGGCCCAGATTCAATTCTTGATCTGATCTGAGTTGAGGCATTTTTTGGAGCAGTACAATTGCCTGTGGGATGGAAAGAGATGATAAAACCAGCAAGCCAGTGTGCAGGAACGTGAACATATTTTGAATGAGGACCGGATTGGCACTTGTCTGCAGCCTTCACAGTTGAATAGCCTGTTGACACGCGCTGTGCAGGATCACAGATGAACAATGGCCACATGAGGGAGAAATGTGGAGGAGCCTGAACTGCTGGTACTACAAAGGGCTGGTTGTCTAGTTGGTTGTCCAGAAATGGTATGTGACGGAATTAACCTTCTAAGTGTCAACTAGGCTGAGTTGGTAGCACACTACCCTTTAAATCAGAAGGTTGTGGGCCCAAGCTGCACTCCAGAATTTCAACACGTAATCTAACGATACTCTAGATCTAGACTAACACTCCAGTGCAGTGCTGAGGGAGTGCTGCACTGTCAGAGGTACTGTCTTTCAGATGAGACGTTAAACCGAGGCCCCGTCTGCTCTCTCAGGTGGATGTAAAAGATCCCACGGCACTATTTTGAAGAAGAGCAGTGGAGTTATCCCCGGTGTCCTGGAGCCAATAGTTATCCCTCAACCAACATCACTAAAACAGATTATCTGGGTCATTATCACATTACTGTTTGTGGGAGCTCGCTGTGCACAAATTGGCTGCCTCATTTCCTACATTACAACAGTGACTACACTCCAAAAAGTACTTCATTGGCTGCAAAGTGCTTTGAGACGTCCGGTGGTCGTGAAAGGCGCTATATAAATCCAAGTCATTCTTTCTTTCTTTCTAGTGCCGCACTGAGCAAGTGCTGCACTGTCCGAGGTGTCCTGCTTCACACTGATGTTAAACAGAGGCCCCATCTGCCTGGTCTGGTGGTTGAGATGGATGTCAAAGAGACTCCATTTGAGGCGCGCTGACCGTTATTCATTGCTCAACCGAAAAAAAAACAGATCAATTGGCCAATAATTTCAGTGCTGTTTGTGGGATCTGACTGTGCCGTGATTGGTTGCTGCGTTTGCCAACATAACAAGAGTCATCACCAGTCATTATACACAGGGGCTTTGGGATGGTTCTGGAGATGTGCTCATGCGAAACATAAAATGCCGGGCTGGCTGTGTGTGACTTCGCTGCGGGTCTGTGGAGCACAGAAGACTTGACAATGTGTTGGAAAATACTTTGCTGCCTGGTGTGAATGACATCAACTGCATCTCACTTCCTTCTAGCATTTCAGACAATCAATAAACTTTCACGTCTCTGTGGAGCGGCAAGAATGGAGTAACCTGAGACTGAGTTCAACATATACTAAACAGAAATCATTAAATCTCAGTGAAATATTACCCCATGCTGTATTCACGCGAAGTTCTTAAAACGATCGGGGACCGTGTTGGAGGTGTTTACAGTGTAGCTGCAATGAACTGCATAAGGTTCGACTGGCTTCAATTTATCCACAGCTCTCAGGTCAGCTTTTCAGTTGGGAAACGGATATTGGACGAAGAAATTGTACCGGTGTCGTTCTCAGGCTGACTAACACGTTAGCAAAGTGTGCTGCGATCGTTTGACAACTGACTTCAGTGGGCGGGGGGTGGGGGTGGGGCAGGACCATCGCCTATAAACGAGTTGTTCTCGATCTGGTTACAACACATAACAGCATTTATTTTGTTTTCAGCTTTTCCAGTCCTCTCCCGAAGGGCCGGACTCTTGCAGAGCTGTGCTTCCATCTGTGGTATATTCTCTACCGCATCACAAACACACTTTTACAAGATGACTCTTAACCCAGGAACTTGTCAGGTGACCTGTCACCTGATGCCTTTATTGTATTTACAGCAATGGCTGCACTACCACAGCAGTCCACTAGGTGGAGCAGTAGTCCACTAGATGGAGCTACATATTACACTTCTCCCTCCTTAATGAAGAAGTAATTATAACTAACCAATCATCATACATAACTTGCATGGCTATACATAACAAAAGATATGGACTTATTTTGCCATTGGAAGCCCCCTGGCAGCTGACTGAAGTCGGCCATTCCTCGTACCGTAGGTGGCGTGCGTCAAATCGCTAAAAGTTGCGACACAGGTTAGCATAGCTGTTAAAAAAAAAGCAAACCAAGCACTAGGGTTTAATTCTAGAGGTATAAAATTGAAAAGTCGGGAAATTATGCTAAACCTGTATCGTTACCTTGGTTAGACCACACTTAGAGTACTGTGTACAATGCTGGTCGCCATATTAAAGGCACTGGAGAGGCTACAGAGAAGATTTACAAGGATGATACAAGAAATGCGAGGGTATACATATCAGGAGAAGATGAACAGGCTGGGTCTCTTTTCTCTTGAAAAAAGAAGGCTGAGGGGTGACCTAATAGAGGTCTTTAAAACGATGAAAGGTTTTGATAGAGTGGATGCAGAGGGAATGTTTCTACTTGTGAAGAAGAGCAGAACTAGAGGCCATCAATATAAGATAGTCACCAAGAAATCCAATAGGGAATTCAGAAGAAAATTCTTTACCCAGAGAGTGGTGAGAATGTGGAACTCACTACCACAGAGAGTGGTGGAAGCTAATAGTATCGATGCATTTAGCGGGAGGCTAGACAAGCATATGGGGGAGAAGGGAATAGAGGGTTATGCTGATAGATTTAGATGAGGAAAGACGGCAGGAGGCTCGAGAAGAGCATAAACGCTGGCATGGACTGGTTAGGCTGAATGGCCTGTTTCTGTGCCGTATATCCTATACATATAATCCTATATAACAGGCAAGTTCACCGTGGATACCATAAGAGCCGAGCCCAATGCTGTACACTCTCTGTACACAAGGTGCACACATCCCAGCGGGACTCAGTAGGCAAGAACATACGAAAATTCAGGGACGGAAAAGGTCATGGCCCATCGATGTTCAACCTACTATTTAGTGCTTGGGCCTCAGCTATTTACAATCTATATTAATAATAACAACATTCAGCAAGACCTGGACTGATTCAAGCTTGGGCTGATAAGTGGCAAGCAACATTCATAGGATGTACGATACAGAAACAGGCCATTCGGCCCAACCAGACCATGCCGGTGTTTATGCTCCTTGCAATAAAAACCAACATGCCACTTGCCTTCCTAATTGCTTGCTGTACCTGCATGCTAACTCTGTGTTTTACTGTACGAGGACCCCTAAATCTCTCTGAACACCAACAGTTAATCGTTTCTCACCATTACAAAATATTCTGCTATTTTATTCTTCCTACCAAAGTGAATACCCTCTCATTTCCCCACATTATTCTCCATCTGACACCTTATTGCCCACTCAATTAACCTGTCTATATCCCTTTGCAGGCTCTTTGTGTCCTCCTCACAGCTTACTTTCCCACCTAGCTTTGTATCGTCAACAAACTTGGATACATTACACTCGGTCCCTTCATCTAAGTCATAAGTTTTCAAATCTCTCCATGGCCCTCACCCCTCCCTATCTCCGTAATCTCCTCCAGCCCCACAACCCCCCCGAGATGTCTGCGCTCCTCCAATTCTGCCCTCTTGAACATCCCTGATTATAATCGCTCAACCATTGGTAGCCGTGCCTTCTGTTGTCTGGGCCCCAAACTCTGGAACTCCCTGCCTAAACCTCTCCGCCTCTCTTTCCTCTTTTAAGATGATCCTTAAAACCTACCTCGTTGACCAAACTTTTAGTCACCTGTCCTAATTTCTCCTTATGTGACTCGGTGTCAATTATTTTGTATTATAACACTCCTGTGAAGCGCCTTGGGGTATTTCACAACGTTAAAAGTGCTATATCAATACGAGTTGTTGTTGTTGTTGGCTCAGCTTCCATTCTTTGCCTGAATACGCCTCCGTGAAGCGCCTTGTGATGACTTTGATGTGAGAGGCGCTAGATGAATGCACGTTGATGAGGTTCATACGTGCGCTCGTTCAGTAGGAGGGGGTTGCTGTAGTGGGATCAGGAGTGGGAGCCGTGGCTGATTATGCCTCACCTAACCCAATTGCAGTAAGTACATTGCCACTCTGATTGAGATTAACCAACTCCAGCGCAGAGCAGGGATTGAACCTGGAGCTTTTCTGGTCGGTTTGGCTCCTGCTATTTACTGGAATAACTCACTGAGCCATCAGAGATCAGCATTGAAGTAAACAAGCATGAGGAAATGTATATTAATAGAGTTATAGCAAGCTTAGCAATGGGCTCCTATACACAAAGGTACGCACGACATATCAAGCTAGATTTTCCTTCAGATTTCTGCTGGTTTAACGGCAGCACTGGGACATGTGGATGCAGAAAGTGGGTTCTGAACCCGTTACACCAGACACCCTCCCATTTCTGTGCCGAAGCTGAATGCATCCATCATCATCATAGGCTGTCCCTCGAAATCGAGGAAGACTTGCTTCCACTCAAAAAGTGCGTTCTCAGGTGACTGCACAGTCCAATACGGGTCCTGACGTTCCAGATCCCGAACTCCATTTTGAAGGGTGGAAGATGCCTGTGCGTGAGTTCTTTTAATGTGGGATGGCCGTTGCACACCAGCCACCACACGGGCTTAGCAGTGGCAAGGGGGTCGCAGACCACAGGAGACCAGGCACTGCTGTGTGGGCCGGGTTGCCTACGGCGGGGTGCGAGCCGTTAGCAGCGCCCTTCGGTGAGGTGGTGAGAGAACCGAGGCCTGGCTGAGGGCGGGCATTGGGATGGTCAGAGGTCCTCTTTGTGGAAGGAGGAGAGGGCAGAGAGGTCAGAGTGGCCGCAGCCATTGTGCTCACCACGTGCTCAGCGGCCGTGGTGGGGGGGTGTGCCAGGACGTCGCCGGAGGAACGAATGCATCCACCCTAACGTGGGCAGCAGTATCTAAATGTGGCAGGAATGCAGTGACGTTGTACGTCGCTTTGAAAAATTCATCCATGGGATGTGGGCTTCGCCGGCAACGCCATTTATTGCTCATCCCTCACTGCCTGTGAGAAGGTGGTGGTGAGCTACCATTCCAGGGGGCAGTTAAGAGTCCGCCACATTGCTGTGGGTCTGGAGTCACATATAGGCCCAGACCGGGTAAGGGCGGCTGATTTCCTTCCCTAAAGGACATTAGTGAACCAGATGGGTTTTTACGACAATCCGGTAGTTTCATGGTCACCATTACTGATACTAGCTTTTTTTAAATTCTAGATTAATTTAATTAAATTTAAGCTCCCCAGCGGGATTTGAACTCATGTCTCGGGATTAATAACCCAGTAACACAATCACAATGCTACCGTTCCCCTGTCACTGTTGCGGCAGCAACAATGTGCCCATGCCAGCAATCCAGCGTTCCCTCTCTGTCTGTCGTCCAAAAGCTCCCCCGTAAAGTGCAGGTATGGCCATTGGCTGAAGACGGCTTTGGGGCAGACTATGACGAGAGGTTCGCCAACACGCAAGGTCTCGACTTAACGTGAAGAACGGTCACAGAGGCAAGGCTGGTGGTGCCCATGGAACCGTTGCCCCAGTGTGAGTCAGAGCCTTCAGATGTGAAGACTAATCGGAAAAGCCAGAATTTGGAAAGCAGTGACAGGATCGGTCCAAGTCAGCATGGATTTATGAAAGGGAAATCATGCTTGACAAATCTTCTGGAATTTTTTGAGGGTGTAACTAGTAGAGTGGACAAGGGAGAACCAGTGGATGTGGTGTATTTGGACTTTCAAAAGGCTTTTGACAAGGTCCCACACAAGAGATTGGTGTGCAAAATCAAAGCACATGGTATTGGGGGTAATATACTGACGTGGATAGAGAACTGGTTGGCAGACAGGAAGCAGAGAGTTGGGATAAACGGGTCCTTTTCAGAATGGCAGACAGTGACTAGTGGAGTGCCGCAGGGCTCAGTGCTGGGACCCCAGCTCTTTACAATATACATTAATGATTTAGATGAAGGAATTGAGTGTAATATCTCCAAGTTTGCAGATAACACTAAACTGGGTGACAGTGTGAGCTGTGAAGAGGATGCTTAAAGGCTGCAGAGTGACTTGGGCAGGTTAGGTGAATGGGCAAATGTATGGCACATGCAGTATAATGTGGATAAATGTGAGGTTATCCACTTTGGGGGCAAAAACACGAAGGCAGAATATTATCTGAATGGCGGCAGATTAGGAAAAGGGGAGGTGCAACGAGATCTGGGTGTCATGGTTCATCAGTCATTGAAAGTTGGCATGCAGGTACAGCAGGCAGTGAAGAAGGCAAATGGTATGTTGGCTTTTATAGCTAGGGGATTTGAGTATAGGAGCAGGGAGGTCTTACTGCAGTTGTAGAGGGCCTTGGTGAGGCCTCACCTGGAATATTGTGTTCAGTTTTGGTCTCCTAATCTGAGGAAGGACGTTCTTACTACTGAGGGAGTGCAGCAAAGGTTCACCAGACTGATTCCCGGGTTGGCGGGACTGACATATGAGGAGAGACTGGATCAACTGGGTCTTTATACACTGGAGTTTAGAATCTCAACTGAGGGGATCTCATAGAAACTTACAAGATTCTGACTGGACTGGACAGGATAGATGCGGGAAAAATGTTCCCAATGACAGGGCAGTCCAGAACCAGGGGACACAGTCTTAGGATAAGGGGTAGGCCATTTAGGACTGAGATGAGGAGAAACCTCTTCACTCAGAGAGTTGTTAACCTGTGGAATTCCCTACCGCAGAGAGTTGTTGATGCCAGTTCATTGGGTATATTCAAGAGGGAGTTAGATATGACCCTTACGGCTAAAGGGATCAAGGGGTATGGAGAGAAAGCAGGAAAGGGGTACTGAGCGAATGATCAGCCATGATCTTATTGAATGGCGGTGCAGGCTCGAAGGGCCGAATGGCCTACTCCTGCACCTATTTTCTATGTTTCTATGTTTCTACGTCTCAGAGCGATGAAAATGTGATGTTCTGAATCATCGCTGCACTCTGCCGTGAGCAAAGAGAGAGCGAGCCCACTGGAGTCAGGAAGGCGTCTGCTTAAACTTGCCAGCCGCTCTGGGGTCAATCATGTGTCTGCTTGGTGCTGAAGTGTTTTCCTCTGGGTTGTCTATGCTTTCATTGCAAGGAGTGGAGCTACGGTGTCCATGGGGAGCAGTGTCAAAGAGATCAGCACAAGCCAGCACAGCTGAACGGCTCCCACCGAGGAGAAGAACTTGCCCCAGGAGGAAATGGAAATTTGAGCTGGAGCCAAGAGTGACTCCATCTCTCCAGTCTGCCTACCCAGGTGTACCTCCTGTTTTAAATAAACAAAACGCCCTTCTGATAGTTGCTGTGGTTCTCACCCACTGTGAGGTGGGTCGAGCTCGTCTATAAACAGCACAGGAATCCACGGGTGTGCAAAGGCATCAGCATGTAGGGAAGGTATGGGAAAAAAATCCCGATTGCCTCGTAATCCAGACAGGAGCTTAATAATTCATCAAGGCAAAGTGCTAGCCTATCCTCTTGAGGACTGTAATAGGAATTCCGTACAATACTCAAAAGGAAGGGAGCCAAAGATTATGGCGGAGGTTATGCTCTGAAATTGTTGAACTCGATGATGAGTCCAGGAGGCTGTAAAGTGCCTAAACGAAAGATGAGGTGCAGTTCCTCGAGCTTGCGTTGCGTTTCATTGGAACAGTATCAGGGACTGAGGACGGAAATATCAGAGTGGGAGTGGAGTGCAGAATTAAAGTGACAGGCGACCGGAAGCTCGGAGTCACGCTTACAGACTGAGCGGAGGTGCTCCGCAAAGCGGTCACCCAATCTACGCTTGGTCTCCCCAATGTAGAGGAGGCCGCATCGTGAGCAGTGAATACAGTATACTAAATTGAAAGAAGTGCAAGTAAATCGCTGTTTCACCTGGAAGGAGTGTTTGGGGTCCTGGATAATGGAAAGGGAGGAGGTAAAAGGGCAGGTGTTGCATCTCCTGCACTTGCACGGGAAGTACTCCAGAGATATGAGTTCAAATCCCGCTACTATGGCACCATGAAATTCCTTATTTTTGAATGGAGTCCTTGTTGTAACTTGGGATAGCACAGTTTCCACAAACAGCAATGAGATATATGACTTGATCAATTGCATTTGGTGACATTGGTTGATGGATTTATGTGGGTCAGGGGGACTCTGGGAGAACTCCCCAGCTCATTAATAGTGCCACGGGATCTTTTATATCCCATGAGAGGTCAGACAGGGTTTTGATTTAACGTCTCATCTAAAGTGTAAAGTCCTTACTCTACAGCATGAAACCACACGAGGCACATTCTGGGGACAAGGTCACTCTGTGACCTTAACTCTTTATTCACAGGACTCCAAAGACGATGACCCTGCGTGGGACCTCCCTTTTTATACCTGTGTGATCAGGTAAGGAGTGTCTCCCACAAGTTCGTCCCCTTGTGGTCAAGGTGTGCATCTAGTTTGAGTGTATACAGTAATACAGTGGTGTTACATTGTGGTTACATACATGACATAAAAGACGGCACTTTTGACAGGGCAGCACTCCCCCAGCACTGCACTGAAATGCCAGCCTAAATAATCTGCTCAGGTCCCTAATCTTTGGCTCAGAGGCGAGAGGGTTACCACTGAACCAGTCTGACACTAAAGTGCAAAGGAACGGATACCGAGCACTGGGGCACGACTCCCCTGTTCCTCTGATTTTGACCCAGGAAATACGTGTACTCTGTGTGCAAAGCACAAGAAAAGCAGCTTCGATATACAAATGTCCAAAAAAAACTGTGTACCGCAAGAGTGTGTGCCGCAAGCAGGCATAAAATTTACCGTGTGTACTGTAAGCACCTGTGAGTATGCTAGCACTAATTCTCAATCACTTTTAAATAAATTTACAGAGAGCGAAATAAAGGTTGGAACAGACACACTGGGTTAAGGAACAAACTTAAAAAAAACCATTAAAAATTAATTTTAGAATCTAATCATTTTAACTTAATGGAGAAATTTGACATTCCACCAATATAAGTTTAGTTTTTCCGGGCTACAACGATTGTTTATCAGTCATCATCATCAAAGGCAGTGTCTCAAAATCGAGGAAGACTTGCTTCCACTCTAAAAGTGAGTTCTCAGGTGACTGAACAGTCCAATACGGGAATTACAGTCTCTGTCACAGGTGGGACAGACAGTGGTTGAAGGAAAGGGAGGGTGGGGAGTCTGGTTTGCCGCACGCTCCTTCCGCTGCCTGCGCTTGTTTTCTGCATGCTCTCGGCGACGAGACTTGAGGTGCTCAGCACCCTCCCGGATACTCTTCCTCCACTTAGGGCGATCTTGGGCCAGGGATTCCTAGGTGTCAGTGGGGATGTTGCATTTTATCAAGGAGGCTTTTTGAGGGTGTCCTTGAAACGTTTCCTCTGCCCACCTGGGGCTCGCTTGCCGTGTAGGAGTTCCGAGTAGAGCGCTTTATCAGTAATTATTACTCAGATCGCTGTTAAAAAACCTCACTTGAATGGGTCTAGCTTTTCTAACGGAGATATTTGTTGGGTAAAGGGGTAGTTCCCCTCAGATCGATGATTGGCGGCTCAGGGGGAGGCGGAGGGGAGAGCCGTTTTGTCGGTGCAGTGATTGACAGACCATAACTTCAGGGTCCCTGTGTCATGTTGCACACGCGCTGAATCCCGAAGTTGCGGTCAGATTCAGAGTTGGAATGAGGGCGAACGTTGCCGGTTCGCCGTTATCAGGACCGCACGGTCCGGGGCCGATGGCTTCATATGGAGAAGGACGAGAGGGAAAAATTGTTACATTTTGCCCTTCTGTAACTTGGATGGACTCATGTCTCCATTGGTGAAATATGGGGCTCGAATTCTGTCCCCAGCTCAGTTGGTCGCACCCTTGGCCCCCCGAGTTGGAAGATTATGGATTGAAGCCCATTTTCTGACACTGTGCTGCGGTACAGCCGTGTTGCCGGGGCTGCCTTTGTCCAGTGGAGATGTTAAACCCAGATTCTGTCTGCCTCTCCAGGCAGCTGTAAAAGATTCGACTATTGGAAGAAGAGCAGTGAGCTCTCCTGGTTTTCCTAGACTAAATTCTTGCCCTAACCAACACCAACCCAAAACAGATCACCTGGCCTTTTATCTCATTGCTGTCTGTGGGACCTCTCTGTGCATAAATTGGTTGCCGCATGCCTACAAAACAACAACGACAATCCCTCAGTAATCAGTCCGAAGCACTTTGGAACGTGCCGGAGATGTGAAAGGTGTATGACACGCCAGTTCTTTCCATGTTAAACGTGAGGAGCTGATGCACGGTCATTCGTTGCTTCCAATTCAAATGATCGAAGTTCTACAAGTAAACGCACCTGTAGTTGGTGAGTAAAAGCAATCTCTTTTGGATTTTAATGATTTTAAATATTAGTGTGTCACCCATGGCTCAGCGGGTAGCCCTCTCGCCTCGGAGTCAGAAGGTTGTGGATTCACTCAAGAGACTCGAGCACATAATCCAGGCTGACACTCCAGTGCAGCGCAGCACTGTCGGAGATGCTACCTTTCGGATGAGACGTTAAACCAAGGCCTCGTCTGCTCTCTCAGGTGAATGTAAAAGATCTCATGGCACTATTTCGAAGAAGAGCAGGGGAGTTATCCCCGGTGTCCTGGCCAATATTTATCCCTCAATCAATGTAACAAAAACAGATTATCCGGTCAGTGTCACATTGCTGTGTGTGGGAGCTTGCTGTGCGCACAAATTGGCTGCCGCGTTTCCCACATTGCAACAGTGACTACACTCCGAAAGTGCTTCGTTGGCTGTAAAGCGCTTTAGGACGTCCGGCGGTCGGGAAAGGTGCTATATAAATGTGCCGTGGTTTGATGTGCAGCTGCAATCAGCGTAGTTTAATGGGAAGCCCATTCCGCGAGCTGCTGTGGAATCAGGTGGTCGTGAAAATCTTTCGTTCTTTAATGAGAGAATCCTGTTTGGAAGGGTGATTAAACCCTCAGGATTGGGTGTAGTCACGTTGGCGGCTAGTTTTTCAGGTTGACTCACTTTCTGGAGGAGCCGATTCGAGGAGCTCAGCAGTGTCTGGCCCCGGAGGTGCGTTTGTGCTGCGACAGACAGTATCTTTTGCATTGTGTGTATTTTTAGTTAGAACGGATGCGATTGGTGATGTCATGGGGGGGGCGGCGGGGGGGAAGGGTGGTCACCATGTCATTGAACACATCCTTGACTCGAAGTTTCCAACACAAAATTGGACAACAAAATCTCTTTAAGAGGTGCATATTAAAGTGTCTTGTGGGGGTGGGGCAGACAGGAAGTGGTACAGTCATCGAAGGAATGTACAGGTAGATGGACATGCACTCTCTGATCCACAGTGACTAAGAATCTGATTCAACTCCACAAATACTAACGTTTTAGTAAACTCAATCAGAGATAACGCCAGGGGGGATGGATACACGTCTTGGTAATATCACCCTCGGCATTAAAGGAGTGAAGTTAGTGTTATCTGATGTTGTTACGTTGAAGTACGGCTCAGGTTTGGAGGTCGTGCTGTTGCTTTGGAGTCTTGTCTCTGACAATTATACAAATCAGGACATCACGATTCCTTGATATGTACAGCCAGTGTGCGAGGCTATCGGACTTGGGCCGAAAGAAAAAGAACGAAAGACTTGCATTTATATAGCGCCTTTCACAACCACCGGACATCTCAAAGCGCTTTACAGCCAATGAAGTACTTTTGAAGTGTAGTCACTGTTGGAAACGCGGCAGTCAATTTTCGCACAGCACGCTCCCACAAACAGCAATGTGATAATGACCAGATAATCTGTTTTCGCGATGTTGATTGAGGAACAAATATTGGCCCCAGGACACTGGGGATAACTCCCCTGCTCTTCTTCGAAATAGTGCCATGGGATCTTTTATGTCCACTTGACAGAGCAGAGGGGGCTTCGGTTTAACGTCTCATCCGAAATACGGCAGCTCCGACAGTGCAGCACTCCTAGCTGCACTGGGAGTACCAGCCTAGATTTATGTGGTCAAGTCCCTGGAGTGGGACTTGAACCCACAACCTTCTGACCTCAAAGGCGAGAGTGCTGAGCCACGGCTGACACTATGGGGAAATGACCCCAAATGTACCAGCCAGCAGTCAGACACCACGAACAATCCCACAGGCGAGGTGAAGTCACGGTGTAATCTCACTGAAACACCTTGATTTTCTTTTGAAGTTGGCTTAAATGCACAGAATACCATTGCTACCCTAATACTGGGCATATTTTATACATCATTACCCACGCTAAAATTGTCATTGTGTACCCTGCTTGGGCAATTTTAAACAATTATCGGTGTATTTTTAAAGAACACACAGTGCTTCAGTTTAATTGGATGCTCATTTGGTAAAGCTGCCATTTTGTGTCTGGTGCTGGGGAAAGGGGCTTTGTATTGTAACCTCCTTCGTTTATATATTTTATTTATTGTTTCAGAGAAATATTGGCCTGGAATTCCCGGCCTCCCCCGGTCCGTACGGAGTGTGTACGGAGTGTGTACGGAGTGTGTACAGACCCGGGAAGGCATCACAAAAGCCGGTTTTCAGCGCACAATGCGCATGCATTGAAAACCGGCTTTTCCGATCTGTCAAAATGGAGCTTGACAGGTCCTCCATATCTCCACATCCAGGACTTCGCACGGGCAAGCTTGCGGTATTTGCCCATATCTTGCCCAGCAAATGCCCTGAAAACTCTTGCACCTGATAAAAGCAGGCGCATAGCCTACTGTTACAGGCGTAAGAGTTTTAAAATGCACAAAAACATAATAAAATAACATTTAAAAAACACATTTTATTGTTAAAAACCCTCCCCACTAAAGTAAGTTTATTTTAAACCATAATTTAAAAAACTTTTTAAAAATGGGAAAAGTATTTTTTTTTTATAACACATAAATAACTTTAATTTAAATTAATAAAAATACGTGGTGTACTTTTTCTATTTTTTATTAGTGTTTTGGGTGTTTGGAGGGGTTTCTCAATTGTAATAATGGGTTCTCCAACTTACGGAGTTCCCATTATTATGAATGAGAACAGACTTTACCTGACTGGCTGCCCAGAGCCATGTGACTGCAGCTCCAGCCCTGCGCACGTCCTGATGTGCACGCGCTGCGACACGCACGCGCTGTCAGTGGTTGGCCTCAGGACCGGGAACTCGAGTGGCCGCAACAGCTTCAGATAAGTGCGCGTCTTTTTATAGTTTTTTACCCAATCGTCCGTGGGAGGCAGCTGACCGGGGCTTCTGGGCCAATAACAGTAGAAGTTGAATTCCCTTCTCACAGCCAATCATTTGCTCCCCTTTTCTCCACTAATTCATGCTGGGGTTCGGCTCCTGCCATATTATGTGGAAGTGGCCAATGTGGGCCCAGGTCACGAGGGGATCATTATAGCTGTAATAGAAACATAGAAAATAGGTGCAGGAGTAGGCCACTCAGCCCTTCACCACCATTCAATATGATCATGGCTGATCATGCAACTTTAGTACCCCTATGTGTTTGCTTCATGGGTTCTTTGTTGAAGAATTCATTGCAACACATTGCTATTGAGAACTAGTTGCTTTATTAACAAAGGTTTAACAATCACACTACACATTACCGGTTCATCCACCAGGCTCATCATGGATTCCCCCAAACCCAATTGGCTAGGGTTTTATGGAGTTTTGTGAACATCACGTGACTAGCTAAGCCACTCCCAACTCAACAGCTTGACAACTATGTTAGTTCACAGCACTGCACTGGACTGTGAGCCTAGATTTTTGTGCTCAAGTGGCTGGAGGGGATCTTGAACCACAGCCTTCTGACTCTGAGGCGAATGTGCTATCAACTGAGCCACTGGCTGACTCAACAGCTGTACCAACCCTGCGAGCATACTCACAGGTGCATACATTACAATAGCCTAACTCAGAACCAGCGTTACACGTGACCCCGTCAGTTTCCCGACGGCCAAGTTGGGTAAAAATTGGCCCGAGTGTCAGCAGATTGTGCGACCAGAAACGGCATCACAGTTGAGCCCCAAGCATGCGCACACATGCACTATCCTGCTGGGGGTCTGTATACAATGACCAGAAGCGCAATCCCAAGCTGATTGTGTACACCCTTCCTCAGTCCGGCGGCCCACGCAGACCCCAACTGAAATCGTCTCACTCAGCACAGAGCAGGAGTTGAACATGGAATCTTTCTGACTTTTCTGGCTTGACTATTCCAACGCACTCCTGGCTGGCCTCCCACATTCGACCCTACATAAACTAGAGGTGATTCAAAACTCGGCAGCCTGTGTCCTAACCTCGCAACAAGTCCCGTTCACCCATCACCCCTGTGCTCACTGACCTACATTGGCTCCTGGTTAAGCAATGCCTCGATTTCAAAATTCTTGTCATTTTCAAACCCCTCCATATCCTCGCCCCTCCCTATCTCTGTAATCTCCTCCAGCTCCACAACCCCCCGAGATGTCTGCGCTCCTCTAATTCTGCCCTCTTGAGCATCCCTAATTATAATCGCTCAAATATCGTTGGCCGTGCCTTCTGTTGTCCAGGCCCCAAGCTCTGGAACTCCCTCCCTAAACCTCTCCGCCTCTCTACCTCTCTTTCCTCCTTCAAGACGCTCCTTGAAACCTACCTCTTTGACCTGCGCTAATTTCTACTTATGCGGCTCGGTGTCATATTTTTATCTCATATTATTCCTGTGAAGCACCTTGGCATGTTTCACTATGTTAAAGGTGCTATATAAATACAAGTTGTTCTTCTTGTTGTTGTTGACCTATTTGGCTCAATTCTTCGGCAGCACCTCCCAAACCAGCGACCTCTACAACCTAGAAGGACAAGGGCAGCAGGCGCATGGGAACACCACCACCTCCAAGTTCCCCTCCAAGTCACACACCATCCTGACTTGGAACTATATCGGTCGTTCCTTCATGGTCTCCGGGTCAAAATCCTGGAACTCCCTCCCTAACAGCACTGTGCAACACCTTCACCACACGGACTGCAGCGGTTCAAGAAGGCGGCTCACCATCACCTTCTCAAGGGCAAGGAGGGATGGGCAATAAATGCCCGCCATGCCAGCAATGCCCACATCCCAGGAACAAATATTTTTAAAAATTCCATACTGAGCAGTGCATAGAAAGAGGGAAAGACTTGCATTTCTATAGCGCCTTTCACAACCTCAGGATGTCACAAAGTGCTTTACAGCCAATAAAGTACTTTTGACGTGTGTGTTGTGTATCTGTAAAACATGCACTCCCATGTTCCGCCACCAGGGAGCGCATCCCCTGAAGTCCCACAGGATCCCAGCATCCCTTGGGAGCACTGTATATAAGCCGGCCCCTAAGGCCTGTTCCTCACTCTGGAGTGTCTTAATAAAGACTGAGGTCACTGTTACTTTAACCTCCCTGTGTGCAGTCTCATCTGTGTTAGGAACACGATAGTGTGGTCACCAATGTGCCAATTAATTTTTTGTTGGGTGCGCGGCCCCTTTAAGGGGCTGTGCGGCCCATTCAAAATAGC
Source organism: Pristiophorus japonicus (assembly GCF_044704955.1). Lineage (NCBI taxonomy): Eukaryota > Metazoa > Chordata > Chondrichthyes > Pristiophoridae > Pristiophorus > Pristiophorus japonicus. Next base: position 11,240,054 of record NC_091990.1, read on the forward strand.
GCACATGCGCGTTTTTTCCCCGTGGAAAAGCCGGCGGCACGGCTGCGTGGGTGGCCCAGAGCGCTGCACGGCTTAAAGGGAACATTGGTGGTCACTGTTGCAACGTAAGAAAGGCGGCTGCCCAATCTACGCACAGCAAGCTCCCACTGAGACACCAGCAAGGCTTTTGCACCTTGACTACAAGTCGGGTTGAACAAAAAAACTGTTGGTATTTTTAAAAGAATTGTGAAAAATATTTGTAACAAGTTTCTATCCCGCTACATTCGTGAAGTTAAAAAAAAACACATTGGCAAGAAAATAAATACGCTTTTCATTGCTGATGTTAAAATGGTGCTGCAAATATATTAATTTCACACACGGAAGGAGTGGTGTGATGTCAAAACTACACTGGGGAAAGCACCACCTGGTTTGTGGTTTAACTGTTCATGGGTTCGGGGCTCCAGTATTGTTTGTCTGCTGTTGCACAAAGTAGGTTTGAGGCTGATTATTTACAAAATACAACACTCGCGACTAATGAATGTCAGGGCTGTAATCGTCTGCTCACCCTGCACCACTTTCTCACTGAGCCCGCACAGCTCCCGTTGTCAAGACGAACCATGCGTAACGCAACATTTCACAAGGAGGCGGAATTCAAAAAAATATAGTCTTGGCCCCAGAGTGCTGTCGCTCTGTGTGACTGCAATCATACAATCTTAGAAAATTACATCGCAGAGGCCATTCGGCCCATCGTGTCCCTGCCGGTCGAAAAAGAGCTACCCAGCCTAATCCCACCTTCCAGCTCTTGGTCCGTAGCCCTGCAGGTTATGGCACATCCAACTACTTTTTAAATGTGGTGAGGGTTTCTGCCTCTACCACCCTTTCAGGCCATGAGTTCCAGACCCCCACCGCCCTCTGGGTGAAGACATGTTTCCTCATCTCCTCTCTAATCCTTCTACCAATTACTTTAAATCTATTCCCCCTGGTTATTTACCCCTCTGCTAAGGGAAATAGGTCCTTCCTATCCACTCTATCCAGGCCCCTCATAATTTTATACTCCTCAATTAGGTCTCCCCTCAACCTCCTCTGTTCTAAAGAAAGCAACTTCAGCCTATCCAATCTTTCTTCATAGCTAAAGTTTTCCAGTCCTGGCAATATCCTCGTAAATCTCCTCTGTACCCTCTCTAGTGCAATCACATTTTTCCTGTAATGTGGTGACCAGAACTGCACGCAGTACTCCAGCTGTGGCCAAACTAGTGTTTTATACAGTTCTAGCATAACCTCCCTGCTCTTATAATGATGTTCTTATGAGGAGAGTTCCTCAGGTATAATTGATGTGTATGAAATAAAACTGTTGGGACATCTCTGGAGTGCTTACTCTGTTTATTCAGTCCTCATCCATATGCACACACTCCCAGCAGGGGTGTTACTAGCTAGTGATTAAGAGGAGGAGAGTTTAATTGTTTTCCAGTGATCCCTGCTGAGAATGTACATGCATACTCCAGACAAACGGGTTGCAGATTGCTCTGGGTGTAATGTGTGCACCGGTAAACATGCTCCCATGCTTGTGGAGCTGTTGCACTGTGAGTGGCTTAGCTCTCCATATTTACGAAAGGATATACTTGCATTTGGAGGCGATTCAGAGAAGGTTCACTCGGTTGATTCTGGAGAAGAGGGGGTTGACATGAGGAAAGGTTGAGTAAGTTGAGCCTATACTCATTGGAGTTCAGAAGAATGAGAGGTGATCTTATTGAAACATATAAGATAATGAGGGGGCTCGACAAGGTGGATGCAGAGAGGATGTTTTCACTCACAGGGGAAACTAAATTTAGGGACATAGTCCTAGAATAAGGGGCCGCCCATTTAAAACTGAGATGAGGAGAAATTTCTTCTCTCAGAGGGTTGTAAATCTGTGGAATTATCTGCTCCAGAGAGCTGTGGATGCTGGGTCATTGAATATATTTAAGGCGGAGATCGACAGATTTTTGAATGAGAAGGGAGTAAAGGGTTATCGGGAGCGGGCAGGTAAGTCGAACTGAGTCCATGATCAGATCAGCCATGATCTTATTAAATGGCGGAGCAGGCTCGAAGGGCCAAATGGCCTACTCCTGCTCCTATTTTTTTTATGTTCTTATGTTCACAAGACTCAATAAAACCCCAGTCAGTTGGGTCTAGGTCATCCATCATGAGGTACGCAGTTATGAGTCCAGTGGATGAACTGGTAATGTGTAGTGTATAGAAATATAGAAAATAGGTGCAGGAGTAGGCCATTCGGCCCTTCGAGCCTGCATCACCATTCAATAAGATCATGACTGATCATTCCCTCAGTACCCCTTTCCTGCTTTCTCTCCATACCCCTTGATCCCTTTAGCCATAAGGGCCATATCTAACTCTCTCTTGAATATATCCAATGAACTGGCATCAACAACTGTCTGCGGTAGTGTGATTGTTAAACCTCTGTTAATAAACCAACTAGTTCTTAATAGCGATGTGTTGCTATGAATTTTTAAGCAAATAGCCCATGAAGCAAATACCGACTAATGAATGTCAGGGCTGTAATCATCTACACGCAATGTAACTCTGCACCACATTCTCATTCCCATAGGAGCCCCGCATTGTCAACACTAACCATGTGTAATGAAAAATCATCACTGGACAACTCCTGTTCTGTACTGCTCAGGTGGGCACATGTCAGCCAGTGCCCTTCCCACTGGGCAAACCGTCACTGTCCCCGTCACTCCTGAAGGCAGTGGCTCATGCTGGGGTACCGAATGCCCTCTGTACCCTGTACCATTAAACAAGTGTCTACGGCTAATGTGTGAGCATCAGTGTTTCACTTTGGAAGGTGTTACAAATGAACCCACTCCTGAACTCACCTGATAGCCACACGTGCACACTTCTTGTGGAGGGTGTTGGATAGCGACCAGGCCAGGAACCTGCTCAATCTTCCCTTCCCAACCCCACGGGCATTGGGCCCAACTGTAACTCCATCTCCCCCCCTCACCCACCACCCCAGTTCCCCAGCACTCTCGCCTCAGAGAAGGGTGTGGGTTCAAGTCCCACTCCAGGAACTTGAGCACAAAAATCTAGGCTGACATTCCCAATGCAGTGCCGAGGGAGTGCTGCACTGTTGGATATGTCGTCTTTTGGATGAGATGTTAAACCCAGGTCCCTTTATTGTAAAGGGGATGGAATATAAAAGCAGGGAGGTCTTGCTACAGCTATATAAGGTATTGGTGAGACCACACCTGTGGGCGCCTGATTTAAATATGTTAATGAGGACGCTCGCGCGGCACGAAACCCGCTACCATAGAAACGGCAACGGGCGCGTATGTGGCAGGTTGAAGGTATGCTCCTCTTCTCTCCCGGGGTTAATATCGAGGCCAAACCACCTTCCAAACTGATTGGTGTTTCAAATGGGAAAAACAAAATACGTTCAGCCACTGTAAAAGCAAAATGTTTCTGTGCGTTCTTGTGGATTCAAGGAGCCAGAAACAAGACAATTGTTGCTCCATCAACTTGCCATCAACGACAGCCTAAAGTTGCTGGCAAAGTAAACAAACTGTTACTTGCCTCAGAGGTAACCACGTCTTTGGCTACAGAGAAAGACTTGCATTTCTATAGCACCATTCTCGACCACTGGATGTCTCAAAGCACTTTACGGCCAATTAAACACTTTTGGAGTGTGGTCACTGTTGTAATGTGGGAAATGCAGCAGCTTTTTGTGCACAGCAAGCTCCCACAAACAGCAATGTGATAATGGCCAGAAAATCTGTTTTTCTTGTTATGTTGCTTGAGGGATAAATATTGGGAAGCTGTTTAACCTACGCTGCCTCCAGGCCAGGTCCAAGATCACCCCAATCTCTGTCATTGAGCTGCAGTATGCAGATGATGCCTGCGTCTGAGCACATTCAGAGGCTGAACCCCAGGATATAGTCAATGTATTCACTGAGGCATATGAAAGTATAGGCCTTACACTTAACACCCGTAAGACAAAGGTCCTTCACCAGCCTGTCATTGCCGCACAGCACTGCCCTCCAATCAACAAGATCCACGGCGCGGCCCTGGACAATGTGGACCATTTCCCATATCTCGGGAGCCTCTAATCAACAAAGGCAGACATTGATGCGGAGATTCAACACCGCCTCCAGTGCGCCAGTGCAGCCTTCGGCTGCCTGCGGAAAAGAATGTTTGAAGACCAGGCCCCCAAATCTACCAACAAACTCATGGGCTGTAGTAATACCCGCCCTCCTGTATGGGTCTAAGGCATGGACCATGTACAGAAGGCACCAACAATGTCTCCGCAAGATCCTGCAAATCCCCTGGGAGGACAGGCGCACCAACATCAGTGTCCTCGACCAGGCTAACATCCCCAGTATTGAAGCACTGACCACACACGATCAGCTTTGCTGGGCAGGCCACATCCCCCAAATAATAACTTCATGGTGGGGCGGGCAATAATCAAGGGAATAATGGAGGCATGTGAAAAAGGAACGGCAGTAGTTATGGGGGATTTTAACCTACATATCGATTGGTCAAATCAAATCGCAGGCGGTAGCCTGGAGGAGGAATTCATAGAATGCATACGGGATTGTTTCTTAGAACAGTATGTAACAAAGCCTACAAGGGAGCAAGCCATTTTGGATCTGGTCCTGTGTAACGAGACAGGAAAAATAAACGATCTCCTCGTAAAAGATCCTCTCGGAATGAGTGATCACAATATGGTTGAATTTGTAATACAGATTGAGGATGAGGAAGTTGTGTCAGAAACGAGCGTACTATGCTTAAACAAAGGGAACTACAGTGGGATGAGGGCAGAGTTGGCTAAAGTAGACTGGAAACAAGGACTAAACGGTGGCACAATTGAGGAACAGTGGAGGACTTTTAAGGAGCTCTTTCATAATGCGCAACAAAATTTTATTCCAGTGAAAAAGAAGGGTGGCAAGAGAAGAGATAACCAGCCGTGGATAACCAAGGAAATAAAGGAAAGTATCAAATCAAAGACCAATGCGTATAAGGTGGCCAAGGTTAGTGGGAAACTAGAGGATTGGGAAGATTTTAAGCAACAGCAAAGAATGACTAAAAAAGCAATAAAGAAAGGGAAGATAGATTACGAAGGTAAACTTGTGCAAAACATAAAAACAGATAGTAAAAGCTTTTACAGATATATAAAACGGAAAAGAGTGACTAAAGTAAATGTTGGTCCCTTAGAAGATGAAAAGAGGGATTTAATAATGGGAAATGTGGAAATGGCTGAGACCTTAAACAATTATCTTGCTTCCGTCTTCACAGTGGAAGACACAAAAACCATGCCAAAAATTGCTGGTCATAGGAATGTGGGAAGGGAGGACCTTGAGATGATCACTATCACTAGGGAGGTAGTGCTGGATAGACTAATGGGACTGAAGGTAGACAAGTCCCCTGGTCCTGATGAAATGCATCCCAGGGTATTAAAAGAGATGGCGGAAGTTATAGCAGATGCATTTGTTATAATCTACCAAAATTCTCTGGACTCTGGGGAGGTAACAGCGGATTGGAGAGCAGCTAATGTAATGCCTCTGTTTAAAAAAGGGGGCAGGCAAAAGGCAGGTAACTATAGGCCGGTTAGTTTAACATCTGTAGTGGAGAAAATGCTTGAAAATATCATTAAGGAAGAAATAGCGGGACATCTGGATAGGAATAGTGCAATCAAGCAGACGCAGCATGGATTCATGAAAGGGAAATCATGTTTAACTAACTTATTGGAATTCTTTGAGGATATAACGAGCATGGTGGATAGAGGTGTACCGATGGATGTGGTGTATTTAGATTTCCAAAAGGCATTCGATAAGGTGCCACACAAAAGGTTACTGCAGAAGATAAAGGTACGCGGAGTCAGAGGAAATGTATTAGCATGGATAGAGAATTGGCTGGCGATCAGAAAGCAGAGAGTCGGGATAAATGAGTCCTTTTCCGGTTGGAAATCAGTGGTTAGTGGTGTGCCACAGGGATCAGTGCTGGGACCACAACTGTTTACAATATACATAGATGACCTAGAGGAGGGGACAGAGTGTAGTGCAACAAAATTTGCAGATGACACTAAGATTAGTGGGAAAGCGGATTGTGTAGAGGACACAGAGAGGCTGCAAGGAGATTTGGATAGGTTAAGCGAATGGGCTAAGGTTTGGCAGATGGAATACAATGTCGGAAAGTGTGAGGTCATCCACCTTGGGAAAAAAAACAGTAAAAGGGAATATTATTTGAATGGGGAGAAATTACAACATGCTGCGGTGCAGAGGGACCTGGGGGTCCTTGTGCATGAATCCCAAAAGGTTAGTTTGCAGGTGCAGCAGGTAATCAGGAAGGCGAATGGAATGTTGGCCTTCATTGCGAGAGGGATGGAGTACAAAAGCAGGGAGGTCCTGCTGCAACTGTACAGGGTATTGGTAAGGCTGCACCTGGAGTACTGCGTGCAGTTTTGGTCACCTTACTTAAGGAAGGATATACTAGCTTTGGAGGGGGTACAGAGACGATTCACTCGGCTGATTCGAGAAATGAGGGGGTTACCTTATGATGATAGATTGAGTAGACTGCGTCTTTACTCCTTGGAGTTCAGAAGGATGAGGGGTGATCTTATAGAAACATTTAAAATCATGAAAGGGACAGATAAGATAGAGGCAGAGAGGTTGTTTCCATTGGTGGGAGAGACTAGAACTAGGGGGCACAGCCTCAAAATACGGGGGAGCCAATTTAAAACCGAGTTGAGAAAGAATTTCTTCTCCCAGAGGGTTGTGAATCTGTGGAATTCTCTGCCCAAGGAAGCAGTTGAGGCTAGCTCATTGAATGTATTCAAATCACAGATAGATAGATTTTTAACCAATAAGGGAATTAAGGGTTACGGGGAGAGGGCGGGTAAGTGGAGCTGAGTCCACAACCAGATCAGCCATGATCTTATTGAATGGTGGAGCAGGCTCGAGGGGCTAGATGGCCTACTCCTGTTCCTAATTCTTATGTTCTTATGTTCTTATGGTTCGCAAGCCAGATACGAGACTCTCTAAGCAAATGCTTTATGCGGAGCTCCTTCATGGTAAATGAGCCAAAGGAGGACAGCGGAAACGTTATAAGGACACCTCAAAACCTCCCTGGTAAAGTGCGACATCACCACTGACACCTGGGAGACCCTGGCCGCAGACCGCCCGAGGTGGAGAAAGTCCATCCGGGAGGGCGTTGAGCTCTTTGAGTCTCGACGCAAGGAGCGTGAAGAGGCCAGGCGCAGGCAGCGGAAGGAGCACACGGCAAACCAGCCCCACCGACCCCTTCCCCCTGATGAATGTCTGTCCCACCTGTAACAGGGTCTGTGTCTCTTGTATCGGATTGTTCAGCCATCAAAGAACTCACTTTGGGAGTGGAAGCAAGTCCTCCTCGATTCCGAGGGACTGCCTATGATGATGAAAAATTGGCCAGTACACTAGGGGTAACTTCCCTTGCTCTTCTTCGAAATAGTGCCATGGGATCTTTTATGCCCACCCGAGAGAGCAGACGGGGCCTCAGTTTAACGTCTCATCACAAAAGACGTTGCAGCAGTCCCTCAGCACAGTGGTGGAGTGTCAGCCGAGGACTGAGTGGCTGAACCAACAATGTCTCCGGAAGAGCCTGCAAATCCCTTGGGAGGACAGACGCATCAACGTTAGCGTCCTTGACAAGGCCAACAACCCCAGTATTGAAGCACTGACCACACTTGATCAGCTCCGCTGGGCAGGCCACATTGTCCGCATGCCCGACACAAGGCTCCCAAAGCAAGCGCTTTACTCGGAACTCCTTCACGGCAAATGAGCCAAAGGTGGGCAGAGGAAACGTTACAAGGACACCCTCAAAGCCTCCCTGATAAAATGCAACATCCCCACTGACACCTGGGAATCCCTGGCCAAAGACTGCCCTTATGTGGAGGAAGTGCTTCCGGGAGGGCGCTGAGCACCTCGAGTCTAATCGCCGAGAGCATGCAGAAATCAAGCGCAGGCAGTGGAAGGAGCGTGCGGCAAACCAGTCCCACCCACCCCTTCCCTCAACCACCTGTGACAGGGACTGTGGCTCTCGTATTGGACTGTTCAGTCACCTAAGGACTCATTTTTAGAGTGGAAGCAAGTCTTCCTCGATGCCGAGGGACTTACCTATGGTGATGAGTGGCTGAACCAACTGCACACAGAGACCAGGAACATGGTTACACTCCTGCTCACTTTGAACGCATCTTTACCAACCACTCAGCAAAGTCGTGGCTGTTGGCAAAAAGTCATGGCCAACCTCTTGAGAAGACCTGTGGAGCAGAGGTGCGTGCACACACAGTCTGACCCTGGATCCGGTGCTGCCGGAACTGCCCAGGGGTAAACAATGCTTTGTTTACTGAACGGGAGTTCCTGGAGACACCACAGAAACAGTCGAAAGAAAAATACTGCAGAGATGCAGAAAATCTGAAACAAAAAGACCTAAAATGCTGGAAACACTCAGACAGCCAGTCAGCATATCTGGCCAATCATCCAGGCCAACACCCCCAGCATCGAAGCACTGTCCACACTCGACCAGCTTCGTTGGGCGGGCCACATTGTTCGCACACCCAACACGAGACTCCCAAAGCAAGCGCTCCATTCAGAGCTGCTACACGGCAAGCGAGCCCCAGATAGGCAGAGGAAGCATTTCAAGGACACCCTCAAAGTCTCCCTGAAAAAATTTAACATCCCCACCGACACCTGGGAATCCCTGGCCAAAGACCGCCCTAAGTGGAGGTAGCGCCTGCGGGAAGGCGCTGAATATCTCGAGTTTCTTCACCGAGAGCATGTTGAAGCCAAGCGCAGGCAGCAGAAAGAACGTGCGGCAAACCAGACTCCCCACCCTGGGTGTCATGGTACATCAGTCATTGAAGGTTGGCATGCAGGTACAGCAGGCAGTTCAGAAAGCAAATGGCATGTTGGCCTTCATAGCGAGGGGATTTGAGTACAGGGGCAGGGAAGTGTTACTACAGTTGTACAGGGCCTTGGTGAGGCTACACCTGGAGTATTGTGTACAGTTTTGGTCTCCTAACTTGAGGAAGGACATTCTTGCTATTGAGGGACTGCAGCGAAGGTTCACCAGACTGATTCCCGGGATGGCGGGACTGACATATCAAGAAAGACTGGATCAACTGGGCTTATATTCACTGGAGTTCAGAAGAATGAGAGGGGATCTCATAGAAACGTTTAAAATTCTGATGGGTTTAGACAGGTTAGATGCAGGAAAAATGTTCCCAATGTTGGAGAAGTCCAGAACCAGGGGTCATAGTCTAAGAATAAGGGGTAAGCCATTTAGGACCGAGATGAGGAGAAACTTCTTCACCCAGAGAGTGGTGAACCTGTGGAATTCTCTACCACAGAAAGTTGTTGAGGCCAATTCACTAAATATATTCAAAAAGGAGTTAGATGAAGTCCTTACTACTCGGGGGATCAAGGGGTATGGCGAGAAAGCAGGAATGGAGTACTGAAGTTGCATGTTCCGCCATGAACTCATTGAATGGCGGTACAGGCTCGAAGGGCCGAATGGCCTACTCCTGCACCTATTTTCTATGTTTCTATGTTTCTATATACCACTCTCTGTCCCACCTGTGACAGAGACTGTAGGTCCCATATTGGACTGTTCAGTCACCTGAGAACTAATTTCTAGTGTGGAAGCAAGTCTTCCTTGACTCCGACGGACTGCCAATGATGATATCTGGAGAGAAGAGACTAGTCAATGTTGTGGTGGCGCGCCCTGCTTTAGAACAAGGCAGGGCCATTTCCGCAACCCACGTCTAACATACAAATGGAGAATTGGAACATCAACACAATCTCAGCCCTAATCTATTCCCAAGTGATTTTCTTCATCGGTGGCACTGTTGTGCTTTTCTCATCTCACCGACAATGAAGAGACGGTTGGCCTGGAGTCAAATGTGCAAGTAAATACTGCAGCTTAATATACATTACATTCTACTGACTCCTCCCCTCCACCATTAATCTGCTTTGCTTTTATTGGAACAGCAGCCAGCTAGTGTCACAGGCTGCCTCACCTCAACAGCGTTAGCCAAACAAGTAAGCAAACAGCAGTAGCATTACGTGGCCTATTATAAAGGGTTGTTGTTTTCCAAGGAAGGCCTTGCTGAGAAAACGTTGTCAAGAATAGTTTGCCCCTGAAAACTCAACGGAAACTGTGCCTTGCTCTGGGATTACGTCACCTGATTGCATGTTTTCAAGGCACAATCGCTGCAACACAATGGCGAAAATTCAGCCCCCATTTCGCCCTAAACATCTGCCTCGTGGATCCGAAGAGATTTATTGCGAGGACGTTCAGGCACTTGTTTTGGTCAGGTCATATCCCACCAGCTCACCATCTGCTAAATCTGGCTCTCTTATGCCGGTAAAAGAAAGAAAGACTTACATTTATATCGTGTCTTTCGCGAACACCGGACGTCCCAAAGCGCTTTACAGCCAATTAAGTACTTTTTGGAGTGTAGTCACTGTTGTAATGTGGGAAACGTGGCAGACAATATTCACACAGCAAGCCCCCACAAATAGCAATGGCATAATGAGCAGATAATCTGTTTTTGTCATGTTGATTGAGGAATAAATATTAGCCAGGATACCGGGCAAAACTCCCCCTGCTCTTACATAAGAAATAGGAGCAGGAGTAGGCCATATGGCCCCTCGAGCCTGCTCTGTTTCTTCGAAGTAGTGCCATGAGATCTTTTGCATCCGCCAGAGAGAGAGCAGACTTTTGTTCTCTCTGGCAGTTTAATGTTTCATCCGAAAGATAGCCCCTCCGACAGTGCAGCCCAGGTTTATGTGCTCAAGTCCCTGGAGTGGGACTTGAACCCCCAACCTTCTAAGAACATAAGAACATAAGAAATAGGAGCAGGTGTCGGTCATTTGGCCCCTCGAGCCTGCTCCGCCATTCAATAAGATCATGGCTGATCTGATCATGGACTCAGCTCCACTTCCCTCCATAATCCTTTATTCCCTTAACGCTCAAAAAGCTGTCTATCTCCGCCTTAAATATATTCAATGACCCAACCTCCACAACTCTCTGGGGCAGGGAATCCCTAAGCGAGGTGAAGGTGCTACTAACTGAGCCATGGCTGACAGTATGAGGTATATTCCAGGTAGACGTCCTGTTTCTTTGGCCAACCATACTGAACGGACATTAGGATATTAGCCACACTCCATATGAGGCAGAGATGGTAGAGATGCGTCGAATGACGGAGCAGAGGAACGGAGAGAGATCGGGGCCCATGAGCGATGTGATCGGGGCCCAGGAGAGGTGAGAGTTCGGGGCCCAGAAGAGCCGAGGGCCCAGGGGCAGCATGGGCCCAGCCCACACTGCGATATGTGTGTGCACTGGGTCAGTGCAGCAGAGCTGGTCTCCAGTCGTCTTGATTAACCCTTGCCACTGGACCAAGACCTAGCTCTGTCAAGCCCGTGTGGTGGTTGGTGTGCAACGGCCACCACACGTTAAAAAAATCCACGCACAGGCATCTTCCACCCTTCAGGATGGAGTTCAGGATCTGGAATATTCGGTCCTCATTGAAACTATCATCATAGGCTGTCCCTCGAACGAGGGTGATTTGCTTCCACATGAGTTCACAGATGTTTCAATGAAGGACCCGATGTTCCAGTCCTGAACTCCAATTGAGGGGGTGGAAGATGCCTGTGCGTGGATTTTTTTAACGTGGGGTGACCGTTGTACACCAGCCACCACACGGGCTCGACAGAGCTAGGCCTTTATCGATTGGCAAGGGTTTACCAGGATGACTGGAGACCTACTCTGCTGCACGGACCTAGTGCGCTCACGTATCGCAGTGTGGGCTGGCCCGTGCGGCCCCATGGCCCTTGGCTCTTCTGGGCCCCGTATCCTCATTTGCCGCTTCTCCGTGATTGATCTCTCGCCGCTCCTCTGTCACAAACATTCGCCGCACCTCCGCCACGATCTCCCCCTTGTATATTGCTCTAGGAACCGCCGGGCCTTCCTTCGGGGCACAGAGGTTGGTGTGCACCCACAGTGAGCACATCGAAACACCGGTGAACTCATCCCTTTTTGGTGTGGAAGCAAGTCATCCTCGATACCAGGCATCGCCTAAGAAGAAGAAGAAGAAGAAGAGGCAGACCAGAAGATTTACCATCTCAGACACCTAGATCATCATCATAGGCAGTCCCTCGGAATCGAGGAAGACTTGCTCCCACTCTTAAAAATGAGTCCTTAGGTGGCTGAACAGTCCAATATGAGAACCACAGTCCCTGTCACAGGTGGGCTAGAGAAGTTGTGTTCACTGCAGTGTGTCTCATGCGGGAAGCAAAGAGCCACAATCCGTGCTTTGGAACTGCGAAGTCTCGGTGGCCAAAAAGCTGGAACCCGCTGAACGCAGCTGTGGATTATCACTTATTAACCGGATCATAATCATCAGCCCTTCACTGTGGGAATTATCACACATCAACGCTGGGCTCACTGCTGGTAAAAATAGAATGATAGATCATTGAATGAAACTGCTCCGACAGACTCCGTGTTTTGTTCAGACACGTTGTTAGATGTTTGGGAGTGGCTATAAAGGAATAATCTCATTGAAACCCTCAGTTACTGTTTAGAACTATTGACTTTTCGGTCGTGCAGTAACTCATATTATTTGAATCCCTCAATTAGGTTATTCCCACGAATCTTAACTTTATAGTTCGAACTGTTTCCTCTTCGTAAAGGGTGGTGAATGAAAGCTTGACTGAAGAAGCGCATTATTCCAAAGTTTGAAACAAAGAACATAGGAACATAAGAATTAGGAGCAGGAGTCAGCCATTCGGCCCCTCGAGCCTGTTCCACCATTGAATAAGATCATGGCTGATCTTCGAGCTCAACTCAACTTTCCTGCCTGATCTCCATATCCCTTGATTCCCCTAGAGCCCAAAAGTCTATCGATCTCAGCCTTGAATATACTCAGAGATTCAGCATCCACAGCCTCTGGGCAGAGAATTCCAAAGAGTCACAACCCTCTGAGTGAAGAATTTCTTCCACATTTCAGTCTTAAATATCCAACCCTTTATCCTGAGACTAGACTCTTCCTCCACTTCGGGCGATCTTTGGGCCAGGTACTTCCAGGTGTTGGTGGGGATGTTGCATTTTATCAAGGAGGCTTTGCGGGCGTCCTTGAAACGTTTCCTCTGCCCACCTGGGGCTCGCTTGCCATGTAGGAGTTCCGAGTAGAGCGCTTGCTTTGGGAGTCTTGCGTCAGGCATGCGAACAATGTGGCCCGGCCAACGGAGCTGGTCGAGTGTGGTCAGTGCTTCGATGCTGGGGATGTTGGCCTGATCGAGAACACTAATGTTGGTGCGTCTGTCCTCCCAGGGGATTTGCAGGATCTTGCGGAAACATCATTGGTGGTATTTCTCCAGCGATTTGAGGTGTCTACTGTATACGGTCCACATCTCTGAGCCATATAGGAGGGCTACAGTCCTGTAGACCATGTACACAACCATTGGTGGCTGTGCCTTCAGCTGCCTAGGCCCTACGCTCTGGAACTCCCTCCCTAAACTCTCCGCATCCCTATCTCTCTCTCTCCTCCTTTAAGACACTCCTTAAAACCTACCTCAGTTACCAAGTTTTTGGTCATCTGCCCTAATGGCCTTGAAATTCTGATGGAGGCTTCTTTCGGACGAACGCCTCCGACTGGAGAATTTCTACGAATTTGCCTGGTGATCCGGGAGGAGCGTGGGATTCCGGTGGGGGGGCCTTCTCTTCCCGCCCTGCGGAGCGCACTCCCGTCCTCCAGGTTCCCACATAGAAGGTGCAGTCACGTGTAACTGCTCAGCCAATCAGGTACAGTATTCCACAGCTTTCTCATTAATAGCAATGGGAATTCCGTATCTACAAGTTCTCATTGCTATTAATGAGAACAAAAAACAAACACACTAAACACCACAATACAAAATAAAAAACACCTCACATAATTAAAATTAATTGAAATTAAGTCTTAGAGAAAAAAAATTCCGATTTTTAAAAAAGTTTTAAAATTATGTTTAAAATAAACTTACCGTAGTGGGCAGGGTTTTTAACAATAAAATGTGTTTTTTAACTGTAATTTTATTATGTTTTTGTGTGTTTTAAAACTCTTACACCTGTAAAAGTAGGCTATGTGCTGGCTGTTATCAGGCGCAAGAATTTTGAGGACATTTTCCGGGCAAGATATGGGTAAATCCCGCAATCTTGCTCTTGCGAAGTCCTGGCTCCCGAGATGCGGAGGATCTGTCGAGCTCCAGCTTGACGGTTCGGAAAAGCCGGTTTTCAGCACATGCGCATTGTGCACTGAAAACCGGCTTCTGCGAAGGATTCCCGGGTCCGTACACACCCCGTACACACCCCGTACTTACCCTGTACACACCCTGAACACAACCTGTACACACCCTGTATACACTCCGTTTACACCCCGTACACACCCCGTATACACCCTGTACACATACCGGACGCACTCAGTACACACCCCGTACACACCCTGTATACACCCTGTACACATACCGGACACACTCAGTACACACCCCGTACACACCCCGGAAACACCCTGTACACATACCGGACACACTCAGTACACACCCCGTACACACCCCGTACACACCCTGTATACACCCTGTAGACATACCGGACACACTCAGTACACACCCCGTACACACCCCGTATACACCCTGTACACATACTGGACACATTCAGTACACACCCCGTACACACCCTGTATACACTCTGTACACATACCGGACACACTCAGTACACACCCCGTACACACCCCGTACACACTCCGTGTACACACTCCGTTTACACCCTGTACACACCCCGTACATACCCTGTACACACCCCGTACACACCCCGTACACACTCCGTTTACACCCCGTACACACTCTGTACACACCCCGTACATACCCCGTACACACCCCGTACACACCCCATACATACCCTGTACACACTCCGTTTACACCCCGTACACACTCCGTACTGACCCGGGGAGGCCAGGGAGACCATCTCTCCTTATGTGGCTCGGTCTCAAATTTTGTTTGATAATCGCTCCTGCGAAGCGCCCTGGGACGGTTGACTGGGTTAAAAGCGCTATATAAATGCAAGTTGTTGTTGAAGGCTCAATTCCACTCCAGGCAGTGCCCTCGTTGAGGGGCCTGTTGGTGGAGCCTCGAATGAGCAACCCAACAGAATTGGGACATCCGACTACCACAGGAACAGTAAATGCAGAAGGTGGAAATGTCGAGTGAGGACAGAGCCCGGCAGATTCCTGCTTTCTGTCACCATCTTTGCTGCTGAGCGCACCAATTTCCCAGCATCGTACCAGCGCTGTTCATAATGAATGTTTATAAATAGGCATTTCCTGCTTCTAAGCAAGGAATTCCTGACAAGAGATGCCTGAAGCCATCGACTCTGTTTGGTTGAGGTGATTGTTTATGGATTTGAAGTCTCTGAGAGCAAATCTCGAAGGACTGCACATCCTTTTGCTGATTGTGGCGCACAGGGTGTTTTTTTTAATTTATAAGATGTTTGAAAAGGAAATCCTGGAAACTCTGCTGATCAAGGGGACAGGCGAGCGTCCCTATTGATGACGTCAACGTGTGACTGAGGCACACAGACCAGAATTTGCTCCGTACCAAACGCGGTCTGGGTTGAATTAGCAGATTTGAACAGGGCAGGGCTAGGGGCTGCTACAACTGAGCGAGGAAGGCTAGAATGGACCGGTGTCCCTGCGCCTGATCGCGTAAGATCATAAGAAATGGGAGCAGGAGTCGCTCATTTGGCCCCTTGAGCCTGCCACGCCATTCAATAAGATCATGGCTGGTCTGATCTTGGCCTCAACTCCATTTCCCCGCCCGCTCCCCATAACCCTTGACTCCCCTGTAGTTCAAAAATCTATCTATCTCCACCTTAAATATATTCAATGACCCAGCCTCCAGAGCTCTCTGGGGCAGAGAATTCCAAAAATTCACGACCCTCTGAGAGAAAAAATTCCTCCTCATCTCAGTTTTAAATGGGCGGCCCCTTATTCTGAAACTATGCCCCCTAGTTCTAGATTCCCCCACAACGGGAAACATCCTCCCTACATCTACCCTGTCGAGCCCCCTCAGAATCTTATACCAGAGGCACCAGCTGGCAAGTGTGCATGGCTGGTGTCCATTGAACCATGTCTCCAAAAGGATCCACCTCTCCAAAGAGAGAAGAAATGAAGAAGGTCTTGGATTTATATAGCGCCTTTCACGACCACCAGACGTCCCAAAGCACTTTACAGCCAATGAAGTACATTTTGGAATGTAGTCACTGTTGTAATGCAGGAAACGCGGCAGCCAATTTGCGCACAGCAAGCTCCCACAAACAGCAATATGATAATAACCAGATAATCTATTGTTAGTGATGTTGATTGAAGGATCAATATGGCCAGGACACCGGGTATAATTCCTCTGATCTTCTTCGAAATAGTGCTGTGGGATCTTTTACATCCACCTGAGAGAGCAGACAGGGCTTCGGTTTCAGGGAGGGTTATGGGAAGCGGGCGGGGAAGTGGAGCTGAGTCCAAGATCAGATCAGCCATGATCTTATTGAATGGCGGAACAGGCTCGAGGGCCCAAATGGCCGACTCGTGCTCCTATTTCTTATGTTCTTATGTTAATGATTCATTCAAAAGACGGCACCTCCGACAGTGCAGCACTCCCTCAGCACTGCAATGGGAGTGTCAGTTTGGATTTTTTGTGCTCAAGTGCCTGGAGTGGGACTTGAACCCACAACCTTCTGACTCAGAGGAGAGACTGAGCTACAGCTGACACACAAAGAAAGGGAGAAAACTGACAGAAGAAACATGTGGGAACTGGACATTTTAATGAGGTTGACTCCAATGTTCCCTTTAAGCCGCGGTGCGCTCTGTAGGTCCCTGGTTAGCTGGCTTGTTAAATAGAAAAAACGCTTATGCGCGGATTTTTGAATGGGCCACGCAGGCCATTAAAGGGGCCGTGTGTCCCCCCCCAAACATTAAAGGGATGATTGGTTGGCACACAATTGGGGTAGTGCGTGGGGCAGTAACCATCCCGTTTGCTGTCTCCTGTGATGCATCCGAGTGTTTTGTTCCTCAACATTGAGATTGTTTGTCTTGAGGAGCACCACAGCCCTTCCTTAAATGAACGAGCACAGCTTTCAGAGGGCTGACGGAGCTGCGTCTCTCCATCACAGACATCACTGGAATCCTCAAAGGGTTAATTACGCCCGGCACAGATAGCGAGCCTGTGCTGGGAACACGCTCGAGGTAATGACTTCACTGCTGTCTCCGTCACGTAACTCATCATGGGGCCACCCCTCATTACGGGGGAACGGGCTGTGTCCGTTAAGGAGCGGAGGATGCAAAAAAAGATTTCACATGCTGTAGATGCCATCCAATTAGCATCTCTGTTTGGCGGCAATGCTCGGGCTGGGCGGGAGGGGGCATTCCACAGTGACTGGCAGCTTTGACACTGTCCTGAGTGTGAAGCTGACAGCCAAGGAGGCTGAGCTCAAAGTTACTGTAATGATTTGACCCTAGGGGTACACACGTTGGAAGCGATTACCCAGTATGTTTCATTCCTGTCTTAGATTTTAGTGCACGATAAATCTGACACAGCAAACGCTCGTCAAGCTGAAGTCTGTCCTCCCATTAATTTAGACGGTCAATCAAAGAATATGTTCCATCGGCCTGGCCGGGCTGAGAACAGCTGCAATTAGAGGCGAACTCTATCAGTAAAGTCAATGCATACCTAAGGCCTGACTTTATTGGCAATAGGTGGGGTGGGGGCCTTGTACATATTTAAGCATTTTATAGCTTGTCGCTTTGGATAAGAATTAATTCAGAGATACCGCTCCATTAGCTGTTCCAATGTATGATGGGCAGGGTAACAAAGGGGACAGATAACTGGGATTAAGCATATTAAAGAAAAAAGTCTTGCCTTTCTGTAGCGCCTTTCACGACCATCGGGCGTCTCAAAGCGCTTTACAGCCAATGAAGTACTTTTTGGAGTGTAGTCACTGTTGTAATGTGGGAAACGTGGCAGCCAATTTGCGCACAGCAAGCTCCCACAAACAGCAATGTGATAATGACCAGATAATCTGTTTTAGCGATGTTGGTTGAAGGATAAATATTGGCCGGGTCCCCGGGGATAACTCCCCTGCTCTTTTTCGAAATAGTGCCGTGGGATCTCTTACAGCCACCTGAGAGAGGGCAGCCGGGCCTCGGTTTAACGTCCCTTCCTAAAGACAGTGCAGCATTCCCTCAGCTCTGAAGTGTCAGCCTGGATTTTTGTGCTCAAGTCTCTAAAATCTACAACCTTCTGACTCAGAGGCGAGAGGGCTGCCCACTGAGCCACAACCGACACTATAACAGAAGGGGCAAGGGTTTTGGAACTGGTCGACAGACTTGAAGGGAAAGGATACTTCTGGTGATGGCGTGAGTCTGAATACAGAGGATCCCAGAACACGATTTCCAGTTTGCTGGCTGCTGAAGTTGAGGCGACACGGCATGAGATGCTCTCAAGGAGATTTGCCTTCTGTTGAGCTCCACAAGCACCATTTGCGGAGGTTAGCACGGCAATATGCCCACAGAAGGCACAGCCAGGCATCAAGCCCTGACTAACCATTACCGTGCCAGCGTGTGTCAGACCCTCTGCCCCGGGGGTCTTTTTGCAACGCTGGGGGGGGGGCCCACGACTCTGCGTTTGTGCTAACCCAGTCTCCGAGAAGATGTCTCCACACTGTCGTTGCCAGGTGGGTGTGGTGAGGCCTGAAGAGATGGTCTGTGGCTGCAGACGATCGGACAGCACGAGCCCGTGATCACTCTGGCAAGCCGCCTTTCGCGCAGCGCTGGGTGAGACGGGACGCGCTGTGACTGGTGCTTCTCAAGAGCCGTCCCGCATCATGGTTGTTCAGGCATTCACACAGACTGCCGCGTTGCCAGTCGGGGCCTGATGGCTCAGCTTTCCTGTGGGGATGTGAAATGCCTCTATCAGCACTCTATCTGCCGAAGTGAAGTATTGCCAGCTCTGTCTGGAGATTCAGGTGTGCGTTTGTTGGGGCATGGACACGGAACACCTCAGTAACGCTGACTGTCTTGCAGCTCTGCATAGCTCCTCTACTTCCAAACACATTGGCCCCGATATTTATAGCGAGGCAGGGTGAAAAAGAAAGACTTGCATTTATATAGCGCCTTTCACAACCTCAGGATGTCCCAAAGCACTTTACAGCACTTTTGGAGCGTAGTCACTGTTGTCATGTCAGAAATGCAGCAGCCAATTTGCGCACAGCAAGCTCCCACAAACAGCAATGTGATAATGAGCAGATAATCTGTTTTAGTGATGTTGACTGATGGATAAATATTGGCCCCAGGACACCGGGGATAACTCCCCTGCTCTTTAAAATAATGCCTTGGGATAATAAGAATATAAGAAATAGGAGCAGGATTAGGCCATTTGGCCCCTTGAGCCTGCTCCGCCATCGACCTGAGAGAGCAGACGGGGCCCCAGTTTAACGTCTCCTCCAACAGTGCAGCACTCCCTCAGTACTGCCCCTCCGACAGTGCGGCACTCCCTCAGTACTGCCCCTCTGACAGTGCAGCACTCCCTCAGTACTGCCCCTCTGACAGTGCAGCACTCCCTCAGTACTGCCCCTCCGACAGTGCAGCACTCCCTCAGTACTGCCCCTCTGACAGTGTAGCACTCCCTCAGTACTGCCCCTCTGACAGTGCAGCACTCCCTCAGTACTGCCCCTCCGACAGTGTAGCACTCCCTCAGTACTGCCCCTCTGACAGTGCAGCACTCCCTCAGTACTGCCCCTCCGACAGTGCAGCACTCCCTCTGCACCGCACTGGGAGTGTCTTCCTAGATTTTTGTGCCCAAGTCTCTGGAGCGGGGCTTGAATCCACAACCTTTAAAAGTAGTCCTACCATGGTGTAGCATCGTAGTGGTTATGTTACTGGACCAGTAATCCAGAGGCCTAGACTGATGATACAGAGTCATGAGTTCAAATCCCACCACGGCAGCTGGGGAATTTAAATACAGTTAATTAAATAAATCTGGAATTAAAACACTAATATCAGTAATGGTGACCATGAAACTACCAGATTGTTGTAAAAATCCATCTGGTTCACTAATGCCCTTTAGGGAAGGAAATCTGCCGTCCTTACCCGGTCTGGGCCTCCGTGTGACTCCAGACCCACAGCAATGTGGCTGACACTTAACTGCCTCCTGAAATGGCCCAGCGAGACACTCAGTAAAGAATGACCACCGCCTTCTCAAGGGCATTTAGGGACGGGCAATAAATGCTGACCTTGTCAACGATGCCCACGTCCTGTGAATGAATAGCGATAGAGAATCGGAGGCACGGCTGCCACACGAGGGAGGGAGGTTGGGAGAGATCGCCGGCACGGGTTCAACGTGGCCTCCAGAATTCCAAGCTCCCTTTTACAGATTATCCCGTAAGCGCCTCCTCACTTCAGACTGGAAACTTGAGTCGGGGGAAAAATAACAACAACAACAACTTGGACTTATATAGCACCTTTAAAATAGTGAAACATCCCAAGGCGCTTCACGGGAGTATTATGAGACGAAAAAAATTGACACCGAGCTGCATAAGTAGAAATTAACGCAGATGAATAAAAGTTTGGTCAAAGAGGTGCGTTTTAAGGAGCGCCTTGAAGGAGGAAAGAGAGGCGGAGAAATTTAGGGAGGGAGTTCCAGAGCTTGGGGCCCAGGCCACTGATGGTTGAGTGATTATAATCTGGGATGCTCAGCAGGGCAGCAATCACGTGGAACTGATCGCCACCTCACTCAGTGCTCCATTAAACCTTGTCCACAATTGATTTCCGAGCATAATGGAGATGAAAATGATTGCCCTGAAATTCTGATGGAGGCTTCTTTCGGACGAATGCCTCTGACCGGAGAAATTTTAACGAAGTTACCTGGTAGTCCAGGAGGAACGTGGGATTCCGGTGGGGAGGCCATCGCTTCTCGCGCTGTGGAGCGCGCTCCCGTGCTCCAGGTTCCTACGGAGCAGTCACATGTGACTGCTCAGCCAATCAGGTACAGTATTCCACAGCTTTCTCATTAATAGCAATGGGAGCTCCGTATCTACAAGTTCTCATTGCTATTAATGAGAACAAAAAACAAACACACTATAAAATAAAAAAACACCTCACGTAATTAAAATTAATTGAAATTAAAGTTAAGAAATGTCTTAGAGAAAATATATATTTTTCCGATTTTTAAAAAAGTTTTGTAATTAGGATTAAAAATAAACTTACCTTAGTGGGCAGGGTTTTTAACAATAAAATGTGTTTTTTAATTTAATTGTATGTTTTAAAACTCTTACACCTGTAAAAGTGGGTTATGCGCCGGCTTTTATCAGATACAAGAATTTTGAGGACATTTGCTGGGCAAGAGATGGGTAAATACTGCAATCTTGCCCGTACCAATGTCCTCACTCCAGAGATGCATGCGATCTGTAAAGCTCCAGTTTGACAGATCGGAAAAGCTGGTTTTCAGCACATGTGCATTGTGCGCTGAAAATCGGCTTTTGTGGTGCCTTCCCGGGTCCGTACACACCCCGTACACACAACATACACACTGCATACACACTCAGTACATGCCCCGTACACACTCAGTACACGCCTTGCACACACTCCGTACACACCCCATACACACTCCGTACACACTCCGTACAAGCCCCGTACACACTCCGTACACACTCAGTACACGCCCCGTACATACCCCGTACACACTCCGTACACACTCCATACACACTCAGCACACGCCCCGTACACATCCCGTACACATTGCGTACACACTCCATACACACTCAGTATACGCCGCGTACACACCTCGTACACACCCCGTACACACTTTGTACACACTCCGTACACACCCCGTACACACTCCGTACGCATTCAGTACACGCCCTGTACACACCCCGTACACACTCCGTACACACTCAGTACACGCCTCATACACACCTCGTACATAGTCCGTACACGCTCCGTACACGCCCCGTACACACCCCGTACATACCCCGTACACACTCAGTACACACCCCGTACACGCTCCATACACACTCAGTACACATCCCGTACACACCACGTACACACTCCATACACACTCAGTACATGCCTTGTACACACTCTGTGCACACACAGTACACACTCCGTTCACACCCCGTACACACCCCGTACACACCCCGTACACGCTCTGTACACACCCAGTACACGCCCCGTACACACTCAGTACATGCCCTGTACACACTCCATAAACACTCAGTACACACTCAGTACATACTCAGTACACGCCCCGTACACACCTCGTACACACCCCGTACACGCTCCGTACACACTCCGTACGCACTCAGTACACGCCCTGTACACCCTTCTTACACACTCCATACACTCTCAGTACATGCCTCGTACATATCTCGTACACACCCCGCACACAGTCCGTACACGCTCCGTACATGCCCCGTACACACCCCGTAGACACTCTGTACACACCCCGTACACACTCCGTACACACCCCGTACACACTCCGTACACGCCCCGTACACACCCCGTACATGCTCTGTACACGCCCCATACACGCTCTGTACACACTCAGTACACACCCTGTACACACCCCGTACACACTCCATACACACTCAGTACATACCCCGTACACACCTCATACACACCCCGTACACACCCCATACACACTCCGTACACACTCCGTACGCACTCAGTACATGCCCTGTACACACCCCGTACACACTTCATACACACTTCATACACACTCAGTACACGCCTCGTACACACCCCATACACACTCCGTACCACTCCGTACACGCCTCGTACACACCTCTTACACAGTCTGTACACGCTCCGTACACGCCCCGTACACACCCCGTACACACTCCGTACACACCCCCCGTACACACTCAGTACACACCCCGTACACACTCCGTACATACTCAGTACACACCCCATACACACTCCGTACACACCCCATATACACCCTGTACGCACTCAGTACACGCCCCGTACACACTCCGTACACACTCCGTACACACTTCATACACACTCAGTATACGCCTCGTACACACCTCGTACACACCTCGTACACAGTTTGTACACACTCCATACACGCCCCGTACACACCCCGTACACACTCCGTACAAACTCAGTACACATCTCGTACACACCCCGTACACACCCTGTACACACCCCGTACACACCTCGTACACACCCCGTACACACTCCGTACACACCCCGTACACACTCCGTACACACCCTGTACACATTCAGTAAACACTCCATACACACTCAGTACACGCCCCGTACACACCCCGTACACGCTCCGTACACACTCAGTACATGCCCCGTACACCCCCCGTACACACTAAGTACAGACTCAGTACACACTCAGTACACACTCAGTACACACCCTGTACACACTCCATACGGACCAGTGGAGGCCTGGATTTCTAGGCCAATATATCACATCGTTAGCATTACACTGAAATTCGGTCCGGCTTATATTCTCTAATCCTGAAATTGGGATTCAATCCCACAATCTTCTGACTCGAGTGAGTGTCCCAGCAACTAACCAATCGGACGCTATAAAATGACTGAAAAAAATGCATGTGGTCGGGAGACTGACAGCTGAGCTTCAGTCAGATCTGTTCTCATGATTTGTGGCTTCCCTTCAACCCCCTGGTTACTGTCAGGCCATCACTTCCTCCCTTCCATTGTTCCATGTTTAAAATATTCGCTGGGATTTCCCACAGTGGTATGTGTATGTGTATAGCTGCAATTGGACTGTACATTAAATAATGAATGTCCAGTGGGTGGGAGCGCTATACAGTGTAGTAATGGGCCCTTTACATTCCCGTCTGCCGTCTCGAGTTTGCGCTGAGAGCGGATCGCAACCAGGGAAATGATGGGAATTCTAAAAGTAGAATCAGTATCCTCTGAGAGAACATTCAGTTGGGTTTCCCGCTCCTGATTTCTGCTCAGTGAGCTCTGCTGGTAAATGCACATTGTG